>NC_140463.1:40566216-41187605 GCF_051167445.1 Perissodus microlepis | reverse complement strand
CGTCCTGAATAACTACAGATGTTATTTTTATGTAGCAACATTAATGTGGAGGTCTCCATCAATCACAACGCCCAGTGTTTTTTTATTGGCCGGGTAATAAAATGACTGAAAGCAGTACAACAGGTTCAGTCGTGCAGTGTGCAGATATAAAGGTGTCCAAGTGTTTGCCTGCCTCAGTACGCTGGCAAGAATGAAGAAGAGTAGTTTTTAATTTGAGACAAATATAGTCGTTTTCTAAAGTTATGAGCTTTTATTGTACCTTTTATTGTAATCTAATGAACCATCTTCAACTTAAGTAATGTTTTCCTTACTTCACTGGTTTTTCATCAAATGACATATAAATGATGTTTAAATGTAATTCAGTGTTGTACTGCGCCTGTCTTTTTACTGAATTTACAGCTTGCACATCCAGGCAGCCCATAGTGCTACTGCACACACTACACACACACACACACACACAAATAAATGATGATGACTCTGGCTTGCACAGTGGAACATCTAGAGGGATACAGAGAGATGTGCTGATTCACTCTGTGCCGGTTTAGAAGAGTTAATCTACCACAGAATAGAACAGGGATTAAAACGGGCTCATGCTCCCCCTGCACTGGGCTCGTGTCCCCTGCCAATACACCAGGCGTCCCACCCTGTTGCCCCATTGTGCTACAGAGGGCCAGCAGCACCTTCAGTGATACAGATAGAGAACTGATGTCAGTTGTTTTCACAGGACGGTGAACTAAATAGTGGGTGGATGGAAGTGGGAGAAACAGTCATTGAGCAGAAGTGATATTTGATTCATTGTTGATGAAATATGATGTAGCAAATGTTAGCAGCAGCACGAGTACAAATGGAACAATGTTAGATACATTTATAAAAAAGAAGGAAGAACAAAGATAGAAAGAATGAAGGGAGACAGAATACAGAGAGAGAACCAGAATAATGTAGAGAGCGTATCATCAGCCCAGTGCTGAATAAGCAGCAGCAGCAGCAGCAGGGAGATGGTTATCATCCAGAAACCAAGCAGAGTTCAACCAGACATCCATTCACGAGCAGACTCGTGAATGGATGTCTGCTCGTTTTGATTCAGCTCAGCTCACACAGGTGGAGAGAAGGCAGAAAGAGAGGGTAGCAATGAATTTTTACGTTGCCTATAACTTTATAAAAGCAAATAAAGACGACAACAAAATGAGCTCCTTTATATCTTCCATGACTGAAATATTTTAAAACAACTTTTCTGGCATGAGATCTGAATTTTCTGAGCACAGCTGCCTGTGGCTCATTACTCTACATGGGTTTCCAAAGGACTGTGGAAGTCTGGTTGATGACTGACACATGTAAGTGTACAAAAAAATCCCCACAAATATGTGGAGGTGGGGTTGAAGGATGTGAGCTTAATTAGATCTTTTCATAGTGAAACCCTAAAGAATTTTTCACTCTATTGTCCAGTTCCAAAGACTGGATTTTACTATTGAGGGCATTTTATATCATCTAATCAAATAAATAAACTTAACTGCCAATCTGATCTGAAAAGTGAAACACCGCTCTTCTCAACCTTCCCTCTGGATCTACTCACTCTCATCCAAATCCAAATTGCTTTACTCACTTGTCTGGAGGTTGGTTTCCTTTCCTGTTGGATGTGTTCTGACTGGACATCTTGTTCGGATGCCCCCCAGTCTTGCCCTCTGATGGGCCATCCCTTAAGTCTCTTGCCTGTCTGAAGTCTCCATGTCCAGCCCCACGGCCAGGGCCTCCTCCTCTACCCCCACCTCGGCCACGGTGGTTCGGTTGCCTCAGAGAGTTTTGAGGTTTGGCTGTGGAGAGAGAGAAAGCAAACAAGAAAAAAAATAAAGTTATGGACTTGAAGTGAATACAAGTGCAAGAACACAAACACATACAGACACACATACAACCTAACTAAGCTAAACCTGATTCTAGGACATGGACAGTGTGCCTGAAATCCTTGCAGTTGTTGCGTTCTACTGTAAAAAGTCCACGTGGTCACAAAAAACAGGCATTTATGTCACCCAGCCTGAAAGAACCCAAGCAGACTCGCTGACACGGAAAGTATAATCAAGGCTTTCAGCTTCTCTGTTTAAATGATCATACAGCTTGTGTAATAAATGGGCGGGCAAAGTGAAGCTTGTTCAGATTAAGATGGAAATATAGATAACACATGTCTCTGCTATGAGGGTTGGCTTAAGATTAGTACAAAAATCAAGAAGACAGTAATGAAATTGCTGCTGTAGTATTCAAACTTCATATTTATGTTTTTGTATTTAAAAAAAGCAAAAAAGATCAAACAGAGATTTTTTAGCTTCAGGCCTGCAGAGCTGATGTACTTTTAAAATCTAAAAGGAGCAAGTCCTGGTGTTTCCACTTGCTTCCAGTCTTTATGTTCAGTTAAGATAACCGACACATGGCTGTAGTGAACCAGTTATTGAACAGATGGCTCGTTTAGCTTGAAGCGATAACGGAAAACAAAGTTTATTCCTTTCAACTGGCACAGCTAAGGTGAAACACAAGTTCAACTGTATGGCGTATATGTTTAGTTTAAGACTGGAGGTACATGTAACAAAAAACGTCAGGATTAGTCTGATGTGAGTATAAATCCAGTAATTGTAATCCATTACAGTCCCTGTTTATCCAGCAGAAAGATGGAAAGTCAGAGTTACACCATTCACATTTGTCCTGACATCACATTTCTGCGCGATGACCTCACCAGTATACCTCCTGTGCATAACCCTTAGTCATTTACACTCCAACACTCTGTCCTTTTCATTTCTTCCGCACACTCACTCATCTTTTATCTCCACTCTTTCTTCTCAATCTCTTTGCTTCTCTGTGAGATCCAGAACTTTCTCCTGCTTTCTTATTCACTCTGTTCTCACTGAATCTCCACAATTTCTATTGAGAGAAAAGAGCTCCTTCATCAGCCACTGACTTCAAAAGTCATCAGCAGGCAATTCCCGCATCTAAATCTATTCTGTGGACATCCTATTGGCCACTGGCACTCAGTCAATTAATAAATCAGCCAGTTAATAAATCACTGAACTATACACACAAACACACACACACACACACATTAGAGAAACCCAGCAGGCATAAGCATAAATCCACATGCAGATACAGTCAAGGACAAACACCCACAAACATACACACCAATACTAAGAGCAGACGCTGCATCACCTCACCGGCATGGACACACAGTCCCTGGTCTGTCTCTGCCTGAATAATAATAACCCAAGCGGGGAGGAGAGAAGGAGAGGGTGCATGTGCGTGGGGAAGAGAGAGCTTGATTTGTGAATCAGCGTCTCCTCGCTTGCAGCTGACTCTCAGCTGCTACAGACCGTGTTAGCCTCAGATTTCAACATCCTCCTCTCCCTCCCTCTCTCTCTCCTTTTTTGACTCCTTCCTTCCTTGTCTCCTTACCATTTCACCATCCCTCCATCTTTCTTCTCCTCCAACCGTCTCACTGCCACTCTTTCTCTCTCCTCTACTCCTTTGTCTCCCTCTCTCTCTCTTTCTCCTCCCTGCACTACCACCTCCCACTTCCTCCTCTGGCTCTCAGAATATCCTGCAGCATCACAGTCTAGCAGAGGTGTGTGCACTGTAAATGTTTTAGTGCAAGTGTGTGTGTGTGTGTGTGTGTGTGTGAATGCAAAACGATAAATAAAAGTTTAGAAATGTTTGCGGACACGCAGTAAGGATGTATACGGGCTGAGATCTCGGTGCACCTGATGCTCACGTGCAGCCCTGAATACCGTGGAGCTGCTTGTCTGAGTGTGTGAGATATCCTTAGTACCTAAAGGATGAGCAGGTCTCCACAGAGGGGCAGTTAAACAGGGCAGCTGTTCATCTACAAACTGTGAGGCTGCAGCACATAAAGCATTTGCATTTTGCATTGTCACAGCACTGAGATAGACACTGAACACCACTTCTGTTTCTATGCTGCTGCAGCAGCACTGCTGCACTGTAGCGCTAGAGGAGTCTGGAAAAGCTCCTTTTTGTTGTGTGAAAATGTGAAAGTTTGGGTACTACAAAACTGCTCCGTCATCGTCATCGGGCTTTTACACAGCAGATGGCTCCACTAAATGGCTCACTTACCAAATCGAGCTCTCAGTTTATCTCTGAAAAGTGTTTTTTCTTTGATTTTGAGGAAAACTGCAACATTAGGGTAGATATTCTACAACAATACAACAACGTCCAATCTTTAGGTTGTTTATGCTAACACATGTTCAGTTTTGTGATGTAATTTACGCCGTCTTCAATCGCTTTTTCTAGCCGAGCTCCACATATTCGTGCTCCTGCAATGACTGCAAAACAATAAATACTTGGAGTTTTACTCTGAACTGAACCTGATGGAGAGTCAGAGGGAGGGGAAAATGCCAGTGCATATGAGGATACATCTTGTTTAACTTTTTACAGTGAGCAGAATAAAAACACGTCTCCCTGTCCTTTCTCAGCAGTGCGCACACAGAGAACAACATTCATGCTTCTTTCTTCCCTTTACTTCCCGTCAGTGAGCACGATTACAAGTCTGCCCAAACGCAGACTTGTTAAGTGTGTTCCATTAATGTCTGAATATAAGTATGTTAGAGTTATAGTTAAATTAACATGTGCAACATTTCCAGTCTCGTGCTCTCTTCTTCAGACACTTTCAATCGAACGCAGCAATATAAACAGTATAACATCTAAGAGTTAAATTCCTCTTAGTGCCATTTGGCGAGCTGTGCCGATTAACTTTGAAATGTAATATGAACTATAAACTTTTTGAATTACTGACAACAGCAGACTTTGAGAGTTAATAAATATGTAAAAATGTTTTCACTCTGTGATGTGTTTTACAACATTAACTATGAATGATGGTCAGGTTCGAGTTGACCTTTTCAGGCAGCAGTGTGGCTGCTCTTCTCTATCAGCATAGTGCATAGCTCTGGTTTAGTTTCACACACTGCCGAAAAACCCAGAGCGTCAGGCACATTTACGCATGTGTCACAGTAACAGTATCTTGATTGCCCTAAATCAGCCTTACTGATAATTACCAAAATACTTTTTAATGCTTCATTAATGGTTCATCTGCAAGTATACAGAAGCTCTTCAATCAAAATATTGTTAATGCTAAAAAATAATTTTTGTAGTTATCCATGTATGTTCAAATTTGCTAATTAACAAAAAAGCTAAAAAAAAAAAACCCAACAACACAAAAACAGTGAAATACATTTTTTTTTCTAAAGTTATCGCAGTTATTTACCTGCACGCCTTAACTGAAGAATTAGTTTTAGTGGTTGAATGCTATGATTGATTAACTTCTGACTTCTCAGAAAAGTCCAGTCTGCCAGTTCAAATATGGGTATACAAACAGAAATTCAGTAACTTTTACTTTAAAACGAGTTTTTTAAAACATTTTTGTGTTTTCTTGTTTTTATCACAGGTGGTTTATCAAATCTGTTGAGCACTGCAGAGTTTATTTCTGTATGAAATGTATACATTTATCTCTGAATAAAGCCTGCGCTCCATCTGAGTCTCAATCCTCAGGACCCACAAAAAGTCCAAAGCAATTTCTAACATATCAGTTCACCTGTATATCATTCACATATTTATTCTTCTGCAGCCTGCTGACTGTGAGCACACCCCTGACTCTTCTGATGTAGATACGTATGAAGATGGCAACTGACTGCAAGAGGATGCCTCGCCGCTTTCTGTGAAGTGCGCATTTCAGAGGGTAAAGAGATCGTGAGTTGACTGCACATGGTCCAAATAATTTGGGTCGTGCTGCGGTCTCCAGTTACTGTTTTCTATGTTGGCCCAGGGAGGTCAAATGCATCGGAACTTAAACATAACACCAGCAAAATAGAAAAACATTGCAGAACTTTGAATGAAAATATTTGCCAGTTTGTCTAAAATGGTCATGCTTAAACAAAGATGTACTTGAAAGCTAATAATCTATTAACAAATCTATGCTTCTGTTTCTTTATCAAAGAGTCATACGGTTGAAGGAAGAAAAACAGTAACCTTTGGATTTAAGGATTGTTTGAACCTTCTTTATCAGCAGCAGTCAAAGTATTTGTGGAAGCTGGAGCTCAGACCTGCTCATCGAATGTCCACTCATTCTTCCAAAAAGAAGTTTCTGATTAGCTTTCCTGTTACCACATCTGATGTTACTCGTTCTCTGACTTCATCCCACAATGCACCTGGAGGCCCACCTCTAGGCAGAGTATAAGCAGCGCCTAATCCTCTCCTTTTACTAACAAATGAGCTAATTAACTGATCAACACACATTCATTATGAATATGCTGACGTGGACATCCCTGTGCGGGTCCCAAATTTTTTATTTTTTTTATTTTTTACCATTGAGGACAAGCGGGGCAGCTGGTTTGACCCTCATCTGGGTGTTGACAAGGTGAGGTCGACCCGTCTTCTTGGATGTGCGCTGACGAGCCACCACCTTGGCTAGATGACCTGTCTCCTTGGCCCCTGAGGCAAAACAAACCACCTGGAAATAGAGAATGCAACAAGCATGCAGTCGTGCTCTAGTGTAATGTAAACATGGTTAAACCCTGCAGGCGTAATGCACATCACACAATGTAACAATCTACCGATGACGTGTTTAAAGAAAGAAAGAAAGCAGAAAAATATATATCATCCATCGCCGCTTATGTGAAGCACATCGGCACACACCTCTCCCGAGCGGCTGCGCTCCATGCGGACTAAAGATGGCATGCTGGCTAGAAGAGCATCCAGGTTGCTGTGTCCCATCTGCTTATGTGGTATGTGCTCCCCAGTCAGCTCCTTATACTCTGACTGCAGGTGTGACAATGACACTCCACCTTTGTTGGACTGCAGGATGCCCCGCAGCATTTTTTTTGCCACCTCTGCATCAGCCATCTGAAGAAAAAAACACAAAAACAAACCCAAAACGCAACTTTTTAAACACTTCAGTTCTGAAATCTTTTACTCTGATAATGACACAAACCCATACCAATGTCCACACAGGCTGGGTTTACGCTGTAGGTCAATGAAGGACTGGTTAGGCAAGTTTTCATGACGTGTTGATCAGATTTCAAGAAACAAACAGTGTATTCAGATCAATCTAAATCTCTGTTGCAGACTAAAACTGCAACTGAATTCTGAAGTCATAGTATCAGTAGAGTATTTGCTTTTTCTTTTAGGCATAAAAACATCCATGACCAAAGCAAGAAAATGTATATAAAAACCTGCTTTTGAAAAATACAGTAAATAAACAGCGATCTGTTTGGCAAAGAGCTCCTCTTGTTTGTGTTTTTATTTTGAAAAAGGCTGTTACATTCCATCTCTCTGCACAAAAATGCTTTCGGTTTCCAAACTAAAGCGCCCTGCAGCGGAATTGAAACATACAGAGCTGCTCCCTTTCGAACTTTAGGCAAAAGTAAAACGAAAACTTTAGATTTCAACAAGCATTTGGTATCAAATCTCGCTTCTGACCGACATGGAGACACACCCTGAAAGCAGGATTAGGGGTCTCACCGGACACACTGGAGTGTAAACAAGTGGAAATCCTCAACTTGCCCCTTAAAAAAATTACAACGACTAAAATTTAGGAATACGCGATACACTCGGAAAGCGTCAACTTTGCACTTTGGGAAACACACGATATCTGATCTTCTTTCGAAATTGGTCCCCGAAAAATCAATTATTCAAATTAAAGTATTTCTAAATATATTTATCCGTTCAGGTAGTACCGTGATGAAGAAGGTGGTGGAACTGGAGCAGGATGAAGTTAAAGTATCAGACTATTTCAGAATGAGATGGCTTTAGGCCACTTGTTGATATGGCCACTCTGAGCAGCGCAGACAGCAGACGGGAGAGGGATGAATGACGTAACGTGTCACACTTCAACTCCACACCCTCCATCGGGACAAAACTATTTGCTTTAACTTTTTCTGCCTTTATGAGTTTCATGAGCAAAAACTGTGCTTAAGTGGCTCGGAAAAAATACAATCACACCAACAGAGCATACCGGACCCGGTATATAGCCCGCTTATGGGACCATACTGCGCGCAAAATCGAGTTAAATCCTCCTACCAAAGCCGGGACAGCGGCTACGTCGAGTTAGTTAAAAAGCGACGTCAAAATACCGGAACTACATAAATTCTGCCTTCATAATAAAACAATCGCGATACACCGGTTACCTTTCCCAAGGCAAATGACTAACAATAGCTTTAATTTCGAAAGTAGCTGCCGGAAAGAAGGTTTGCAAGCACGATTGAAAACTTTTCAACCATCAAATCCGGGAGTAGCCACCCCAAAAAAACAAAAAAAAAAACACCACCGGCCAAGCTTTATCAGGAGTTAAACTTTTTAAGCCCCATGAAAGTTATTCTAAAAGCTACCAGAACAGTCTACCTTGCTCCGCACGGACGAGGTGGTGAAGTCGGGACCTGGTCCAGTCGCTGTGGCGCTGTCACCGCCACGGGGGTTGGCTTAGTTCCCGGTGTGTGCCGGCCGGCAGGCACAGCCTCTCCTCCGCCACCTGATTGGTCGGCTGCGCATAGGCCTCTGGATAATTACACGTCAATACGCGTCCAGGGACCCGATACATCCACACCAAAACGGTTGCGTGTGTGTGTGTGTGCGTAATAACGCATGAAGGGCCTTCGTGTTACTGTAACACAGATATGTGTAATAAGTGATCAACCCAAAATAAAAATAATAACAAGAACATAACAACAGAAGAGAGTTGTCTCCCCCGGCCAATTTCATGTATCCTTTCTTTTAATATTAACTTATTACTAATATAGCACAATTAGACTAGTGTATTAATTGGCATGGTTATTTTGTCGAACAGAAACCAAACTGTAAAACAATCTGACTACTTATTTGCCTCCCCTGTAAAATGTGATGATGTGGCTTTTAACCGCCACATTTTTTAATTGAAATCTCAGTAAACCAACAGCAAATCCCATTCTTGTATTGTACCGTGTTTTTTCGTAACCGCATAAGCTGGGTGTTTTCATTGCAAACAGAATTTACCAGCCACGAGGGGCGCTATTTTTCCAATTTCTTCTTCTTTTAGTCTGTCAGGTTGCCGGAAGTGACCTGTCAAAAACGGAAAAGCTCGCCAGATCCGTAAGCTATTTATCCAAAAACACCAGAGGATTATTATTTGCATGAATACATCAAAAGGCTTAATTTAAAGACAGGAATCTGCATATATCAGGTGAGTTGCATTACAAAATACACCTGTGTCATGTTAGCTGTTTAACAGCGCCTTTCTCTCGGACTTTAGCCTGTTGCTAATGTTTCAAACCGTTTTGGCTAGTCAGAGTATTAGGCTTTGTAAAGCTGTTCTAAATAATTTGTTACGACGTGGTACATAGATAGCATTTAAAAGTGGTTTGGTGTAAACATTAAAATAGAATTAGCATAATTGTGTGTCGGGACATTTGTCACCATTGAGTACTTTGTCATTATTGTTTTGGCTCAAGCCTTTGACTTCCTTTGGATGCATTGTTTACTTTTTGCAAGTGCGTATCTGACTTGTTGCTTCTTAGTTTAAATAAACCTCTAAAGTAGCTTATTTAGTATTCGACCCTCTGAGCAACAGTTCGAACGGAAGTAATCGTTAGCCTGTGTGTGTCACCTGTGAACCACCTCAATCTTTAACTTGTTCATTGTTAGCATGTACTAGTCTTGCAAATACCATGGGTTGATATTATGTGAAATGAATGGGAATAATGGCTAACTTGAATGTCATGTACATTTAGCTGTAGTAAATCAGATTAATAAAAATATGATCTCATAGCTGTTTGAATGGGTCCTTAAAGTAACCAACATCCAAGTCTCAGCTGGTTAAATATTACCCTCCATCTCTCAGTTCAAATCAGCTGTGACGTTTTGTGATCCCTCCCTGTAATCGCACTCTTGTGTTATCCTCCCCTCTCTCTGAAAAAGAGGAGAGCATGGGGAAGTAGAGAAAAAGTTGAGTCTTCTTTCGGCTGCAGTGAAACTGTATTAACCTTTAATTATGGCTTTGAACAGACGTCACTCTTACACTCCCAGGGTGAGTAACATGAGTACTTAACAGCAAATGATGCTGAAATGAATACAACAGTGATAATTTTTGATTATTCAATTTGAAAAGTAACAGTGAGTTATTGCACTATAATGCTAAGAAGTAAGGATTTGTGAGACTCACCATAATGTCGATGTGCGATCCATTCACATCTATTGGCTTCATCAGAGTTAATACGTATTTTTAGTAATTTATAAAAAAGTATAGACAGACCTGTCGATGAGAATAACATTATTGTCTTAATATTTACCACATAAGTAGATTTTTAAAAGGTCTGTCTGTCTAAAACCAATGAATCCGTAGGTGAATTATTTTCATTCGCCGTCTTGTTTTAGTGAGTATAATCCTCTGTCCCAGAAATATTAAACCTCTTCTGATTTATCCTGCCCTGTGGTTCAAACTAAGATAGCATGGATTCACATGCTTCTACATCTCTATAAAAGGATTAGACTCTTACCACAGTCCCAGTTTGTCTTCAATGTGTGCCTTTGTCTGAGCAAGGCAGAGATACTTGCTTGTTTATTGTAGTCCGCACCATATGACTGACTGCAAGTATGCTTCTGTGCTGTGCAGCCTCAGGGCTGTTTTGTCATTGAATATTTTCGATTCCTAAGACTTGATGTTAAAGGCTAAAGCAAGGAGAATGATGGTACTTTGGAATTCTTAAATATAAACAATAAATTCTCTAGTGTTTCATAACTTTGGCTTCCTTATTTATTGTCTCTTTCCTTCCCCCCATTGTACTCCTTATTTATTATTGTTTATCCACCCTTTCACCTCTTTCTCTTTACCTGTATCTTCAGCTGACCAGCCCACTGATCAGCAGAATGAGCAGCACAGGAACAGTGGAGAGTAGTAAACCTCCAAAGGTGGGTTCTTTTTCTATGCAGACATAACAAAGGAAGGAATAACATGGCTTATAACTCAAAGAATTTTTATCCACTTTTTGTCTCCCAGATTGGCTCTATAGTCGAGGTGACAGGAAAGGGTCAGCGCGGCACTGTTGCCTACATTGGCGCTACCCTCTTTGCTTCTGGGAAATGGGTGGGTGTCATACTGGATGAGCCGAAAGGCAAGAACGATGGCACCGTGCAGGGCAAACGCTACTTCACCTGTGAGGAAAATCACGGTATATTCGTCAGGCAGTCCCAGGTTAGTGACCTACCGGTGGGCACAAGAGGAACTGATGATGGTGTAATGGCATCAGCACTGAACTGTAAAGATCCAAACAGGCAGATGACATAATAAATGTACAAATGTGGCAGACTGACATCTTTTATTCTCAACTTTTCTTCTGTTTTCTGTCCGTATTTGTTCATTATTCAAAATGAAGCTTTGTAATTTGTTTGTGTTTTTTCGAATGTTGTCCTGATTACACACTTTTGTTCGATTGTACAGATCCAGGTGGTAGAAGATGGCTCCAGTGCCACCTCACCAGATACCCCTGAGTCTGGAACAGCAAAGACACTTAAGCAAAAAGGTGAGCAAGGACCACAACTGATACTCACGTTTCTAAAACATAATGCCTCAAAGTAAGTATTGATAACAAGAGTGTGCAATAAATTATTTAATCATTTTTTTCTAGACATTCCTGAAACTCCCAAAACAAGCAAACAGGTAGGCAAACACATTTTTGATCTCACTTTTTTTTATTTGTCAATTAAAATGTAAAAATGCGACAAGTCTGTTGCTTGGTTTTTAACATTGGTGCATGTACTTCTATTAAACAAACATCCAAATAACCCCTAAATTTAAAATTTTAATTGTGAGAGTTGTTATTAAAAGGTGATCAGTTTGACCCCACTAGTTGTGACATTCGTTGCAGACCAGACGTTTGTTGTTGTTTTTTAGTTTGTTTTTTTTTTCTCCTTTATGATGCGATGTTGTTTGTTTCGGCTCTCAGCTGCTGGGCTGAATTCTCATGTTTTGTTTTTCTGGATACCTCTTTCAGCAACCAGCGAGCATTAAAAAGGTAGAGCTATATTTGAATTCAGCACTTTTGCTTGGTCTGCGTTATACTCGTACTAATGCAGCAGTTCATCTTTTTGCACTTAAGCTCTTTATCTGTTGACATTTGCATGGGTCATAAAGACATAGGTGCCATTTTCAGTGCATTCTCTTTTGGTTTTCCCACTTTACTTTCATTAAGCTTTTTTTTTTATTCTGGTGAAGGCATTTCGTGTACATGCATAGACGACAACACGGTGACAGTTTCAGGTTCTCCTGATGCTGTTCATGTCAGTTCTCTTTGTGTCATAATTCAATGAATTCTTTTTTTTCAGTTTTACATTGTTGCATGATCTCAGTTTTTTCTTGTCCCTGTGATCTCTCAAGATTAACTTTGCTCTTGATGATTTTAAATGGTGCATGCAGCTACACTCTGTGGACAAAAGTACTGGGCCAGCTACACATTACACCGACAGCAGCTGCTCGACCATGGAAACTATGGAAACCCAGTTTGATGTTGATGCCAGAGAAAGTTTGGAACCTTGCAGTTTTAGAGTCGGTAGATAGTTTGTGGCTTTTATGCACTGTGTGTCTCAGCACTTGGCTAGCCTGCTCCTGTAACTCTGGTGGTGTGCCAAGCTATGACTGAGTTGCTGAAGTTAATTTCAGAACATTTCCAGTTTTTGCAGATTTTCGAGGGAAGAAATTTCACAGACTGACTTGTTGCAATGGTGGCACCCTGTTACAGTATACGCTAAAATTCAGCAAGTGCTTTAGAATGACCCATTCCTTCATAAATGCTTGTAAAAGCAGGCTGCATGGCTGGGGACTTGAGTTAATACACCTGAATTCAAAGATTCATGGCCCAGTGCTTTTGACCATATGCTGTATTAAAGTAACGATCTGTGAATACAAAACTAACAGCAAATGCTTCTTACGTGCTTCTAATCTCTTATCTTGCCTTACCACTGGATGTATGTATATCTGTGTGTGTGTGTGTGTGTGTGTGTGTGTGTGTGTGTGTGTGTGTGTGTGTGTGCGCGCACGCATCTCCTCCAGTCCTCTGCCCGCCGCTCGGCAAAGGTGAGCTTGCCTACAGCAGAGTGGAGAGGACAAATGGAATGCAAATACATGAGTTAATTCTGAAAAGTTTGATTATTTTAATGTTTGAACAGTAGACTCTGGGACCATAAGAAGCAGATTTCTCCTTATGAAATACATGATATTGAAAGAATTGTATGAGTAATAGTTACTTGAGGTGTGTGATCTTTTGTTGACTCAGGAGGGGCAGACTAAAAACAGGATGTTAATATCACTAACCTGGTTGTGTATGATAACATTAAGGGGTAGTACTAAAAGCTTTCATTATTCATCTTCAGTCTAACCTGCATTTAGTTTAAGTAACCGCTCTGACACAGTTTCTATGATCACACTGTGGCAGTGGAAAACGCCACGTCTCACATCAGCTACCTCCCTCCCCTCCCTCCTGGTCCGTCCCTCCAGCCGCTCCAGCCTGTCGCTCAGGGTACGCTCCGTCGTGTCATAGAGGTTCAGCTGACACCTCACAGGGAGCGGGGTGAAGCACATTACTGACGTTATGGCACAGGTGTATACTTGCAGGGTGGTGTCTCATGTAAGGGACACTGGGAGGTGATTATATTTGGTAATCATTGTATCACATTCATTTCACAGATGAGTCTTCCAACGTCCACTGGGTTTATTGAAGGTTCTTGTTCACTGTGGTCCAAACTCCTGTTTTGATACAGCACACCTCTTCTTCTTTTTTTGCCCGTTTTATTTTTAAACTTCTCCCGCTCGTCACAGTCCGTTCATAATCTGCCTTCGTCAACAGGCTTCTCGTGAGAGTCTCGCATCCTCTCTGTCTGGTGATGTCAGTGAGGCGGGCCTGTCCTCCCAGCAGGGTGCTCTGGGCGCCCCTGTCATACCTCAGCCCAGCGGGTCACCTGCAGCAGCAGCTGCTTCTGTTCCAGCTACTCCGAGCAAGGTAGGCCATTAACCTAAAGAAGAGGCTCTTCTTAGAGAAAGGAAAGAACTTTACTGAGGTTCATGTTCAATCCTCTTAGCTCATCTCATCTCCATTTTTTATTTTTTTATTTTATTTCTTATTTATGATTGAATTGATTTTTGTTGTATTTCATCCGTCTTATTATAACCAGGTGGAACCTGCCATATCCAAGCAGGTAGAGTTTCTTAATGGCTACATGCATGCTGATGATGCCTGGCATGTGTTTACTAACAACATCAGGGGGGAAAACCTATCCTCAGCAGACCTTCTCAATACTTATCCATGGTTTTCAAATGTCCTCACGGGGAATTTTCTGGTGATGACGCATGGTTTACTTTGAGGCACTTAAAGAAACATCCTTACATCACTGTCTCTAAGGGAAATGGTTGAACTGTAGGAATCTCTCTCTCTCCCCCTCCCTTTCCCTTCAATAAAATAAAATGAAAAATTCTTTGCAAAGGAATTTGGAGTAACATCGTATATGTTATACATCATGCGTCTGGGATTTTAGTGGTGGGACTTGATTAATGTTTTGCTTTTTTTGGTCCCCTTTTCAAAAAGTAGAGTCTAGGGAAGTAGATAAGGTTCAGTTAATGGATTAATTTTGTTGATCCTGCTCTCCCATCGTCTTGCCTCTAATCACTTCATAGGAGGAGGAATCACTACGAGCTCAAGTCAAGGACCTGGAGGAGAAACTGGAGACTTTGAAGATGAAGCGAACAGAAGACAAAGCCAAGCTTAAGGAACTGGAGAAACACAAGATCCAGTTGGAGCAGCTTCAGGAGTGGAAGACCAAAATGCAGGAGCAGCAGGCCGAGCTGCAGAAACAGCTCAAAGAGGCCAAGAAGGTAGACTGGAACTTAAATAGTCATCGGTGCTACAGTGTGATGTCTTTTTTCTCAAGGTTTTGGGAATGAAAGAACAACCTCTTAACTCATCAGGCTTGCCAGTTTAATGCTTTATTTATACCTTCTTACTTCACAGGAAGCCAGGGAGGCACAGGAGGCCAAGGAGCGCTACATGGAGGAGATGTCTGACACGGCAGATGCCATAGAGATGGCCACGCTGGACAAAGAGATGGCAGAAGAGAGAGCAGAATCGCTCCAGGTTGAGGTGGATAGCCTGAAAGAGAAAGTGGAGGAGCTGTCAATGGACCTGGAGATCCTTAGGCATGAGATTTCAGAGAAAGGTGCGTTTGGGAAAAAAAAAGCAGCATGTTTATAATAACCACTGCTATTCAAGTCATCTACAAGGTCTTCTTATGTATTCTGTATCCATCTCATTTCTGCTCACTTCTCATCAAGTGCTGTCCATCTTTCTGTGCACTGTTTCCTGCTGCAGGCTCAGATGGAGCTGCCTCCAGTTACCAGGTCAAGCAGCTGGAGGAGCAGAACAGCAGACTCAAGGAGGCGCTGGTCAGGTCAGTAGCAAATACCTTTTTAAATGAAGGTATTTTCCTGCTCTTTGTTACACTGAGTACACATAAATAAAAAAAAGAAATCACATTAACCTGCCTTAACTCGTAAAAAAGCAGTAAGAGAAGACAAGTCCTAAAAAACAAATAAACAAACCAAAAAAATCCTTCTTTCTGGTTCCTCCTCAGGATGAGAGATCTGTCTGCTTCGGAGAAACAGGAACATGTGAAGCTTCAGAAGCAGACGGAGAAGAAGAACGTGGAGCTGGAGACTCTGAGGACTCAGAAAGAAAAACTGCAGGAAGAAGTCAAGCAGGCGGAGGCCACAATCGATGAACTGAAGGAACAGGTAAAGGATGTATACATAAATACAGAAAGGCAATGGTTTATTTAGGTTCACAGTAGCTCATAATACATGGTAAAAAATATTTATTGAGACTAGTCATTGACAGCAAAGATGCATGTCCTTAATCTGAAAAATTGTGAGAGAAATTGTGAGACTTATTTGTGGAAACTAAAGACCTGTGTGTGTGTGTGTGTGTGTGTGTGTGTGTGTGTGTGTGTGTGTGTGTGTGTACCAGGTGGATGCTGCTCTGGGCTCAGAGGAGATGGTGGAGACCCTGACGGAGAGGAACCTCGACCTTGAGGAGAAAGTCAGAGAGCTGAGAGAAACCGTGACTGATCTGGTCAGTGCAGCTGTATTTATAATAGATCTAATAGAATACAACTGACACTCCTTAAATCTCCAACATGACACATCCAGGACAAAGGTGTGAGGTTTGAATGAGATATTTATAGCAGACCAACCACTTTTTTTTTTCTTTTTCTTTTTGCATTAACAGGAAGCCATCAATGAGATGAATGATGAGCTCCAAGAGAATGCCAGAGAAACAGAGATGGAGCTGAGGGAACAGCTGGATCTGAGTGGAGCAAAGGTCAGAGAGGCAGACAAAAGGGTGGAAGCTGCCCAGGAGACTGTAGCTGATTACCAGCAGACCATCAACAAATACAGAGAACTCACTGGCTCACTTCAGGTAGGTGGATGGAGGGGTAATTCTGCAGGCCTGCAGTTCTATTGTCATGATGCTGTAAAAGGTTTGTTTTGTGCATTAGGAGGCCAACAGGGAGCTGATCAGTCAGCAGAATGCAAATGCAGAACAAGTTCAGCAACCACCTGCAGAGCTGTTTGACTTTAAGATCAAGTTTGCAGAGACCAAGGCTTACGCCAAGGTAAGAAAGCTCCATGGTGACATACAACCTCAGTGCCAGTGCTGTTGGTTTTCTTTATTTAAACAACTAACCTCACTCTTTGTCTCCAGGCCATTGAGATGGAGCTGAGGAAAATGGAAGTAGCTCAGTCGAACAGACAGGTGTCCCTCCTCACCTCCTTCATGCCAGACTCCTTCCTTCGCCATGGTGGGGACCATGACTGTATTCTGGTTCTCCTGCTTATTCCCAGGCTCATCTGCAAGGTATGAGGCAGACACATGACAGGTTTGAATTCTTGTGCTCGATTTTAGAATTACTTGGTTGTAGTACGTTTTTCAAAGAGCTTTCCCAAATCCTTACTCGGCTGTGTCTGTATGTGGTCGATATCTCCTTGTCCGAAGGCTGAACTCATCAGTAAACAGGCACAGGAGAAGTTTGACTTGAACGGGAACCCGGTGCAGGGAACAGGGCTCAGAGGGCCTCCTGGAGAACAGCGCAGCTTCGCTTCAGGACTGGTCTACTCCCTCAGCCTGCTGCAGGCCACACTGCATAAATATGAACAGTAAATATCGGAGCTTTACCAATAAAGATGCAGGAATAAAATAGGTGAACATACCTTCATCACTGGGTCGATGTGTTTTACTCTTTTCCTTTTTCCCTGCACTTGTTTAGGGCTCTGAACACCTGCAGCGTGGACGTTTTTAAGCGCATGGGAACCCTTTACTCTGAAATGAGTTTCCATGAACGCTCTCTGGATTATTTCATAGATCTGCTTCATAAAGATCAGCTGGATGAGACCGTTCAGGTGGAACCTCTCACTAAGGCCATCAAGTACTATCAGGTAACGCAGGGATGTGTTTTACATTAAAACGTCACAACTGGAAATTTCAGCTGTTGTATAAACTGTGTAACTGTAGATGTCAGTGAGTTTATAACATTATCATTATATCAAGTATCTGTTGTATTGTCTTCCAGCAACTGTATAGTGTCCATCTGGCAGATCACACTGAAGACTGCACAGTGCAGCTGGCTGATCACATTAAGGTACATCAAGCATGTTTAGCAAAGTTAAAAAGATTTATACAGTTTTACTTGTAATGCAGGGCTATAAAACCAGAAATAACACTATTATAAAAAATTTTTTTTAATATGTCCAAAATGTATAAATCTGTAAGGAAAAAGAAGTGTCGGGTTTTCCTTTAAAATGACACATGCCTCCTTTTCACCTCCAGTTTACTCAGAGTGCCCTGGACTGTATGGTAGTGGAGGTAGCTCGTCTGCGCGCCTTCCTGTCATCAGGACAGGAGAGCTCTGGTTTAGCAGTTCTTCTGAAGGACCTGGACACCTCCTGTTCTGATATCAGACAGTTTTGTAAGAAGATCCGCCGTCGCATGCCCGGAACAGATGTAGCTGGAGTCCCCGCTGCTCTCAGTTTTGGACCAGAGGTACGGAAACATGTCATACAAACCAACGCACCATTGCTGATTGGGATCTGTATAATTACAGATGTACGCCTGACATGTCTCTCCTCATATGGCAGGTTTCAGAGACGCTGACCGAGTGCAGGCGTCAGTTGACCCGTGTGGTTGCGGTACTTCAAGAGGTAGCTGCAGCTGGAGCTCAGATGGTTCCTTCGCTGGGAGAACAGGAAGGTCTCAATGCTCTTAAACTGGAGGATATTGCCTGCAAGGTTGTGGAGCAGGTACTTTCACATTTAACAGCTGCTCAGTCCTCTTTAAAAGGCAAAACCTCCTTTTTTTTTTTTTTAAGGGAAATGTAGGGACTTATAGTTGTAGTTAATTGGCACGCTTAGCACATCAGATGTTTGATCTTGTGTTCTGAGCATTTTGCACAACATCAGTAGGGAGTGTATTAAGCACTGTTGATTTAATCTCTTGCTATTATCGCCATCTGCTTTCTGTTCTCTAAGGTATATGGCTCCCATGGTGTAAATGGCCCAGAGTTACTGCGGCAGTCTTGCAGCTCTGTCATCACCACCATGAACAAGATGGCTACAGCCATGCAGGAAGGAGAGTATGATGCTGAAAAACCACAGGGAAAGGTATTTGTATGGTTGAACAGTTTCACAGTACTCATTTCACATGGTGAAGTCCCCAGTTTGGGACTTTTCAGACTAATTCTCACTTCACCAATTAGACTCTTCCAGTGGAAATGAGAGCAGCCACAGTCAGGGCAGAAATGACTGACGCCGAAGGTCTGGGAGTTAAACTAGAAGACAGAGAAACCGTCATCAAGGAGCTCAAGAAGTCTCTCAAGATTAAGGTAACATGCTGAAGAAAGGTTGTGCAAAAGGACCTGCCACTTCGAAGTGAAAGGGACTGGAAAGATGAAAACTGAACCGACAGGTATAACAAGCATGGCACTGTATCTCCTTTTTATCTCAGGGTGAGGAGCTGAGTGAGGCCCATGTCCGCCTCAGCCTCTTGGAGAAGAAGCTGGACACCTCCACCAAAGATGCTGATGAACGTGTGGAGAAGATTCAGACCAAATTGGATGAGAACCTTGCCCTGCTGAAGAAGAAAGAAAAGTAGGATTAATATACAATGAAATTTTCCTCTCCATATGGTGGTGTTTTCCTCCTCATTTGATCCTCCCCGTTACTCTTCTCCAGGGAGTTTGAGGAGACGATGGATGCTCTGCAGGCTGATATTGACCAGCTGGAGGCTGAGAAGGCAGAGCTGAAACAACGACTCAGTAACCAGTCAAAGATGACCATTGAAGGCCTGAGAGGTCCACCTGCCTCAGGAATTGCCTCCATCGTTCAGGGATCAGCAGGAGGTGAAGTTCCCACTTCTTATTTATGCTCATTTCTTCTCAGCAGCAGTTTTATATTTGATGGTGGTTTATATTAATGTCACATGTAATTGTTCTATCCAGAGAAAAGCATTTGCAATTAACTGGATTTTATAAGAAGTCTTGCAAAAATTGAGTATGTTCTATTACAGTGAAACTTTTCCTACCAGACTTTAGTCAGATTTTAACTAAATGAAAGTGAGGCGAATCGGCACCATCTAAGGAGAACCACAAGGTGTCGTTGTTTCCACAATCATTTTATTTTCCCCATCAGGTCTGCCTCCCTCTATGGGAGGGCCAATGCAGGTGGTGGACTCTCCTCTCCTCAGGCAGCAGATTGAGGCCCAGAGGCTGGGTATTAAACACCTTAAGAATGAAAACAACAGACTCAAGGTATGCTAGATTCAAGCGTGTGTATGTGTGTGAATTTACAGAACCCGTCCTGATTTCATCATTTTTTTGTATATTTGTCACGCTTAAATGTTCCAGATCATCAAGTAAATTGTAATAAAAGACAAAAATAACCAGAGTAAAAACAAAATGTTTTTAAATTACATTTTTTATGTTTTTTTTGTCTAATATTAACTTGTTCGATAATCTGAAACATTTTTAACAAATATGCAAAAAAAGGAATTTAAAAAAATAGGGCAGATACTTTTTATGACACCGTGTGTGTGTGTGTGTGTGTGTGTGTGTGTGTGTGTGTGTGTGTGTGTATTTATATCAAAACAAAACTATAATAAACTACATAAACTTACAGGCAGAGAAAATGAGAGCCCAGCTAGCCTCCCTGCCGCCGCTCCGCCCTCCTAAACTCCCACAAGTGTCTAAAGAAAGCTCCATGCCTCCAGAGGGACTAAACACAGGGATATACCGAAGGACTGACCAGCTGCTGGCAACCCTGCTCAAGCTGAGTGCCGAGGTTAAAGTGGTGGACATCACTGGAAAGACGGCAGGTGTGTGGACACCGAGGTTTTGAGTTTGCTAAATGCATTGGGCAATTATTTTATGACTCCTTCATTTCTTACAGTTAGTTCAAGCGCTCAGCTCCTGGAGCAGACAGCTCGTCTGCAGAACCTCAGTGATGCTCTGGATAAACTCAAGGTGCCGCTTCAAAAAAGTAGTTTCTATTACACAATCCTTATGTTGTCTTGTTATCTGACAGCAGTGCAAAAACAAGCAGTCTGACCAGATCTCCTGTTTCAGGGTGAGGTAGCCGAACATGTGGTCTCATATCAGCCTGGAGCAAAGGCTTCTTCTGACTTTGCCACATTCCCAGTCACCTCTTTTACTAAGGTATTACTATAGTAGTATAAAAGAATATGATTCATGTTATACAACAGTGGAAAATATATTTCATGTGCATATTTTTGTTTCCTAGGCCAAGGAAGAGAAGCAGGGAGACACTGTATTCATTGGCCGTGTTGCGATTCCATGCACCCGTGGACAGGAACAAGTCCACCGTCTCGTCCTATCAAAGCCGCAGTTGCAGCAAGTGCACAGTCTCCTCATGGTTTAGAGCAGTAGGATCACACAGCAGAGTACCTTCTTATTCCAGCTAACACTTCAGCATTCCTATTTGTCTTTTTTGCTTTTCACTTTTCTCAGGAAACTGTTTCCACTTATAGCACTAATATTGTCGACCCAGAGAAGTGTCTTTATAAAAGTGATTGTTTTTCTGAATTTCAAGACTCCCGAATGTCATTAAGGTGTCATGATTTCATTATTGAAGAAGTTTCTGTACCAATGTTCACTCTGTGCAAATGGGAAGGACTACAAAGCAATTTTTACTGCATTTGCAATGACTGATAGTTTGTTCCTTTGTATCTTTCGTATTTGTGCAAGTCAGACAATAAAAGATAGCAGCCCAATTCTGAGCAAGAAATACTCAAATGTATGTTTACGTTTATACTTGTAAGCTGATATTACAGTGTAAACTTTCACTAATATGATAAAGTGCCAGCTGACAGTTTGTCTGCTTATTTTGGTTTCAACCTCATTAACTTAAGACTATCTCACCAATAAAGTGTGTGAAACATTATTCAAAGGAGTTTTGCAGACACAACCACATTAACTATAGCTGTTAATATAAGTGTTCAGGGTTTAACCCCCCCCACCAAATCTATACTATATCCAACCTGTGAGAAATGTGAAGAGACAAGAATAATGATACACATTTTTAGCAATAACAGTCAACACTTTAATTTTAACTTTAGAACACAAAATACAAACTGAAATCTGAAATTTAAAATGTCTTGTTGGTGACAGAAAGATTGAATTTAGACAACTTAAGAAAATGTGTAATAAGGGTAAACTATTGTAGATGTAAAACACAGGACTGCAGTTAAAATGAAAAATGTCCTGATGATAACTTGACGAATAGAATCTGCCGCTTGTAAAGCACCTATTCAGTAGTAGCCATAGTAAAAGGGTCTGTGGGTGTACGGGGCATAGTGGTGTCTGGCGTGCCTGCTTCTCATCACATGCTGATGATTGTACTCCTGGTAGGGCTCAAAGCGGTGCAGAGGCTTGTAGTCAAAACCTGCAGGACACAAGACCTGTTATATCTGGAGCAAACATGGCAGCTTCAAGTTAACATCTTTGCACAGTGAAAAAGCTAATCAGCAACTAATCAAAAGACATCGATACCTGAGTTTTAAAGCAAATATTTTGACAGCAGAGTGAATTCCAGCATGGGTGTCTATCTTTTCATATCATTACAAGTATGTCCACATTCCAGTGTATGCACACTTACCATTTCTAGTCTCTCTGTACTGATTTCTGTGGTGAGGTTTTGGTAGGAGTGCAGCTCTCTGAGTTCCAGCAGATTCTAGGTGACACGTCTGTGGCCCTGGGTTTTCAAAGTTAAAGTAGTTAGTGGGGAGTGAATCGCTGAAGAATTCTGCCTGACAGCCATTGTAAGGCATCTCTGACAAGCGCCAGTCTGTGAAACAGAGACAACAGAAAAAGGGTAACTTTTAAAAGGAGCATTCTGTGTATTGATGCATTCAGTCTGCAAGGCTGCAGTCATTCCTTTGATTGTTTTTTAAGTATTCGTTTTGTATCAACCTACGTCAACACTTATAAAATCTACTGCAACAGTTTCTCCGTGGCAGAAACACCTTAAAGACCGAGAATGAGTAGCAGTCTTTCCTATTTCTAATAACTGGTAGGACATTACTAGTACTTTGACACACTAATAAAACAGCATGAGAAGCTCCTGCAAAAATTAAAACTGTCAAGCTACATCTGCACATAACATGGGTATTTTTTGAGACAGGTTTTTCTGCATTCATCTTGAAAAATATCTACGCCCAGATAAAAACACACAAGACAAGTGATGTCAAGACCTTGCCAAAACAATGTGCGACGATACAACTCTAACCATAGAGAAATCTGCTTAACTTGCCCACACATAAACACAGAAGTTGGGAAGTTGTTCTTCTGGTGATGACAGTGCCTCTTAAGCCTTTTATGGCTGAGGGGTAAAAAGCCACGTCCACTAAAATACCCACATACATGTTGTCAGGGCTTCAAGTTGCTGTTGCTTCTTACTACGAGATTCTCAGTAATAATATGGTCGTTATCCAAACTTTGTAAACAATAAGTCTGTGTTCAAGGTCTCTGCAAAGTTTGCATAAACGTCTTACTTGTGTGTTTTGGAGCACTGTTATAGGTTGGCTGTTCCTCAGCAACCTCCGTGTGATCTACACCCAAAAAAAGGGAGAAAAAAGGTTAACTTCAAACCCTGCAGAAAGCTTAAACACTAACAAACCACATTTTATCCTAGAAGTGCAAAATATTTTTCTGCATGTACGTGTGACTCCTGACTTCCTCTCACCATAGACAGTCACAGGACAGGGCAATATCACACCCCAGGCCTCTGCAGCGTGCTGTAACAGAAGAGAAGTTATCTTGCGATGAGCAACTGCGTTCCAGTGGACTCCGTCCTTCATTCGATGGTGCAGTGAGAATCTGAACTGGAAATGGAGGTCCAACACATCCATCCCATAGGCATCGGCCAGAGTTCCACTGTAGAAGTTGGCTTCAATCACATCGTAGCGCAACTGGGGTGCCTTGTGCTCAATCTGAGGCAAATAAGGGGGAAGGCAAAGCTTTAAGGCTCAAAACAGAAGATGGTAAAATAAAAAAATAAAATAAAATAATGCAGAGCAATAAACCTATAAAGTAAGTATTTAAAAAAAAACTCCAAAAAACTACAGATTGCACCATAATATATTTATTAAAATTTATAAAAGAAATGTAGGCATCCCCACTTCCTTTGACACAGTAGCATCTGCTGTAATAGTTACACCTCTGATGAAGTCTCAAAAGCTTTATTTTGATACCAAGATTGCAATTACAACTCTGAATAAACAAAGAAATACTGACATACCCAATATACTATTAATTTTGGGCATGTCATTTCAAATAGAAATGACCCTTGGGGTTTCAGATGTTAATGCTATTCGATTTCTGCTGTTACTCAGCCTCTAAAAGCACTTGGCTGAGAGGACAGTGGCATCACATTATCCACTACAGGCACATGGCTTATGCAAATTTTTTCGATCAGCTTTCCCCAGATGACAAGAGACTTTTGACATGCAATGTGTTTAACACGATCAGATTAGTGTTAAATCATAATATAAATGGGACTTGCTAACGGACCTCAGGCACCAGGAAACCGCCTTTGATCCTCTCTCCTAAGGGCATGGTGAGGTTCCACACAACCAGCGTTTCCTCTGGCAGAGCCTCACGCAGCTCGTCGAAGAACCTATGAAGGTTCTCCTTGTAGTCATCAACCCAGCTGCAACTGTATCTAGAACACCCAGTGCAGACATAAACAGGAAGAAGAAACAAAAATCACTACAGTGGGAGGAATTCAATTGGGAAAACAAAAAGTTATGCTATGATTCTTCTGAACTGATAGATGCACACGAAAAAACTCCATCACTCTCACTTCTGACTCATCTCACATTATCTCTTTAATGAAATCAAATCAACAGCCCTATTAATAGTTACGCAATATACTCACCTTGAAATATCCCAAACACAGGAGTTAACAAAAACCAGATCTGGTTTCAAACCATGGCGGAAGTCCTCCAGGATGCTCTTCATGTAGCGAGAATAGATGCGCGTCACGAAGTAAAAACGGACCAGATGGTGGGCGGACTGAAACTGTCGAACTTCCTTGTACTCTGTGCCGTTGTGCATTTGACCCAGACAGCCCCCTTCCACCAGGCAGTCCTGTTCAAAGCTCATCTCACCCTAAAGAAGTAGGTTACAAGTGTGAGGACAACACAAACAAGGAGGTGAACAGATATAAAGCACGGCATTCAAATGAGACTCATTTCTATTTGTGCAAAAATATTACACCCATTTTTTTTACATTACAATTTAAATGACACCAGTGGCATGATTACAAACTTTATATTGCATAAGTTAGCTGAAGTTTTAACTGGTAGCATGCACATGATTATACACCCTGCACTCTTTTTTGTATCAGTGTATAAAACTGGTAAATTTTAGCCCTTGCCTTGCTCCGTAGTTGTCTCAAGGAAAGATATTTCTCTTTTTGTACCAGCAGAACAAGATCCTTGTACACTCCCCGCTGAACTGAGGAAGAAATAAAATGATCGATTAGAAGTAGTCCCCATAGATTAGTACATTACATTATACAGATTCGATAGTAGTCCTTTCATTGGGCACACCTTTCCAAGTGCACTTTAATATTTAATTCATCACTTAGCAGAAAATGGGCTGGTTTTAGCATTTTAGAAATTGCTGATAAACTGAACTTGATTACTAACATCTATTTGAGCCAGAGAATGGTTTAGAAAGGGAAAAATATATACAAGACTTCTGGATAAAAATGTCTTTATGACAGCAGTTGACACTGGGGCACAGGATACATTGAATAGGGTCAGAATTTAGGGCTTAGAACATGGAGTTTTCATAGGGTTAACAACATGAAAACATGGATCCATCCTGGATTGGGTGAACAATTTAACCTGGTTGTGGTAAAGTACTCATCTGCCCCATTAAATTACACATATTTGCAAATACACTGCAACGTACCTGAGTGTAGTTACTGACCATGTTTATCCCTATGATCACAGTGAACAGATATGGTTACCACACTCTTGTATAATAAAGATGCCACACACAAATCTGCGTGTCTGATGCCATTATTTGAACTTGAACAAATGTCATGAAGAACTAGCCTATGTTATTTATGAAGGTAAACGGGTATCAATTTCAGCACTACCAAACTGAACCTAATGAAGTGGATGTGAACGGTACATACAGTTTATTCACAAAACAGTCAACATTGGGCAAACAAGAACACCGCAAGTGTAAATGCACAAGATAATGTAAATGCCGATTCATTAATTTTGTCAGCCAGCTACTCACTGGAGTCTCCCAACACCACGATGAACTTGTTATGGAGCAGCTGGCTGGCCTGCAGGTGGCTCACACTCTTCATGATCTCCCGCTGTTAAATTACAAAGTCAAACACTGTTGCTTCTTTCTATGGGCTCAAATTGTGGTCATAAATACTTTCCACTAAAAATACCTAAATGTGCAAACTCAAAGGTGAGGTAGTTTTTCCAGATGAGATATTGACCGGACATCAGAGTTTGTCTACCATACGTCCAAACTTCTCGCAATAACATTAGCTTACTAATGACCAACAGTGGTTAAAAAATAAATAAAATAGCTGGCTATTTTTCTGTTGGCTTAAAATCACTTATGTAATAAATACTTACCATTTTGAGTTTAGATGCAAACTGTACCACTAATTCCAACCCCTTGTAAATGCTATATGTGTTGGTATTCAGTGTTATTTTTCAACCAGCTTAGCTAGCGTTCAGCTAGCGTTAGCCAAATTTCCTTTGAAGTGGCTCTTGCGCCACTAAGTTTTTAGTTTCAAGACCCGAAGTTGCGACAGCCTCCTCAACCACTTAGTGTTTTAAAAGTTTAAAGTTGGTGTGAATTTTTAAAAAAGAAATATTACAAATATTTCACTCCGGAGTTTCAAGCACACCCCCAAACTGCAGGTGTCGCCAATTAAATGGTGCTTTTAACGACTGTGCTCTACCTTAGTGGGTCGACACTAATTTTAAAATGAAAAATAAATTACTTAATAAAAAAAAAAAATTAATTTAATTAATATTAGAGAGATATTAGATGCTTTTAAAAAAAAAAAAAAGATTTTTAAAAATTAACAATATGAATAGTTATTTTTTTTTAAATATACGTGCACATAACTTCCTGGTTTGAGACCGGATGTGGGGTTGTGCATTTCCGGTAGCTTTACTTTGCGGTCAATCGCTACTGCGAACATATACTCCAAAATCATGTCCAAAACTCGAAAATGGAAAGATTGCGTTAAGTTACAAAGAGCAGAAGGTGGGAACACTCACCGCTGTTGTGTCATAAAAAAATCTAATGATCAATTTTGACGTTTAAAGCGTTTAGATCGATCAGTTGTTTACATCACTCAACACAAGCAGAACTGCATTACTGCATGCAGAAGACACATCGTCCACATTCAGAAGCACATCTCTGTATAATGACTGGTCTTATGATTTAAACAGGCAAATGTTCAGCATTCAAACTACAGGTGATCTGTAGGAGAGACGATCTCCTCCGTGACATCTCTCCTGTACAGTACAGAATCGCTGCATCGAGACTCTGAAGTGCAGTACTGTATGTCCACGAAACGTTTTGCACCGTCAAAAAATAAAATTGGCTACTTGATTTCACCTATCGCTGGTTATTTTTAGAACATAACACCCGCGATAAACGAGGGACAGCTGAGAAATATAACATTTGAATCCCTTTTCTCTTTTGCTCTGAGGCGCGGGGGAAAAATATCGACAAGTCGATGAACATCATTTACAGATATATTGGGTAAATGCCCAAGACATCTATAGAAATGTAAATCGCCGCTTGATTCATTCATTTGCTTAACTTGTTTTGGACCGTAAACCAGGCGCGAATAGGACACCGGAAACAAAGCTCCCCACAGGAGTTTCTGCACCGGAAGTAGCATATGCTAACGTGCACATAGTCAATTACAACCACGCCTCTTCTTGTGCCTGTTAAGCCATTTCCTACTTCAAAAACAATGCCTTTACTGTGATAACACTAGCTGGCCCAAGGTTTTCTATAAATCAGTTAGTTTTCGGTCATATAATCGAACACTGTTTGTGTAAAGAACAAATAAAATCGGCCACTTAAAATTCTGAGTTTGGCAGAGAAAAGCAAAGGAAAAAAAAATCAAAATTACATAAACTTCAAACAGATTTTTGTCTTTCAAAAATGAATTTTTATTTCTTTCCATCGGGAATGTTGATGAGGCTTTAAAATGGGAAGTGAAAAAACAAGGCTCATCCTCGTGCTTCACTTTTACTTTCAGTAGAAATCACTGTTATCATCATAATCTATCACTTGTAACTGATCCTTTTTCTTTTCTTTGCCTTCTTCTTCCTCCTCTTCTTCTTCTTCTTCATCTGTCTTCTCATCTTTTTCAGTCTTGTCCTCCTCGTGAAATTTCTGGTATATCCCAGTCAGAGCTTTAGCTGCTTCTAGAGACACTTTGAGACTTCCTATCACCTCGTCTTCATCCACGCTCACAACTGGCAGGAAGAGAAACCATTTGAAAGAATATTATGATTTCTACAAATTAGATGTAGTCAACAGTCATTTTAACTACTATGAATTAATGTGAAGGGTCTTGATGGTTTCCTTCACATAATAAATATCCATTTATCTTCATGCATGCTCAATCATCCAGGTAGGGAAATCCCAAAAAGTTGATTCTGTTAATCTCGATGTGTGTTTCAGTGGGAGAAACGTTTCGTCAACCATCCAGACTGTGTGAGTGAAGAAGTCACTTGGATGAGTGATGTGTTTGTTGTTTCTCCCACTGAAAACTCTGCATCGAGATGAACAGACTTTTCGGCATATCCAATTAATAAACACTGCTCAAAAAAACCTCACGCACTGTCAAGCTGCTGTTCAATGACATCATTTCCTGTGAGCAGCAGTTCCTGTAGGTTCAGAAAAGCGTGTCCAACGTCCACACACTCCTCGTTATCGTCCATTGGCTCACTGACTACTGTGAACCTTAACCTGCCGTGACACGTACAGACACACGAACTTAAATTTAGAAGCAAGACTTTTCAATAGCAGAGATATTATTAAACTTCTTAAGTCAGATTTTAACGTCAGATTTGCAAACACTACCTGCCCTGGTTGGGGTCAGTGCCCTCCAACATCGTGTAAAGATACTGTCTAAGTGGAGTTGACTGTGAACCATCCACATAAATCACTGAGAAAGAAACAGAGAGATTTTGAGTCTATTTAGGATCTTTAAAGTTCAAAGCTTATTGGCACAAACATGGACAGCTCACCAACCCTTACCTCGTGTAAAGTTGTAGTGAATCTCCTCTCCTTTGGTAGGTTTGCGGAGGGACATGGGTGTTTCTGTTGTCTCCATCGGGATGCCCAGCAGCCGATATTCCACGTACACTCGCTGCACTGACTTATCCATCGCCACATTTGAGGAAGGTTCAAAAGTCAGGGACAGAATCTCCACTCGAAGCTTTTCTCCCTGGAATACAATGACAAATGTTGGCCTCCACATTATTTCCAAAATAAAAGCTCATATTGTGTCCCACTGTAGCGCTATGTAGAAGAGCACAGTAAAGGCGGTATGATTATAATGTTTCCTTTGTTGTCTGTTGTTGCTCTGTTTTTTCAGACAGTTACCTTCCTCATTTTTCGTTTTGGTGGTATGACAACGATGTCACTTTGTGAGGAACTTGACTCTGAAGATTCGGGGGCTTCAGTGTCCTCTGCAGCAGCTGTTTAGTCAAAATCAAAGCACTGTCAGCACTGAGCAGTCTTTTTTCTGCATGTTTAATGAATGGCAGAATAAAGCTATAAATTGCCGTAAGCAACCTAAATCAAGTGTGTTGTTTGTATATGAATAGTTACCACTCTCACTCCTGTCCTCGTCTTCACCCTCAACAACTGACACCTGATCCACAATGGAAATATCCTGAAAAAAGAAAAGAAGACAACACATGACACATGAGCCCATTCATCAAGTTCTCGCTTGTGTCTTTTCATTCTAAATTTACATAAATTAGCTTTTCACAGCATTGTTTTGAATACAAGAAGGTGATTGAGCTGACCTGAGTTCTGGCATCGCTGACAGAGCTGACCCTCGACGCAGTGGCGGGTGATTGTCTGGAAGATGTTCTCTCTGAATACCTTAAATAAGATTTAATACATTTTTAAAAATTAATCATGTTCTTCTTACAAAATTTCTTATACGTGACAGATGGATGAAACTGTTTAAAAAAAAATGTGATGCTGAAAGATTATTTTTTGTACCAATAAATAGTTGGTTTTGCAAAACATGAAGGTCTCTGTGTGGTGTTTAAAATGTCAAAAGTGTTGTTTCCAGCGAAAGAACCACTGCCCTCAGTGATTGATATTATTTGTTTACCATATTATTTACACATTTGGTCCATATCAGGTCTTGAAGTTAACTCTATTCTGGGAGAGTCAATCTTAAGCTGTTTCTGCTCAGCTCTGCTGATGATCATAAAAGCGATGGTTGAAACTTCCAGTCAATTATTAAAACAATTAAAACTGATTATTATGGATTTAAAAATCTTATTTGGTTTTCATATGTAACTATTTTCAGTGATATCAACTTTAAGAAGCGCCCCTTGTATTAAAAAGAAATTACTTAGTAGCTGGTAAATGAGAAGGTGTGGTCAGTCTTGGCTCAGGTGTCAGATGAGGTGTTCTCTGGTAAAGCTCAGGCGACCTCTTAGTAGACGTCTTTCTGTCTGTAGACGGTGGCCTCACAGAGGTGGTTTGCTCTGCTCTTACATCCTGTGAGCTCCTCTGCTTGGTGGGTGGTGGCCGAGGCTGTAAGCCGACAAATATTGTATATCAGTGCACAAACAAACATGGCTGTATTGTGTGCTGAACTACCTCACCCACACATTCTTCAGATTAAAACCCTACCCAGGCTTTCATCTCTTTCTGCAAAGGCTCAGGTTTCCAAGTCTGTGAAAAAAGCCATAGAAAAACAGATTTTAAGCTATAAGGGATAGGAAGTGTCTTTGAACACACAGATATCATGCACTTTCCTCACCTTCACTCTGGGCTTAGCTATGGGTCTCTGTGATGCATCATCCTTCTCTCGTCTCCTCTCCTCCCTTTCACTGCTTTCCCGTGCTCTGCCCTGCACGTCCGCTCTGCTTCCCTGTCGGCCTAGCAAGGCATCCACAGGTGGCTGAAATGGGTACTTCCATTTCATCATTACTCTGACCATGCCTCGAGGTCCACCGGCTGGATCTCTCAGCACATAATCCCCTGGCAAAATATAAAGAAACATGTGAGATATCCAGCCTTTCTGGTTTTTGAGCAATGCTACAAAATTGATTCAGAAACAGATGGTACTTTACAACCTGTATATGATCAGTTTCCCTAAACAAGCATGTAAATAGGTTAAATAAAAGTATTATAAACCAATTTGTGTTACTTTGTAGATACTTTGTAGCAACTTTTTTCCACCTTCATCTACATTAATGTCTCCTGGAGTTATGGATGCAGAAAAATCATGCAGTTCTTTTACTTTTCTCCATCCCTCACCTCTGATCTCTCTCCCTGTAGCCAGGGTTCGCAGTGGTATTGGGGTTTTGGCCAGATATGGTGGAGGTATCTGGTCATCACTGTCATCAAACACGTACACCCACAGACTGCTTGACCTGAGAAAAAAGTACAATTGAGTGAAGTTAGCAGGGTGCTAAAGGTGTGATTAGATAGAAACAAAAACAAAAGAAAACTTTTGAACTAGCGTACCTGAGGTACTGCAGCACATCAGTTGTTATTGCAAGTGGGTAACTAGTAGCGTCATTGAACACTGGATCAGCTGTGCACTTGGTTGTTTGAGAGACATGTGGTGGCAGGTCGTAGAGCCTGTATGTCAGGTAGGCATCAGGAAGTAGTCCTGGCCATCGAGCGCTGAGGCCCACACAGCGTTCCAGCATTACCACCAGTTCATTGGGGATTCCTCCACCATAGTCATGTAACTCCTGCCATAAATATAAACAGAGTCATAAATAGATTCTGTACATGTTTGGAAGCAGAGCATCCAACTTTAAAAGGCTACTTCACCCAAACTGGACTCAAATTGGAAATAAATAAATATAATGAATGCATTTTGTAACAAATACATACACTTAACTGTAAAGCTAATACTGAACAAGGTGACAAGGGGCACAGATTTGCCTTAACACATGTGAACATACATGTAGCTCATACAGTAGGTGCAGTATGAGCTGGAAGGCCAAATTGTGTGTATTCCCAGTGTGGACACACTATTCACTGTGCTTTCATCAGCTTATCTTCTCTCTGATTTACCTCATGAATGTTGTCTTGCCACCCAAGCGTGATCTGCACAGGGCTTCTGTGTCTCACTGTTTTCCAGTCAGCTCCACTCTCTGCCACAGTGGCCACAGGCTCTGCAGGAGGGAACAGACGTGCCCAGAAATCCACAACACCAACAATTTCACCCTCGTGTCCTGAGAGGGAGACGGTAAATAAAACGAAAACATTTCTAAGAGATCTTTTTTTTCATCTATGCAGTGGAATTAACAAAACAGCTTCTCTTTACACACCTGTAATATTCACGTGTCCACCAATACGCTCTCCTCTCCTCTCTATGGCACCCATTAGAGACATTTGTCCACTTCCGTGGGTCACAAACCGGACTCCTCCTAATGCCTGGTGGAGCTCTACTCTGACTCTTGACCCCTGACCTCCCAGCCGGCCCACATCCCGGACTGTCAGGCAGTAGCGGGATGTGAAGCCATAATTGGGCTGGCTTCCCGACACCAGAGGAGTAGAGTGCATCTCAAAGTCCAGCAGGCTGTACGTGCAGAAGCTCACAATATCTTCACCTTTATCTGCCCCTGGATGGATGCCCCCCATAATACGCAGTCCTGCTGGGGTGAAGGTTGCAGCCTGGTGGTGGGAATGAGCAGTTATCATAACCTTTGGGAAAACAGCTTGAAATTATTCAGGCTCGGGATGTGAGTCTTTACCTTCAGGTGGATCTCTAGCAGCGATTCCCCAGTCTTGAGCTGAGAGAATGACATGTCATCCTCAATGGGCTGCACCACCTCCTGATCTCCAACTGGCCAGGTGTACTGTACTGGTATGGTACGTTTGTAGTTCCTGGGGCTGTATGCCAACTCTTTCAACTGGGCTTTAGGTACAGAGGAGAAAATAAAATATTTGGAGATTCTGTCTAATGTACATCATTTCTTGCATGTCAAATAGTAAGTCTGAGTAAGTAATTAGCAATTGTTTGTCGTTACTATAATGTAGAAAGGGTTGCTGTCATTTTCATCGTCACACCTTGTAAACTGTTGATCTGCAGAGCTCTTTTTGATAGCAGTTTGTCTTTCTCTGCAATCCTCCTCCTGCTCTCCTCTCTCTCTCTCTCCACCTTCTGGCTGACTGTACTTAACTCTTGCTTTGAGAAGAAAATGGGAGAAATTGCGAAAAAATGGCAATAACGGCTATGTTCCACATAATTCACATATGCATTTAAAAGCTGTGCAAACCTGCAGGTCTTTAGTGATTTGGTGCTCCAGCAGTAAAAGGTTTCTGGTTTTCTGTAATTCGAGCACAGACTCAGCATGAGATGCCTGGATATTCACCAGCTCGCAGGGTGAATCTTCCAACTTCCCGTCAGCCAGGAGGAAGCGCAAACCCTCCTTGCTCTCCTGCTGCATTCTAAATGCCTGCAGTGAAAACGACACGAGGCTAAAAAAAAGGCAATTTATCTACTAATTTATGTGGTTTGTTTGTCTAACAGGGTACAACAGAGTGCAAACCTTGATCTGCAGAAGGGTTTCACTCAGCTCCTCAACGCTCATGTCAAACTCCTGGAAGAGAGGGAACTGTGTCACAAAGTGTGCTTAAAGCAACGATAACACACAGAAAGTGTAAATTAGCTGCTGAAAACTTTGGACCTTGCTCACAGAGTCCAGCCTGTCCTGCAGAGCAGAGACCTGCTCCTTGTACCGGAGCACCTCCTGTTCCAGCTGCTCTTGTTTGTCTCTCATAGACAAAGAAAGCTCTGAATGTAACAACAGAAATGAACAAACGGGGTTGTTATTACACAACCTGTTTGCTTTGGACGAGCACATGCTGAGAAATGAAGAGACCTCTTTCTTGCTCCATCTGCTCCTCCAGTATCTCCTTCTCTCGTCTCAGTTTCTCCTTCTCTACTTCCAGCCTGCGCCTGTCTTCCTGCTCTGCCAGCAGCATTTCCTCCATCCTGCTGATATTTTCCCCGAGATTCTCGCTTGTCTGGAGCACTTCTTTCTGTTTTTCCACCTGGTGATCATGGTTGCTTTGAGAAGATAAAGTACTGAAAAAAGGGTGGAAAAGAAGGTTTAAATAACCACTGAAACAACAGGTGATGTTTTGTGGTTTATATTGGAATTAATAACTTTCTTTGGTCTTGAAGCACATACTGTTTTACCTTTCTAGCAGCGTGTCATAGTTTCTTTTAATCAGGTCCCTCTCTCCTTCCAGGTCTGATATCCTCTCCTGCAGCTGATAGAGAAATTATATATTATATGATCTCCAGATTTTTGGTAATGAACCATAGACATCCTTCTGTCATCTTTGAGGTTCTCTCTTAGATTTGTTCATGCAGATGAGGTAGCGTACCTTGTCGAGGGTCTGCAGAGACAGGGTCGTGTTGGTAAGCTGTCCCTCTAGTTCCAGAGCTTTTTGTCTTTCCTGTTTCAGTTGTTCGGTCAGTTCCTCAGCTTTCCCCAGCAGAGCTCCCTGACTTTCCCTCATTGATCTCTGAGTCTGATATAAAAACATGGCAGTCAAAATTACGATTAGCGGTTTTTCAAATTTTATTTACCTGAAACATCAGCTGAACTTTATCAGTGTGCTGAGACCTTTACCTCTTCTAGCTGATTCTCATAAGCCTAGAAGAAAAGCAAAATGTCTAGTAAGCTGAAAAAAGAAGTTCATGTGACATAAGAAAAGAAATGTTTGACAGACTGTGTTTCTGACCTCTTGCAGGTTGGTGAATTTCTCCTGTGTAACTCTCAGGGCAGCGCTCTTTTCTGAAAGCTGCTTTTGCAGACGGATTAAATCCACATTCTCCCTGATAGTTATTCTGGTAGAGACAAATCATTTTGGACATATTTCATGGATGAATTTACTTATGTTCTTTTTAAAAAAAAAGCAAAAATGCAAGTGTTTGCTTATGTTTGTGTTTAAAGTTTAAGATCACAGGCTTATTTTCTGTCTTTTCTGTCCTCACCGTTACGGCGGTGGATGCTCAAACATGATGAACGCTTTAAACAAGGCTTCATCTCAGACAGCTCTATTTTTGCTTTTTCAGTTTTTGTTGATGACAAAGAGAGGGAACAATCCTGGTGTTTGCTCACACCTTCTGTTTGCAATTTGCAGCCAATAAGAAGAAAGTTCAAAAAGGAGACTGAGGAGCTACGACACACAGTGAGCTTTCAGACAGTGAGTGGGTTGAACGGACAGGCTGTGCCGAAGCCCAGTAAAACATAAACAATACTTATTTTAAATCAGCTGATTCACTCACTGGTGAACTGTGCAAAGCTTGTCTGGTAGAGTGTGAAAGTGAGCACAAAGGGCTCAACTCAATTCAAGTGTACAGCTGTGATACAACGTGTGAGATCATTGTATGATATGCTGAGAGGATACATGCTGTATCATGCACACAGGCACTTAGCTCTACAATGCTGCCATTTAACGTTCTTGTTTAGGAGGAAATGCTACAAACGGCACAAGCAAATTAAGTCAAATTAGGACGCTGTCATGCTGAGCATTCACAGTTATTCTCACAGTGAACATAAATATCCCCTAAAAAGCCTTTCAAAAAATGTAGCAACATCAATTATCCTATTTTATTTAATTGTTTCATTATTGTCTCTGTGATGTCTCTGCTGTAGCTACCGGTGTCTGTCGGCCTGTTGCTTCCTCATCTCTCGAAAGGTCCCCTCAATCTCTTTCTCTTTCTCTCTCAGTGAGTCTCTGAGCGCCTGGGCAGTTAGTTCCAGCTCTGCCACCCTCACCTGTTCTGTCATAGTGGACCTGCTGGGTGGGAAAGACACAGTGAGATCATGATGAGACTCTCAGAGGTTTTCAGTGCAGATGTTTTCCTTGTCGCTTATTAATGTGCGTCATGTGATTTACTTCAGCTACGTGGTCAGTCATGTCACGCTAAAGGATGATCTGCTGCAGCTAATGGATCATTTGGTCATTTAGCACATCACACATGGGACACTTACAACCTCTCCATCTCTGCCCTGGTGTCTTCCAGTGTAGGGCCATATCGAGGTGGTGCAGTCTGGGCTGCCCTCCTCATTCCACCGTCTCCGTCCAGATTTTTACCTAACAACACGAAGACCAGGGAAGCAAAATAAAGAGATTTAAGAGGGAATCACTGCGGCCTCTATTCTTGTTGTTGTTGTTGTTGCGCACACCTTTGCTGAATTTGTAGGGTGTGCGAGCTCCCAGGTCCATAATGTGCTGCTTGGCCAGGCTGAGTTTGTTCTGCAGCACTCCTTTCTGGCTCTCCAGCATTGCCACTCGGGCTTCCAGCTCCTGTATTGTGTCCTCCATGTCCCTCTCCTTAACACCACTGGAGCCAGGACTGGTCTGACGAAGACGCATTAGCCTAGCAGACATACTGAGGCAAAGCAGAGAGGTTTAATTGGCCACAGTTTGCATTAGCTGACAGGTGTTCAGTAAGTGCCTTTAAAGAGTGCAAAAGGCACTCCTTAATCTCTCTTTGAGGTTTCAATATTACTTTCATCTTATTGCCAGTAAATAAATTTTCATTAATATGCTCCACGTTGTTCAAATGTATGGAATCAGGTACAAAAAGTGTTTTTTGTGTGTGTTACCTGCGTAGTCTCTGGTCCTGGGTGCGTGTGTGTTGTTTTAGCACACTGTTCTCCTCCTGCAGTCGGAGGCACAGGTCCTCCAGGTGCTCTCTGGGAAATCGAAAAAGGCGCTGAGGGTCTGCTGGACAGGGAGATGGAGACACAGAGAAAGCACACACAGACATGAAAACTGAAGATTCTCTTGTGCGACTTCCATACAGACTATAAAAACCTGAAGTGCTTTTACCTTTTGTCCTCATGACATGATGCTTCTTCCAGGACTTGACATCCCGTAGAGTATCTGAGAAGATGGCAATGAGGCGATATTTGCAGAGTTATTCCTAATGATTTACAGTTTATTTATTGCCTTAAACCTGCTCATAATTAATAAACTGAGACTTAATGCAAAGCTAAATTGTAACTTTCATTGGCATTATCTCTTTGATGCTTGTACTTCAAGGTTTTGGTTTATTTTCTTCAAGTTGTGTTTTTAAGGACAGACAAAAACACATGTCAGTACAAACCAACCTGGGACAGTTGGCATCAGTCCCCCTCTCATCAGGCCCACATCCCTCACTGGGAGGTCCCCAGCTGTCTCGTCCACCACCAGCGACATTACAGCACTCGTCACAGACTCATCTTCTCAGAAACCGTCAGCCTTACAAAACCTGAATTTGGTTCAAATTAGGTTGAATTGCTGAAGACGAAATACCTTAATACTGCAAATATGACATGTTTTAAAGTTTCACTATGGTAACTACACTAAACGGCTTACAACAATTAAAAACAGAGAGAGAGAGAATAATTGTAGGGTCTCTACAGTCTAACTGTTTTTAAAGATATTCCAAAGTGACTACTTTAAACTGTAATGTGCTCAATGCCCAGAAAAGCTAACAGTTTTTTAAAGAATTCAGACTTCAACACTGAAAGCTTTCCTAATAAGAGCTATTTAACTCACCGTGTGAGAATTGTGTGGTGTTTCCTGCTTGAGCCTGGTGTCCAGCACAACCAGGCAGGCTTTATGACTGTGCTTCCTGTCCAGGTTTAATCCCTCTTAAGACTTGATTCTTTCGTTCCTTCCCAACCTCTGTTAGCTTAGTCTTCACAGAGAGATGCTTTCTACTTTAGATCTATGTTAATATATTTCCGTGCATAGATGTAATTCACTGAGAAACATTAGTATATAGTAGTCGTGGTCCAATCTTGAAGCAGTGTTCCACATGCGTGGATGCTAATCCTATTTCCATGCTAATCTGATTAGCGAGCATCAGATTGTAGATTAAGATGTGCTCTGAAATCAGTTTGTAGTTAGGTTATAATGACTGAGGAGAGCTGTTATTAGAGTGAAGCAGGTCTCAGATCTGTTTACTGAAGCACAAGGGAAGCAGATAATAAATAAGTGGGTGGAGGCTGTAAGCATATACAACAGATAACAGCAGCTGATTGAAAAACACGAGTATGGTTCTCATGTAGTGCTTTTCTACTCAAGGTCACTTTTATTACAGTATTTTCAGAGGCTAAGAATTAATTGACTGACAAGCAGTTTCATGGCCTGATGGTTTATTATACAAATGAAAAGGACATATGAAGACGATTCAGTCAATTCATTGTGTTGCATTTGTATGCTATAGATTTTCAGTGTCGTTTTAAATACAAGGATTTACAAGAACATTAGAGCTGTAACACTCAAGAACGGGAAGACCAGAAAACAGATGAAACCAAGACGAACTTGTATCAGGATGATGGGAGGAGAAACGTGTGGAGAAGGAAAGAAACAGTTGATGATCAGAAGCATGTGGTGGGACCAGTGTTATGGCATGGACATGTACAGTCACTAGTGTTTATTGATGATGTGACAGCTGATAGAAGTAAAGGGATGAATTCTCTAGTATACAAGCCAGAATACAATATATCCTATATGTAGAAATCATTATTTTACAGTTGCTAAGCAAAGCAAGTAGAGTTTGAGGTATTTATTGAGAAAGGAGTATTTTTTTATGAACAGTTTCATTCAAAAATGTAATACTAACTTTACAATTTGCATGCAGTTTTTAAATGTTTAAAAATATCTTCATGCATTACAAAACAAGGAACAGTTTAATGCAAAAAAACAAAAACAAACCCAGACCGACGTACATCATATAGTGATGTCATCTAAGTCCTTGCCTTCATCAATTCCACTGACTTGGCGGATGATAAGTGGTGATTTGTTGCTGCTGTTGTCACTCATGTCAGGGTTAAAAAAGGGAAGCATGGCGTCGGTGAATCGGACGCATTTGAAAGAATAGATGTGTGACTGGGTCTCTGCGTCGTAAAATGACACCCTGCCTTCCTCATAATCCAAAAACACCCCAATGACATGTGGTCTCTGAGCGAGGCACAACAGCTCTGCCTGTCCAGCACATGCCCGGTACTCACTGCCCTTCCTCAAACAGATAGTCCAATAACCATCTTCTGGACACAGTGTGACCAAACCTTTCCTGTTGACTGATTCTTTAGCTACACCTAGATCCCACGCTGTCTTGTCTCCGACATCCACCTCCCAGTAGTGCCTTCCTGTGGTGAATCCCTGTTTAAGGAGAGAGCTACACATCACTGACTGCCCATTTTTCCGTGTATCACAGAGAGCAATAAAAAGACAAAATGTTTAAAGGGGAACCCGCTACATCTTTAATTACCTTGAGGGCGAGGACACATGGCGCCGTGTCAAAACGCTCTGGTATGTCGGCCACGTTTTGTTCAGCCTCTCCATCCCAGACCTGCCTCCCATCCTCTGATAAAACCAGCCAAGGGTTGGCTGTCCTGGGGTCCAGCTGAACATCAGCTGGTAGGAAGACACAGTTTATGTGGGACTTTATTAGCCTCTTATTTCTAATAAGAAAATATTTTTGTGTGGTTTTCTGTTTTGTCAAAGCAGGAAATATAAATGTTCCCTTTCATGACAGTTAACACTCTTACCTGCATACTGCTGAATCTTCTCATGCTCTGCAAAAAGATCGGAACATACGGTCAAAACTACTCCACCCATGTGTGATCTTTGATTGCGATGTTGTTTGAAAGCAGCTGTTCAGTCATTTAATGTAATGATGTTGACAAAAAATAAATACATAAAAAAATCAGAATAGATATGAACCTTGAATGGAAAGTTTTTTCAGCTCCGATTGCAGCTGCTGTTCAATGCTGACCACTGCTCTGCGTAATATCCCCAAACTGGTGTCTGCATGGACGATGGTTTCAGAGCAGGATTTGGCCGATGGAGGAGAACTCAGAGCTGGAAACCTCTGACACAAAGAAGAGAAAACTTACTTTAAAAGCAATGATTTACAATACAAAGTAGGATGACTTAAAAAAAAATCCTGCTTTTTGTAACTGGATACATTAACAGCAAAACAATGACAAATGATCCGTCTCCCACTGAATTGGAGCCACTTCCCATGTGTTTTTTCTGTCTACCTCCCCACCTTCTGGAAAATAAACTAAATTCCTAACCTGTATGAGATGGAGGTGGTCATCTGTGTGAAAAAGCTGCTCCATTTCACTTCTTCTCCTCTGCAGTTCAGTGATTTCCAGCTCAAGTTCTGCAACGAGCCTGTCTGCCCTCTGCTCCGCTGCCGCCTGCCTCCTCTGGATCATCTCCACCAGCTCGGCTTGATTTCTCTCCATGGTACGAATGAGAGCGGAGAAAACCTGCACGCTTTTCTCTATGTCTCTCTTTGAATTTACCTATAGAGGGCATTAAGCAAATACAAACAAAAACACATTTTTCCTCAGGGAAGCAAAACGTTCAGCAGTAGATCAATTTGAACACATGTGGCTTCCAAGCAGAACAATACAGAACCCAGACAGTTGATTATGTCCATCTGAACATCGTGTTTTCAGTGAGAGAAATATGTTGTCACTCATTTAAGTGAGTTCATCAGTCTCAGGGAACTTACATAATGACCGAAACCAGCACCATTGCCTAACAATGTCCAGATTTCACACCCTGGACAGGGAGGAATGCCTGTTTAAGCGGGAGACAAGGAGGCCATTTACGTGAAAAAGGAACTATGATCTGAGAACTGAACTGACTTACAATGTGCTGATTGATCAGTGGTCACAACAATTTGCATATTAATGATGATGAAACTGAGCTCACAGTCCATTGTTATGGAATGGTGCCAGTTTCTAGGTGCTTTAATCACAGCCTGAGAGGCTTAAACCCCCAGATATTCTATGCTCTTATGTTAACTCACTTTGCTGAGCTCCACGCATCGTTTAATCTCCTCCACTTTCTGCAGTCTGTCCTGGATCATTTGCTGAACATCACCCTCGATCCTCTTCATCTGCGCCTAAATGTTAAAACGAGGACAGAACCTTTAAATAGTTACAGTCTTATTCCAGAGTTTAGCATTTAATTTAACAAGAGTTCAGTGCTGCTGAGGAGTTCACACCTTCCTCTCTTGGCTTTCTCGTTCCACTGGGACCGTTTTGTGTGAGCGGTGGTCGGTTTCGGTGCACAGCACACAAACACACCTCTGGTCACTCCTGCAGAACAGCTCCAAAAGCCTTTGGTGCTTTTTACACATCCTGTTCTGCAGCATTGCCACGGGTTCAATCAGCTTGTGAATCCTCAAAGTGGCAACTCTCAGGTGAGGCTCCAGGTGCATCTCGCAGTACGAAGTCAGACACGTGAGGCATGATTTCAGTGCCTTAGTTTTCGTTCCTGTGCACACATCGCAATAGATGACTTTTTCTGTCGCTGCAATCACGCCGTTCTGCCTTCTCGCTCGGATCTGCTCTGAAATTTCCTTCGCAAAAGAGTTTTCACAAAGCTCAGGGCGGCCTTCAAAGACTGTGTGACATTTGGGGCAGCTAATTGCACGGCTAATGTCCCAGTGTGTTGTGATGCAGGTGAAGCAGAAGCTGTGACCGCAGGGGATGGAGACGGGCTCTGAGAAAACATCTTGGCAGATGGAGCACTGAAACTGCACCTCTGACAGACGAAAACTATTGGAAGCCATCGCCTCAGAGCTAAAGAAAGAACATTAGAGAGGAGAGAGCTTAGAAAACATTAATCATTTACTTTCTGAGTCACTGAGAAAGTCACTATTGGTAACACTGGGACATTTACAAGGCTAACAAATTACCTCAAACGTAGATCAAGGTCATTTTTCAAGGCATTTCCCTTATTGTCGGCTCTGTAAGTACTTGGAATAGAGCCAGACGCACAAACCTCCTTATCAATGGTTTGAAAGAATTCAAAGCAGTTCACTGGACAAAGTCCAGCTGCATGGTGACATAGTTCAGCCTTTCACTTCCTCTTTAAGCTTAACTTTAAAAAAGGGCCTGAGACACTGAACAGACATACTAACATGCTCCTTCTTTTCCAACCATTGTAATTTGGATGTGGAACCTTTTCAGTATAACATATTCCCTTAGGGGGTAAAAACTGACAGCTTCAGATATTAGTATAAAGTATGTTATCTGTCTGGTACAAAGGAAAGCAGATCAAGAGCAGAAATATCTAAAAAATAATGTTGAGTCATACCTAGTTCATCTCTCATCGTGTTTTGCTCTTACCTTTCCTGAATGCGAAAGCTGATCTCTGAGGCAGCGAAGCATAATACTAGCACTGTGGTTGTGAAGCCAAAGTCCTCCCTATTCAGCTGTTGGCACACCCACACGACTCTCCCCCTCATTCTCTTTTTTCTCCTTTGCATTTTGTTCCTGGGTAGGAGGAGTAAGGTCTGTATCAGGTGCATTGCTGGTTTTGTATTGTGTGGCAGTTCTTTGTATGGATGTATTGCTGCTGTGTTTGTATTGCACACACCTTAAATGTTGATTTTAAATAAAAAAAAAAATATATATATATATTATATTTTTGAACACGGATGATTTATCTGTTACCCATTTCTCATACTCCTGCAATAGATTCACAGCTCAACACGCTGAAAAGATCTTCAGAAAACTGCAGCACTGATCCATATTGTCTGAAGACCTACTTTTTAAAAATGTCACCTATAAACCCAGTGAAAAAATCTTGGTGCTGCAGAAAGTCAATTGTCAGTTAAAGTGAATATTAAGAGATGTTTACACTGAAAAAAAGAACAAAAGCAGAGGTTAGTCTCACCTCCTCAGAAGTATCCTCAGCATCCTTTAGATACATTGCATGCTTTAGATTCGATGGCAATGGCTGAGTTGATTCATATAGTACATTTGCTTACATGATTACATGACTGAATTTGTTGAACACAAAAGAGAACAAAAAAGAGAAAAAAAAAATCTATGTTGGCCTATTATATTTTAAAGCAATAAAAAGTACAAAACAAAATTTGAAATAAAAGACAAGTTAATACATACATACACACACTAAAGAGATTCAGGAAAAAAAAACTTCAACTACTCAGAAACCAAACAACTGGCAGAACAACATTGTTTTTCTTTATGTTGCAAGTTCATGGGAGAAACAGAAGAGTGTTCTTCAAGCGTAGCATGCTGGTACTCTGTAACACCCTCGGACAAAAACTATTTCATCCTAATGACAAAACACATAAAAACAAACTGAACTGTTTGTGCTGTGCAATTGAGTGAGGAGTGCTCAGACCTTTACATAGGAGAGCCCACTCTGCAGATGCATAGTACAACATAGGAGACCCAGCTCATCAGCACAGATGTACATATTCACATCATTCTTTTGAAGGTAAAAATGCTCACATTTTGGTTAGAAGACACAGATGCTTTTTGAGATAATGGTAAATGACTCTATATGTGTCCATCTGAAATTCACCATCACTTTTTAAAACTGAAAAAGCTTTTTGGATGAAAAATGAAACGTCTTCAAGAACTTAATAAGAAGTCCAGTTGCCTTCAACTCAGACGCTGCAGTTTCATTTCATAAAGCATCTTTCTCATTGGTCAGATTTTTGTACTCTACTAACTTCTATTTAAGAGTAGTTTGGCAAGAATAAAACATTGATTTCATTTATAAAAATCCAAGGTGTTCATGTCCTAAGACTGAGAGAATATTTCATTCCCTACCATCTTTGCCATGTCATGAATTTCCTAGTTCGTGTTCCTTAGTTTCTAGTAGTGATGGCTAAACTAAGCTTTCTGAAGCATTGAAGCTCGTGTTAAAAAACGGTTCATTACTTGAAGCTTTCTCTGGTGACATCTGGTGGCCAAAAATATGAAGAACAGCTTTAATCTACAGACTTCTAAATGGCCACCATGGTCACCACCTATCTTGAGGAGTTTGCCCCCTCACATATACTAATGTGCCACAAACAGGACTTTAATATCACCAACCATTCCCATGTTATTACGGTGTATCCATATAAATGGCCCACCCTGTACAAATTAAAGTGTACAGCTTCATTATGACTGCCCACTCTACAGAGTGGAGTTCACAATTCTGTCTGATATTGGGTCCCCCTTGTGTTGCTTTGAACATGTATCTTTTGGGGAGAAAAATTATGTCTATTTGTTTAATAAATAAATTTGATCAATAAACTTTCCTTATTTAAACATGTGCCATGGTGTGGTCTGTCTTTGCTTGTGACGTCTTGATGTTGGTAAACACAATAGATGAAAAATACCTATAATATACATAATGTACAAAACATTATGGAGAATGAAGCATGCTTCTGCTATGAGGTCCTGCCTCCATGTACATATTTTTGACCTGGAATTGATTGTGAACTGGAAAGGGAAAATACTTATGAACAGAGATCTGATTACTTTTTCAGGTAACGAGTAAAGGATTACTATTGCAAAAACGGTAATTAGATTACCGTTACTTTCCCGTAGGAACACTGCGTTACTGCGTTACTAAAACCATGATTTTTTTGCGAGAATGTCTCATGACAGTGACGTAAGGGAGTGCCAAGTTTGTGACAACAGCTGTGTGCAGATCAACAATGGATCATATATCCAGTGCGGAGAGAGTATGAGCGTGCAGCGTTTAAAGCGTGGAAGTACTGACCTTACTTTGAGTTTGATTCCATAAAAAGTGACAAAAACATTAGTGTCCCTTGTGCATGGGAAGAAAACTTCTTTTTAAAGCGAAAAACCCCCCCTAAACTTCCAAGCAAGCACTGAGTGCGCTACAACATAATGGGAAATTCACAGAGAAACTCGCGGATTCTTCCACTGACCGCTGCGGCACACCTGCACCACGGTAAACCTCCGCCTACCCTACTCCTGCTTTACAGGTGAAAATAGAGCAACAGGACTGCTAGTCTTTGATTTTATTTATTTTCTGCTGTGTTTTACTTGCATCTATTTGAAAGACTGAGTGTAAACACACACAAAAAAATATTATTTTATGCGCTGGAATGTGTAGAAAATAGGTTTAAATGTTAAACAAATTTCTTCCGGTCAGAGAATGTTGCATATAATTAAATTTTTGCTTGATGCATAAAGTTAAAAGGTTAAAACTAATAAAACAAGTTTTAAAAAGAGACTTTTCCATTTGATTACATTTTGTATGATGGACTATGCAGAAAAAGTAGAATTGGCCTGACAGATCTATCGCTTTATCACCTATTCAGGTTGTAAATCGTGTTTTTATACAGTAACTAAGTAACTAAGTAATTAATTACTTTTGAAAATAAGTAATCAGTAAAGTAACAGGATTACTTTTTTGGGGAAGTAATCGGTAATTAGTTACTGATTACTTTTTTCAAGTAACTTGACCAACACTGCTTATGAACTTGTAAAGTAAAAACATGATGCACTTAAGGTTATCCTGTTTGGCTTTTATTTAAGAAGAGAATTTGTTCCACTGTGCGATGGCCGAGTCAGTTTCTTTCGGAGATAATTTCTCCTGCCTTAGAGAAAATCCGCTCACATGGAACAGAAGAGGCTGGCGTGCACAGAAACTGGTAGAGATGCAGGTATATGGTCTTCCTGGGTCCCACAGACTATCACCTCAACAGAATAAACAAATTCAATTGCTGCACATTTTGTAGAATAACATTTTAAGATTGTTTTAAAAATAAAATAACACCCAAAAAAAGGCAAACAACAAGAACACAAAGCTGGCAAACCCACCCGATTGACCAAAATCAACTCAAAATACTCCCACGTCACAGAACCTCCTCTCCTCCTTGCTGGCTCCATATCTCTCAATAGAATGATCAGTGGTTTGTTATCTCTCACCATCAAAACCATTGAACCAGGTGCCGAAGAGTTACGTTCTAAATGAAGCCTCGACACAGTGTTTCTGACGGAGTGTGTTGTTTTTTTGTGAAAGACGCTCCAGAGCGTCAGCTTCAAGCAAGCTATCGCTAGTTTCTAGATTCAAGTGTCCAGTTTAGTTTCTAGTTTTCATGTTTGAGGTTTTGGTTAGTTTTTTTGTGAAGTATACTTTTTACGGAAAGTCTCCCAGCAATAAACGCTTAAAGTTCATTCTGTTTCGTGAGTCCTGCAGTTGGGTCCTACATCCTGCCTGCCACACAGGACACATGACAATAGGTTTTGAAATATAATGTTGTACTATAAATCCCAGAATTTAGTTTATTTGCATCAACACAGTTATAATACTTGCAAGAAAAACATCACATAGCTATTACTGAATGATCTCTTTTACTGTTAAAGAACACAGAATGAAGAGGAAAAAAAAAACTACTTTTATTTATGTATTTTTTTAAATTAAACAATTAATTTGTTTTGGTTCCTTTTTGAGGAAAGTAAGTAATAAATGTGAAAGGCACTTAAGAAACATTCTTTTCTTCTTTGCTGCATAGATCTGTTCACTTCCATTCAATCACTTCTTTTCTCTTCTCATGTCATGGTTTAACCTTCAGGACCTTCAGGGAAAAAAACTGTGGCAATATTCCATTTTTTCTGAAGAACTAGATGGGGAAAAAACAACACATGCACACGCAACAGGAAATCAGTGGATGAAGTGAAAGTAAAATAAGAATGTCTTGATGCTGAAAATCAAACAGAGGTTAGTCTGACCTCCTCCAGTATATCCTGAATTTCTGAGTCTGACAGCTGAGGAAATGACTTCAGTCTCACGTTCAGTCCGATGATAAAGTCTGTTGATACAAAAGCACAATTTTTACATAAAATAATAAAACGATCATTTTAAATGATAATGTACTCTTTTAAAATAACTATGTATTACTTTTCATTTCAGTACATAAAACAATACTATGATGTTCGTTATTATGATTTCATGAAATCTTTATTTATGAATTAAATTAAGCAATTATTATTTTATTTAACTATCTGAAGTAGAGTTAACCAAGAACATATGACCTCATTACAATATTATGTTTTTATTTCATAATTTCTCAATTATATTTACATTTTATACATTTTTAAGTGAGTATTTTGTCTTGCTTTATCCTGACATCAGAATTATTTTCCGAGCTTCTGTTTTTAAAATTAAACGCCAATTCCAAAAATGTTGGGGCCCTATTTAAAATGCAAATAAAAACAGATTGCACTATTTTCCAAATCTCATAAACCCATATTTTATCCACAATACAATATTAAAAATAACTTCTTCTACCTGGAAAAAACCCCCCGTATGATTTAAAAAAAAGATATTAAATTGAATTTTTTGGAATTTGATGGTTAACAACGTGTAACATCGCCTCTACCTTTCACAAGAGTCTGTCAATATGTCCTAGGCACTAGTGTACCAAAGCACCCATACCATCAAGGATATGGGCTTTTGAACTGAGCACTGATCACGGAACAGTTTTCACATTGCCCCAGTCCATTTTAAATAAGCTTTGGCCAATAGAAGGCAGTGGCATTTTGTGTTTACCTATGTCTTTGCATGATAGAGCTTTAACCTGCATTTGTGGATGGCAGAGTAGAATATCTTCACAACAATTTCTGAAAGTTAGACATGAAATATGGACATCTATTGCTGATATTGGAGAGATTTCTCCAAATTGCGCAAAGTTTTCAAAGACATTATGTACTGTATGACAATGATGAGATATTCAAAGTCTTAGCAGTTTTATGTTCAGGAACGTTATATTACTTATTTATTTATTATTATTATTCACTTTGTTTTTGCATTTCAGACAAAATTACCAATCTTTACTCTTGAGAAACCGGGCCTCTCTAAACTGCTCTTCCTATAACCGATCATGTAATCTGCTTAGCTGAAAATGTTCCTCCAGCAGCTCCTTTTGAGTACCACTTCTATTTCCAGTCTTTTGATATCCCCATCCTTACTTTTTTGAGACATGTTGGTGCATGTCTCAAAAAACACTAATGCAAAATAAGTTCATATGATATAGTTTCTATGTTCGATAGTTAATAAAGTATAAAATATTTTACATAGCTTTCCAACTGGATTTCCAGACCCAAACCCATCAGACAGATATAAGTAAAAAACAAAAAACAAAAACTAAAATGACCAAATGACACAAAGAGATAATTGCAGACACAAAGAAATAATTCAGAAGTGCAGCAAATTAAAGAAATGCAAATACTTACTAGGCCCTTAAGATATAGGAAGCAGAATCAGTGGTGTTTTTACATGAAAAAAAAGATATTTCAAATTAAATTCAAATTATGCAACTGTTTTCCTGAAAATTGAATTCTGACAAGTAAAAAAAAAAAACACTAAAAATTATACTGTTTAATTATTATCAGTAGTTTGTGAAAAAATTGTATTGCAGTTTAAATCAATTGATTAACTGACCAGTGACTGCAGTAATGCTGACTCCACTGCTTCTGACGTTCCCAAACACAGAGTAGAGAGTGAATGTGTATTTAGTTCCAGCAGTGAGAGATGAGACTGTGTGAGTTACTGGTCCATTTCCAGCTGGTGCACTGATGTTTGTCTCTGTACCATTGAACTGGAGAACAAAGCTGACATTGTTGTTGACTTTATTCCACTGCAGAGTGATTCTGGTTTCATTTTGTCCTGATGATTTGAATCTTTCAGCATCTGGAGGAGCTGAGAGAGAAAATGAGGAGTGAAGTGACTTGTTTAAGAAAGTATTAAAATGTGTTTGCTTTCTCTTGTGCAAGCAGTACACATACCAGCTTTTAGTTTCAGTAGCAGGTCTTGCTAAACATCAATGGACCAATCCTTACTGCTAGTACAACAATAAAGTACTGATGTACCATGACTGTCAGTAACTGCTCTTCATTCTAAGTTATTGTTTCTAATTTGCATATGAAATTTATTTATTTGTGTTTTCCATCATATGTTGCTGAGTTTGATCTTCTAATGCTCCAAATCTTCTTGATCGATTATTAACCAGAACCAAATTTACTGCACCTTCAGACATCATTACATATTGTCTAGAGATTAATTTAAAATGTTAAATTGGTCAGTCAAAGATGTACTGTATTTAACATTTTCTATGTTTGCATTTCCTTCTGTAAACAAACATTGCTGAAGTTGGTTTGTAACATATCACTAACATTCATTAACTCACCAGTGACTGCAGTAATGCTGACTCCACTGCTTCTGACGTTCTCAAACACAGAGTAGAGAGTGAATGTGTATTGAGTTCCAGCAGTGAGAGATGAGACTGTTTGATTCACTGGTCCATTTCCAGCTGGTGCACTGATGTTTGTCTCTCTACCATTAAACTGGAGAACAAAGCTGACATTGTTGTTGACTTTATTCCACTGCAGAGTGATGCTGGTTTCATTTTGTCCTGATGATATGAGGTTTTGTGCATTTGAAGGAGCTAAATGGAAAAATGAGAAAATAAAGTAAGTTTCAAAAATTCTTCAAAACTGATTTCTCACTAGTAAAAAACAGTAAAAAAATTATAGTCTTGAATTATTATCAGTAGTTTGTGAAAACATTGTATTGCAGTTTAAATCAATTGATTAACTCACCAGTGACTGCAGTAATGCTGACTCCAGTGCTTCTGACGTTCTCAAACACAGAGTAGAGAGTGAATGTGTATTGAGTTCCAGCAGTGAGAGATGAGACTGTTTGATTCACTGGTCCATTTCCAGCTGGTGCACTGATGCTTGTCTGTGTCCCATTAAACTGGAGAACAAAGCTGACATTGTTGTTGACTTTATTCCACTGCAGAGTGATGCTGGTTTCATTTTGTCCTGATGATATGAGGTTTTGTGCATTTGAAGGAGCTAAACAAAAGAATGAGAAAAAAAAAAGGTAAGTTTCAAAAATTCTTCAAAATTGATTTCTCACTAGTAAAAAACAATAAAAAAATTTATACTTTTGAATAATTATCAGTAGTTTGTGAAAAAACTGTATTGCAGTTAAAATCAGTAAAAAATTATACTTTTGAATTATTATCAGGAGTTTGTGAAAACATTGTATTGCAGTTTAAATCAATCGATTAATTCACCAGTGACTGCAGTAATGCTGACTCCACTGCTTCTGACGTTCTCAAACAAAGTGTAGAGAGTGAATGTGTATTTAGTTCCAGCAGTGAGAGATGAGACTGTGTGATTCACTGGTCCATTTCCAGCTGGTGCACTGATGTTTGTCTCTGTCCCATTAAACTGGAGAACAAAGCTGACATTGTTGTTGACTTTATTCCACTGCAGAGTGATGCTGGTTTCATTTTGTCCTGATGATATGAGGTTTTGTGCATTTGAAGGAGCTAAATGGAAAAATGAGAAAATAAAGTAAGTTTCAAAAAGTCTTCAAAATTGATTTGTCACTAGTTAAAAACAGTAAAAAATTATACTCTTAAATTATTATCAGTAGTTTGTGAAAACACTGAATTGCTGTTTAAATCAATTGATTAACTCACCAGTGACTGCAGTAATGCTGACTCCAGTGCTTTTGACGTTCTCAAACACAGAGTAGAGAGTGAATGTGTATTGAGTTCCAGCAGTGAGAGATGAGACTGTTTGATTCACTGGTCCATTTCCAGCTGGTGCACTGATGCTTGTCTCTGTCCCATTAAACTGGAGAACAAAGCTGACATTGTTGTTGACTTTATTCCACTGCAGAGTAATGCTGGTTTCATTTTGTCCTGATGATACGAGGTTTTTTGCATTTGAAGGAGCTAAACAAAAGAATGAGAAAAAAAAAGTAAGTTTCCAAAATTCTTCAAAATTGATTTCTCACTAGTTAAAATCAGTAAAAAATTATACATTTGAATTATTATCAGTAGTTTGTGAAAACATTGTATTGCAAATTAAATCAATTGATTAACTCACCAGTGACTGCAGTAATGCTGACTCCAATGCTTCTGACGTTCTCAAACACAGAGTAGAGAGTGAATGTGTATTTAGTTCCAGCAGTGAGAGATGAGACTGTTTGATTCACTGGTCCATTTCCAGCTGGTGCACTGATGCTTGTCTCTGTCCCATTAAACTGGAGAACAAAGCTGACATTGTTGTTGACTTTATTCCACTGCAGAGTGATGCTGGTTTCATTTTGTCCTGATGATATGAGGTTTTGTGCATTTGAAGGAGCTAAATGGAAAAATGAGAAAATAAAGTAAGTTTCAAAAATTCTTCAAAATTGATTTCTCACTAGTAAAAAACAATAAAAAAAATTTATACTTTTGAATTATTATCAGTAGTTTGTGAAAAAACATTGTAATGCAGTTAAAATCAATTGATTAACTCACCAGTGACTGCAGTAATGCTGACTCCACTGCTTCTGACATTCTCAAACACAGAGTAGAGAGTGAATGTGTATTGAGTTCCAGCAGTGAGAGATGAGACTGTTTGATTCACTGGTCCATTTCCAGCTGGTGCACTGATGCTTGTCTCTGTCCCATTAAACTGGAGAACAAAGCTGACATTGTTGTTGACTTTATTCCACTGCAGAGTGATGCTGGTTTCATTTTGTCCTGATGATATGAGGTTTTGTGCATTTGAAGGAGCTAAATGGAAAAATGAGAAAATAAAGTAAGTTTCAAAAAGTCTTCAAAATTGATTTGTCACTAGTTAAAAACAGTAAAAAATTATACTCTTGAATTATTATCAGTAGTTTGTGAAAACACTGAATTGCAGTTTAAATCAATTGATTAACTCACCAGTGACTGCAGTAATGCTGACTCCAGTGCTTCTGACGTTCTCAAACACAGAGTAGAGAGTGAATGTGTATTGAGTTCCAGCAGTGAGAGATGAGACTGTTTGATTCACTGGTCCATTTCCAGCTGGTGCACTGATGCTTGTCTCTGTCCCATTAAACTGGAGAACAAAGCTGACATTGTTGTTGACTTTATTCCACTGCAGCGTGATGCTGGTTTCATTTTGTCCTGATGATATGAGGGTTTGTGCATTTGAAGGAGCTAAATGGAAAAATGAGAAAATAAAGTAAGTTTCAAAAAGTCTTCAAAATTGATTTCTCACTAGTAAAAAACAGTAAAAAACTTATAGTGTTGAATTATTATCAGTAGTTTGTGAAAATATTTTATTGCATTTGAAATCAATTGATTAACTCACCAGTGACTGCAGTAATGCTGACTCCACTGCTTCTGACGTTCTCAAACACAGAGTAGAGAGTGAATGTGTATTGAGTTCCAGCAGTGAGAGATGAGACTGTTTGATTCACTGGTCCATTTCCAGCTGGTGCACTGATGCTTGTCTCTGTACCATTAAACTGGAGAACAAAGCTGACATTGTTGTTGACTTTATTCCACTGCAGAGTGATTCTGGTTTCATTTTGTCCTGATGATATGAGGTTTTGTGCATTTGAAGGAGCTAAATGGAATAATGAGAAAATAAAGTAAGTTTCAAAAATTCTTCAAAATTTATTTCTCACTAGTTAAAAACAGCAAAAAATTATACTTTTGAATTATTATCAGTAGTTTGTAAAAACATTGTATTGCAAATTAAATCAGTTGATTAACTCACCAGTGACTGCAGTAATGCTGACTCCACTGCTTCTGACGTTCTCAAACACAGAGTAGAGAGTGAATGTGTATTGAGTTCCAGCAGTGAGAGATGAGACTGTTTGATTCACTGGTCCATTTCCAGCTGGTGCACTGATGTTTGTCTCTGTCCCATTAAACTGGAGAACAAAGCTGACATTGTTGTTGACTTTATTCCACTGCAGAGTGATGCTGGTTTCATTTTGTCCTGATGATATGAGGTTTTGTGCATTTGAAGGAGCTAAATGGAAAAATGAGAAAATAAAGTAAGTTTCAAAAAGTCTTCAAAATTGATTTGTCACTAGTTAAAAACAGTAAAAAATTATACTCTTGAATTATTATCAGTAGTTTGTGAAAACACTGAATTGCTGTTTAAATCAATTGATTAACTCACCAGTGACTGCAGTAATGCTGACTCCAGTGCTTTTGACATTCTCAAACACAGAGTAGAGAGTGAATGTGTATTGAGTTCCAGCAGTGAGAGATGAGACTGTTTGATTCACTGGTCCATTTCCAGCTGGTGCACTGATGTTTGTCTCTGTCCCATTAAACTGGAGAACAAAGCTGACATTGTTGTTGACTTTATTCCACTGCAGAGTGATGCTGGTTTCATTTTGTCCTGATGATATGAGGGTTTGTGCATTTGAAGGAGCTAAATGGAAAAATGAGAAAATAAAGTAAGTTTCAAAAATTCTTCAAAATTGATTTCTCACTAGTAAAAAACAGTAAAAAATCATAGTCTTGAATTATTATCAGTAGTTTGTGAAAACATTGTATTGCAGTTTAAATCAATCAATTAACTCACCAGTGACTGCAGTAATGCTGACTCCACTGCTTCTGATGTTCTCAAACACAGAGAAGAGAGTGAATGTGTATTGAGTTCCAGCAGTGAGAGATGAGACTGTTTGATTCACTGGTCCATTTCCAGCTGGTGCACTGATGCTTGTCTCTGTACCATTAAACTGGAGAACAAAGCTGACATTGTTGTTGACTTTATTCCACTGCAGAGTGATGCTGGTTTCATTTTGTCCTGATGATATGAGGTTTTTTGCATTTGAAGGAGCTAAACAAAAGAATGAGAAAAAAAAAGTAAGTTTCCAAAATTCTTCAAAATTGATTTCTCACTAGTTAAAATCAGTAAAAAATTATACATTTGAATTATTATCAGTAGTTTGTGAAAACATTGTATTGCAAATTGAATCAATTGATTAACTCACCAGTGACTGCAGTAATGCTGACTCCAATGCTTCTGACGTTCTCAAACACAGAGTAGAGAGTGAATGTGTATTGAGTTCCAGCAGTGAGAGATGAGACTGTTTGATTCACTGGTCCATTTCCAGCTGGTGCACTGATGCTTGTCTCTGTACCATTAAACTGGAGAACAAAGCTGACATTGTTGTTGACTTTATTCCACTGCAGAGTGATGCTGGTTTCATTTTGTCCTGATGATACGAGGTTTTGTGCATTTGAAGGAGCTAAATGGAAAAATCAGAAAATAAAGTAAGTTTCAAAAAGTCTTCAAAATTGATTTGTCACTAGTTAAAAACAGTAAAAAATTATACTCTTGAATTATTATCAGTAGTTTGTGAAAACACTGAATTACAGTTTAAATCAATTGATTAACTCACCAGTGACTGCAGTAATGCTGACTCCAGTGCTTCTGACGTTCTCAAACACAGAGTAGAGAGTGAATGTGTATTGAGTTCCAGCAGTGAGAGATGAGACTGTTTGATTCACTGGTCCATTTCCAGCTGGTGCACTGATGCTTGTCTCTGTCCCATTAAACTGGAGAACAAAGCTGACATTGTTGTTGACTTTATTCCACTGCAGAGTAATGCTGGTTTCATTTTGTCCTGATGATACGAGGTTTTGTGCATTTGAAGGAGCTAAACAAAAGAATGAGAAAAAAAAAGTAAGTTTCCAAAATTCTTCAAAATTGATTTCTCACTAGTTAAAATCAGTAAAAAATTATACATTTGAATTATTATCACTAGTTTGTGAAAACATTGTAATGCAGTTAAAATCAATTGATTAACTCACCAGTGACTGCAGTAATGCTGACTCCACTGCTTCTGACATTCTCAAACACAGAGTAGAGAGTGAATGTGTATTGAGTTCCAGCAGTGAGAGATGAGACTGTTTGATTCACTGGTCCATTTCCAGCTGGTGCACTGATGCTTGTCTCTGTCCCATTAAACTGGAGAACAAAGCTGACATTGTTGTTGACTTTATTCCACTGCAGCGTGATGCTGGTTTCATTTTGTCCTGATGATATGAGGGTTTGTGCATTTGAAGGAGCTAAATGGAAAAATGAGAAAATAAAGTAAGTTTCAAAAATTCTTCAAAATTGATTTCTCACTAGTAAAAAACAGTAAAAAACTTATAGTGTTGAATTATTATCAGTAGTTTGTAAAAATATTGTATTGCATTTGAAATCAATTGATTAACTCACCAGTGACTGCAGTAATGCTGACTCCACTGCTTCTGACGTTCTCAAACACAGAGTAGAGAGTGAATGTGTATTGAGTTCCAGCAGTGAGAGATGAGACTGTTTGATTCACTGGTCCATTTCCAGCTGGTGCACTGATGCTTGTCTCTGTACCATTAAACTGGAGAACAAAGCTGACATTGTTGTTGACTTTATTCCACTGCAGAGTGATTCTGGTTTCATTTTGTCCTGATGATATGAGGTTTTGTGCATTTGAAGGAGCTAAATGGAAAAATGAGAAAATAAAGTAAGTTTCAAAAATTCTTCAAAATTTATTTCTCACTAGTTAAAAACAGCAAAAAATTATACTTTTGAATTATTATCAGTAGTTTGTAAAAACATTGTATTGCAAATTAAATCAGTTGATTAACTCACCAGTGACTGCAGTAATGCTGACTCCAATGCTTCTGACGTTCTCAAACACAGAGTAGAGAGTGAATGTGTATTGAGTTCCAGCAGTGAGAGATGAGACTGTTTGATTCACTGGTCCATTTCCAGCTGGTGCACTGATGCTTGTCTCTGTCCCATTAAACTGGAGAACAAAGCTGACATTGTTGTTGACTTTATTCCACTGCAGAGTGATGCTGGTTTCATTTTGTCCTGATGATATGAGGTTTTGTGCATTTGAAGGAGCTAAATGGAAAAATGAGAAAATAAAGTAAGTTTCAAAAAGTCTTCAAAATTGATTTGTCACTAGTTAAAAACTGTAAAAAATTATACTCTTGAATTATTATCAGTAGTTTGTGAAAACACTGAATTGCTGTTTAAATCAATTGATTAACTCACCAGTGACTGCAGTAATGCTGACTCCAGTGCTTTTGACGTTCTCAAACACAGAGTAGAGAGTGAATGTGTATTGAGTTCCAGCAGTGAGAGATGAGACTGTTTGATTCACTGGTCCATTTCCAGCTGGTACACTGATGCTTGTCTCTGTCCCATTAAACTGGAGAACAAAGCTGACATTGTTGTTGACTTTATTCCACTGCAGCGTGATGCTGGTTTCATTTTGTCCTGATGATATGAGGTTTTGTGCATTTGAAGGAGCTAAATGGAAAAATGAGAAAATAAAGTAAGTTTCAAAAATTCTTCAAAATTGATTTCTCACTAGTAAAAAACAATAAAAAAAATTTATACTTTTGAATTATTATCAGTAGTTTGTGAAAAAACATTGTAATGCTGTTAAAATCAATTGATTAACTCACCAGTGACTGCAGTAATGCTGACTCCACTGCTTCTGACATTCTCAAACACAGAGTAGAGAGTGAATGTGTATTGAGTTCCAGCAGTGAGAGATGAGACTGTTTGATTCACTGGTCCATTTCCAGCTGGTGCACTGATGCCTGTCTCTGTACCATTAAACTGGAGAACAAAGCTGACATTGTTGTTGACTTTATTCCACTGCAGAGTGATGCTGGTTTCATTTTGTCCTGATGATACGAGGTTTTGTGCATTTGAAGGAGCTAAATGGAAAAATGAGAAAATAAAGTAAGTTTCAAAAAGTCTTCAAAATTGATTTGTCACTAGTTAAAAACAGTAAAAAATTATACTCTTGAATTATTATCAGTAGTTTGTGAAAACACTGAATTACAGTTTAAATCAATTGATTAACTCACCAGTGACTGCAGTAATGCTGACTCCAGTGCTTCTGACGTTCTCAAACACAGAGTAGAGAGTGAATGTGTATTGAGTTCCAGCAGTGAGAGATGAGACTGTTTGATTCACTGGTCCATTTCCAGCTGGTGCACTGATGCTTGTCTCTGTCCCATTAAACTGGAGAACAAAGCTGACATTGTTGTTGACTTTATTCCACTGCAGAGTAATGCTGGTTTCATTTTGTCCTGATGATACGAGGTTTTGTGCATTTGAAGGAGCTAAACAAAAGAATGAGAAAAAAAAAGTAAGTTTCCAAAATTCTTCAAAATTGATTTCTCACTAGTTAAAATCAGTAAAAAATTATACATTTGAATTATTATCACTAGTTTGTGAAAACATTGTAATGCAGTTAAAATCAATTGATTAACTCACCAGTGACTGCAGTAATGCTGACTCCACTGCTTCTGACATTCTCAAACACAGAGTAGAGAGTGAATGTGTATTGAGTTCCAGCAGTGAGAGATGAGACTGTTTGATTCACTGGTCCATTTCCAGCTGGTGCACTGATGCTTGTCTCTGTCCCATTAAACTGGAGAACAAAGCTGACATTGTTGTTGACTTTATTCCACTGCAGCGTGATGCTGGTTTCATTTTGTCCTGATGATATGAGGGTTTGTGCATTTGAAGGAGCTAAATGGAAAAATGAGAAAATAAAGTAAGTTTCAAAAATTCTTCAAAATTGATTTCTCACTAGTAAAAAACAGTAAAAAACTTATAGTCTTGAATTATTATCAGTAGTTTGTGAAAATATTGTATTGCATTTGAAATCAATTGATTAACTCACCAGTGACTGCAGTAATGCTGACTCCAGTGCTTCTGACGTTCTCAAACACAGAGTAGAGAGTGAATGTGTATTGAGTTCCAGCAGTGAGAGATGAGACTGTTTGATTCACTGGTCCATTTCCAGCTGGTGCACTGATGCTTGTCTCTGTACCATTAAACTGGAGAACAAAGCTGACATTGTTGTTGACTTTATTCCACTGCAGAGTGATTCTGGTTTCATTTTGTCCTGATGATATGAGGTTTTGTGCATTTGAAGGAGCTAAATGGAAAAATGAGAAAATAAAGTAAGTTTCAAAAATTCTTCAAAATTTATTTCTCACTAGTTAAAAACAGCAAAAAATTATACTTTTGAATTATTATCAGTAGTTTGTAAAAACATTGTATTGCAAATTAAATCAGTTGATTAACTCACCAGTGACTGCAGTAATGCTGACTCCAGTGCTTTTGACGTTCTCAAACACAGAGTAGAGAGTGAATGTGTATTGAGTTCCAGCAGTGAGAGATGAGACTGTTTGATTCACTGGTCCATTTCCAGCTGGTGCACTGATGCTTGTCTCTGTCCCATTAAACTGGAGAACAAAGCTGACATTGTTGTTGACTTTATTCCACTGCAGCGTGATGCTGGTTTCATTTTGTCCTGATGATATGAGGTTTTGTGCATTTGAAGGAGCTAAATGGAAAAATGAGAAAATAAAGTAAGTTTCAAAAATTCTTCAAAATTGATTTCTCACTAGTAAAAAACAATAAAAAAAATTTATACTTTTGAATTATTATCAGTAGTTTGTGAAAAAACATTGTAATGCAGTTAAAATCAATTGATTAACTCACCAGTGACTGCAGTAATGCTGACTCCACTGCTTCTGACATTCTCAAACACAGAGTAGAGAGTGAATGTGTATTGAGTTCCAGCAGTGAGAGATGAGACTGTTTGATTCACTGGTCCATTTCCAGCTGGTGCACTGATGCCTGTCTCTGTACCATTAAACTGGAGAACAAAGCTGACATTGTTGTTGACTTTATTCCACTGCAGAGTGATGCTGGTTTCATTTTGTCCTGATGATATGAGGGTTTGTGCATTTGAAGGAGCTAAATGGAAAAATGAGAAAATAAAGTAAGTTTCAAAAATTCTTCAAAATTGATTTCTCACTAGTAAAAAACAGTAAAAAATTATAGTCTTGAATTATTATCAGTAGTTTGTGAAAACATTGTATTGCAGTTTAAATCAATCAATTAACTCACCAGTGACTGCAGTAATGCTGACTCCACTGCTTCTGATGTTCTCAAACACAGAGAAGAGAGTGAATGTGTATTGAGTTCCAGCAGTGAGAGATGAGACTGTTTGATTCACTGGTCCATTTCCAGCTGGTGCACTGATGCTTGTCTCTGTACCATTAAACTGGAGAACAAAGCTGACGTTGTTGTTGACTTTATTCCACTGCAGAGTGATGCTGGTTTCATTTTGTCCTGATGATATGAGGTTTTTTGCATTTGAAGGAGCTAAACAAAAGAATGAGAAAAAAAAAGTAAATTTCCAAAATTCTTCAAAATTGATTTCTCACTAGTTAAAATCAGTAAAAAATTATACATTTGAATTATTATCAGTAGTTTGTGAAAACATTGTATTGCAAATTAAATCAATTGATTAACTCACCAGTGACTGCAGTAATGCTGACTCCAATGCTTCTGACGTTCTCAAACACAGAGTAGAGAGTGAATGTGTATTGAGTTCCAGCAGTGAGAGATGAGACTGTTTGATTCACTGGTCCATTTCCAGCTGGTGCACTGATGCTTGTCTCTGTCCCATTAAACTGGAGAACAAAGCTGACATTGTTGTTGACTTTATTCCACTGCAGAGTGATGCTGGTTTCATTTTGTCCTGATGATACGAGGTTTTGTGCATTTGAAGGAGCTAAATGGAAAAATCAGAAAATAAAGTAAGTTTCAAAAAGTCTTCAAAATTGATTTGTCACTAGTTAAAAACAGTAAAAAATTATACTCTTGAATTATTATCAGTAGTTTGTGAAAACACTGAATTGCAGTTTAAATCAATTGATTAACTAACCAGTGACTGCAGTAATGCTGACTCCAGTGCTTCTGACGTTCTCAAACACAGAGTAGAGAGTGAATGTGTATTGAGTTCCAGCAGTGAGAGATGAGACTGTTTGATTCACTGGTCCATTTCCAGCTGGTGCACTGATGTTTGTCTCTGTCCCATTAAACTGGAGAACAAAGCTGACATTGTTGTTGACTTTATTCCACTGCAGAGTGATGCTGGTTTCATTTTGTCCTGATGATACGAGGTTTTGTGCATTTGAAGGAGCTAAACAAAAGAATGAGAAAAAAAAAGTAAGTTTCAAAAATTCTTCAAAATTGATTTCTCACTAGTTAAAATCAGTAAAAAATTATACATTTGAATTATTATCACTAGTTTGTGAAAACATTGTATTGCAAATTAAATCAATTGATTAACTCACCAGTGACTGCAGTAATGCTGACTCCACTGCTTCTGACGTTCTCGAACACAGAGTAGAGAGTGAATGTGTATTGAGTTCCAGCAGTGAGAGATGAGACTGTTTGATTCACTGGTCCATTTCCAGCTGGTGCACTGATGCTTGTCTCTGTCCCATTAAACTGGAGAACAAAGCTGACATTGTTGTTGACTTTATTCCACTGCAGAGTGATGCTGGTTTCATTTTGTCCTGATGATATGAGGTTTTGTGCATTTGAAGGAGCTAAATGGAAAAATGAGAAAATAAAGTAAGTTTCAAAAATTCTTCAAAATTGATTTCTCACTAGTAAAAAACAATAAAAAAAATTTATACTTTTGAATTATTATCAGTAGTTTGTGAAAAAACATTGTAATGCAGTTAAAATCAATTGATTAACTCACCAGTGACTGCAGTAATGCTGACTCCACTGCTTCTGACATTCTCAAACACAGAGTAGAGAGTGAATGTGTATTGAGTTCCAGCAGTGAGAGATGAGACTGTTTGATTCACTGGTCCATTTCCAGCTGGTGCACTGATGCTTGTCTCTGTACCATTAAACTGGAGAACAAAGCTGACATTGTTGTTGACTTTATTCCACTGCAGAGTGATGCTGGTTTCATTTTGTCCTGATGATATGAGGTTTTGTGCATTTGAAGGAGCTAAATGGAAAAATGAGAAAATAAAGTAAGTTTCAAAAATTCTTCAAAATTGATTTCTCACTAGTAAAAAACAGTAAAAAATTATAGTCTTGAATTATTATCAGTAGTTTGTGAAAACACTGAATTGCAGTTTAAATCAATTGATTAACTAACCAGTGACTGCAGTAATGCTGACTCCAGTGCTTCTGACGTTCTCAAACACAGAGTAGAGAGTGAATGTGTATTGAGTTCCAGCAGTGAGAGATGAGACTGTTTGATTCACTGGTCCATATCCAGCTGGTGCACTGATGCTTGTCTGTGTCCCATTAAACTGGAGAACAAAGCTGACATTGTTGTTGACTTTATTCCACTGCAGAGTGATGCTGGTTTCATTTTGTCCTGATGATACGAGGTTTTGTGCATTTGAAGGAGCTAAACAAAAGAATGAGAAAATAAAGTAAGTTTCAAAAAGTCTTCAAAATTGATTTCTCACTAGTTAAAATCAGTAAAAAATTATACATTTGAATTATTATCACTAGTTTGTGAAAACATTGTATTGCAAATTAAATCAATTGATTAACTCACCAGTGACTGCAGTAATGCTGACTCCACTGCTTCTGACGTTCTCGAACACAGAGTAGAGAGTGAATGTGTATTGAGTTCCAGCAGTGAGAGATGAGACTGTTTGATTCACTGGTCCATTTCCAGCTGGTGCACTGATGCTTGTCTGTGTCCCATTAAACTGGAGAACAAAGCTGACATTGTTGTTGACTTTATTCCACTGCAGAGTGATGCTGGTTTCATTTTGTCCTGATGATATGAGGTTTTGTGCATTTGAAGGAGCTAAATGGAAAAATGAGAAAATAAAGTAAGTTTCAAAAATTCTTCAAAATTTATTTCTCACTAGTTAAAAACAGTAAAAAATTATACTTTTGAATTATTATCAGTAGTTTGTAAAAACATTGTATTGCAAATTAAATCAGTTGATTAACTCACCAGTGACTGCAGTAATGCTGACTCCACTGCTTCTGACGTTCTCAAACACAGAGTAGAGAGTGAATGTGTATTGAGTTCCAGCAGTGAGAGATGAGACAGTGTGAATTACTGGTCCATTTCCAGCTGGTGCACTGATGCTTGTCTGTGTCCCATTAAACTGGAGAACAAAGCTGACATTGTTGTTGACTTTATTCCACTGCAGAGTGATGCTGGTTTCATTTTGTCCTGATGATATGAGGTTTTGTGCATTTGAAGGAGCTAAATGGAAAAATGAGAAAAGAAAGTAAGTTTCAAAAATTCTTCAAAATTGATTTCTCACTAGTTAAAAACAGTAAAAAATTATACTCTTGAATTATTATCAGTAGTTTGTGAAAACATTGTATTGCAGTTTAAATCAATTGATTAACTCACCAGTGACTGCAGTAATGCTGACTCCACTGCTTCTGACGTTCCCAAACACAGAGTAGAGAGTGAATGTGTATTGAGTTCCAGCAGTGAGAGATGAGACTGTTTGATTCACTGGTCCATTTCCAGCTGGTGCACTGATGCTTGTCTCTGTCCCATTAAACTGGAGAACAAAGCTGACATTGTTGTTGACTTTATTCCACTGCAGAGTGATGCTGGTTTCCGTTTGTGCCGTTAGACTGAACGTTACTGTCATGGCAGAAATCATAGAAAGTCACAACATTTATTTTGCCCATTAATGATTTCAAAGACAATGCCGTAAAAAGTAAGCAATTCTTTGAGGTATTGACTGACATAACCATTTAAGTTAAAATACACTTTTGAATCAGTTTTTAATTTACACTTGTACCTAAGTTCTTGCCACTTGCATACTCACAGCAGATGATATTCCTCATTAATGATAATTTAAGACATGTGGTTACTGCCTGTATTTTTATATAATCTTATATAATAAAATCTGTATACTGTATTTTCACTATATTTAGCTGGGATCTTGGCTTCACATAAACAAAAAGTAACAAAAATAAGTACATTTTTAATTTTTTTTTATGCAGAACTTAACATCTATGTAGGATGTGAGAGTAGAAATTAGATCTATTACTTGTCGTAAAACAGATTGATGAAAAGCTGTTGGAGCACAATTCATCCAACCATCGTCCCGAGTCACTGAAATCTGCAGCAACACACTGCTCATTTCCAGAGTTTGGTTGCCCAGTGGCCCAGAATTGAAAGAGAGAGTAACTCCCATCAGACCACACCTTTTGCCGATACAGACCGATCCACACAAAGCTTCCATTTGCTGTGACTTTGATCTTGTCATTTTCTGTCTGATTTCGTATACTGTAAGAAGGCATGCAGAACTTTGAATACAGAGTTTAAACAATAGACATCTAAGCATCTAACACATAGTTTCACACACTTATTGTTCATCACTTATGTATCTTATTATGTTCTTTTGGAAACATAGTACCTTATGTGACAATTCAAGGATTTAGTGACACACTGAAAGTTAAACACTTTATGATAAATTAACTTTAATAATTCAACATTTACATCTTGTAGGTAAAGAGACATCATGCAATGTGTAGTGCAACCTTGATTGAAATGAATGAAAAGACCATCATGTCTGCATCTCATTTTCATGACTTCCTAATCTTAGAAACTAATATTATTTCTTGTAGTCGTCAATAGGGATGGATGAATCCTGTACCTGGGTAGATCAACATAATTGTTCCTGCAGAAACTCTGAGCATCAGTCCAGTTCATAGGCAAATTAACCTTAACAAAAGATTCTTGACCATTTATTGTACCTGGAAATATATGGAAGAAGAGAAGAAATACAACATGTCAGAATGGATATCTGTAAAATCTCTAATATGTGTTGTGTTCATTGAGAAAAAAAAGTGATCTAATTATAGATGTTTTCACAATTGTGGCGGAAAAACATTTCTTAATGTGCAAACCATCAAAAATATTATGTATAATTCTTATAAACTTACCATTATAGCACACAAAGTTTAGGATGTCGTCACACTCACGGTCATCCCATGTACCATTGTATGGACTCCCACTTAAAAGTGCCACACAGTATTGCTGTCCATTAAGATTGTCGGGCTCATTAGTGTACCAGTTTCTAAATGTTGTCTCTCCTTGACCGTAGAAGCTGCTGTCATTTAGGGACCATCTCCAACTGTTTTCCAGGTCATCATGGAGACCTATCCATGCCTTACCTGTTCAAAAAGATGTTCATTAAATAAAAACAAGACTTTTCAATTCAGAAATAACCACAAACTGTTGTTCTTCTTTAACAAGCCAAAGTATATAATTTTTTAGTTTTATGTAATCCATTTACATTTCTCAAGATGTTGGGAGTTTGTTTTATATGTATAGTCATATATGTTACATATATAATACTAGTTTTAAGAGCTTACTTGTGTTTGTTGCAATGCTTCTGACAGCATCAACGTCAGCTGTGCTTTCTATGGTGGCCAGGTCAGTGTAGGCATGTCTGCAGTGGCTCTGTGCCTCCGTCCAGTTCAGTGAGGTGCTCACATAGTAGTACTGATGAGTTTGACTAAATGTACCATTAACCAGTGCTCCTGAAACAAAGCATTGTCTTTTATTTTGGTAGTGTTCAGTTTAACATTACTGTAAGGTTTCACAGAACTTTGTTCTCCTTTGTGACATTTTTGTTTGGCACCAACTTTTAAGCAAAAAAACAAACAAACAAACAATCAAATAAAATAAATCAAAAATCTCTTTGCAAAGTGCTATTATTGATTCATATTGTTAATATATAGATATTATCATGAATTTATAGCTTTCATCTTTTCTTTTGTATTCATGCTTACCCATTTACCTTTTGTTCAGTGACAAAATCTTAACCTAAATAAAATACACTCTACAGGAGAACAACATTCACAACTGTTTTGTTTTTTTCCCCCCATATTTAGGGTTTATACAAAAATCCCTGTGTATATAGGTTTCTGGAGCTGTAATTGTTCAGAACAAACAAAAGTACAAACAGAATTAATCAAAAAGAGGCACCAACCTATCAGCACAAAGATGATCACCGTATAATCCATGAGTTACAACTAAGAAAAGATGAACAACAGTGTAATTAGTTACATTATTAGCTCATTCAGCCATATTTTGGAGTGGATAAATAAAGTGGATATAGATTGTTCTTACCACTATTTTAACTCCCCGTACTTCAGATGTTTCTAAGTGTGCATGCTGCTTAGTACTAACCTGTCGAAAAACTTGTTTAAAGTCTTACCATTGCTCAGTGAGTATTTAAAGATCATGTGAACAGCATAGATAAGATTTCAGGAAGTAAAAGAGAATTCTTTGTGGTGAATCACTCCATGCCAGTAACAGAAAGTAAAATCTAAAAACATGTAGCCTTATTCTTTACTGCACTGGTCACAGGAAATACAATTTCTTTCCAAAGCAAAGTGTACACATTTTTTTCATATCCATTGTATCTTTAGAAATATATTTAATTTGAAAATTGGTGGCCTGTTTGATACTTATTTTACCTGCTGTATCACTGGTTGACTTTTATGCATGCTTTGAGTAGCTTTTATCATGAATGTTTAAATGGATTAACATTGCTTCACTACATTTTCACTGAAAAGCATCAAAAATTGCATAAGCAGAGTCATTTTGCAGTTATTTTGCTCATTCTTTTGCCACAAATTCCTAAAGATTTTGTTTTGTGCTTTCAGTCTAATTTTGTGTGAATTAAATTCTTTAATGTTTAGTGTATTCTACTGTTAAATGAGTTTCAAGAGGAAGAACTTGTTAACAGGAGCAATGGCACTCCCTAAGTGAACACATGGGAACTTTTGTTTTTAGCATGATAAAATCTAACGTCCTGCATTTTTGCTCCACTCCACTTCACAGTAATTGTCAAATGGTGTCATTCATCATCCTTTTGTCGATTTAAAGATTAGTCGATTCCTCCATACCTTGCCTGATTGCTCAGCTATAGTTGTGGGAAACATCAGGCATATCTATACTTTCAGAAATTGCTCTGAGTCTGGAGGACTTTTCTTGCCACTGTCACTTGCCTGCCAACTCTTGGATGTGCTTCTCTCTATTCAGCCTGGAGCTTGCCGTACCCTTCCTCTGCACCGGTTGAGTTTCTAATAAACCTCTTAAACCTGTTTGCAAAGGAATCTGGTTGTTCATGAACATCCAGATTCATTGGCAGTCTTCAACTTCGTTTCACCATAGATAGAATCTGCTTATATCTATACTGGGGGGCGACCGTGGCGCTGGGGGTTGGGAAGCGCATCTGTTGCCGGTTATAGGTTGCCGGTTCGATCCCCGGGCTCTCTGTCCTGGTCGTTGTGTCCTTGGGCGCGATATGGCAGCCTTGCTTCTGTCAGTCTGCCCCAGGGCATCTGTGGCTACCACTGTAGCTGCCTCCACCAGTGTGTGAACGTGAGAGTGAATGAATGATGTAATTGTACAGCGCTTTGGGTGCCTTGAAAAGCGCTATATAAATCCAATCCATTATTAGTAGTAATATACCTATAGCTTTTTAGCTTTAATGCTATTTAGGAGCAAATAGTTTTCAAACAGAGGGCCGCAAATAACAGGTATCCCTTTAGAAATAAACAGTGATACTTCTAAAAACCGTGTATTCTGTTGAAATCTTCCAGTTCTTTTAATCTTTGGGCTGAAGGAAGGACAATACTCGGTGTATAAATGCTCAATCAACAATCATTTATTTCCATACAATTCAACACTTATGAGCATTAGAACCATCATGATGGGGAGACCTGCCTGAAGAGGGTCACAGCGAGTCTCAAAATGGTGACGGGTTACACAGCCTCTTATAGCTCCTAGCGGCCCCCACCTAGTCGTAAAAGCCTAAACATTCACATTCTTTCTCTGTTACGGCGCCTAAGTTATGACCTCGGCAGTTGTTTCTCTGCTCTCTGTAAGGTGGGGGTATGGAATGTGGTTTATCTCTTCTGCCCTAGACACCAAGTCTCCTGCCTACAACCTTCTTTTTATGATTCAACAATAAAGCATGTCAAGAAAACAGTGTAACACATTCACGGCAGATCAAGGATACAGAGTGATGCATACTTATCTAATGAACTACAAAAATGATTATGTTCTTTTAACCCAAAAGTATGATGGAAACTAAGCTACATACACAGCACACCATCTAAACTAAAGGATAATATATGTCCTACAGCTGTTATCATAATTCAACTACTTTGATTACATATATAAGGTAACATACGATAACAGAATAATCTCACAATTCCCACACAGCATTTAATTTAGCTAGTTTAGGAAGATTTCACTCTTCTAATAGTTTCACAGGCTATTAGTTTTTAAATAGAGCACCACAAACAACATGTATCCCTTTAGAAATAAACTGTGATACTTCTAAAAGTACATATTCACACTAGCGCTGTATCAACCCCAATGTGGCTTTAATGCAACTAGTCTTATAATTATCTACTAGTCTGCAACAGTTAGACTCGATGATTACACATAGATGATTTAACTACTTTAGGGGCATTTCACTTTTCTAAAAGTTTCACAGGCCAATAGTTTTAAATAGAGCACCACAAACAACATGTATTCTTTTAGAAATAAACTGTGATACTTCTAAAAAACACATATTCACACCTAGTCACACTCTGTAACAGTTAGACAGAGGGGGTGCAGTTAGGCTCCCAACAGTCTGTAAAAAGGTATAAAGCAACAAAAGAGGCTCCCTTATCAAGAGCATCCCAGCCCAAAGGTGTTTCTTCACAAACAGTTAATTCCCACACTCTGTAACAGTTAGGCTCCCAACAGTCTGCAAAAGAAGTCATGAAGCAACAAAAGAGGCTCCCTTATCAAGAGTATCCCAGCACCCATCCCAACTGTAGTTCCATACGTTCCACATTTTTTAATTACAAACAAACAAACAGTTAATTCCATTATCTTATCTTATCATGTCAGAGGCCAACAGAAACCATGTCCAACAGAGTCTCCAAAGGCTTTCCACCTTTCTTCCTTACATTGTGCTCTTTTATCTCTACATCTCAGAGGTCAACTGAAAGTAGCCCCACCTATATAAAAACACCCCATCAGACACACAGTATTTTCATCAGCACTTCACAACTGCCGCAAGGTATATCGTTTTAACTTTTTATTTTTTCACCTGAATGTGCGTTGGAGCCGACTTTGCTACCCGCACAGAGCGTTTCTGACAGTCGGGCGCTGCTTATACAATAGAGAAAAGCAACAATACAGAGTGTTTCTCTGCTCCAAGAAATCCGAGGGCCTTTCACAAGGTAAGCATGTCTGTTATACCCAGGGCATAAATGTCTGTATGTCGGTGCTGATTATTCAAACCCTGTTTAAAATGTGACACATATGTTGTCCGAAAACAATTCCTCTAAATTTGCAAAGTTACTGATTTAAAAAATATATATTTTCGAATTTTTAGTTGCATATCAAACATATGATAGACTCTTGAGCATATTTATATAGCTAAATTCACAAGGGTATAACCGTGCTAAATAAAAGAGGCCCAAGCACCAAAGCCCTCTAATGCAAGCCTCTAAACCGTATGTTGACAAGTACATGAAGTGTACCTCTACCTCTACAGCTGAAAACAGTTTGTATCAGCACTCTGAGGGTCTGCTGAAATGTTTTTAATACGGCACTTTTTGACGAACAGCAGATGATGAAATCCTCTTTATTGTAGAAACTGTCCCTAAGCTATTGTTGCTCATACTTACTGAGGTCCCTAGCTACTTCCTTACTATGTCAGTAAACTTTTTGGAAAAGGAAGCTGTTGTAGATTTAAAGAAACATCTTAATTGAAGCAAAGGCAAAAAAAACTGGAATGAATTTTATGTGACCGTTCATATTAAAGCCAACAACAAGTGAAAATCCAAAAACGGCTCCAATCCTTTGTATTAATGACCCCCCCCCCACCCCTCTCTCTCTCTGTGTGTGTGTGAGTGTGTGTGTGTGTGTGTGCATGCATGTGCACGTGAGTGAGTCTGTGTGTGGATGTGGATGCAACATCTCTAAAGTTAGAAATATCCTGTCTCAGAGTGACGCTGAAAAACTAGCTCATGCATTTATTACTTCCAGGCTGGACGACTGTAATTCATTATTATCAGGATGTCCAAAAAACTCGCTGAAAAGCCTTCAGTTAATCCAAAATGCTGCAGCAAGAGTCCTGACAGGGACTAGAAAGAGAGAGCAGATTTCTCCTGTTTTGGCTTCCCTTCATTGGCTTCCTGTTAAATCCAGAATTGAATTCAAAATCCTGCTCCTCACATACAAGGTCTTAAATAATCAGGCCCCATCTTATCTTAATGACCTTGTAGTACTGTATCACCCTATTAGAGCACTTCGCTCTCGCTCTGCAGGCCTACTTGTTGTTCCTAGAGTATTTAAAAGTAGAATGGGAGGCAGAGCCTTCAGTTTTCAGGCCCCTCTTCTGTGGAACCAGCTTCCAGTTTGGATTCAGGAGACAGACACTATCTCTACTTTCAAGATTAGGCTTCAAACTTTCCTTTTTGCTAAAGCATAGTTAGGGCTGGACCAGGTGACCCTGAATCCTCCCTTAGTTATGCTGCAATAGACGTAGGCTGCCGGGGATTCCCATGATGCATTGAGTTTTTCCTTTCCAGTCACCTTTCTCACTCACTATGTCTTAATAGACCTCTCTGCATTGAATCATATCTGTTATTAACCTCTGTCTCTCTTCCACAGCATGTCTTTATCCTGTCTTCCTTCTCTCACCCCAACCAATCACAGCAGATGGCCCCGCCCCTCCCTGAGCTTGGTTCTGCTGGAGGTTTCTTCCTGTTAAAGGGAGTTTTTCCTTCCCACTGTCGCCAAAGTGCTTGCTCATAAGGGGTCATATGACTGTTGGGTTTTTCTCTGTATCTATGAATCTATTTTGTTGTGATTTGGTGCTATATAAATCAAATTGAATTGAATTGAAATCATTAGAATAGAGAACTTGCACTAACATGTTTCTGTTTTTACTGGACTCAAAGACGTGATCATGACGGATTTATCAAAAATGTTTTGCATAGATTTTTGGGTATCAGTGCTGAACTGTGTGATTACTATTGATATATCACACAAACACAATAAATAATCATTCATCAACCTGTTTTGTGACCTGCCTGACTTTCAAGCTCTCTTCTGGAGAACCATGGTGGCCCTAAGCAGCTGCACAGTCTGCTTATCCCTTTGGCTGCCATGCATTAACATTCATTTTTTGCCTGGGAAATACACCCACCGTACCTTTAGCTAACAAACAAATTGTGTGCTAAACTACAGAAGTGGGAACAAAGTACAATCACTTTGTTTATTTTTTCTTTTTTTTTTTTTGCCTGTCCCGGTTGGTTCTTTAACCATCAGAATTACTGTGTGAAGGCCAAGAAAGATACCCAACAGATTTACTTTACCTTTGTTATCATGGCCTTGCCGTATTGGTCAATTTGAATGTTCTTTGTTATTTTTTATTTATTTATTTTATTTTATTTTATTCAGACGGGACAGACATGACTGGGGAATGGGAAAGGGAGAGAGAAAGTGTTGGGTCGGCCCCGCTAGTTCAAAGACTTATCACCCGTGAAGAAAGCAAGACAACAACTTAACCGGTTTTTACTTGCTAGCAAGGGGAGGATCTCAGAGCAGCACCTCTGCCCTCGGTCTCAGACCACTCCAAAGAACCCAGCTTCCCCTGCAGCCTTTATACTGTGACACACAGTTTACAAAAACACCCATCATAAAAAAAAAACCCTATAGTGCGTCATAAAACTAAGGCACTGAGTGTGTGCGTATGCATGTACGAGCACGTGTGTGTGTGTGTGCATGCATGTGCACGTGAGTGAGTCTGTGTGTGGATGTGGGTGTTTTTGTGTGACTTCCTGCTGATCACAAAGGGTCATCTCCCCTCACCCTGTACAGTGGGGCAAAAAAGTATTTAGTCAGCCACCGATTGTGCAAGTTCCCCCACCTAAAATGATGACAGAGGTCAGTAATTTGCACCAGAGGTACACTTCAACTGTGAGAGACAGAACGTGAAAAAAAAAAATCCATGAGTCCACATGGTAGGATTTGTAAAGAATTTATTCGTAAATCAGGGTGGAAAATAAGTATTTGGTCAATAACAAAAATACAACTCAATACTTTGTAACATAACCTTTGTTGGCAATAACAGAGGTCAAACGTTTACTATAGGTCTTTACCAGGTTTGCACACACAGTAGCTGGTATTTTGGCCCATTCCTCCATGCAGATCTTCTCGAGAGCAGTGATGCTTTGGGGCTGTCGCCGAGCAACACGGACTTTCAACTCCCGCCACAGATTTTCTATGGGGGTGAGGTCTGGAGACTGGCTAGGACACTCCAGGACTTTCAAATGCTTCTTACGGAGCCACTCCTTTGTTGCCCGGGCGGTGTGTTTTGGATCATTGTCATGTTGGAAGACCCAGCCTCGTTTCATCTTCAAAGTTCTCACTGATGGAAGGAGGTTTTGGCTCAAAATCTCACGATACATGGCCCCATTCATTCTGTCCTTAACACGGATCAGTCGTCCTGTCCCCTTGGCAGAAAAACAGCCCCATAGCATGATGTTTCCACCCCCATGCTTCACAGTAGGTATGGTGTTCTTGGGATGCAACTCAGTATTCTTCTTCCTCCAAACACGACGAGTTGAGTTTATACCAAAAAGTTCTACTTTGGTTTCATCTGACCACATGACATTCTCCCAATCCTCTGCTGTATCATCCATGTGCTCTCTGGCAAACTTCAGACGGGCCTGGACATGCACTGGCTTCAGCAGCGGAACACGTCTGGCACTGCGGGATTTGATTCCCTGCCGTTGTAGTGTGTTACTGATGGTGGCCTTTGTTACTGTGGTCCCAGCTCTCTGCAGGTCATTCACCAGGTCCCCCCGTGTGGTTCTGGGATCTTTGCTCACCGTTCTCATGATCATTTTGACCCCACGGGATGAGATCTTGTGTGGAGCCCCAGATCGAGGGAGATTATCAGTGGTCTTGTATGTCTTCCATTTTCTGATGATTGCTCCCACAGTTGATTTTTTCACACCAAGCTGCTTGCCTATTGTAGATTCACTCTTCCCAGTCTGGTGCAGGTCTACAATACTTTTCCTGGTGTCCTTCGAAAGCTCTTTGGTCTTGGCCATGGCGGAGTTTGGAGTCTGACTGTTTGAGGCTGTGGACAGGTGTCTTTTATACAGATGATGAGTTCAAACAGGTGCCATTCATAAAGGTAACGAGTGGGGGACAGAAAAGCTTCTTACAGAAGACGTTACAGGTCTGTGAGAGCCAGAGATTTTCCTTGTTTGAGGTGACCAAATACTTATTTTCCACCCTGATTTACGAATAAATTCTTTACAAATCCTACCATGTGGATTCATGGATTTTTTTTTCACATTCTGTCTCTCACAGTTGGAGTGTACCTCTGGTGCAAATTACTGACCTCTGTCATCATTTTAAGTGGGGGAACTTGCACAATCGGTGGCTGACTAAATACTTTTTTGCCCCACTGTATATGCCTCAACCCCTTTAATGGTCACCCATACACAAGCACAGGTGGGGCCATAAATTGCAAGAAGTAAACATCCTCACTAAATAAGGACAGAAACAGAATGTCTTTGAACATACAGTTTGAACCAAGGCTTAAAAATGCACGTACAATAATGGCAACATTTAACAATTTCACCCTAACAGAAAGGGGGGTGGGGTGTGTGTGAAGAAAAACAGAGGAGAAACGGGACAGTGAGAGAAGACAATAAAAGAGAGCGAACAAGAAGCAAAAAGAGGGACAGTGAGAAAGGGCACTTAAAAAGAGAAAGAAGAAAAAAAAATCTCCTGGATCACCTGTTGAGAGAAAAAGAAGAGAAAACAAGAAAAAAAAAAAAAACCCAGAGCAACATACTAAACACAACACCATCACGTTAATCTAGCTCAGTGTAAACAGCAGTAAATACTAAATATTGAATGTTGTTGTGTAGCAAGCAGGACCGACAGCGCACAATGTGCTTGGAAATAGCAGGCAATAAAGGTGTAGTTTATGTCTATGAACAGTGAACACCCGTGTGCACACCTGTGTGGATCAGCGTGCTTGTATTCAAAAGGTTTCCCCATGTAATGGTCTGCTAGATCACAGGTGTCCAATTCCAGGCCTCGAGGGCCGGTGTCCTGCAGGTTTCAGATGTGTCCTTGATCCAACACAGCTATTTCAATGCCTAAATTACCTCCTCAACATGTCCTGAAGTTCTGCAGAGGCCTGGTAATGAACTAATCATTTGATTCAGGTGTGTTGACCCAGGGTGAGATCGTGTACTGCAGGGTTTAGATTGGGGCGATCGCGGCTCAAGAGTTGGGAGTTCACCTTGTCATCAGAAGGTTGCTGGTTCGAGCCCCGGCTTGGACAGTATCGGTCGTTGTCTCCTTGGGCAAGACACTTCACCCGTTGTCAAAGGGCCCAGTGGCGCTAGTGTCCAGCAGCCTCGCCTCCGTCAGCGCGCCCCAGGGTGGCTGTGGCTACAATGTAGCTGCCATCACCAGTGTGTGAATGGATGGATGACTGAATGTGTAAAGTGCTTTGGGGTCCTTAGGGACTAGAAAAGCGCTATACAAATGCAGGCCATTTACCATGTTACACCAGCCCTCGAGGCCTGGAGTTCGAAACCCCTGTGCTAGAGGGTGTGGGGAACCATAGCCCCGTCCCACAGGGCATGAAGCAGGCATGGATCCAGGCCCCAGACATCCAGAGGCCCGAGGGCCCCGGAGTCCCCAAACGGGGTCCGACTGAGCCACGGGCGCCAGGCCCCGCCAAGCAGCCACCGGGAGTGAGCCGGTACATACCTGAGCGCCCAACCCCGGACACCAAGAAACACCAAGGCCTGGGGGCATCAGCTACTGGCAGGGAGTGTGGTGAGGGCCCTATACCTGTGAGCACGGTGAGCACGCTATACAGCGTCCAGAGGACGGTCTGTGTATTCAACCTCACCTCTGGCGCTGGTGCCCACCTCTTAAATGCATTTTAGAACAGGATGCAGCAACACTACATATGAGCGGGCGGAGGGAGGTTTGGGGTCTTCACTCACTCCCGTTCTGTTAGCCGTCGGATTGGGGTCTGGGATGCGGGGCCTCCCTGCTGTTGCAGATAAGGAGGTGGCCTGCTTTCCTCCACCCCAGAGAGAAGGGCTAGATCTCCTGGGTCTGGGTACGGTTTGCCCCTCTAGGGGCAGGGGTACCCGGACCTGGGATATAGAGTATTTTTGGGGAGTGTGAATGTGTGTACAGTGTCTATTTGTGTCTGTCTCCACGTCGGGTGAGTGCCGAGTATTCGTTTGTGTATATGGGGGTGGGAATGCACGTTTGTGTCTGCGTGCGCCTGTTCGTCTGTGTCTATAAGTCAGGTTGGGTCTTAGACTCCACCTCTCTGGGAACATCTCAGGCTCTCCGAGGTATGGAGGCCTATCTCCCCTCACCACACTCCCTGCCGGTGGCTGACGCCCTCAGACGTTGGTGTGTTGGTGGTTCTTGGTGTCTGGGGCTGGGCGCTCATGTATGTACTGGCTCACTCCTGGTGGCCGATTGGCGGGGCCTGGCGCCTGTGGCCCGGCTGGGCCCCTTCCGGTCCACTCTGGCACAGCTGGCTGCCGGCAGAGCCCGCTGGCATGTCACTGCAACCCCCTCTGGCCTCTGCTCCATGGTGGCTGGGTGACCTATCGTTTGGGGCTCTCCTCATCTCTGCCCAGGAGGGTGGCACGGTTGCCCCCCTGGTGGTCCTCCTTGGGTCCTCGTATTCTGGGGCCTCTGGATGTCTGGGGCCTGGATCTCCTCTATGCCTGCTTCATGGCCTGGGGGACGGGGCTATGGCTCCCCACACTCCCGAGCAGATCGTTACATGGAGAAACCTTTTGAATACAAGCGTGCTGATGCACACAGGTGTGCACACAGGTGTACACACGGGTGTTCACAGACACAAACTACACCTTTCTTGGCTGGTACCTCAAAGCACATTGTGCGCTGTCTATATTGCGTGCTGCACAATAATATGTAATACTTACTATCTACTATTATCTACTGTTAGCTAGTTTATTGTGATGGTGTTGTATTTATTATGTTGCTCTTTCTTGTTTGTTTTCTCTTCTGTTTTTTCTTATCTCCATACAGGTGATCCAGGTGTTTTGTTTGTTTGTTTTTTTCTTCCCCCCTTTCTCACCATCTCTTCTCTCTCCTCTATTTTTCTTTCTCTCACTCTCTTTCTTTCATTCTTTCTCCCTGTCCTATCCCCCAGTCATGTCTGTCCCGTCTGTAACAACCGAAAATCAAATACAATTAATACATAATTATAATAAAGGTCAATCAAATGGACCAATATGGCAAGGCCATGATGATCCAACTGGTAAAGTAAATCCGTTTGGCATCTCTTTGCCTTCAGACAACAATTCTGATGGCTAAAGATCCAAACGGGACAGGCAAAAAAAAAAAATTGCACTTTAGAACAGCACACAGTAACACCACATATGAACGGGCGGAGGGAAGCATGGGTCTCTTTACACCTCCGTTCTCTCTTTACCATTGGGGCTGGGAGAAAGAGTTGGCCATCTGATCGGGGTCTGGATGTGGGGCCTCCCTGCTGCTGCGGGACCGTGGGCGGTCTGCTTGTCTCCACCCCAGGGAAAAGAGTAACATCTCCTGGGTCTGGGTACCATCACCCCTCTGGGGGTGGTGGTGCCTGGACCAGGGGTATAGAGTATGTTTGGGGAGTGTGAGTGTGTGTACAGTGTCCATTTATGTTTGTCTCCACGTTGGGCGAATGATGAGTATTTGTATATGTGTGCATGAGGATGGGAATGTACGCTTGTGTCTGTGTGTGCCTGTTCGTCTGTGTCTATATGTCAGGTCGAGTCTTAGACTCCACCTCTCTGGGAACAAATACTTTGTTTCTGCAGGTCATATTTTTCAGGTATACATTCAGGTGTATTTGTGTATTTATTTTTCAGAACACTTTTTACTTTTACTACCTACATGGTTTTCACTCTCTATATTTTCAAAACAGACATTAAGTTAGGTTTAAGTCTATCAAATATAGCTAGGTGTTTATAGTGGGGGGCTAAAGTGGGCCAGAAAGAGTGCAAGTGTTGTGAGTTGTGGTTGCGGTTCTTGAGCATCTAGCTAGCCCTACAGAAGAGGAGTGAGGATAAAGGGAGTAACGTTTTTTGTTTGTTTTTTTTGTCAAATAATTAGAAATGTGTCAATTTTATTAGCTCAACAAACACACAAACTGTGCGTCCAGCTTGTCACATATTTTGTTGCTAGGTAAAAAAAACAACAACAGCTGCTGTATTTCCAGGTACAGAAAGAAGTTTCAAGATAAATTCAATAAGAGATGGAGAAAGACGTAAGAAAGGACAGATGTTAGATTTAAAGGTAAGGACTGCTCAGCGGCAAGAAATCTACTGTGTTTTGGTAAATTATGTATTTTCATGATGTGAAACATCCTGCACAACAAACTACCGTATAATTATTTTGTGTTATTTAAATGTTGAATGAAAATACTCTGTAGTCTTGTGCAGAATAATCAGGTTAGCTGCAAGCTACTTTGGTGAATTCACAATAAAAGAGTATGTTGGACAATTACATTTAAATAATTTGCAAAGAAGCTGATGATGCTTAGATTAATTGTGCCAACGGTATATGGTCTAGTGTGAAGACAATATGCAGTATACTGTCAGTGTAGGAAATGTAAATTAGCCAAGATAAAGAGCTCTACTGAGCCACTACAACCAATTGTAGGGTCCCCCTACCTTCTGAATCCCACTTTAACCCTTTGGTGTAGAGAAAAACTTTAAAATTCTCCTCCACTGCTTGTGTCTTTCATAAAAGATTCAAGCTCAGTGTATTAGATAGATATATAATTTAGATGTGAATAAATTTTGTATTCTGAGTACCAATATTATTTTATTATCATATTAATAGAGCACAAGGTTAAATTATGAAGGTTAAATTATTATTTGCATGTTAGAATCTACTAATATCTAGTGACATCTACTACTAGCTCCTTTTTACTCAAAGTAAAAAAGAGCTACTCTTTACTTTAAGTAAACAGACATTTTCAATTTTATTTGAGCAAAGAAGTTGATTCTGTACTTTAGCGTTTACTAGAGTATTTTTTAACACAGGTGGCCTGTCTGTGCTTCCACCTAAGTAAAGAATGTCTGTATTTTTGCCACCTCTACCGCACTGTGCATAGTCCACAGTTGTGGTGGTGAGGGGGGTGTGCTCCACTCTGACACTGGTGAATACGGTGCGTCTTCACTCCAATCTTCAAATGTAGGGTTCGTGGCTGGATCTTCAGAGACTAAAGATTGCTCAGTATCCCTGGTACCAAGTACCAAATATGTACCAAGTTCTGTCACTCTGATGGTTGATTGAGCAGAAGGGCTGGAAGATGCCATTTTCATGGAGAATTTCAAGCCCAACAGATGGGAATTACCGTTCTTTTCCAAAGTTGCAGCTGCTAGAGACACAGTGGCCAACTCTACGGTTTTTGAAAATTGCTGCCACTCCTACCCGCACCCTTTAAGATCAACCCACTTCCAGATCACGCCCCCTTCTGTTATTTTAAAAAGAAGACCGCCGTCTCATTCCTTCAAACCTTTTTTTTTTAGCTCAAAAACAGAGAGAAGTATGGCCTCTACAGCCCTGCGCCACCCTGCGGAGGAGGGGGAAAGTTCTGCGGACAAGGGTACAATATTACCTGACACGCCCGGTTACTATCGCCCCTTGGAAAAGCAGCAGCAAGCGGACGAGCTTGACGGTTGGGCATCTTCTTTGTTCATCGATACCGTGAAAACCGCGATGTATCATCTTGTCAACCTAGTAATCAACAAGTACCTCACTGACAAATGCAACGGTTGTATGTCCGATCAACCCCGCCAGAAACAGCACGAGTGTGCGCGAGTGTTGGAGGATGACTTTTACGCTGAAAATTATTACGGCATCAGAAAAAGACTCCTCACCCCTCGTTTCATTCCATCCATTCAACGGCTGCTGATTGCTCGCCACATCAAAATGGACGACGTCAAAGTCTGCATGGTGGCGGAAACTCTCTTGCACGAACTGAAATCGGAAAGGAAAGTCTTTGACGCCATCGCCGAGGCATACACCAATCTGGTAGGGTTGGACAGACAGCTACGGTTGGTCGCAGAGTGTTACAAAGGTGGCTGCTAATTTTTTCTCTGAAAGACTGATTTTTTCATTCTTAGAACGTGTAACCAGCATTTTACCAAACAATGTATTCTACATTTAGTGCATTAAAAAAAAATGTACCCATGTAATCGGTGATGAATTGTGAAGTTACAATTCTTTTCTGAAAAAGCATTTTTATTTTTGTATATAAATAAATGTTGATGTTGTGCTATGGCATTGTATGTTTCAATTTTACTTATAATGTACCAAATCACTACAACAGGCGGCTCAAGACGATGCCATCCAGAGTAAGGATCTTGTTAGCCACAGTGTTTCTAAGATTTTTACGCCCCGTTACAATAACCTCAGTTCTATCTGAACTTAGAAGCAGAAAATTAAAGCTCATTATGTGTCTAAGACATCCCGGCAGTTTAACCAATAAAGGTGGGTATCATATGCATAGCAGTGAAAATGTATGCTATGCTATGCCTTCTAAAGCACGTATAATGTAAACAAAACTGGTCTTTGCACAGAAGCTTGTGGAGCTTCATAATTAACCTCAGTGTGTGAAGAGGACTCTCCATTTAATAATAGCTGTAATAAAATGTGATGGCCGACGGTGTTAAACGCTGCACTTGGGTCTAGCAGGGAAGATTTCAACTTTTCAATATGAATGAAGGCTGAAAACTGATTAGATTAATGTCTGATGATCTTTTCTGTGCTTCTTCAAGTTTGTAACACCAAACATATTAAAGGATGATATAAGGTTCACAGGAAGAGTTTAATTAGACACACATTTACTATTTTTCTTTATACTCTTTCTTTCTTGACATGTTTAATATGCTTACTATCAGAGGAGAAAATGACCCTTGTGTAGTTTAAAAACTTTTTATTTAATCAAACTGTAATGTTGTTGAACTCTGACGGACGTGTCTTTTAATCTTGTCAACAAATCCTTAATCACCTAAATCTGCCATTTATCATCTTGTAAAATGTTCCCTCTGCTTCTGTTGCACATCTCCCCGGACACTCTCTGCTTCACCTGTCCTGTGCAGGTGGTCCAACCCCTGCCTGCCTCCTTAAACTGGGGTGTTTAAATCTCTTTACCTCGTTGTGAACTTCACACAAAGTTTGTGGTAACAAAATCAAACTGACGAGGATCTCGTTTGAAAAAAACACACAGTCACGAGACAAAATAAAAACAGACTGCTCAAAGCAAAAGCAGAGCCCTCACAGCTGGTAGTACAAAAACACAGTGACAACATGCGTATTAGATACCCTCAGTGCCAAAAGCATAAATATGAAAAAGGTGGGATCACCAAGAATATCCTAAAAATGGCATTGAGGTGGGTGTTACAGTGAAAAAAACAAAAAGCAGCCAAATTTTCATCTAAAAATGTTGAATTTTAGTAAAAACAATGCTCTGTAGTTTGATACTGTCGTTACAGACAGAACAGATGTTTAAAACCTTTGGACGCTCATTTGAAATGCACTCATTCTCCTTATCAGCTGGAAACATTAAAGCCGTAAAATGACTTTTTCGAACGGATAAAAACTATTGAACAACAGCAATGTTGAGCCTGTTCCAAAATTTGAATGTACATGTGTTGAAGGTGTGGGTCTTGTTGAATAATTAAACATACTTTCTTTAATTTTTCAAGCCACAAAAACAACAACTTTTAATTTTCTTCTGCTTGAGTATCGGCCTCGGGTAGCTCTACTTATCATTGCTCAGTCAGTTGTCTGTTTGTGCTACTTTTTCAAGGAGCAGTGGATTATTGGTAAGGGTGACTTTATGTGTTTAGTTACTTAAGTGGAAGTACTTTGGAAAGTTTTACCTTACATACATAGATCTGACGGTACAGCTTCTGAGGTAACTGTTTACAAAATGTTATATTCTATCCACAAGTTCTTTGCAATTTTACATTGATAAACATTATCCTTAACACATTTGGCCCACATAAAGTACTATGGCCATCACACTGTCATTTAGAATTGTTTAAATAACTCGTGTCTTAAGTCATTCCATCAAACAGAAAATAAAAAAAGTTGCATGGTTCACTTTTATAATCACAAAATGTTAGAAATATAAGTTGTTCATAACAAAGTGAAAGGCTGGGAGTTTAAAATGCAAACCAATGGAAGCAGAAGTAGAAGACTATAATGTCACAGAGCACACGGTGTCTATTATTGTGTAGACATTTATAAATAAGAGCTTAATAAAGATGCTTAATTTCTTAAGAAATAAACAGGTGGAGTGATCTGTATCAAAAGTGGATGTTGCATCTGTGGCTAAACCCTGTACCCAAAAACTTTAAAAATCTACTGTGTGTGAGGCTGTGTAAGTAAAGCTTGCCCTTCACACCCGCGTGTAACAAACCATTTGTTGGGGAGTTGTGGATTTGTCACCTCAGCATTGTGAAAGTGGGGAAACATGTTTCTGGCTGTGCATAAGATTTCTGCTTACAACTTAGAATCTCAGTTCTAAATGAAATTCAGATGTTTTTTTTAAGTATGGCTAATGTATTATTTGACTTCTAAGGCACACACACACACACACACACACGAACAACAACACAGAGAAGAAGAAGAGGGGGTCGTTTTACTACGCATCATAAAAACGCAATCATTCATCTTCCAACTGTATCTTTCTGTTCTGGCTTTAGAATCATTGGTTGTTTACTGAGCCGCACTTTGGGAGTCATACTGTTGTGATACTGGGGAGAAAAGGGTAAGGTTTGATAGACTAAACCCTTACACACATAACTTGAAAAACCTAAAGAGTGTGTGAGACTGCTAGCTGTGTTGTTCAGCAATAAACTTATCTACAAATGTGTTAGTAAAGAGTGACTTGTACTTCTGTCCAATTAAGCAATGGTTTAACAAATTTCACTGCAAACTATAAAAGGAATCTGGATTTAAATAGAACATAGTAGTGCAGGAAACACTAGTATAAGGTGTCTATGGAACAAATCTCCTTCAGCGTTCAAATGACCAAAGTGAGGACTACAGGTGTTTCTCTCAGTTGGTTGTGTTCAGGGAAAAAGCAGCTAAATACACTGAGACTGCTCCACATTGTTAGTGAGTTAACTCTGGATATCTGTAGGTTTTGTCAAACTTGGAGTGAACGAAAGCAGAAAAACAGTAAAAGATGCAGACAGTGAAAGTCTGGTTTATTTCATGAACACAATGAAACATTTTACAGTCCACAGAGCAAAGTAGCATACATGATAAATAGATACACATAACACGGCCAGTGAGAAGTAAAACTCGTCGTCTTACCACATGTTATATTCTGTAAACTTAAAATAAACCACAGAAATTAGAGTTTAGTGTTTTAAAGTCATTATTAAAAACATGAGTCAACATTACTGAAGTGACACTTTAACGATGCTTCATATCATCGTGTTTATGATGATAAAACATGTTCTCTCATTAGTAGTTGTCTGCGCTGTCACTTGTCATGAAAATGTCCTGAGCCAGGGTTCCTCTTCAATTATCATTGATCATTAATAGGACGCACAAAAGATTTGTTGCATTATCCCCATAAATAACATGCTTTTATAGAAATCATTGTGACACAAATATTTAGATTCTTGCTTCACAATGTGCACGAACTCAAAATCTTTAGTTTCATATTTAGAAAGTATCGCAAAGAATACATTTATACCATTGTATGAGGTACACTTCTTGTAAAAAACTGATTGGTAATGCGTTTGAGAAAAGCTCCTGCTGTGACCTTCCTTCTGTGAGGGCACGCACACTCACACACACACACACACACACACACACACACACACACACACACACACACAGAGAGAGAGAGAGAGAGGGGGGAGGTCATTAATACAAAGGATTGGAGCCGTTTTTGGATTTTCACTTGTTGTTGGCTTTAATATGAACGGTCACATGAAATTCATTCCAGTTTTTTTTGCCTTTGCTTCAATTAAGATGTTTCTTTAAATCTACAACAGCTTCCTTTTCAAAAAAGTTTACTGACATAGTAAGGAAGTAGCTAGGGACCTCAGTAAGTATGAGCAACAATAGCTTAGGGACAGTTTCTACAATAAAGAGGATTTCATCATCTGCTGTTCGTCAAAAAGTGCCGTATTAAAAACATTTCAGCAGACCCTCAGAGTGCTGATACAAACTGTTTTCAGCTGTAGAGGTAGAGGTACACTTCATGTACTTGTCAACATACGGTTTAGAGGCTTGCATTAGAGGGCTTTGGTGCTTGGGCCTCTTTTATTTAGCACGGTTATACCCTTGTGAATTTCACTATATAAATATGCTCAAGAGTCTATCATATGTTTGACATGCAACTAAAAATTCGAAAATATATATTTTTTAAATCAGTAACTTTGCAAATTTAGAGGAATTGTTTTCGGACAAAATATGTGTCACATTTTAAACAGGGTTTGAATAATCAGCACCGACATACAGACATTTACGCCCTGGGTATAACAGACATGCTTACCTTGTGAAAGGCCCTCGGATTTCTTGGAGCAGAGAAACACTCTGTATTGTTGCTTTTCTCTATTGTATAAGCAGTGCCCGACTGTCAGAAACGCTCTGTGCGGGTAGCAAAGTCGGCTCCAACGCACATTCAGGTGAAAAAATAAAAAGTTAAAACGATATACCTTGCGGCAGTTGTGAAGTGCTGAGGAAAATACTGTGTGTCTGATGGGGTGTTTTTATATAGGTGGGGCTACTTTCAGTTGACCTCTGAGATGTAGAGATAAAAGAGCACAATGTAAGGAAGAAAGGTGGAAAGCCTTTGGCGACTCTGTTGGACATGGTTTCTGTTGGCCTCTGACATGATAAGATAAGATAATGGAATTAACTGTTTGTTTGTTTGTAATTAAAAAATGTGGAACGTATGGAACTACAGTTGGGATGGGTGCTGGGATACTCTTGATAAGGGAGCCTCTTTTGTTGCTTCATGACTTCTTTTGCAGACTGTTGGGAGCCTAACTGTTACAGAGTGTGGGAATTAACTGTTTGTGAAGAAACACCTTTGGGCTGGGATGCTCTTGATAAGGGAGCCTCTTTTGTTGCTTTATACCTTTTTACAGACTGTTGGGAGCCTAACTGCACCCCCTCTGTCTAACTGTTACAGAGTGTGACTAGGTGTGAATATGTGTTTTTTAGAAGTATCACAGTTTATTTCTAAAAGAATACATGTTGTTTGTGGTGCTCTATTTAAAACTATTGGCCTGTGAAACTTTTAGAAAAGTGAAATGCCCCTAAAGTAGTTAAATCATCTATGTGTAATCATCGAGTCTAACTGTTGCAGACTAGTAGATAATTATAAGACTAGTTGCATTAAAGCCACATTGGGGTTGATACAGCGCTAGTGTGAATATGTACTTTTAGAAGTATCACAGTTTATTTCTAAAGGGATACATGTTGTTTGTGGTGCTCTATTTAAAAACTAATAGCCTGTGAAACTATTAGAAGAGTGAAATCTTCCTAAACTAACTAAATTAAATGCTGTGTGGGAATACACGGTTTTTAGAAGTATCACTGTTTATTTCTAAAGGGATACCTGTTATTTGCGGCCCTCTGTTTGAAAACTATTTGCTCCTAAATAGCACTAAAGAAAAAGCAAAATGCTCCTAACTAGTTAAAATACCCCTAAAGTAGTTAAATTAAATCATCTACATCTAAATAACAGAACTCTGAGACCTATACAATCCTTTAAAAAGAGTTTAATTAAAACACATAATGGTTTCATTAAATAAAACGCTATTAAACACATGTAAACTCATATGACCCCTGGAGCCACATGCACGTGCAAAAAGTCCGTTCTCGCGCACGTGCACACGCACATGGACGCGGAGGGGGATAGGGGAGGGGGGAAACAGCCCGTGGGGGTGGGGGGAGAAGGGGGGGAGAGGGGTGGGGGGGCAAAAAAGCTATAGGTATATTACTACTTGCTGTCATGGATCACTGGCACAAAAACACTACTCATGTGAATTTGACTGATAAAGTGGTACCATGTAAAATGATCGTTACATTTCACTTGTACCCTGTCTCCCAAATGTTTGCAGACCTTCTGACAGCTGTGCAGATTTTACTTTCAAGTTTGTATTTTTTAAAAATCCAACTTTTGTGTAGGAAGTCTTGCTGTTTTGTACACTACATTTAGAAATGCAAACCAATCACTATGGGAACTAAACAGACAGATACTCTGAAGTGCAAAACATCAGTCTCTGCCATGGTTTGAACATTACTCTTTTGCAGTGTGCAACAGTCAGAAACTAGTTTGCCTTTCCCATCTCTATTAGCAACACCGTTCTGTAGTATTTTCAGTGGTTAAAGTACATTTTAAAATGTATTACCACAATATCATAAAAGCACAGTCAGAAAAAAGACAAACAAAACTTTGGCTATTATTGCAAACAAGAATGATCTGACTGACAGAAAGATCTTTCATGTTCTTCTACATCCAAAATCTATATTAGAATTGTGGAAAAATAAAAAATTGAAGTGGTTCCAGTGACTCATTCCAAGTCCAAACCTCAACCCAGCTGGGTCCTCAGTAAAGGTTGAAGTAAAATATGTTAAATCAATACTGTGTCTAAGAAAAAGAAACACTCCAAATGCCTCTGTTGGTATGCTGTCAAGGTTTATCAGTGCACAGCTACTGCTGGACTCTTTAAAGAGCATTCTTGCGTGTATAGCAATGCAAAAGTATAACAAAATTTTCTGTAACTTGGCACCGGTATCAGGACAGAAAAATCTAAAACATTTTTTCTGCCTTATCTTTTTTTGCTTCACTGCTTTCATACAATGACAGTTTGTTCAAGGTCAACCTCTATTGTCCCTGTGTCTATCCTTTTTTAGGTCACATGAAATAGGGCTGTGTTATTTCTTTATGCAGTAACAGGTACCTTCTGGGTAAAATATGTAGTCACAAACAGTTCTCAGTCCTACAAGAATAAAGCAGGTTATTTAGTCTTTGTGTGACATGGCACCTTACAAGGCATCTGTTTAGGATAACTAACAGGCTTCTCCAGCCCACCTGTGGTAAAAAGATAGACTAAACTCTTGTACATGTCTATAATTCTGCCACACCAGCTGTACAACATCATAGACTATGGTGGTGGGACATTAAACACTTCTAACACTTCATGATAGGAAGTGGCACTGGCCAACCAGTACAAATACACTGGAAACTTCAGGTTATTTGCCCACCCATGGTCCTTGGAAGAACCTTTGCTTTGTTTCCCTCTTCAACATAGAAGTGGGCTTTAGGGCGGGACAGTTGATTGGTTGATTGATCACATTGGTGTCATTATTAACATAAACTAATGTTAAGTCTATTAGCCGCAACCGACCAACCACATGACGTCACGTTTAAAACTTTTACTTTACGCACTTATTTCTAAATTCAGCTTTACAGACAGAGTTACATCTATGTCAGTTTTTGAGAGCAGGGATGAGTGGTGTAAATTAGCTTTTATGTGTATAGCTTTTTATGTCCCCTTTAAACAGGAATTATTCTTACAAATATATGTATATCTGTCTTTAGTCTTACAACTATTTTTACATATAATATTTAAACTAAAAAAAGATTCAATGAGATTAATATTTTTGTTTATAACCTTTCAAAATCCAACATGTTTCTCTGTAATGTACTCTAAACTTTGAGTATTAATGAAGCAAAACATCTGACCAGTGATGAATAGACGAAGCAAAACTCAGCACATTGTACACGGGATGAGAGACGGTCAAAATCAAACAGGAAACACACAGAGTGAGACACATGGACTTTACACTGGGACCCAGGGAGAAACAGACATGGTGTAATGGCTGCACTTACAGCCACACAGTGGTAATACCCACCATGTTAGTGTAGAGGCTTATAAGTAACATTGCATTCCCATTTCTTTCTTTAAATATAGGAATTAATTTACAGGACAATAAATAACTGGTTTTGATTTAGAGTTAATTCCCATATGCACATAACACTGCATTCTAAAATAAGTGCGCACATTTTAGTTTACACTGTTATGTATGATTAATCTTTTGTTTTCTGAGTTACCTTAGTTGCAGCTGTTCCAGTCCCTTGATTAAGGAGCCAAGAGGTGGAAAAGGGGCGGAGCGAGCTTTAAAGGAAGACTACAAATTGGTTCATGCCATAACTCGGGACCATGGGGGGGAATTGGAGTTCATTATGTTAGGTTTAGTTAGGTTTTGTGTGTTTTACCCCTTCTCCTGTTTTTGTGGGCTGATCAGCCACTATTTAAGTTTCCCCTTTGTCTCCTTAAGTTAGGTCAGTTTGTTTGAGTTATTAGTAGTGTTGTCAACTTTGAGTAGAGTTTTGTTATTTTGATCTCTTTTATGGGCCCAAGATTTTGATTCTTTTTGCATGATTTAACCAATTATGTTTTTTGGGTTAAATAAAAAATAATTTTTTTGGACTTTAACCTGTGCCTAAGTTTCCTTCACTGCTCGGTCCATCACACATGGCTACACGCTACTATATGCAATAATATAGAGATTTCGGACCTACCATTCATTAGCTTAAATATCAGACAACATGTATGCATCAACATCAACTCCTCTTAGCACGGTGGGCGTTTCTAAAAGTCTTCTTTAATCCCATGCAAACGTACACCCACCTGACATACTACAGAACAATAATAAGATTACCTTTCCAGATTGGAGTTGTAAAAGAATTAAATACTTGGAACATATATTTGATGGAACAGACTTTATTCTGTTTGACAGATTAGTTATGCAGTATGGGATTAACAAGATTAGATTTTTAGAATATCAACAAATAAAATCTTTAGTAAAAAAGAAATGTAAGCATAATCACAGTCAAATTGCAAACTCCAGCAAGTGTGGAGCAATTCTTTAATTTCAAACCCCCCAAATTACTGTTCAAAATATACAGGACACTCTCCAAAACAGATGAATCAATATCCCTTCCTATTGCAAAATGAGTCAGTTTTCATTCAAAAGATCAATGGTGTATGATAAATTACCCACAGTGGTTAATTGTAGTCAGTGGTTAAAAGTAACTGTGTCAACATTTCATAGCTTTGAGTTCATAAACAGAAAACTAAAAGCCCTGAGTAGTCTGTTTGTTGTGCCTCTAAATCTTCAACAGTGGATTCTGTACCTGGCTAGATGACCATTATTCTCCCTGCAGAAACTCTGAGCAGTACTCATGTAATTTGTATTTTTTGCAATGCTTCTGACAGCATCAAGGTCAGCTGGGTTCTATGGTCACCAGGTCAGCGTATCTCTGTCCATCTGTCCAATTCAGTGAGGTGCTCACAAAGTAGTACTGATGAGTTTGGCTCGAGACAACACTAACCAATGCTCCTAAAATAATCAGTCCAGTTTCAGAGGTTTTGTGGTAGGATTTCACAAAACCTTTCTGTATGAACACCCCTGTAAAGGAAGCCCTCCTGGTGTCTGCCCTGTTTCTGCTACAAAGCGGGAATAGCCTCGCAAGCCTGTTGTCCTACCAGCTACACCTGTTCAGGTCCTCTCTAGATTAGTGGACTTGGTAAACAGCTGGGTTAAATTTATTGGCTTGGAAGCCAGGGGTGTAACCTGTAAGAGCAATTCACACTAATGTAGATTTATACTCAATCACTTGAATTATATTTATCTAATTAACCTACCTTGAGCTGATCTTTGTGAGGAGAAAGGTTGGAAAGGGAATGGGAGCACCCAGGCTTGAATATGCGCTTTCTCTGTATTCTGTGTTGAGTGGAAATCAAAAACTTTGCAAAACTTTGCAGAGAAAAAGCTATAGAGAGGAAAAAACATACAAGACCAATTTGTATTGTCACAATTTGGGCAGCGGCTGATCCCTCTGGTGCCTCTGCTGGAATTTCCAACAGTTACGTTTTTAGACCCAATCTTCTGGATCTGATTACACCAACTGTATACTGCAGTTTTGTAAGGAGATATTTACTGATTATTGTGATTATTTACACTTGTCAAAGTTTTCTTACATATTTACACATTTACACATGTACTTACACCAAAAAGGACAAGTCTGTCTCCTAATCAATTCTGTGTTGACTGATAATTGACTATATTATGCTTTCACAGAATTGTGCAACATACAAACAATGAATGCTTCACTAAACCTACCCTTAAACAGGACTGAATTAAATGTCTGAAACATAAATCATTTTCCCAGATGTAGCCAGGTAGAAATGAAAGACAACTGACCTTTGAGCACGAGGATGATCAGTGCACAATCCATGAGTGAAAAGTTTAGAAAGGCACAGTGTATTAATTTATCCGGTGCAAAGTTTTTAAACTTTATCCTTTATTGTACATTTATTGTACATATTCACTTACTGTATATAATGTTCTCTTTTTGCACAGTCTAGGAGTGCTTCAGGGCACATTCACTGCGTGTTGTACTCGTATAACTATGCACGTGACAAATAAAGAATCTTGAATCTTGTAGTCCAAGGAACGACTACATTTCAGATGGCTCATCTTTCAGTCTTTTGCTGTTGTTTAACAGTGCTTACTGATAATTTTAAAAGAGGTTTCCCATAGATCAGAATAAAATTTAAGGTAAAAGTAAGTAAAACAGTCCCATCTTTGGCAAATATTTTGGTGTGGATGGATTGCAGGTTCTTTCATAATTAGCCTGGATCTATTTGTATATTTCCCTTTGGCTCAGGTTAAATAAGATAGAGCTCTGCTTGTACTCTCTCAGACCATAGAGAACAGTGAAGCTTATAACCAAATTCCCAACCAATTTAATAGACAATGGCAAAGTGGTGACCCATCTAAATTATGACCTCTTCTACTGTTAAGGTACAAAGGATAAAGATGTACAATGCTCTTTCCCAGTTATACCCCCCAAAAAAGAATTTATTTATTTATTTTTGATTCTGTTTAAGGAAAGTAATTAAAAATATAATTTTTCTATAACAGTACAGATCCAGTCACTTTCTCTTAATCTCATGTCTTCTCCTCTGGTGTCATGGCTGAACAGGCTTAACCTTGAGGAATGAAAACTGTGGCAATAATCCATATCGTCTGAAAAACTAGATTGGGACAACAACAACAAAAAACGTCACCCACGCACATAATAGAGAAAATGTTCATGTTACCACTAGACAAAAAATTCTAAAGACTATTTAAAAGTACATTTTAGAAAGCTGATTTAAAAAAAGAAAATCAAACACAGGGAAATCTCACCTCCTTCATCTTATCCTGTATATCCAAGTCTGACAGCTGAACAAATGACCTTAATTTGATCTTCATTCCAACAACATAATCTGTTCACATAAATAAAAACAAGTTACTTGAAATAATAACATGAAATAGTCAGTGTGACTTCATTACAGTACACAAAAGCTATACTATACCTACATAACCCATTCCAATTTGATGTTACAGATATTATTATTTATTAAAAATTTATTTAGAAGAAATTTGGAGAAAAATAACTGGTATTCAAATGCCTCTTTGTTTACCGAGAACATTTTTATCTGACATTTTATTATGACATTTTCTACATAACAGTGTCTTCTTTCATTTTAATATTAGGATTAATATTAGGATTAAATTTAAAGTAGTTCCTAGGGTTTAAAATCTGGCCAAATGGATCCAAACACATGACACATAATGAAGTAAATTAAGCACTGGATAAAAATATGAAATTCAGCTGATCAGACACAAATATTTTTTAATAAAAACTAAATATAATACAAAATAATAACAAAAAATATAAACACTTACTAGGTCCTTTGTAGAAAGCAGAGTTTATTGTGTGTTCACACAGAAAAATAAAGAAAAAAATAAACATTTAAAATTAAATAAATATTTCTTTGACATGTCTTCATAGTGTAAATCAAACATTGCATTGCATTAATGAATCAAATGAAAAATCAAAAGAATGATACTAAAGGATAAGGATGCTTAAAGATACGGATGAGCGGCTGAAGGAAGAAGTGTTACAGAAAGGAAATTAAAACCCACAAAAATAGTAATTTTCCTTTTATTTATCCTACATTTAATTCAGTTTGAGTGATTGCTGATTGTACCTTTTACCAAGTACATCAAGAAATACTGAATTAAAAAAACTTAATCGTACAAAAGCATATATTATGATCTGCAAAATCACAGCAATTGTGCTCAGAGGTAGACGAGAGCTTTTTGCTTCACTACTGTAGTGTCCCTAACCCTATTTTTGAAACATATTAACTCACCAGTGACTGCAGTAATGCTGACTCCACTGCTTCTGACGTTCTCAAACACAGAGTAGAGAGTGAATGTGTATTGAGTTCCAGCAGTGAGAGATGAGACTGTTTGATTCACTGGTCCATTTCCAGCTGGTGCACTGATGCTTGTCTCTGTCCCATTAAACTGGAGAACAAAGCTGACATTGTTGTTGACTTTATTCCACTGCAGAGTGATGCTGGTTTCATTTTGTCCTGATGATGTGAGGTTTTGTGCATTTGAAGGAGCTAAATGGAAAAATGAGAAAATAAAGTAAGTTTCAAAAATTCGTCAAAATTGATTTCTCACTAGTTAAAAACAGTAAAAAATTATACTCTTGAATTATTATCAGTAGTTTGTGAAAACAGTGTATTGCAGTTTAAATCAATTGATTAACTCACCAGTGACTGCAGTAATGCTGACTCCACTGCTTCTGACGTTCTCAAACACAGAGTAGAGAGTGAATGTGTATTTAGTTCCAGCAGTGAGAGATGAGACTGTTTGATTCACTGGTCCATTTCCAGCTGGTGCACTGATGTTTGTCTCTGTACCATTAAACTGGAGAACAAAGCTGACATTGTTGTTGACTTTATTCCACTGCAGAGTGATGCTGGTTTCATTTTGTCCTGATGATATGAGGTTTTGTGCATTTGAAGGAGCTAAACAAAAGAATGAGAAAAATAAAGTAAGTTCAAAATGTCTTTAGAATTGATTTCTCGCTACTTTATAACACTTAATAATTTCATTGTTGATTTTAATCAAAAATATGTGATAACACTGTAATGCAGTTTAAATAATTTCATTAACTTACCAGTGACTGCAGTAATGCTGACTCCACTGCTTCTGATGTTCTCGAACACAGAGTAGAGAGTGAATGTGTATTTAGTTCCAGCAGTGAGAGATGAGACTGTGTGATTTACTGGTCCATTTCCAGCTGGTGCACTGATGTTTGTCTCTGTCCCATTAAACTGGAGAACAAAGCTGACATTGTTGTTGACTTTATTCCACTGCAGCGTGATGCTGGTTTCATTTTGTCCTGATGATATGAGGTTTTGTGCATTTGAAGGAGCTAAATTAAAAAAAATGATAAAAGTAAAGTAAGTTCACAAATACTTTAGAATCGATTTTTTACTAGTTAACAAGCCTAATGTTTGACCTATTTTTCATTTTAATCATTAAGTTGTTAAAAAATTGCAATGCAGTTTGAAAATATTGATTAACTCACCAGTGACTGTAGTAATGTTGATTCCACTGCTTCTGACGTTCTCAAACACAGAGTAGAGCGTGAATGTGTATTGAGTTCCAGCAGTGCGAGATGAGACTGTGTGATTCACTGGTCCATTTCCAGCTGGTGCACTGATGTTTGTCTCTGTACCATTAAACTGGAGAACAAAGCTGACATTGTTGTTGGCTTTATTCCACTGCAGAGTAATGCTGGTTTCATTTTGTCCTGATGATATGAGGTTTTGTGCATTTGAAGGAGCTAAATGGAAAAATGAGAAAAATAAAGTAAGTTCAAAAATTCTTTAGAATTGATTTCTTGCTACTTAACAACAAAAATAATGTTATTGTTGATTTAAGTCAATAATATGTGATAACATTGTAATACAGTTTAAATAAATTCTTTAACTGACCAGTGACTGCAGTAATGCTGACTCCACTGCTTCTGACGTTCTCAAACAAAGAGTAGAGAGTGAATGCGTATTTAGTTCCAGCAGTGAGAGATGAGACTGTTTGATTTACTGGTCCATTTCCAGCTGGTGCACTGATGCTTGTCTCTGTCCCATTAAACTGGAGAACAAAGCTGACATTGTTGTTGACTTTATTCCACTGCAGAGTGATGCTGGTTTCATTTTGTCCTGATGACCTGAAGGTTTCTGCCTTTGGAGGAACTGAGACCGAATAAACAACAACTAAGCATTTATTTTAAATCAATTAACTTCTCATTAGATCTTGGAATACTAGAATATTAGAATACAAAAATAAAAAGATATCCATGATGTTTATTCTAAATTGTTTTTTGCCTGTTCTCTGTGTTTGCCCTTTCCCATATGTGCGTAACATTAACTTTAAATTTCCTTTGAGAGATAAGTGGAAATTTGGATGAATGGTGCATCACTGTGGATGAAACGGATCAAATAGTCCTTGATATGAGCTTAGCAACAGTGATGTTGATGAATAAACACTTTCTGCAGTAGGCAGATTTGCTTTGATGGTTTAAGAACAATTTTCCAATAATATAGTTTTATGTGTAGTGAGTTATCTTTAGATTGTAGTATCGCTTCTTTCTATTAACGAAATATTTCAAAAAAAAAAAAAAAAAAAAAAATCCGGCACCACTCAATATTATTAGATGCTTATCTTTCTTTCACCATCCTTGAGCTTTAGTATTTTTAAATTTAAAAGTAAAAGAGAATGCAGTTGCGAGAGAAAATTCAAGAAAAATAAAGAACTGACCAATGAGCAGAAAACAATAGCAGTTTTGTAATTTAAATATAAGTTACTGGTCTGAGTGGCTTCTGTTATGAAGACAATACTGCAAGCCTCTTTTTTAAATAAAGAGAGGCTTTAGAGCAGTTTACAAAACAGTGTAGTACAATATTTAAACAGATTTGGAGGAGCTAAATGTATCCTTAGTTGCGTTGGGTCTATTATCTATTTCAGATAAATGAATCAAAACATCTGGACACAAAAATTGCCAAAGAAGAATTAGGAGGACCAATTGCGAAACTATGTTTTAAGTAGTTGAGAAGAAATGCGTCCACAGCAGATGACTCTGCATGTTTTACAGCAGATGCCTATTGTGACAGAGACTTAACATTACTGCCATCTTGTGGCCATAGTCAGCTTTTGTCCCTGGAAGCTGAATTAATTCCACTTGATAAAGGAACCACTAAAACAAGGCAGGTAGGCATTCTCATATCTGTGTTTGTATTAGCAATAGCTTGAGCTTCTCAAGCTGCTTGTAGCTGATTTTTTGCAGATTATGACAAAATTTTATGTAATATACATTCTGAAAGACATAGATTTGGAATCCCCCCAGAAATTCCTTATCAGCTGTCTCAGACAGATCCTCCACATTCGCTGGCACACACACTCAGAAATATCATCTTATGGGAAAGAACCTGTCAACTTCCAGTAGAGGAAGAAATCAGGAAGAAAAGATGGTGCTGGGTAGGGCATACTTTACATAAACCGCCAACCAACATCCGAGGCAGGCTCTCAGGTGGATCCCTGAAGGCAAGGAAAAGAGAGGCCGCCCAAGAAACACCTGGCGACGAGACCTCGAGGCAGAAGTAAATAAGATGGGCTACACCCGGAGCCAACTAGAAAGAATGGCTCAGGAGAGAAATCTCTGGAGATGGACCTTACCCTGGGAGGGGTGACGGGCAGTAGTTATACAGTGAGGAAAATATTTGTTATCTTACTGGAAAATGCAGTAATGCTGACTCCACTGCTTTTGATACTCTCCAACACAGAGTAGAGAGTGAATATGTATTTAGTTCCAGCAGTGAGAGATGAGACTGTGTGATTTACTGGTCCATTTCCAGCTGGTGCACTGATGTTTGCCTCTGTACCATTAAACTGGAAAATAAAGTTGACATTGTTGTTGACTTTATTCCACTGCAGAGTGATGCTGCTCTCATTATGGGCCGTTGATCTGAAGTTTACTGTAAATGACAGAAATGACAAAAAAACCCTGAAATGTCTTTTATATAGTTTTGTGATCAGTAGGTTTTAATTGCATTTAGCTGGGCTGAAAACAACATGTACTCTCACTTTGATCTTAAAGGACTACTAAGTCTACTACTATTTCACTACTAATTCCTAAACCAAAGTGCTGGTTTTAGTATTAATATTCAGTTACAAATAAATTGCCTTAATAGAAATATGTTTATTCGATGCAGGCTTTTCCATCTGTTAAGTATGTGAGAGTAGAAATTAGATCTATTACTTGTAGTAAAACAGATGGATGGAAAGTTCTTGGAACACAATTCATCCGACCATCGTCCTGAGTCACTGAAATCTGCAGCAACACACTGCTCATTTCCAGAGTCTGGTTGCCCACTGGCCCAGTACTGAAATAGATAGTCAGTCCCATCAGACCACACCTTTTGCCGATAGAGACCGATCCACACAAAAGCTCCATTTGCTAGGACCGCGATCTTTTGACTTTCTGTCTGATTTCTTATACTGCAAGAAGAAGAGTTGGATTTTGAATACAGAGGAAAAATCTCTCTCTCTCTTTTTTTTTCTTCAAATTTTCAAAGACAGTGCATTGAGTGGCTATTTAAAGATTTGGCAATAACTTTTAATCAACAGAGGAATTGATATTTTATATAAAGCAAACACTTTTAAAATTTTCCATGACTTTAAACCAATTTTCATTTAAAACATAAAAGCAAAGGCTGTTGTAAAATCAGGGAATGTGTCTTGTAATTTCAAATTTCATTGGGAAAAAATTGCCAGAACAGAAAAAGGTAACTTGTGTTGTGCCTTAAAGTCTTCTTTAGTGGATACTATACCTGGCTAGATCAACATAATTCTTTCTGCAGAAACTCTGAGCATCAGTCCAATTTACAGCAATGTTAACCTTAACAAAGGATGCTTCACCATTTATTGTACCTGCAAATATACAGAAATAATGAACCAGTAGACTGATAGGTTGGACTAGCTGATGAAATAGTTTTTATAAAATGTGTGCGAATGAAAAGTGAGACCCAATTGTAGATTTATGATCTAGACCAGGGGTGGGGAACTCCAGGCCTCAAGGGTCCGTGTCCTGTAGGTTTTAGATGTGTCCTTTATCCAAAACAGCTGATTCAAATGGCTAAATGACCTCCTTAACATGTCTTGAAGTTCTCCAGTGGCCTGGTAATGAACTAATCATTTGATCCAGGGTGATATCTAAAACCTGCAGGACACCGGCCCTTGACGCTGGAGCTCCCCACCCCTGATCTAGACTGAGTAGGTCGAAATGATTTAGGAGAAATATTTGACACATTGTTAATTCTTACTCCATGTAAACTCACCATTATAGCACACAAAGAAGTATTTATCACCACAATCACGGTCATCCCATCTATCACTGTATAGACTCCCACTTAAAAGTGCCACACAGTACTGTTGCTGTCCATTAAGATTGTTGGGCGAACCAGGGTACCAGTTTCTAAATGCTGCCTCTCCTACACCATAGAAGCTGCTGTCATTTAGGGACCATCTCCAACTGTTCTGCAGGTCATCATGGAGACCTATCCACGCCTTACCTGTTTAAAAAGATGCAAATTGTTGTTTTCTGTATTCCTTTAAGGTTTCTCAAGAATTTGTTTTTTGTCAACTTAGAATAGAATAGAATAATCCTTTAATTGTCCCACAAGAGGAAATTTGGTTGTAACAGCAGCCAGAAAGACACATATACAAACAAACAGTACACAGGACACAGAACAGAAACATACACGATTTTTTTTCTTACATATTTACATTAAGGGCAATGGTTACTATAAACAGAGTGTAATTGTATATATTTTTACAGTTTGTTATGTATCATTTATATTTCCAATATCAAGAACTCACCTGTGTTTGGTGCAGTACTTGTGACAGCATAAAGATCAGCTGTGCTTTCTATGGTTGCCAGGTCAGTGTAGACATTTCTGCAGTGACTCTGTGCATCTGTCCATGTCTTTGAGGTGCTCACAAAGTAGTACTGACGAGTCTGACAAAAGGCAACACTAACCAGTGCTCCTGAAATAAGGCACTATTTAAATTTTGCAGCACTCAATAAAACACAATATATTATAGTTTATACTGTAAAGAGGGAATATGGATAAAATAGGTTTAGAAATATTACTGTAGGTTTCCCAAAGTGTCTTATATAAGAATCTACCAACTTATAGGTCATTTGACAACAGCGAAATAGATTTTTGTAAGGTCCTGTTATTGTTTTATTATTTCTTCATATACTTAAAGACATTGTTTTTCTCACATTCATTCTTACACATTTCTCTACAGCAAGAAGAAAATTCCTATTCTATCTCTTTATGTCATTGACTGGATTATACTTCCATATAGCTGTGCTGAAATGTTGAAATTCAGTGTGTTGATACGCTAATGAATGCTACACTGAACCTACCCTAAACAGCACTGAATTTAAACTCTAATACCAAGAAAATTTGTCCTCTGCAGGCTTAGCTAGCTTTTGTTTTAGTTTCAGTCTTAAAAAACAATTCAATAGGTTTACATAAATATGGTGAAATACGCGTCAAACAGTATTCATAACAGATTAAGAATCATTTTTTCAATCATTTAGTTTCTTTTGTCATATTACAAAAATCTAAAATTATGACTACAGCGACAAATTTAGTGCCCTACAGAAAACATTTATAGCTGATAGATACAACTTTTTTTAAGCTGACCTCTCTGTTGCATGTTATGTAGAAACACCTGTATGTAGGTAGGATTGAAAGAAGACTGCTTAAGCTGAAATTCGTTTTAAGAAAAAGTGTCACCAACCTGTTAAGGCAAAGATGATCAATCTATAGTCCATTAGTCAAAACTGTAAAAAGAGCCACAATGTTAAACAGCCTATTTTAAATGAATATACCTTTAGTAAAATACATGTAGATATGTGCAGAGAAACTCATCCTTATATAACCTTTTAACAAAATACAGTAAATATAGATTGTTCTTACCAAGTCCAAGAAAAGAAATACTTAAAACACCTCTCAGTATTCATTGAGTAAGGTGTCAGTGTAGAAATATTAGTTCTCAGCTTCTGCTGTGACTGTTTAAAGATCGTTCTCATGGGTGTAGCTAAGACAAAAGGAAGTAAAACTTTTTCTGTAACAATGACTTATCAGATATCAGGAAGAACAGTCTAAACCTTACAGACATTTCTTGTATTCACTACTTTGATGTAATACAAATTCTTTCAAAAACCAACCTGTCTCAGTGCTTATCTCTTTTTGTCTCATATTACAGCATAACATAGTGTTATTTCATCTGTTATTTCTTTTTTCCTTCTTGGTAAAAAAAATACTTTACAACACCAGTTACAACTCCAGTGAACAAAAATATTTGATGATGTGTAAAATCATTTGTGGCAGAGGGACAGCCTTCTGCTGCATATGACTGGGAGTGAGGGGGGGAAGACAGGATAAAAGACACAGTGTGGAAGAGAGCCAGAGATTAATAATAACTGATCGTTAGACGCACAGTGGTGTATAAACACATGAGTGAAAAAGGTGATCAAAGAAGTAATACACAGCGCATCATGGGAAGTCTCCAGTAGCCCAAGCCTAAGGGAGGATTCAGGGTCACCTGATTCAGTCCAAAATATATATTTTATCAAAAATATTTAAACATAATCTTAAAAGTAGAGACAGTGTCTGTCTCCCAAATCCAAAGTGGGACTTGGTTCCACAGAATAGAGGCCTGAAAGCTGAAGGCTCTGCCTCCTATTCTACTTTAAAATAATCTGGGAAGTGCAGCCTGAGATCGAAGTGTTCTATTGGAGTGATACGGTACTATGTCTTTAATATAAGATGTGACCTGACTATTCAAGACCTTGTATATGAGGAGAAGAGTTTTAAATTTGATTCTGGATTCAACAGAGAGCCAATGAAAAGAAATCAGTATTGAAGAAATATCCTCCCTCGTTCGAGTCAGTACTCCCTCTGCAACATTTTGGATTAGCTGAAGGCTTTTTGGTGAGTTTTTAGGACTGAAAACGATTTACAGTAGTCCAGCCTAGAAATAATAAATGCATCCACTAGTTTTTCAGTATCACGCTGTAATGGGATGTTTCTAATTTTAGAGATATTGCAAATGTATGCAAAGGTTTAAGTGCAGACATGTCAAACTCAAGGGCTGTGATGCAGTTATATCTGGTTTGTGAGATGATTTCACATGTCACTTATTATTTGCCCATTAGTATGTGGGCTGCATTATAGCATGTGACAATAATTAAAAGCTACACCATTCATAATGTAAATCTCATAGAGGAGATTTGTGACAGTAAATAGACTGTGTAAATTATTTGTTGTAAAACAGATCATGTGAAGATGTGAAATTCCACTGTCATGATCTTTGTTTGTTTGTTTTGTATATTCTCACCTCAGGGGAATTTCCTTGGAAGATTGCACCTGATTGCATCAGACCAGCAAACTGCCAGAATGTGTGTGTGTGTGTGTTTGTACAAATGAACAGATTCTCAGTGCATTTCCCTGTAAAAACATGAAACATGGGTGGGTATCAATATTTTAATCCTAAGTAATGTCTGTAAGTCAATATACAGTGCATGGTTTAATGTTTAACTGTGTTCATTATTAATGTTTAAGGTCTTAGTCATGGGCTTAGATAGGATTTGGGGTAGTAAATCAGACCCTCTGTGACAAATACCGTGGTGTAGGGTATCAGGAAATAAAGTAAAAAATGTATCAGCTTTTTACTTCCTCATTGCTCTGATAGAATACAAACCCTATGAAACTGAACCCAACATATCAGTGTACGTATTTTTGTCGGGCTGCATGGCGTAAGAGCAGTCTGGCGAGGAAGGAGTGGCTAGCAGGTCCAGCGGGCATGTGGTGTGGAGGTTAGCCGGATAACTCGAAGCCAGTCAGTTAAATCAAACAACAGACCTTTATTCGTTGTCAGCAACAAAAGACCATACAAGCCAGGTCTCCACAGCTCTACTAGGTCGTACATACATCCGCAGAGATCGGTAGTCGCCGGCGACAGCCCGTTACAACGGTAAGGTTTCTCCTAAGAACAGAGCATGAACAGCATGGAATGGCTGCCACCACCCTAGTGGTGCTATATTACAATAAGGGTTGTTACAATGCGTAAATGCTTGAGTTGCTTTCATGTGATTGGATATACAGGGAGTGCAGAATTATTAAGCAAATGAGTATTTTGTCCACATCATCCTCTTCATGCATGTTGTCATACTCCAAGCTGTATAGGCTCGAAAGCCTACTACCAATTAAGCATATTAGGTGATGTGCATCTCTGTAATGAGAAGGGGTGTGGTCTAATGACATCAACACCCTATATCAGGTGTGCATAATTATTAGGCAAATTCCTTTCCTTTGGCAAAATGGGTCAAAAGAAGGACTTGACAGGCTCAGAAAAGTCAAAAATAGTGAGATATCTTGCAGAGGGATGCAGCAGTCTCAAAATTGCAAAGCTTCTGAAGCGTGATCATCGAACAATCAAGCGTTTCATTCAAAATAGTCAACAGGGTCGCAAGAAGCGTGTGGAAAAACCAAGGCGCAAAATAACTGCCCATGAACTGAGAAAAGTCAAGCGTGCAGCTGCCAAGATGCCACTTGCCACCAGTTTGGCCATATTTCAGAGCTGCAACATCACCGGAGTGCCCAAAAGCACAAGGTGTGCAATACTCAGAGACATGGCCAAGGTAAGAAAGGCTGAAAGACGACCACCACTGAACAAGACACACAAGCTGAAAGGTCAAAACTGGGCCAAGAAATATCTCAAGACTGATTTTTCTAAGGTTTTATGGACTGATGAAATGAGAGTGAGTCTTGATGGGCCAGATGGATGGGCCCGTGGCTGGATTGGTAAAGGGCAGAGAGCTCCAGTCCGACTCAGACGCCAGCAAGGTGGAGGTGGAGTACTGGTTTGGGCTGGTATCATCAAAGATGAGCTTGTGGGGCCTTTTCGGGTTGAGGATGGAGTCAAGCTCAACTCCCAGTCCTACTGCCAGTTTCTGGAAGACACCTTCTTCAAGCAGTGGTACAGGAAGAAGTCTGCATCCTTCAAGAAAAACATGATTTTCATGCAGGACAATGCTCCATCACACGCGTCCAAGTACTCCACAGCGTGGCTGGCAAGAAAGGGTATAAAAGAAGAAAACTAATGACATGGCCACCTTGTTCACCTGATCTGAACCCCATTGAGAACCTGTGGTCCATCATCAAATGTGAGATTTACAAGGAGGGAAAACAGTACACCTCTCTGAACAGTGTCTGGGAGGCTGTGGTTGCTGCTGCACGCAATGTTGATGGTGAACAGATCAAAACACTGACAGAATCCATGGAGGGCAGGCTTTTGAGTGTCCTTGCAAAGAAAGGTGGCTATATTGGTCGCTGATTTGTTTTTGTTTTGTTTTTGAATGTCAGAAATGTGTATTTGTGAATGTGGAGATGTTATATTGGTTTCACTGGTAAAAATAAATAATTGAAATGGGTATATATTTGTTTTTTGTTAAGTTGCCTAATAATTATGCACAGTAATAGTCACCTGCACACACAGATATCCCCCTAAAATAGCTAAAACTAAAAACAAACTAAAAACTACTTCCAAAAACATTCAGCTTTGATATTAATGAGTTTTTTGGGTTCATTGAGAACATGGTTGTTGTTCAATAATAAAATTATTCCTCAAAAATACAACTTGCCTAATAATTCTGCACTCCCTGTATGTGAAAACCTGCATTTGAACACATACCTAATAAAGTGGCTGATGAGTGTATGATGGGCAGCCAGATATTCTCCTTAGGAGTATTTTTAGATCACAGTTCTGTATTTTTGGAATTATAGAACTGAATAAGTTTGATTATAAGTTTGATAATAATGACTCATTAACATGTGAGAAGGATATGTATCTCACTAAGAACCTCAACTGCTCTCTTTTCTTTTGGTTTCCATGATTTTTTTTTGTCTTCTTTATTTCATTGTTGGTTTGTAGTCACAGAGTCTATGTTTGATCAGCAGAGTAAGACATGTTATGCTAATTCATAATTTCTGTTTATGGACTGAGAATATTTGATTCTACTTTGGCTTTTAGGTTCTTCTCTCCCGTGTTTTAGATTTGCACTTTATTACAGTTTGGTTCGGTCTGATTGGTGTTTAGTCTCAGCATCAGTTGATATAGGGGCCTCTTTTCTGGGTTCATCCCTTATGTTTTGGAGAGCTTAGAGATTTGGTCTTGGCTGCTGGATTTAAGTTGATTAGAAAGTTCATAACTCTCTTTTGAATGTTAATCATCAGTGGGCATCTGCCTGATTATGTTCAACAGACATTTGTTTTTCTGTGTAAATGAGAAATATATCTACAAAGTTTTGAATGCATATATTCTGCTGGGTGTTTATTCTAAAGGGTTTGGCTCTGATGACTGAGTGGTTTAGTTAGACTCACCCCTGTTCGCTTCCATGTAAAATAGGACGGCTGCCGTCAGATTCCTTAAGCTGGATAATTTCGTCACATTATCAGACTTAGGTAACAGTTCATCTGCATATTTTAATACAACATCTGGAGACTTCCTGTTGCTTTTTCGCTCTGTAAAACAAACGGTGGATGCAGCAGCACCAAAGTTTGCTTTTCTTTCACTCTACCAGAGCTCACTGTCTCGGTAATCGCTCCGCCTCTTTGTTCTTGGCGGTGTGGGAACAGATCATCCTCACTGCTTCTGTTTTGTCATTAGCATGTGTGGGCTTAATGTTGTCAAACATTTTATTCACACACTTCTCATAAATACGTTTGTATTGCAGGTTTGTTTTTCGGGCTAAAACATTCACATTTGCGCTTCCATGTTGACAATGGCGTGCTACAGAGCCGTGCCTTAAACAAAGTATAAAAGCAAAGAATCTGTGTTGAGAATTTTTTAATTTAATTATTAAATGTACTTGATGACTAGTCGCAGCCCTGTTTGGTACACATGGTAAATATAGTTATTAGCAATTCTGTGTATGATTCTCTAGCCGCACCATGGCACACAAAAAGGCCCTTCAGAGGGTCATTAATATGGCTCCAAAAATCATTGGACATCCTCTTACCCCCCTGTTTAGCACTGTCTCAAGAGGGCATGCAGAATCCTACGGGATTGCACACACCAGGACACCAGGTGTTTAAGCTGCTGCCATCTGGCAGGAGATTCAGGCTGCTGAGGTCGTGGGCAAACAGACTCATGGACAGCTTTTACAATAGGGCAATAGCCCTAATCATTGCTAACGGCTGACCTGATTGGCTACTTCCCTGGACTTTTTGTTAGGCAATAATAATAATAATAATAATAATAATAACATTGTGAAATAAACATACACTCATTCTTTCTATTTATTAAGTCATTCCTTTGCTCATACCTTAAAAAAAATTAAGCTACTATGTTGTGTTGTGCTGTGCTGTCTTGTGTTGTGCTGTGCTGTCTTGTGTTGTGATGTGCGTATTGCTGACGCGGGACAGTTTCCAATTTCATTGTACTAATATAATAGGTATGACTGTGCAATGACTATAAAGAGCTATCTTATTAAACTTTCTCTCTCTCTCCTATAGTTTGCCTTTTGTCCTGTTTCTCTCTGCTCTCTTTTTATTTTTACCAGTTGTGGCAGATGACTGTCCTTCCCTAAGCTTGGTTATGGCAAAGGTTTATTTCTATTAACAGGCAGTTTTTCCTTCCCACTATCACCAAGTACATTGTTATAGGAGGTTGTGTGATTGTTAGGGTTTCTTTCTAATATTGTAGGGTCTTTATCTTACGTTCTAAAGAACCTTGAGGTGCAGGTTGGTGCTATATGAACAGAATCTTGCCCAAGTATATTTGGCATGCAGACTGGAGTAGGCAGAGACTGAACCATCACCTTCCAACAGATTCCAGTAGATGACCTGCTCTATCTCTGGACCTAGAGCCTCCCCTTATGTTTGGTTCTGTATGTCCAGCTGCTCAATACGTGGCTATTGGCTCATTGTAAGTCAGTCTAGCCTTCTGAAGAAAAATTATAGGGAATGATAAGTATGTATCACTTGGTTGATATATACTTACACACTGATGAATGAATGACAGGCATTTTGGGGTTCAGTATCTTGTCCAAGTCATGTCACTTTGTCACTTTGACATGTGGTCTGTGGGTCTGCGGTCGCTCTTCTGATAAATAAACTACCAGTGTGACCTCCTGTAAGCTGCCCTGGACAGTCAGGGCAGTGAATTAATGCTGTATGGCAATTCTTCCTGTTGCTACGTCACATAGACTTACAGTTGTTGATTCTGATCCCAAAAGAATCAAAGTGGAACACAAATAGATACTAATAAATGAATATCAATATTTTAATTTAATTTATTGCGTACCCAGCTGCTCACTCTGGTACACTCTGGAGAGGTCATCAGTTTATTGCAGAGCTAACAAAGACAGACTGCCCTTCAGACAATGACAGGAGAACAGAACACTCAGAAAAAAATGCGGCAGACACCAGGAAAAAAATTATAAGAGAACTAAACACTATGTAGAAAGAAACAGCAAAAAAAAAAAAAAAAAGTCCACCTCTGCTGTGATCTTGACAATATTTATTTACAATGTGTGGCCATCAGAAATATGGCAACACTGACAAAAAAGAAGTGATAAGGAATTTGACTTTAGACATGATCTCAGCTAGATTGATTCTCCTTTTCCAGCCCTACAACAAAAGCAATACCACTGTAATTCCTTTTATTTCCAGCAAGACGTGCAAGGGAGTTACATTAACACAGTATTCTGTTTGTTCAAATAGATACCATAAAAATATAACTCATCGGTTTAGAAAGATAATGATATAGTATAAATGCCCACAGTATTTAATTTAATTGCATTATCACATTTAAAACACTGATAAACAAAACGTTGCACACCTGTTACCAACTTCTGAGCAACAAAGATTACGAAAAGGTCAAGATAACATTTAACTTCATTTAATGACCTCTGCTGCTGCTCAGTACACAGAATACACACAATTATGTATATGGAGATCTTCAAAAATGGTCAAATTAATTTTTGTTCCAGTTTGAGGAAATTAATTGGAAAGTTGTAAATTATAAAGCACTTTTCTCATCTGGTGTCATGGTTTAACCTTCAGGTTCCTAAGGGATAAAACTTGTGGCAATAATCCATGTTGTCTGAAGAACTAGAGGCGGAAAAAAACAAGCCATAAAAAACAGAAAAAAGGCTTCATGTTATCGCTGGACAAAGTGAATATAAGTATGAAAAAAGAAAATAAAACAGAGGTTTGTCTGACCTCTTCCAGTCTCTCCTGAATGTCCGACTCTGACAGCTGAACAAATGCCCGCAGTCTTGCTTTCAGTCCAATAACATAATCTGTTTACACAAAAAAACAAATGTTACACTAATTAATAATGACATAATGATCATGAAATCTTTATTTATGAAATAAATTAAAGGAGTATTTATTCTTGGATACTGTATTTAAATGTATATTGTTATTCACAGCATCCAAGTTTTTGTTAATTTGGATTGTAGAGATATATGAGATGTAATGCATTATGAAGTAAATTACAGAAAGGTTGTAAATGATCAAATGATACAAACACAGGTATGCAAACAATATACCTGAAGAAATGCATTGGGAGGATACAGTAAATGAAAGAAATGCAAATACTTACTAGGCCCTTTGAATGTAGAAAGTAGAATCAGTTATGCATTTACATGGAGAGAAAACAAAATGGAATTAACTATAAACACAATATCTATATGTAAATGTATTCTTCAACACTAATGAACAAGGAAAAGGAAAAAAATCACATGCACTGATGAGCAGCAAAAGGAGGATGCAACAACAAGAACAACAAAAAAAACTAAACCAAAAAAAAATTCAAAAACAAAACAAAAACTGTTATTCTTCAAGCTTGTACTCATCATTAATTTACTTACCAGTAAATGCAGTAATTGATTTCTTGCTACTTAACAACAGAAATAAGGTTATTGTTGATTTAATTCAATAATATGTGATAACATTTAATGCAGTTTAAATTAATTCATTAACTTACCAGTGACTGCAGTAATGCTGACTCCACTGCTTCTGACGTTCTCGAACACAGAGTAGAGAGTGAATGTGTATTTAGTTCCAGCAGTGAGAGATGAGACTGTGTGATTCACTGGTCCATTTCCAGCTGGTGCACTGATGTTTGTCTCTGTACCATTAAACTGGAGAACAAAGCTGACATTGTTGTTGACTTTATTCCACTGCAGAGTGATGCTGGTTTCATTTTGTCCTGATGATATGAGGTTTTCTGCATTTGAAGGAGCTAAACAAAAGAATGAGAAAAATAAAGTAAGTTCAAAATGTCTTTAGAATTGATTTCTGACTACTTTATAACACTTAATAATTTCATTGTTGATTTTAATCAAAAATATGTGATAACATTATAATGCAGTTTAAATAAATTCATTAACTCACCAGTGACTGCAGTAATGCTGACTCCACTGCTTCGGACGTTCTCAAACACAGAGTAGAGAGTGAATGTGTATTTAGTTCCAGCAGTGAGAGATGAGACTGTGTGATTTACTGGTCCATTTCCAGCTGGTGCACTGATGTTTGTCTCTGTACCATTAAACTGGAGAAGAAAGCTGACATTGTTGTTGACTTTATTCCACTGCAGAGTGATGCTGGTTTCATTTTGTCCTGATGATATGAGGTTTTGTGCATTTGAAGGAGCTAAAAAAAAAAACGAGAAAAACTAAAGTAAGTTCAAAATTTGTTTAGAATTGATTTCTCGCTACTTTATAACACTTAATAATTTTATTGTTGATTTTAATCAATAATATGTGATAACATTGTAATGCAGTTTAAATTAATTCATTAACTCACCAGTGACTGCAGTAATGCATACTCCACTGCTTTTGATGTTCTCAAACACAGAGTAGAGAGTGAATGTGTATTTAGTTCCAGCAGTGAGAGATGAGACTGTGTGATTTACTGGTCCATTTCCAGCTGGTGCACTGATGTTTGTCTCTGTACCGTTAAACTGGAGAAGAAAGCTGACATTGTTGTTGACTTTATTCCACTGCAGAGTGATGCTGGATTCATTTTGTCCTGATGATATGAGGTTTTCTGCATTTGAAGGAGCTAAACAAAAAAAATTAGAAAAATAAAGTAAGTTCAAAAATTCTTTAGAATTGATTTCTCGCTAATTTATAACACTTAATAATTTCATTGTTGATTTTAATCAAAAATATGTGATAACATTGTAATGCAGTTTAAATAATTTCATTAACTTACCAGTGACTGTAGTAATGCTGACTCCACTGCTTCTGACGTTCTCGAACACAGAGTAGAGAGTGAATGTGTATTTAGTTCCAGCAGTGAGAGATGAGACTGTGTGATTCACTAGTCCATTTCCAGCTGGTGCACTGATGTTTGTCTCTGTACCATTAAACTGGAGAAGAAAGCTGACATTGTTGTTGACTTTATTCCACTGCAAAGTGATGCTGGTTTCATTTTGTCCTGATGATATGAGGTTTTGTGCATTTGAAGGAGCTAAACAAAAAAACGAGAAAAACTAAAGTAAGTTCAAAATTTGTTTAGAATTGATTTCTCGCTACTTTATAACACTTAATAATTTCATTGTTGATTTTAATCAATAATATGTGATAACATTGTAATGCAGTTTAAATAAATTCATTAACTCACCAGTGACTGCAGTAATGCTGACTCCACTGCTTTTGATGTTCTCAAACACAGAGTAGAGAGTGAATGTGTATTTAGTTCCAGCAGTGAGAGATGAGACTGTGTGATTTACTGGTCCATTTCCAGCTGGTGCACTGATGTTTGTCTCTGTACCATTAAACTGGAGAAGAAAGCTGACATTGTTGTTGACTTTATTCCACTGCAGAGTGATGCTGGTTTCATTTTGTCCTGATGATATGAGGTTTTCTGCATTTGAAGGAGCTAAACAAAAGAATGAGAAAAATAAAGTAAGTTCAAAAATTCTTTAGAATTGATTTCTCGCTACTTAACAACACAAATAATGTTATTATTGATTTTAATCAATAATATGTGATAACATTATAATGCAGTTTAAATAAATTCATTAACTCACCAGTGACTGCAGTAATGCTGACTCCACTGCTTCTGATGTTCTCAAACACAGAGTAGAGAGTGAATGTGTATTTAGTTCCAGGAGTGAGAGATGAGACTGTTTGATTCAGTGGTCCATTTCCAGCTGGTGCACTGATGCTTGTCTCTGTACCATTAAACTGGAGAACAAAGCTGACATTGTTGTTGACTTTATTCCACTGCAGAGTGATGCTGGTTTCATTTTGTCCTGATGATATGAGGTTTTCTGCATTTGAAGGAGCTAAACAAAAGAATGAGAAAAATAAAGTAAGTTCAAAATGTCTTTAGAATTGATTTCTCGCTACTTTATAACACTTAATAATTTCATTGTTGATTTTAATCAAAAATATGTGATAACATTGTAATGCAGTTTAAATAATTTCATTAACTTACCAGTGACTGTAGTAATGCTGACTCCACTGCTTCTGACGTTCTCGAACACAGAGTAGAGAGTGAATGTGTATTTAGTTCCAGCAGTGAGAGATGAGACTGTGTGATTCACTGGTCCATTTCCAGCTGGTGCACTGATGTTTGTCTCTGTACCATTAAACTGGAGAACAAAGCTGACATTGTTGTTGACTTTATTCCACTGCAGAGTGATGCTGGTTTCATTTTGTCCTGATGATATGAGGTTTTGTGTATTTGAAGGAGCTAAACAAAAAAACGAGAAAAACTAAAGTAAGTTCAAAATGTCTTTAGAATTGATTTCTCGCTACTTTATAACACTTAATAATTTCATTGTTGATTTTAATCAAAAATATGTGATAACATTGTAATGCAGTTTAAATAATTTCATTAACTTACCAGTGACTGTAGTAATGCTGACTCCACTGCTTCTGACGTTCTCGAACACAGAGTAGAGAGTGAATGTGTATTTAGTTCCAGCAGTGAGAGATGAGACTGTGTGATTCACTAGTCCATTTCCAGCTGGTGCACTGATGTTTGTCTCTGTACCATTAAACTGGAGAAGAAAGCTGACATTGTTGTTGACTTTATTCCACTGCAAAGTGATGCTGGTTTCATTTTGTCCTGATGATATGAGGTTTTGTGCATTTGAAGGAGCTAAACAAAAGAATGAGAAAAATAAAGTAAGTTCAAAATGTCTTTAGAATTGATTTCTCGCTACTTTATAACACTTAATAATTTTATTGTTGATTTTAATCAATAATATGTGATAACATTGTAATGCAGTTTAAATAAATTCATTAACTCACCAGTGACTGAAGTAATGCTGACTCCACTGCTTCTGACGTTCTCGAACACAGAGTAGAGAGCGAATGTGTATTGAGTTCCAGCAGTGAGAGATGAGACTGTGTGATTCACTGGTCCATTTCCAGCTGGTGCACTGATGTTTGTCTCTGTACCATTAAACTGGAGAACAAAGCTGACATTGTTGTTGACTTTATTCCACTGCAGAGTGATGCTGGTTTCATTTTGTCCTGATGATATGAGGTTTTGTGCATTTGAAGGAGCTAAACAAAAAAACGAGAAAAACTAAAGTAAGTTCAAAATTTGTTTAGAATTGATTTCTCGCTACTTTATAACACTTAATAATTTCATTGTTGATTTTAATCAATAATATGTGATAACATTGTAATGCAGTTTAAATTAATTCATTAACTCACCAGTGACTGCAGTAATGCTGACTCCACTGCTTTTGATGTTCTCAAACACAGAGTAGAGAGTGAATGTGTATTTAGTTCCAGCAGTGAGAAATGAGACTGTGTGATTTACTGGTCCATTTCCAGCTGGTGCACTGATGTTTGTCTCTGTACCATTAAACTGGAGAACAAAGCTGACATTGTTGTTGACTTTATTCCACTGCAGAGTGATGCTGGTTTCATTTTGTCCTGATGATATGAGGTTTTCTGCATTTGAAGGAGCTAAACAAAAAAATTAGAAAAATAAAGTAAGTTCAAAAGTTCTTTAGAATTGATTTCTCGCTACTTTCTAACACTTAATAATTTCATTGTTGATTTTAATCAAAAATATGTGATAACATTGTAATGCAGTTTAAATAATTTCATTAACTTACCAGTGACTGTAGTAATGCTGACTCCACTGCTTCTGACGTTCTCGAACACAGAGTAGAGAGTGAATGTGTATTTAGTTCCAGCAGTGAGAGATGAGACTGTGTGATTCACTAGTCCATTTCCAGCTGGTGCACTGATGTTTGTCTCTGTACCATTAAACTGGAGAAGAAAGCTGACATTGTTGTTGACTTTATTCCACTGCAAAGTGATGCTGGTTTCATTTTGTCCTGATGATATGAGGTTTTGTGCATTTGAAGGAGCTAAACAAAAGAATGAGAAAAATAAAGTAAGTTCAAAATGTCTTTAGAATTGATTTCTCGCTACTTTATAACACTTAATAATTTTATTGTTGATTTTAATCAATAATATGTGATAACACTGTAATGCAGTTTAAATAAATTCATTAACTCACCAGTGACTGCAGTAATGCTGACTCCACTGCTTCTGACGTTCTCGAACACAGAGTAGAGAGCGAATGTGTATTGAGTTCCAGCAGTGAGAGATGAGACTGTGTGATTCACTGGCCCATTTCCAGCTGGTGCACTGATGTTTGTCTCTGTACCATTAAACTGGAGAACAAAGCTGACATTGTTGTTGACTTTATTCCACTGCAGAGTGATGCTGGTTTCATTTTGTCCTGATGATATGAGGTTTTCTGCATTTGAAGGAGCTAAACAAAAAAACGAGAAAAACTAAAGTAAGTTCAAAATTTGTTTAGAATTGATTTCTCGCTACTTTATAACACTTAATAATTTCATTGTTGATTTTAATCAATAATATGTGATAACATTGTAATGCAGTTTAAATTAATTCATTAACTCACCAGTGACTGCAGTAATGCTGACTCCACTGCTTTTGATGTTCTCAAACACAGAGTAGAGAGTGAATGTGTATTTAGTTCCAGCAGTGAGAAATGAGACTGTGTGATTTACTGGTCCATTTCCAGCTGGTGCACTGATGTTTGTCTCTGTACCATTAAACTGGAGAACAAAGCTGACATTGTTGTTGACTTTATTCCACTGCAGAGTGATGCTGGTTTCATTTTGTCCTGATGATATGAGGTTTTCTGCATTTGAAGGAGCTAAACAAAAAAATTAGAAAAATAAAGTAAGTTCAAAAGTTCTTTAGAATTGATTTCTCGCTACTTTCTAACACTTAATAATTTCATTGTTGATTTTAATCAAAAATATGTGATAACATTGTAATGCAGTTGAAATAATTTCATTAACTTACCAGTGACTGTAGTAATGCTGACTCCACTGCTTCTGACGTTCTCGAACACAGAGTAGAGAGTGAATGTGTATTTAGTTCCAGCAGTGAGAGATGAGACTGTGTGATTCACTGGTCCATTTCCAGCTGGTGCACTGATGTTTGTCTCTGTACCATTAAACTGGAGAACAAAGCTGACATTGTTGTTGACTTTATTCCACTGCAGAGTGATGCTGGTTTCATTTTGTCCTGATGATATGAGGTTTTGTGCATTTGAAGGAGCTAAACAAAAGAATGAGAAAAATAAAGTAAGTTCAAAATGTCTTTAGAATTGATTTCTCGCTACTTTATAACACTTAATAATTTTATTGTTGATTTTAATCAATAATATGTGATAACATTGTAATGCAGTTTAAATAAATTCATTAACTCACCAGTGACTGCAGTAATGCTGACTCCACTGCTTTTGATGTTCTCAAACACAGAGTAGAGAGTGAATGTGTATTTAGTTCCAGCAGTGAGAGATGAGACTGTGTGATTTACTGGTCCATTTCCAGCTGGTGCACTGATGTTTGTCTCTGTACCATTAAACTGGAGAACAAAGCTGACATTGTTGTTGACTTTATTCCACTGCAGAGTGATGCTGGTTTCATTTTGTCCTGATGATATGAGGTTTTCTGCATTTGAAGGAGCTAAACAAAAAAATTAGAAAAATAAAGTAAGTTCAAAAGTTCTTTAGAATTGATTTCTCGCTACTTTCTAACACTTAATAATTTCATTGTTGATTTTAATCAAAAATATGTGATAACATTGTAATGCAGTTGAAATAATTTCATTAACTTACCAGTGACTGCAGTAATGCTGACTCCACTGCTTCTGACGTTCTCGAACACAGAGTAGAGAGTGAATGTGTATTTAGTTCCAGGAGTGAGAGATGTGACTGTGTGATTTACTGGTCCATTTCCAGCTGGTGCACTGATGTTTGTCTCTGTACCATTAAACTGGAGAACAAAGCTGACATTGTTGTTGACTGTATTCCACTGCAGAGTGATGCTGGTTTCATTTTGTCCTGATGATATGAGGTTTTCTGCATTTGAAGGAGCTAAACAAAAGAATGAGAAAAATAAAGTAAGTTCAAAATGTCTTTAGAATTGATTTCTCGCTACTTTATAACACTTAATAATTTCATTGTTGATTTTAATCAAAAATATGTGATAACATTGTAATGCAGTTTAAATAATTTCATTAACTTACCAGTGACTGTAGTAATGCTGACTCCACTGCTTCTGACGTTCTCGAACACAGAGTAGAGAGTGAATGTGTATTTAGTTCCAGCAGTGAGAGATGAGACTGTGTGATTCACTGGTCCATTTCCAGCTGGTGCACTGATGTTTGTCTCTGTACCATTAAACTGGAGAACAAAGCTGACATTGTTGTTGACTTTATTCCACTGCAGAGTGATGCTGGTTTCATTTTGTCCTGATGATATGAGGTTTTGTGCATTTGAAGGAGCTAAACAAAAGAATGAGAAAAATAAAGTAAGTTCAAAATGTCTTTAGAATTGATTTCTCGCTACTTTATAACACTTAATAATTTTATTGTTGATTTTAATCAATAATATGTGATAACATTGTAATGCAGTTTAAATTAATTCATTAACTCACCAGTGACTGCAGTAATGCTGACTCCACTGCTTTTGATGTTCTCAAACACAGAGTAGAGAGTGAATGTGTATTTAGTTCCAGCAGTGAGAGATGAGACTGTGTGATTTACTGGTCCATTTCCAGCTGGTGCACTGATGTTTGTCTCTGTACCATTAAACTGGAGAAGAAAGCTGACATTGTTGTTGACTTTATTCCACTGCAGAGTAATGCTGGTTTCATTTTGTCCTGATGATATGAGGTTTTCTGCATTTGAAGGAGCTAAAAAAAAAAACGAGAAAAATAAAGTAAGTTCAAAATTTGTTTAGAATTGATTTCTCGCTACTTTATAACACTTAATAATTTTATTGTTGATTTTAATCAAAAATATGTGATAACATTGTAATGCAGTTTAAATTAATTCATTAACTCACCAGTGACTGGAGTAATGCTGACTCCAGTCACTGGTAAGTTAATTTCATTAACTTACCAGTGACTGCAGTAATGTTGACTCCACTGCTTCTGACGTTCTTGAACAGAGAGAAGAGAGTGAATGTGTGTTTAGTTCCAGCAGTGAGAGATGAGACTGTGTGATTCACTGGTCCATTTCCAGCTGGTGCACTGATGTTTGTCTCTGTACCATTAAACTGGAGAACAAAGCTGACATTGTTGTTGACTTTATTCCACTGCAGAGTGATGCTGGATTCATTTTGTCCTGATGATATGAGGTTTTCTGCATTTGAAGGAGCTAAACAAAAAAATTAGAAAAATAAAGTAAGTGCAAAAATTCTTTAGAATTGATTTCTCGCTAATTTATAACACTTAATAATTTCATTGTTGATTTTAATCAAAAATATGTGATAACATTGTAATGCAGTTTAAATAATTTCATTAACTTACCAGTGACTGTAGTAATGCTGACTCCACTGCTTCTGACGTTCTCGAACACAGAGTAGAGAGTGAATGTGTATTTAGTTCCAGTAGTGAGAGATGAGACTGTGTGATTCACTAGTCCATTTCCAGCTGGTGCACTGATGTTTGTCTCTGTACCATTAAACTGGAGAAGAAAGCTGACATTGTTGTTGACTTTATTCCACTGCAAAGTGATGCTGGTTTCATTTTGTCCTGATGATATGAGGTTTTGTGCATTTGAAGGAGCTAAACAAAAAAAGGAGAAAAACTAAAGTAAGTTCAAAATTTGTTTAGAATTGATTTCTCGCTACTTTATAACACTTAATAATTTTATTGTTTATTTTAATCAATAATATGTGATAACATTGTAATGCAGTTTAAATAAATTCATTAACTCACCAGTGACTGCAGTAATGCTGACTCCACTGCTTTTGATGTTCTCAAACACAGAGTAGAGAGTGAATGTGTATTTAGTTCCAGCAGTGAGAGATGAGACTGTGTGATTTACTGGTCCATTTCCAGCTGGTGCACTGATGTTTGTCTCTGTACCATTAAACTGGAGAAGAAAGCTGACATTGTTGTTGACTTTATTCCACTGCAGAGTGATGCTGGTTTCATTTTGTCCTGATGATATGAGGTTTTCTGCATTTGAAGGAGCTAAACAAAAGAATGAGAAAAATAAAGTAAGTTCAAAAATTCTTTAGAATTGATTTCTCGCTACTTAACAACACAAATAATGTTATTATTGATTTTAATCAATAATATGTGATAACATTATAATGCAGTTTAAATAAATTCATTAACTTACCAGTGACTGCAGTAATGCTGACTCCACTGCTTCTGATGTTCTCAAACACAGAGTAGAGAGTGAATGTGTATTTAGTTCCAGGAGTGAGAGATGAGACTGTTTGATTCAGTGGTCCATTTCCAGCTGGTGCACTGATGCTTGTCTCTGTACCATTAAACTGGAGAACAAAGCTGACATAGTTGTTGACTTTATTCCACTGCAGAGTGATGCTGGTTTCATTTTGTCCTGATGATATGAGGTTTTCTGCATTTGAAGGAGCTAAACAAAAGAATGAGAAAAATAAAGTAAGTTCAAAATGTCTTTAGAATTGATTTCTCGCTACTTTATAACACTTAATAATTTCATTGTTGATTTTAATCAAAAATATGTGATAACATTGTAATGCAGTTTAAATTAATTCATTAACTTACCAGTGACTGTAGTAATGCTGACTCCACTGCTTCTGACATTCTCGAACACAGTGTAGAGAGTGAATGTGTATTTAGTTCCAGCAGTGAGAGATGAGACTGTGTGATTTACTGGTCCATTTCCAGCTGGTGCACTGATGTTTGTCTCTGTACCATTAAACTGGAGAAGAAAGCTGACATTGTTGTTGACTTTATTCCACTGCAGAGTGATGCTGGTTTCATTTTGTCCTGATGATATGAGGTTTTGTGCATTTGAAGGAGCTAAACAAAAAAACGAGAAAAACTAAAGTAAGTTCAAAATTTGTTTAGAATTGATTTCTCGCTACTTTATAACACTTAATAATTTTATTGTTGATTTTAATCAATAATATGTGATAACATTGTAATGCAGTTTAAATTAATTCATTAACTCACCAGTGACTGCAATAATGCTGACTCCACTGCTTTTGATGTTCTCAAACACAGAGTAGAGAGTGAATGTGTATTTAGTTCCAGCAGTGAGAGATGAGACTGTGTGATTAACTAGTCCATTTCCAGCTGGTGCACTGATGTTTGTCTCTGTACCATTAAACTGGAGAAGAAAGCTGACATTGTTGTTGACTTTATTCCACTGCAAAGTGATGCTGGTTTCATTTTGTCCTGATGATATGAGGTTTTCTGCATTTGAAGGAGCTAAACAAAAGAATGAGAAAAATAAAGTAAGTTCAAAATGTCTTTAGAATTGATTTCTCGCTACTTTATAACACTTAATAATTTTATTGTTGATTTTAATCAATAATATGTGATAACATTGTAATGCAGTTTAAATAAATTCATTAACTCACCAGTGACTGCAGTAATGCTGACTCCACTGCTTCTGATGTTCTCAAACACAGAGTAGAGAGTGAATGTGTATTTAGTTCCAGGAGTGAGAGATGAGACTGTTTGATTCAGTGGTCCATTTCCAGCTGGTGCACTGATGCTTGTCTCTGTACCATTAAACTGGAGAACAAAGCTGACATTGTTGTTGACTTTATTCCACTGCAGAGTGATGCTGGTTTCATTTTGTCCTGATGATATGAGGTTTTGTGCATTTGAAGGAGCTAAACAAAAAAACGAGAAAAATAAAGTAAGTTCAAAAATTCTTTAGAATTGATTTCTCGCTACTTTATAACACTTAATAATTTTATTGTTGATTTTAATCAAAAATATGTGATAACATTCTAATGCAGTTTAAATTAATTCATTAACTCACCAGTGACTGTAGTAATGCTGACTCCACTGCTTCTGACGTTCTCGAACACAGAGTAGAGAGTGAATGTGTATTTAGTTCCAGCAGTGAGAGATGAGACTGTGTGATTTACTGGTCCATTTCCAGCTGGTGCACTGATGTTTGTCTCTGTACCATTAAACTGGAGAACAAAGCTGACATTGTTGTTGACTTTATTCCACTGCAGAGTGATGCTGGTTTCATTTTGTCCTGATGATATGAGATTTGTGTATTTGAAGGAGCTAAACAAAAAAACGAGAAAAAATAAAGTAAGTTCAAAATGTCTTTAGAATTGATTTCTCGCTACTTTATAACACTTAATAATTTCATTGTTGATTTTAATCAAAAATATGTGATAACATTGTAATGCAGTTTAAATAATTTCATTAACTTACCAGTGACTGTAGTAATGCTGACTCCACTGCTTCTGACGTTCTCGAACACAGAGTAGAGAGTGAATGTGTATTTAGTTCCAGCAGTGAGAGATGAGACTGTGTGATTCACTGGTCCATTTCCAGCTGGTGCACTGATGTTTGTCTCTGTACCATTAAACTGGAGAACAAAGCTGACATTGTTGTTGACTTTATTCCACTGCAGAGTGATGCTGGTTTCATTTTGTCCTGATGATATGAGGTTTTGTGCATTTGAAGGAGCTAACCAAAAGAATGAGAAAAATAAAGTAAGTTCAAAATGTCTTTAGAATTGATTTCTCGCTACTTTATAACACTTAATAATTTTATTGTTGATTTTAATCAATAATATGTGATAACATTGTAATGCAGTTTAAATTAATTCATTAACTCACCAGTGACTGCAGTAATGCTGACTCCACTGCTTTTGATGTTCTCAAACACAGAGTAGAGAGTGAATGTGTATTTAGTTCCAGCAGTGAGAGATGAGACTGTGTGATTTACTGGTCCATTTCCAGCTGGTGCACTGATGTTTGTCTCTGTACCATTAAACTGGAGAACAAAGCTGACATTGTTGTTGACTTTATTCCACTGCAGAGTGATGCTGGTTTCATTTTGTCCTGATGATATGAGGTTTTCTGCATTTGAAGGAGCTAAACAAAAGAATGAGAAAAATAAAGTAAGTTCAAAATGTCTTTAGAATTGATTTCTCGCTACTTTATAACACTTAATAATTTCATTGTTGATTTTAATCAAAAATATGTGATAACATTGTAATGCAGTTTAAATAATTTCATTAACTTACCAGTGACTGTAGTAATGCTGACTCCACTGCTTCTGACGTTCTCGAACACAGAGTAGAGAGTGAATGTGTATTTAGTTCCAGCAGTGAGAGATGAGACTGTGTGATTCACTGGTCCATTTCCAGCTGGTGCACTGATGTTTGTCTCTGTACCATTAAACTGGAGAACAAAGCTGACATTGTTGTTGACTTTATTCCACTGCAGAGTGATGCTGGTTTCATTTTGTCCTGATGATATGAGGTTTTGTGCATTTGAAGGAGCTAAACAAAAGAATGAGAAAAATAAAGTAAGTTCAAAATGTCTTTAGAATTGATTTCTCGCTACTTTATAACACTTAATAATTTTATTGTTGATTTTAATCAATAATATGTGATAACATTGTAATGCAGTTTAAATTAATTCATTAACTCACCAGTGACTGCAGTAATGCTGACTCCACTGCTTTTGATGTTCTCAAACACAGAGTAGAGAGTGAATGTGTATTTAGTTCCAGCAGTGAGAGATGAGACTGTGTGATTTACTGGTCCATTTCCAGCTGGTGCACTGATGTTTGTCTCTGTACCATTAAACTGGAGAAGAAAGCTGACATTGTTGTTGACTTTATTCCACTGCAGAGTGATGCTGGTTTCATTTTGTCCTGATGATATGAGGTTTTCTGCATTTGAAGGAGCTAAACAAAAAAACGAGAAAAATAAAGTAAGTTCAAAATTTGTTTAGAATTGATTTCTCGCTACTTTATAACACTTAATAATTTTATTGTTGATTTTAATCAAAAATATGTGATAACATTGTAATGCAGTTTAAATTAATTCATTAACTCACCAGTGACTGGAGTAATGCTGACTCCAGTCACTGGTAAGTTAATTTCATTAACTTACCAGTGACTGCAGTAATGTTGACTCCACTGCTTCTGACGTTCTTGAACAGAGAGAAGAGAGTGAATGTGTGTTTAGTTCCAGCAGTGAGAGATGAGACTGTGTGATTTACTGGTCCATTTCCAGCTGGTGCACTGATGTTTGTCTCTGTACCATTAAACTGGAGAACAAAGCTGACATTGTTGTTGACTTTATTCCACTGCAGAGTGATGCTGGATTCATTTTGTCCTGATGATATGAGGTTTTCTGCATTTGAAGGAGCTAAACAAAAAAATTAGAAAAATAAAGTAAGTGCAAAAATTCTTTAGAATTGATTTCTCGCTAATTTATAACACTTAATAATTTCATTGTTGATTTTAATCAAAAATATGTGATAACATTGTAATGCAGTTTAAATAATTTCATTAACTTACCAGTGACTGTAGTAATGCTGACTCCACTGCTTCTGACGTTCTCGAACACAGAGTAGAGAGTGAATGTGTATTTAGTTCCAGTAGTGAGAGATGAGACTGTGTGATTCACTAGTCCATTTCCAGCTGGTGCACTGATGTTTGTCTCTGTACCATTAAACTGGAGAACAAAGCTGACATTGTTGTTGACTGTATTCCACTGCAGAGTGATGCTGGTTTCATTTTGTCCTGATGATATGAGGTTTTCTGCATTTGAAGGAGCTAAACAAAAGAATGAGAAAAATAAAGTAAGTTCAAAATGTTTTTAGAATTGATTTCTCGCTACTTTATAACACTTAATAATTTCATTGTTGATTTTAATCAAAAATATGTGATAACATTGTAATGCAGTTTAAATAATTTCATTAACTTACCAGTGACTGTAGTAATGCTGACTCCACTGCTTCTGACGTTCTCGAACACAGAGTAGAGAGTGAATGTGTATTTAGTTCCAGCAGTGAGAGATGAGACTGTGTGATTCACTGGTCCATTTCCAGCTGGTGCACTGATGTTTGTCTCTGTACCATTAAACTGGAGAACAAAGCTGACATTGTTGTTGACTTTATTCCACTGCAGAGTGATGCTGGTTTCATTTTGTCCTGATGATATGAGGTTTTGTGCATTTGAAGGAGCTAACCAAAAGAATGAGAAAAATAAAGTAAGTTCAAAATGTCTTTAGAATTGATTTCTCGCTACTTTATAACACTTAATAATTTTATTGTTGATTTTAATCAATAATATGTGATAACATTGTAATGCAGTTTAAATTAATTCATTAACTCACCAGTGACTGCAGTAATGCTGACTCCACTGCTTTTGATGTTCTCAAACACAGAGTAGAGAGTGAATGTGTATTTAGTTCCAGCAGTGAGAGATGAGACTGTGTGATTTACTGGTCCATTTCCAGCTGGTGCACTGATGTTTGTCTCTGTACCATTAAACTGGAGAAGAAAGCTGACATTGTTGTTGACTTTATTCCACTGCAGAGTGATGCTGGTTTCATTTTGTCCTGATGATATGAGGTTTTCTGCATTTGAAGGAGCTAAACAAAAGAATGAGAAAAATAAAGTAAGTTCAAAATGTCTTTAGAATTGATTTCTCGCTACTTTATAACACTTAATAATTTCATTGTTGATTTTAATCAAAAATATGTGATAACATTGTAATGCAGTTTAAATAATTTCATTAACTTACCAGTGACTGTAGTAATGCTGACTCCACTGCTTCTGACGTTCTCGAACACAGAGTAGAGAGTGAATGTGTATTTAGTTCCAGCAGTGAGAGATGAGACTGTGTGATTCACTGGTCCATTTCCAGCTGGTGCACTGATGTTTGTCTCTGTACCATTAAACTGGAGAACAAAGCTGACATTGTTGTTGACTTTATTCCACTGCAGAGTGATGCTGGTTTCATTTTGTCCTGATGATATGAGGTTTTGTGCATTTGAAGGAGCTAAACAAAAGAATGAGAAAAATAAAGTAAGTTCAAAATGTCTTTAGAATTGATTTCTCGCTACTTTATAACACTTAATAATTTTATTGTTGATTTTAATCAATAATATGTGATAACATTGTAATGCAGTTTAAATTAATTCATTAACTCACCAGTGACTGCAGTAATGCTGACTCCACTGCTTTTGATGTTCTCAAACACAGAGTAGAGAGTGAATGTGTATTTAGTTCCAGCAGTGAGAGATGAGACTGTGTGATTTACTGGTCCATTTCCAGCTGGTGCACTGATGTTTGTCTCTGTACCATTAAACTGGAGAACAAAGCTGACATTGTTGTTGACTTTATTCCACTGCAGAGTGATGCTGGTTTCATTTTGTCCTGATGATATGAGGTTTTCTGCATTTGAAGGAGCTAAACAAAAAAACGAGAAAAATAAAGTAAGTTCAAAATTTGTTTAGAATTGATTTCTCGCTACTTTATAACACTTAATAATTTTATTGTTGATTTTAATCAAAAATATGTGATAACATTGTAATGCAGTTTAAATTAATTCATTAACTCACCAGTGACTGGAGTAATGCTGACTCCAGTCACTGGTAAGTTAATTTCATTAACTTACCAGTGACTGCAGTAATGTTGACTCCACTGCTTCTGACGTTCTTGAACAGAGAGAAGAGAGTGAATGTGTGTTTAGTTCCAGCAGTGAGAGATGAGACTGTGTGATTTACTGGTCCATTTCCAGCTGGTGCACTGATGTTTGTCTCTGTACCATTAAACTGGAGAACAAAGCTGACATTGTTGTTGACTTTATTCCACTGCAGAGTGATGCTGGATTCATTTTGTCCTGATGATATGAGGTTTTCTGCATTTGAAGGAGCTAAACAAAAAAATTAGAAAAATAAAGTAAGTGCAAAAATTCTTTAGAATTGATTTCTCGCTAATTTATAACACTTAATAATTTCATTGTTGATTTTAATCAAAAATATGTGATAACATTGTAATGCAGTTTAAATAATTTCATTAACTCACCAGTGACTGTAGTAATGCTGACTCCACTGCTTCTGACGTTCTCGAACACAGAGTAGAGAGTGAATGTGTATTTAGTTCCAGTAGTGAGAGATGAGACTGTGTGATTCACTAGTCCATTTCCAGCTGGTGCACTGATGTTTGTCTCTGTACCATTAAACTGGAGAAGAAAGCTGACATTGTTGTTGACTTTATTCCACTGCAAAGTGATGCTGGTTTCATTTTGTCCTGATGATATGAGGTTTTGTGCATTTGAAGGAGCTAAACAAAAAAAGGAGAAAAACTAAAGTAAGTTCAAAATTTGTTTAGAATTGATTTCTCGCTACTTTATAACACTTAATAATTTTATTGTTTATTTTAATCAATAATATGTGATAACATTGTAATGCAGTTTAAATAAATTCATTAACTCACCAGTGACTGCAGTAATGCTGACTCCACTGCTTTTGATGTTCTCAAACACAGAGTAGAGAGTGAATGTGTATTTAGTTCCAGCAGTGAGAGATGAGACTGTGTGATTTACTGGTCCATTTCCAGCTGGTGCACTGATGTTTGTCTCTGTACCATTAAACTGGAGAAGAAAGCTGACATTGTTGTTGACTTTATTCCACTGCAGAGTGATGCTGGTTTCATTTTGTCCTGATGATATGAGGTTTTCTGCATTTGAAGGAGCTAAACAAAAGAATGAGAAAAATAAAGTAAGTTCAAAAATTCTTTAGAATTGATTTCTCGCTACTTAACAACACAAATAATGTTATTATTGATTTTAATCAATAATATGTGATAACATTATAATGCAGTTTAAATAAATTCATTAACTTACCAGTGACTGCAGTAATGCTGACTCCACTGCTTCTGATGTTCTCAAACACAGAGTAGAGAGTGAATGTGTATTTAGTTCCAGGAGTGAGAGAATAGACTGTTTGATTCAGTGGTCCATTTCCAGCTGGTGCACTGATGCTTGTCTCTGTACCATTAAACTGGAGAACAAAGCTGACATTGTTGTTGACTTTATTCCACTGCAGAGTGATGCTGGTTTCATTTTGTCCTGATGATATGAGGTTTTCTGCATTTGAAGGAGCTAAACAAAAGAATGAGAAAAATAAAATAAGTTCAAAATGTCTTTAGAATTGATTTCTCGCTACTTTATAACACTTAATAATTTCATTGCTGATTTTAATCAAAAATATGTGATAACATTGTAATGCAGTTTAAATAATTTCATTAACTTACCAGTGACTGTAGTAATGCTGACTCCACTGCTTCTGACATTCTCGAACACAGAGTAGAGAGTGAATGTGTATTTAGTTCCAGCAGTGAGAGATGAGACTGTGTGATTTACTGGTCCATTTCCAGCTGGTGCACTGATGTTTGTCTCTGTACCATTAAACTGGAGAACAAAGCTGACATTGTTGTTGACTTTATTCCACTGCAGAGTGATGCTGGTTTCATTTTGTCCTGATGATATGAGGTTTTGTGCATTTGAAGGAGCTAAACAAAAAAACGAGAAAAACTAAAGTAAGTTCAAAATTTGTTTAGAATTGATTTCTCGCTACTTTATAACACTTAATAATTTTATTGTTGATTTTAATCAATAATATGTGATAACATTGTAATGCAGTTTAAATTAATTCATTAACTCACCAGTGACTGCAATAATGCTGACTCCACTGCTTTTGATGTTCTCAAACACAGAGTAGAGAGTGAATGTGTATTTAGTTCCAGCAGTGAGAGATGAGACTGTGTGATTAACTAGTCCATTTCCAGCTGGTGCACTGATGTTTGTCTCTGTACCATTAAACTGGAGAACAAAGCTGACATTGTTGTTGACTTTATTCCACTGCAAAGTGATGCTGGTTTCATTTTGTCCTGATGATATGAGGTTTTCTGCATTTGAAGGAGCTAAACAAAAGAATGAGAAAAATAAAGTAAGTTCAAAATGTCTTTAGAATTGATTTCTCGCTACTTTATAACACTTAATAATTTTATTGTTGATTTTAATCAATAATATGTGATAACATTGTAATGCAGTTTAAATAAATTCATTAACTCACCAGTGACTGCAGTAATGCTGACTCCACTGCTTCTGATGTTCTCAAACACAGAGTAGAGAGTGAATGTGTATTTAGTTCCAGGAGTGAGAGATGAGACTGTTTGATTCAGTGGTCCATTTCCAGCTGGTGCACTGATGCTTGTCTCTGTACCATTAAACTGGAGAACAAAGCTGACATTGTTGTTGACTTTATTCCACTGCAGAGTGATGCTGGTTTCATTTTGTCCTGATGATATGAGGTTTTGTGCATTTGAAGGAGCTAAACAAAAAAACGAGAAAAATAAAGTAAGTTCAAAAATTCTTTAGAATTGATTTCTCGCTACTTTATAACACTTAATAATTTTATTGTTGATTTTAATCAAAAATATGTGGTAACATTGTAATGCAGTTTAAATTAATTCATTAACTCACCAGTGACTGGAGTAATGCTGACTCCAGTCACTGGTAAGTTAATTTCATTAACTTACCAGTGACTGCATTAATGTTGACTCCACTGCTTCTGACGTTCTTGAACAGAGAGAAGAGAGTGAATGTGTATTTAGTTCCAGCAGTGAGAGATGAGACTGTGTGATTAACTAGTCCATTTCCAGCTGGTGCACTGATGTTTGTCTCTGTACCATTAAACTGGAGAACAAAGCTGACATTGTTGTTGACTTTATTCCACTGCAAAGTGATGCTGGTTTCATTTTGTCCTGATGATATGAGGTTTTCTGCATTTGAAGGAGCTAAACAAAAGAATGAGAAAAATAAAGTAAGTTCAAAATGTCTTTAGAATTGATTTCTCGCTACTTTATAACACTTAATAATTTTATTGTTGATTTTAATCAATAATATGTGATAACATTGTAATGCAGTTTAAATAAATTCATTAACTCACCAGTGACTGCAGTAATGCTGACTCCACTGCTTCTGATGTTCTCAAACACAGAGTAGAGAGTGAATGTGTATTTAGTTCCAGGAGTGAGAGATGAGACTGTTTGATTCAGTGGTCCATTTCCAGCTGGTGCACTGATGCTTGTCTCTGTACCATTAAACTGGAGAACAAAGCTGACATTGTTGTTGACTTTATTCCACTGCAGAGTGATGCTGGTTTCATTTTGTCCTGATGATATGAGGTTTTGTGCATTTGAAGGAGCTAAACAAAAAAACGAGAAAAATAAAGTAAGTTCAAAAATTCTTTAGAATTGATTTCTCGCTACTTTATAACACTTAATAATTTTATTGTTGATTTTAATCAAAAATATGTGGTAACATTGTAATGCAGTTTAAATTAATTCATTAACTCACCAGTGACTGGAGTAATGCTGACTCCAGTCACTGGTAAGTTAATTTCATTAACTTACCAGTGACTGCATTAATGTTGACTCCACTGCTTCTGACGTTCTTGAACAGAGAGAAGAGAGTGAATGTGTGTTTAGTTCCAGCAGTGAGAGATGAGACTGTGTGATTTACTGGTCCATTTCCAGCTGGTGCACTGATGTTTGTCTCTGTACCATTAAACTGGAGAAGAAAGCTGACATTGTTGTTGACTTTATTCCACTGCAGAGTGATGCTGGTTTCATTTTGTCCTGATGATATGAGGTTTTCTGCATTTGAAGGAGCTAAACAAAAGAATGAGAAAAATAAAGTAAGTTCAAAAATTCGTTAGAATTGATTCCTCGCTACTTAACAACACAAATAATGTTATTATTGATTTTAATCAAAAATATGTGATAACATTATAATGCAGTTTAAATAAATTCATTAACTCACCAGTGACTGTAGTAATGCTGACTCCACTGCTTCTGATGTTCTCAAACACAGAGTAGAGATTGAATGTGTATTTAGTTCCAGGAGTGAGAGATGAGACTGTTTGATTCAGTGGTCCATTTCCAGCTGGTGCACTGATGTTTGTCTCTGTACCATTAAACTGGAGAACAAAGCTGACATCATTGTTGACTTTATTCCACTGCAGAGTGATGCTGGTTTCATTTTGTCCTGATGATATGAGGTTTTGTGCATTTGAAGGAGCTAAACAAAAGAATGAGAAAAATAAAGTAAGTTCAAAATGTCTTTAGAATTGATTTCTCGCTACTTTATAACACTTAATAATTTCATTGTTGATTTTAATCAAAAATATGTGATAACATTATAATGCAGTTGAAATAATTTCATTAACTTACCAGTGACTGCAGTAATGCTGACTCCACTGCTTCTAACGTTCTCGAACACAGAGTAGAGAGTGAATGTGTATTTAGTTCCAGCAGTGAGAGATGAGACTGTGTGATTTACTGGTCCATTTCCAGCTGGTGTACTGATGTTTGTCTCTGTACCATTAAACTGGAGAAGAAAGCTGACATTGTTGTTGACTTTATTCCACTGCAGAGTGATGCTGGTTTCATTTTGTCCTGATGATATGAGGTTTTCTGCATTTGAAGGAGCTAAACAAAAGAATGAGAAAAATAAAGTAAGTTCAAAAATTCTTTAGAATTGATTCGTCGCTACTTAACAACACAAATAATGTTATTATTGATTTTAATCAAAAATATGTGATAACATTATAATGCAGTTTAAATAAATTCATTAACTCACCAGTGACTGTAGTAATGCTGACTCCACTGCTTCTGATGTTCTCAAACACAGAGTAGAGATTGAATGTGTATTTAGTTCCAGGAGTGAGAGATGAGACTGTTTGATTCAGTGGTCCATTTCCAGCTGGTGCACTGATGTTTGTCTCTGTACCATTAAACTGGAGAACAAAGCTGACATCATTGTTGACTTTATTCCACTGCAGAGTGATGCTGGTTTCATTTTGTCCTGATGATATGAGGTTTTGTGCATTTGAAGGAGCTAAACAAAAGAATGAGAAAAATAAAGTAAGTTCCAAATGTCTTTAGAATTGATTTCTCGCTACTTTATAAGACTTAATAATTTTATTGTTGATTTTAATGAACAATATGTGATAACATTGTAATGCAGTTTAAATAATTTCATTAACTTACCAGTGACTGCAGTAATGTTGACTCCACTGCTTCTGACGTTCTCGAACACAGAGTAGAGAGTGAATGTGTATTTAGTTCCAGCAGTGAGAGATGAGACTGTGTGATTTACTGGTCCATTTCCAGCTGGTGCACTGATGTTTGTCTCTGTACCATTAAACTGGAGAAGAAAGCTGACATTGTTGTTGACTTTATTCCACTGCAGAGTGATGCTGGTTTCATTTTGTCCTGATGATATGAGGTTTTCTGCATTTGAAGGAGCTAAACAAAAGAATGAGAAAAAAAAAGTAAGTTCAAAAATTCTTTAGAATTGATTTCTCGCTACTTTATAACACTTAATAATTTCATTGTTGATTTTAATCAAAAATATGTGATAACATTGTAATGCAGTTTAAATAATTTCATTAACTTACCAGTGACTGCAGTAATGCTGACTCCACTGCTTCTGACGTTCTCGAACACAGAGTAGAGAGTGAATGTGTATTTAGTTCCAGTAGTGAGAGATGAGACTGTGTGCTTTACTGGTCCATTTCCAGCTGGTGCACTGATGTTTGTCTCTGTACCATTAAACTGGAGAACAAAGCTGACATTGTTGTTGACTTTATTCCACTGCAGAGTGATGCTGGTTTCATTTTGTCCTGATGATATGAGGTTTTGTGCATTTGAAGGAGCTAAACAAATGAATGAGAAAAATAAAGTAAGTTCAAACTGTCTTTAGAATTGAATTCTTGCTACTTAACAACAGAAATAATGTTATTGTTGATTTTAATCAAAAATATGTGATAACATTGTAATGCAGCCTAAATAGATTCATCAACTTACCAGTGACTGCAGTAATGCTGACTCCAGTGCTTCTGACGTTCTCGAACACAGAGTAGAGAGTGAATGTGTATTTAGTTACAGTAGTGAGAGATGAGACTGTGTGCTTTACTGGTCCATTTCCAGCTGGTGCACTGATGTTTGTCTCTGTACCATTAAACTGGAGAACAAAGCTGACATTGTTGTTGACTTTATTCCACTGCAGAGTGATGCTGGTTTCATTTTGTCCTGATGATATGAGGTTTTGTGCATTTGAAGGAGCTAAACAAAAGAATGAGAAAAATAAAGTAAGTTCAAAATGTCTTTAGAATTGATTTCTTGCTACTTTATAACACTTAATAATTTTATTGTTGATTTTAATCAAAAATATGTGATAACATTGTAATGCAGCCTAAATAGATTCATTAACTTACCAGTGACTGCAGTAATGCTGACTCCACTGCTTCTGACGTTCTCGAACACAGAGTAGAGAGTGAATGTGTATTTAGTTCCAGCAGTGAGAGATGAGACTGTGTGATTTACTGGTCCATTTCCAGCTGGTGCACTGATGTTTGTCTCTGTACCATTAAACTGGAGAACAAAGCTGACATTGTTGTTGACTTTATTCCACTGCAGAGTGATGCTGGTTTCATTTTGTCCTGATGATATGAGGTTTTGTGCATTTGAAGGAGCTAAACAAAAGAATGAGAAAAATAAAGTAAGTTCAAAATGTCTTTAGAATTGATTTCTCGCTACTTTATAACACTTAATAATTTTATTGTTGATTTTAATCAATAATATGTGATAACATTGTAATGCAGTTTAAATAATTTCATTAACTCACCAGTGACTGCAGTAATGCTGACTCCACTGCTTTTGACGTTCTCGAACACAGAGTAGAGAGTGAATGTGTATTTAGTTCCAGCAGTGAGAGATGAGACTGTGTGATTTACTGGTCCATTTCCAGCTGGTGCACTGATGTTTGTCTCTGTACCATTAAACTGGAGAACAAAGCTGACATTGTTGTTGACTTTATTCCACTGCAGAGTGATGCTGGTTTCATTTTGTCCTGATGATATGAGGTTTTGTGCATTTGAAGGAGCTAAACAAAAGACTGAGAAAAATAAAGTAATCATGTCAAATATGGTAGAATGTCATATTTTTTAAGTCTTAATATTTTTTATCAAGAGTCAATCAGGTGAATACCTGGAGACGTTGTGGTTGAAGGAACTTCAGGGTCTGTTCCATTCGCCTCTATTTAAAGTTAAAAATAAATACAAGTACTGCAGTCATGGTGGAGCCATTGTTTTGAACAGGCAAATTTAAGGAAAACTTAATAAATATGAATTTGACATAGTTTAGTAATACTTAAAGCATAACAATACCTGCACAGTATGCAAGATGGCACGTGACTGGCTTTTCAAGTTTGTAGACATAGTAGTTTCCATAGCAGAGTTTGACTTTGATCGTGTGTGAGTTAAAATAGCAGCAACTGCCACCCCAAGTATTGCACACAGTGCGATCCACAATTTCTCCAACCTGTGTGGGATGAGGTTGTGTTATCCACAAAGGTGCATGGGTCCCACACCTGTTTGAGTCTATGCACCTCTCTGGAATACGAGCACTGGATTGCCCAAGAAACAGGCGATACCAGCCTTGCCAGTCAATATTACGATCGCAGTGTAGGTCCTGAATGTTTGTATTATTTCTTGACCGCCAATCATTATTCAGAGCAGTATAGTTCTGACAGGGGTCAAAGCACTGGAAATTCATGCAGTCAACACCTGCAGGACAAACAAGCACTTTGTATTACAAGCCAAATCATCTTTATTTATACAGCACTGTATTCTATGCTTGAGTTACTTTGCTAACTATCACATAAAAAAAATCACACCCTGGTGGATGCATTGGACACATGCTAAAGTGTTCTTGCCCAAGAACCCTTTAGCTTGCGTCCCTTTAGCAGGACTTGAACAATGAACCTTCGGATTGGTTTGGGTGGACGACCAATTTTCATACATGTGGATGAAACGTACCACTTGGGTTGCTTCATTTAAATACTGCAGTTGGGCCTAAAGAGGAATTTTGCCACATGCATGAACAAAAACTATGAAGTATTTTAATTAGTAAAGATCAATTTGAAGAACTGAACTTGATTTATTGAGATAGAGAAATCAATGTATTTGCCTATTATGCTCTGATGACCAATCATGGTAGAACGGAATCCCGGGGTTGACAGGATTTAGGACAAGACCCCCCTCCAGACACTGGTGGTGGTGAAGATGAAGACTGAGATTTGAATTGAGCTCTGGCTGAGGTGTCTGAGGTGAAGATGGGGAGGAGGTGGGTTGCATGAAAGAGAGTCTAAAGGGGTGCATGGTGGTGAGCACAGATTTAAACCACACAAAGCAGAGGCTGATTGGATCAGAGAAGGTGGGCTAGAAGATGATTGGACTTGATGTCAGTATTCAGACTGACAGCATGGGAAAGTGGTTATCATGTAAAGAACAGAAAACCAACCGCACACCCAGGAAAGCAGGAAGATGAGTGATTACAAATCGTCTTGATAAATTTCCACATGAGCTTCATAAGTTTTCATCATGACTGAGGTGAGTCTAATTTTCAAGATTTTTTAAGCTTTCCAAGCCCCTCAGCAATTTCCTGATTATGGAAAATGTCCTCACTATCCTGACTCACTGTGAAATGAAGCCTCACAGTTTTCACATGACAGAATCATTATGGTCTAAAGTTTATTCAGACCACTTTTCACGTGGATTTGGTCAGCCTGTGAGGAAGAGTATGTCAAAGTACAAAACATGACATTTCCTGTTCCCACTATTTGGTGCTCTAAGTATCCCTTACTATTGGCTTAAAGATGTGGTCAAGTTGGGACTGTTTTCAGACAGTTTGTAGCACATAATACCCATACTTTACAGGAATTTCCTTCTTTATGGGGACACATAAAACTTCACAATGTTGACAGAGTCATGCCTTTTCATAAAAACTCACAATACAGTTACACCAACTCCTTAAGGCTTTCCTGATCAAATTTTAGATGGCTCTGGTCAACCTGATTGGATCTGTGTAGGGAAGTGTTAAATGTTTAATTTTGTGTTCCCACTAGATGGCACTATGATCAGTGTTAAGTTCAGCACCAGCACCCTCTCAGTAATGAGATGTTTGATTCAGATAACAAACTACATTTAAAGAAAAAAAGGCATATTCAGTTCAGGTTCCTGGCATCTTAAATTGAAACACTGCTTAAATTGAAGTTTAAAAAGAAAAACCCAAAACAAAATTTATTTGCCATCATAGATAAAATTATTAGTCCAAGTTATTGATGCTAAAGGTGGTTCTAAAAGCCTTTTTTTGTATTTTATCTTAGTTTTTTGTGAAATAAATAATTAAATTGTGTTAATATAATAACTCACCAGTGACTTTAGTAATCCTGACTCCACTGCTTCTGACGTTCTCAAACACAGAGTAAAGGGTGAATGTATATTGAGTTCCAGTAGTGAGAGATGAGACTGTTTAAGTTACTGGTCCATTTCCAACTGGTGCACTGATGTTTGTCGTTCTACCATTAAACTGGAGGACAAAGCTGACATTGTTGTTGACTTTATTCCACTGCAGAGTGATGCTGCTCTCAGTTTGTGCAATTGACATGAAGCTGTCTGTGTTTAGAGGAGCTGAGAAAGAAAATTATTCATAGCAAGTTCAGTCAGTGAAAGTTCAGTATATTTAAGACCAAAATTGTTGCTGACCTCATGACTAAGAAAAATGTCCTATTACCAGTCTTTTAAATTAAATCAACTATTTAAAGATAAAGTTGTTACATTACTTTATCTTTTTCAAAAATTTCCAAGCTGCAGCTTAACTCAGCAGATGGTACATTTTAAGTTTTGGCTTCTTAAAGGTTTTAAAAGATTCAAAAATTGTATCTTCCACACTCTTATCATCATGTCCTTTGAAAAAATGAGAACTGAAAACAAACTGTTTATTTAAATATCCCCAGCTCAGAAGACAACATACTAAGATAACACAATTCACTACTTCAATTCAATAATTTAAGCTCCCACAAACACCTATAGAAAATGTTTATCATCTTTATATAGCCATATAAAATAAATACACACACACACACACACACATATATATATAAGCAGAAATTATAATGGGGGGATACAGTGAGCAAGAAATGTAGTATCATACCAGTGACTGCAGTAATGCTGACTCCACTGCTTCTGACGTTCTCGAACACAGAGTAGAGAGTGAATGTGTATTTAGTTCCAGCAGTGAGAGATGAGACTGTGTGATTTACTGGTCCATTTCCAGCTGGTGCACTGATGTTTGTCTCTGTCCCATTAAACTGAAGAATAAAGCTGACATTGTTGCTGATCTTATTCCACTGCAGAGCGATGCTGCTCTCAGTTTGTCCTGTTAGTCTGAACGTCACTGTAAATGACAGAAACAACAAAAACTGTTTTGCCAGTGTTTGTGAAATCCTTAGCTTTGTTTGTTGCCATTTTAACAAAGCCCATTAATCACTTTACAGATACTGTTTTTAAAATTAGATCAGTAGATTTGCACTGTATTTAGCTGGCATGCAAACTGTGAAGAACTGTATATTCTAATATAGTATATAATATTAAAATGATTGTGTCTGCCTTTGTTTCATGTACAAAATATAAATATAAACATCTTTTTCACTGGCACTTTTATCTTACAGGACTACTTGTTCCCAAACCAAAAGTACTGGTTATACTATGAGAATTCAGTAGCAAACTGGTGCATGGTAAACTATGAGGTGCCATAAGTGACATTATTCCTGAAACGCTCTCACACACACTACTGAAATTTTAGCTCTCACACACACTACTGAAAAACCAAGGCATTTCAGTTGAACAGGAAGGCATTTCAGTTGAACAGGAAGGCGTTTCAGTTGAACAGGAAGGCGTTTCAGTTGAACAGGAAGTTGTTTCCTGACAAGGAAACTGAAGGAAAAAGTGGTAGATTTCAAACAAACCACTACACAGATGTCTACTCAGCAACCTGCTAGTAGCCTAAGTGAAGCAGCTGCATTACTTAACAATATATTAGCCTCAGCACAAGTCAAAATTTAGAATAGCAGAAGACTGGCATTATCCTGGTTAATTTTTTTTTGGCATATGTGCTTTTTGTCTTTTTTAACAAAGAGAAAAATATCTTAAAATCATTAATAAAACCAGGGAGAGAAGGCTTAGCGTTCCTCCATTTAGTACAATGGATATGATATTTACTCAAAAGCATGATGATGTTAATAATGTCTGAGACACCCAATGCTAGATGATCCATATAAAAACCAAATTATGATGTAATTCAAATAGTGGCACATCATTAATATTTAGGGAAATCCAATTTTTTAAGTTGCACCAAATGCATTGTGTGATAGGGCATAGAAAAAAAAGATGTTCTAGGGTTTCATTTTCATCAGTACAAAAAGAACACTGATCCACCTGAAAGCCAAATCTCTTTTTTAGAAATTCTGCCACAGGATTAATTTTGTTTATTACTTTAAAGTGTGTTTTGTTTACTTTAGGTAGAATAGGCTATTTCATAAATTTTTAGTATGCTTTATCCAGTGTATATGAAATAACTAAATTAGAACCATGCAATGTAACCATTCTGTCGTAACTATGAAATACTTTGTCTTTGAAGAAACTACTAATAAATGTATTATTGCATTTTTATCAAACAGCTGACATTGCCCTAGCAATAAATTTGGGAGCACTGATGAGAAATTATTGTATATCATAAAGGTTTTAATCAAACGAAGCAGATGCAGTGGGACCAGTTTACAAAATTTGTTATATTCTCTTTGAGAACAGTTTAGACAATATTTTTCTGAAATGTCTGTGTAACTTAGAATGACACCGTTATCATCCAACAAATCTGTTATGAATATAATAACTTGAAAATTGATTTTTGATTAAGTGTTATTACCCTATTATTCCATAAGGTTGAATTATGGGGAGAAGTTGTGGGTAAATCTCATTTTGCAAAATGCAAAGTCTGTTTTGGAAAGTTTGATATCTTGATCTGGATTTTATTTACCTCAAAATCACATTTCAAAATAAACTCTAATCCTCCTATTTTCTTAAACAAGGATCATGGGATGTGGAACTACGTAGAGTCTGGCTGTGACAGACAAGATTTTAACCATTTAATTCTAAGGGTACCAACCATAAATTCAAATTCTGGAGTTTTGATACCACCTTTATTGTATTCCGTCACAAGCTGAGATCTTTCAAAAATTTGAAAATAACTGCGTTGGCTTTATTAATGTTTTTAGAGGAGATATATAGAGAGTGACAAGGATAAATCAATTTGGAGATGCCTTCAGCTTTAGATAGGATGTTTCTGCCAAAAATAGCGAGGTCTCTGGTTAACCAGTGGCTAAGTGATTTCTTCATCTCCATGATACAGTTAGAAATATTAGTGTCTTCTCTGCTAATTAGGTTCTTTAGATATTATCAGCCCTATATACTTAACTTTAGATTAAACTCTAACCAAAGCTATTGAGGAGTCAGAGCTTGTATGAATCGGGAGTAGTTCACAGTTTTTGATACTGAGAGATAAACGAGAAGCTTTAGAGAAAATTTAGTTTTCTCTACCACGTATTTATCTATCAAAAAAATACGAATTGACTTATTTTGAAGTCTTTATTAAAAATTTATATTCCTTGTATGTCGTTAGAATTTTTGATTAATAGTGTTAACAACTGAGTTGCCAATATAAAAAGCTTAGGGGAAACAGGACATACTTGCCGAATTCCGTGTTGCACCTTGAATCCATTCCTGGATTCAAGGGAGCTAAAATATTGTTAAGTATTGTGGCTGCTTCACTTAGGCTACAAGCACAGCCGTCCCCAACCCCCAGGTCCTGGACCAGTACCGGTCTGTAAGTCGTTTGGTACCGGGTCGCAAGAGTTGAGGCTTGAGTTTGAAATTTATGGTTTTCAGGGTATTTATCGTTTTTGTGTTTTTATATCGTTTATATTGTTAACTTGGTTTCCCTGGGCCTTTTCCTGTGTGTTATGAATAAATCTTCTTTTTTTTTGGTAGCGGTACTGGTTTTATTTTATTGTATTTATCCAAGACACCTTAAAGTAGTGTGTGCGAGAGAGAAAATTTCAGTAGTGTGTGCGAGAGATAAAATTTCAGTAGTGTGTGTGAGAGATAAAATTTCAGTAGTGTGTGAGAGATAAAATTTCAGTAGTGTGTGTGAGAGCGTTTCAGTAATAATGTCCCTTACAGCACCTCATAGTAAACTGCCTTAACTCAAAAATGAATATCTATTCAGTATATGAGCGTAGAAATTGGATCTATTACTTGTAGTAAAACAGATGGATGGAAAGTTGTTAGAGCACAATTCATCCGACCATCGTCCTGAGTCACTGAAATCTGCAGCAACACACTGCTCATTTCCAGAGTCTGGTTGCCCACTGGCCCAGTATTGAAACAGAGAGTCACTCCCATCAGACCACACCTTTTGCCGATACAGACCGATCCACACAAAAACTCCATTTGCTAGGACTGTGATCTTTTGATTTTCTGTCTGATTTCGTATACTGCAAGAAGAAGAGTTGGATTTTTAAAGCAGAAGTAAAACAACCGATACTTCAACATGCAACACATTTTCCAAGGTATTATTAGAACTTATTGAAATTATTTTGAAATAAAGTGCATTTAATGGCTCTTTCAAGATTTGGTGTCAACCAGCAACAAACAGGGGAACAGCAGTCTTACATATAACAAACACCTTTTTGTGTAGTATATTTTCATTATTTTCTATTACCTTAAAAAATAAAAAAAGACTAAAACAAAAGTAGGCAACCAACTAATCAGCTAATGGCCCTGACATAATAAACAGAAAAGTCTTCTTTAGTGAATACTATACCTGGCTAGATCAACGTAATTATTCCTGCAGAAGCTCTGAGCATCAGTCCAATTTACAGCAATGTCAACCTTAACAAAGGATGCTTCACCATTTATTGTACCTGCAAATATACAGAAATAATGAACCAGTAGACTGATAGGTTGGACTTGCCGATTATATATTTTCAATAAAATGTGTGTGGAGTTCAGGAAATGAAAAGGAAGAGCTAATAGTAGATTTATGATCTAGACTGAATAGGTCAAAATGTTTGAGGAGAAATATTTGACACATTGTTAATTCTTACTCCATGTAAACTCACCATTATAGCACACAAAGAAGTAGTTATTGCCACAATAACGATCATCCCATTCACCATTGTATGGACTCCCACTTAAAAGTGCCACACAGTACTGTTGCTGTCCATTAAGATTGTTGGGCGAACCAGGGTACCAGTTTCTAAATGCTGCCTCTCCCACACCATAGAAGCTGCTGTCATTTAGGGACCATCTCCAACTGTTCTGCAGGTCATCATGGAGACCTATCCATGCCTTACCTGTTTAAAAAGATGCAGTTTGCTGTTTTCTGTATTCCTTTAAAGTTTCTCAAGAATTTTATTATTGTGAATGTATATATTTTTACAGTTTGTTATGTATTATTTTTACTTCCAATATTAAACACTCACCTGTGTTTGGTGCAATGCTTGTGACAGCATGAAGATCAGCTGTGTTTTCTATGGTTGCCAGGTCAGTGTAGACATTTCTGCAGTGACTCTGTGCATTTGTCCATGTCTTTGAGGTGCTCACAAAGTAGTACTGACGAGTCTGACAAAAGGCAACACTAACCAGTGCTCCTGAAATAAGGCATTATTAAATTATGTAGCATTATGAATTATGTAGAATTTATATGTTATTTATCAAAATAATATAAAAGGGAATATGAATCAGATATATTATTAGAAATATTACTTCATGGTTTCACAAAGTGTCTTAATCAATGATATGATTTTTGTGTTTCACCATAAATCTATATCATGAAAATACCTCCTTCAATACCATGTCACTGACTTTACTTTTACATACCTGTGCTATATGACATTAATGAATGCTGCACTAAACCTAGACTAAACAGCACTGAATTTAAAATCTAAAACTGAGACAATTTGTCCTCTGCAGGCTTCGCTAGAGATAGCTTCAGTTTCAGGCTCATAAAAACCATTGAACAGGTTTACATAACTGTGGGGAAGTGTGCGTCAGATAGTATTCGGAACTGATTGAAATCTGTATTGTATTTGAATTAATTTAGTTAGTTTAGTTAGTTAGTTTTTGTCATAGTTTTAATAAAAATCTAAAATTATGACTACAGTAACAAATCCAGATGTCCTCTAGAGCAGCGGTCCCCAACCTTTTTTTCAACATGGACCGATTTATGTCTGACAGTACTTTCATGGACCGACCTTTAAGGTGTCGTGTCTAAATAAAACATTAATAAATAAAACCAGTACCGGTACAAAAAAAAAAGAACATTTATTCATAACATACGGGAAAAGACCCAGGGAAACCAATTTTACGATAGAAACGATTAAAAAAAAAACGATTAAAAACCCTGAAAACCATAAATTTCACACCCGAGCCTCAACTCACAACCCAAGCATCGGCCTGGTACCAAACGACTCACGGACCAGTATCAGTCCGTGACCCAGTGGTTGAAGACTGCTGCTCAAGAATACATTTACAACTGATGGATACAGCTTTTTTTTTTCAAGCTGACCACTCTGTTGCAGTAACATGTTATCTAGAAAAACATGTATGTAGGTAGGATTAAAGGAAGACCTTTGACCTGTAATGATTTTTTAAATAGAAAAAGAGGCACCAACCTGTGAACACCAGGATGATCAGTCTATAATCCATAAGTCCAAACTATGAAAAAAGTCATAATGTTAAACTGTTTAATGTAAAATGAATATATCTTTGCTACTATAAATATAACATATGTGTGGATGTGCAGATGTGGAAACAGATCCTTAGAAAACATTCCAGTTAAATATGTTAGATATACAAATAGTTCTTACCGATTCTTAGAAAAAAAATACTCCAAGTGCCCCTTAGGATTCATTGAGCATGACAATGTCAGGGTTTATTAGTGCTCAGCTTCTGCTGTGACTGTTTAAAGATCATCCTTGTGGGTGTAGCTAAGACTAAAGGAAGTAAAACAGATTCTTCTGTGACAAATCATTTGACAAAACTATCAGGAAGTAAAATCTAAACTTAACTTGAATCTGGTAGCAGCAACATGTCTCAACAAAGTTTGCGTGCGAGCAACTAAAAGCTGAAAAATTAGGTGATACAAAAAAAAAAAAAAAAGCAGGAGGAACATTTTGCAACGAAGCAGGATAATTGGCAACAGGACAGAAACATGACTGGGTATAAAAAGAGCATATTAGAAATGTAGAGAAGCAAAGATGGACAGCCAACGTTTCACCTCGTCACCTGCTCCTTTTAGTGTTTTGAGTGCTGTTCTTTAAGGAAATAAAGCATTTGCTGGGGTTTTCCCTAGCTGATGCTTTATGCTAGTTGCATAACTCCTCACTCCTCATAACATTTCTTTTACTTTTCCAGCTAGACATATTTACTAATTAAAACAACATAATTTGCTCAGTCACAATATTCATATCGGTTTGACGTACGTATTTTTGTATTTATAGTTTATAAACTGATGCGACGCGATAAACGTGTCTAACGTTGTGTGTTACTAGGAACAAACCCTCATGTTATATATTTTCTCTTTTGGACACCATATTGATCAAAGCAACTGCATAAATAAAAGAAATTATGTATTTTATATGCAAAATTACAAACACATAATATATACTGAAATATCTTAAATAAACCGACTTACCCGTTGCTTCTAAAATGTTACTGTCTAAAATGTTAGTCATAATAAAGATAATATGGACAGCGTAGTAATTTTCACATCTACTTTAAAGTTGCTTTTCTGTTCACAGCAACTTTCAAATAGTAGTGAAAAACTCAAACAGATCTGATCTTACAGCCAATTAATTGTCTTTATCTTGTCTGGCATGTTTGTACTTGTTTTGTTAACACAGCTGCAGCTTAAGTGAACATACCTGGCAACTATCTGGGCAAACAACATTCTTTAGCATATTAAAAGTAGCTGTCCTGACAAATTATGGTTATCTTAGTGTATTCATACCTTGACAGTTTTTAAAAAAAAAAATCAGATGTTAACATTATGCTTACTGGTACAGTGCAGGGTTTGAAGATGAGCCAGGAGGCATTCAGGCCAAACAGGGAATTAATTTCCTTATGATGCATGCAAAATTAACCTGGTAAAAGGGCATATGCTTCATCTATTTAGCAGCAAAGAATGCAATGAAGATGTTCAAACTGCCAAGTAGTAAACAGAATAGGGTAACAGTGATCGCATGCTGGTTGTCCTCTGTGACACTTCAGCACACAATCATAAACAGATGCTTACATTAGATAGAAACATTTGGCTCTGTTTTACTAATTTAGATTGAAGTACACGTGCACCTGCCATAAATATAAGGAATAATAATAGTAACACTGAGAAAAAGTCATTAGCTTTGCATATACAGTAACTCCATAGTACTTCTCTATTCTTACCCCTACTATGGGAGCAGCACTGGTGTAATTAAATGTATTTCCAGCAAGAGGTGCTCTAAGTCAAATGTATATATTAGCCCATTTATTCACAGTATAAGCATCATACAAAACAATTTAGAAACATACTGCAGTACCAATATCACGATAGTTTTCACAACAATTTCCACACTTTTCAAGCATCTGTAGAGCAGTTAAACATCGAATATGCCACCACACCCACAAGTTTAGTAAGTCAGTAATCCAGGAAGTATTGTGCATGAGAAAAATACCACATGCGACGAATGTAACTGTGGATGACTATTAGGTTGGTCATTAAGTTATCCACAAACACACACACACCTCATTCCCTTTCTTATCAAGGGGGCATTGCGCCTGTGCGCCCGGAGACTGGAAGAGACGGCTGGGAGATGCTGCCTTCAGTGTTTCGGGAAATTTGTACACCTATTTATCCAGAGGGAGCAGAAGTACCGAAATTCTGAACTTAAGTAGAAGTACAGGTACTTGTGTTAAAAAAATACTCAGGTTCCGAAATGAACTCAAAGTAAGAAAGTAAAGGTAGCTCCTTTAAGAAAATTCCTGGGCTGTATGTTGTGTTAACATTTTTCTGAAATTACTCGGCACTTTGCTGGTAAAAAAAGTACGAGGTTCGCTTGAGCACCTGAACGCAGCACGGGAGCATCAGCGCTGTGTAGAAAAGGAAAAGAGGAGGAGGTGGAAGCAGATCGAGAAGAGGCATGAAGACTATCCCCGGGATCTAAGCTGACAGGATAGGCAGAGCATCTTGTCTGCCCTCGCTCCTTAGGGGCCGACTGGAAGCGGAGGGAGGCCAGAATGGAGGAGAAGAAGCAGTTCCTTTGTGGGGTGGTGGAAGGTAAGAGCGCTCGACTTCCAGATCGACCTGTCAGATCATATGATGTTTTTTCCTCGGGGGGCTGCTTTTAAACAGACCACCATTTGACCTATATTCACAACTGAACGTTTTTCTTTACCTACTCGAGACGTGTGTGAGGGGCGTATGTTTAAGAAAACGGGCCTTGGTGGGATGAAAAGGGTTTATAAAAAGATCTAGTGGTGATCAGTCAGGCTTGAAGTGGGGATGAAAAAGCAAGCAATGAAAAACGTTCAATACGGTCTTCATTGTGTTTCCTTAGGCTCCAACCTAAGGAAACACAATGAAGAAGAAGAAGAAGAGATGTATATATATATCTATATATATCTATATATATATATATATATATATATATATATATATATATATATATATATATATATAGATATATATCTTCTTAACCACACTCACACAGAGCCAGCAAATTATGACATGGTATGAAATGAGTAGAACCAGAGCCAGAAAGAAGAACAGCTGTGAAAGGTGAAGTCCACAGTGGTTCCAGTCACATTAAGAATAAGAGTGCAGTCCTCACAAACGGCAAAGTGACTGCCCAGAAGAAACTCCCAGTCTGCTGGTAGAGAAGCAGACGTTCAACATTATAGAGTCATTGGTACATGGCATCAAATATTTCAAAAACCTAGTTAGCAGCTTGCTTTGAAGATACTACTTGACTACATGCATTATCTGCACAGTAATGCTACTCTAGTACATGTGCAGACAATGCAGAGACCATTTCTAAATGATACCAAGTATATTTTTTCTACAGCATTGTGTGAAGAGGAAAGGTTCGTGTTCAACATAGAAGCCAATGACAAACTATGTGTACTGACTAGGGATGGGTACCGGTATCCGGTGCCATGATGGCACCCGTTCTGACATAAACGGTAGTAACCAGACCGAAAAGCAGCGCACATTTCGGTGCTTTATTTCGGTGCTTTTTTTTCCTGAGCTGTGATACACTTTAGATTCTAGCCAATCATTTTACGTTTCCGAGGATAGTAGGCGGGTCCAGGTACGTACGTTCTTTTAGAGCAGAGCTACAGATTAAAAATGCCCAAGGAGGACCGGTCAAATGTATGGCTGTACTTCACAGCAAAATATGCAAACTCAGCAGCCTGCAACAAGTGCTTTAAGCTGATACTGTGATACTGTCAAAGGAGGTAACACCTCAAATCCGATGAAACACCTGGCGACGCATAGCGTTTTTTTTAAAAGCCGAGAAATGCGCCGTATTTGATAGCTTGCTGCGAGACCTCACACCGTGCACATCTACTGCGGGTGTGGTGCCTGTTATCGGACCCGGAGCAACATCCCCCAAAAACCCGAAGAATAGAGTCCTGGCCCCTAGCCCTGCCAGTGTAGCAGAAATGATGACGGATGATGATGGCAGCAGCAGCCGTTCTTCTCTGCGTGAGTCGCTTAATGTTGTTCGTGTGTAATTTACGTTGAGTAGGCTAACCATGTTATTACATTAATGCATGTAAGGTGAACTAGCAAACATCATCATAGCTACATGCGGCTGTCTTCTTGTTTGATGGCAGATACTCCCTTCACCCTGGCCAAAAAGGCTAAAATGACCAAAGAAAAAGTGGAAAACAGTTAAACATGAGAGGTTTTTGGACAAAGTTGGTGTTTTTTCCATTGTTTAAGCACTGCTTCCAGCCAAGAGTGATACCATATATGCCCCATAGCTGCAGAAAAGGCTAACATTGTTATCTTTTTACAAAAAAACAGCTGAACATGAGAGGTTTTTGGACAAAGTTGGTGTTCTCCATTCTTTAAGCACCGGTTTGAGCACCGTTTAAGCACCGGCACCGTTTCAAAAGTACCGGTTTGGCACCGGTATCGGATAAAACCTAAACGATACCCATCCCTAGTACTGACAGACATTTATGTGATTATTTTTAATTGTCAGGGTGTAATTACTGAAAAGAAATTGACAACCTATAATAAAAAGTTGTCTCAAGTGTTTCTTTTTAATTATTCCCTGCAAAATGGCATTAACTTATTTTGTTTTTTGGGACTCAGTGTTTGCGCGAAATACACTTCTCTGTATAACTTTTCATGCAGTAGCTTTGATATCACACTTCAACAGTTTATTTTGTCTTTTATAGTATCACCACTCACCAGTCACTTTATTAGCTATGTCTTGCTAGTACTGGGTTGAACTGAATTAATTGTTCATGGCATGGATTCAACAAAGTGCTGGAAACAATCCCCAGAGATTTTGGCATATCTCATATTGACATGACAGAATCGTACGGTGGCTGTGGATTTGTTGGCAGATTGAGATCTGATGGCTGTGGAGGCTGTTTGAGTACAGTGAACTCATTTTTGTTTCCAAGAAGCCAGTTAGAGATGATTTGAGCTTTTTGACATGGCGTGTTATCCTGCTGGAAGCAGTCATCAGCAGATGGGTACACTGTGGTCATAAAGGGATGGACATGGTCATCAGCAACTCTCAGACAATCTGTGATATTTAAATGATGCTCAATTGGTAAGAGGTGGCCCAAAATGTGCCAGAAAAATATCCCCCACTCCATTACACCCCACAAGTAGCTTGAACTGTGGATCCATGTGCTTATGTTTTCTATACCAAATTCTGACTCTACCAGATGAATATAACAGACTCATCAGACCAGGAAACATTTTTCCAATTTTCTTTTGAAAGAATTTGGTGATCCTGTGGAAACTGTAGACTCAGTTTCCTGTTTCAGTTGTCAGGTGTAGCACCTGGTCTTCTGCTGCTGTAGCATATCTGCTTGAATGTTTGCTGTGTGTTCAGAGATGCGCTTCTGCACACCTTGGTTGTAATGAGTGATTTGAGTTACTGATGTCTTCTTATCAGCCATTCATCTGGCCATTCTCCTCTAACCTCTGATATCAAAGGTATTTACTCCCAGAGAACTGCTGAATTACAGCTGGATATTTTTTTTTCAGACCATTCTCTGTAATCCCTAGAGTTGGTTGTGTGGTGTTTTGTTTTGTTATATATTCACCCACAAATCCAAACTCCAAAAATATACAGTTCACAGGAATATAAAACAGGGAGCTGAACTGCTTTCATGTCTTTGCTTAGGGAATTTTTTAAATGGTCACTGATTAAAATTTTAAATTGTTGCAGATTCATTTTATGTAAGTTGATTCATTGTTTCTGTACTTTTTGGTCTGTCCACCGTCTCAGCTTTATAGCTCTATGAATTTCTACCAAAGTGGTGCTGCACACACATTACTTATTCCTGTACATGCTCAATCCTGTGGTGGCATCCAGCAGAGTTAGTAATTGGGTTTGGCTTGGTGGGCAGCTTTACACAGGACACATAAACATATGCAGACATGACATACCCATGCACACCAATATAAAACCAATTCCCCAAAGGTATTTAGCAGGAGAAAGCAGTTGAAATTGTAAGTGTATCTGATTTAATTTTTACTCTGACCCATTTACTGTACACAGACACTCGCACGTACACACACATTGCAGACTTATTCAAAACACAAAGGAGGAAGAGGGACACTGGAGATGCTCCCATTTCTAAGAATAGAAACTGTGATGGAGAGTGTAGTTGGAAATGAATTATGGCTGTGCCAAACACAGCAGGCATGTGACCACATAAGCATGGGAAGATCTTGAAACATTTTGTGTAGCTTTACTTTACAGAAATGCAGCTGCTAATGGTGTCCAGTAATTCTCTGATTTGTGAATAAACGCTGCATTAATTAGGAGTTAAATGCCACACATATATGTGTATCAAACAATATTGTTAACCAACAAGCACATTATTTTAAATTGCAATTGCATGCGCTGAAAGGTTATAGTCAAAGACACCTATGGAGGTTCCACAGTATATTTCCTTTTGTGTATAAATGTGAGACTGCAGTGCAAATGTCATGTTTACTGTTGAATCATGTGATAGCAAGTCAGGAAGTCATTGAAGATCTCATTTGAGTGTGCATTAACACAATCATCTTTTCATCCAAGTGAGTTAGTTATCTGCGTGCACTCAGTTCTGTATTTTTCCTCATCAGGTTTTTATGGGAGGCCTTGGTCTATGGATCAGAGGAAAGTACTCTTCCAGTGGTAAGTCTCCCAACACTTCTTCAAGATATTTGTGCTTTTTCTGCATCCCTGCTTTCACTCTTTTGTATGCACAGTCTGTGAGCACAGGTGAGCATGCATATGTCTTCTAACCCTGGTCAGACGGGATGTTTCTGTGTCGCTGATCTTCTTTTCCCCAAAACAGTGTGGGCTCAGGAGCTGCTGACTTGATGCCTTTAGGCTGAAACCAGATCCAAACCTCTATTTCAGTGCCAAGCACAGCTTCAGAGAGAAATTACTGAGGCAGAATGATTCCATAGCAAAGGACAGCTTCATCCTCAGTGCTCAGCTATGGGTGACAGGAGGGGAAAGGAGAGGCAGACACTACATCTTGTTATAGTGAAAGGATTAAGAAAGAGGTTCAAAACATCTTCTTTTACCATCTTTGATGTTAAAACTTATTTTGCGAAGTTTTTACTCGGTTGCAATGCATTTCCAACGCTGCAGTGGGAAATTTATCAAAGGTCAAGTTATTAAAATGATAATATCATATAATTAAAGTGCCCCATTATTCAAGGGAGACCTTTTATGCTCCTCTTTATTTCCTGTCATACACATCAGTGTATGTCTAGTAATCCACAGAAGCACAGAAGCCCCACCTACCTTTTATTCAAACCTTTTCTTTGAAAGGGGCAGCCAATCAGAAGAAACTTTGCTGAGTTAGGGGACGGATATTATTACAAGATAAGCTAAAAGAGCTTTTTTAAAATGTATTTATTTTCAGAAAATGGATGAGCTGACGGGCTGCACCAAGGCCCAGCATAAGTTAAATAAAGGTTAAATTTAGTCTAAGAATTAGAAATTCAAGCTTGAAATGAGCAGATTAGCTCCCCCTTAAGTGTCCGTACATAAACTATTATCTGCTGAGCATGAAGCTCTGCAATGAAGAAGCTTTCAAGGACCATCACACTCTTCAGGTGGTTGGAGTGATACAGTGCAGCCCCATAAGCATGACAACAACTTAAAAACGGAAGACAAATGCTGTTTAAGCCAGATAAAATCAACGTTCTGGGTAATCAAATGTTCTTAAGAGTAAGGCTGCTATCAGAGGCAGGAATCTAATTTAAAGGCAACACTGTTGGGGTTCAAATCTTGACTAAACGAAGGCAAAAATAGCTCCTTATTGAGTGGGCCACAGCACTTTTCATTAACAGTTTGATCAGCTCACAAAGAGAGACAAGCTCTTTCAGCATGAATCACCTCCCAGTGATTTTCATGACAGCAGAGGCAGAATACTAATAGACTATTTTTCAGCACACATTCAAAGCGGCATTTTCTTGTCCATTCAGGAAGTAACCATCAGGAACACAACAATAAAGCAACAACAGTGAGTTAAATACAAACGACTGCACTAATTAACAATGAGGCAATCCCTTTTTATGTATGTTCACATTTGCCCACCTCATAAGACTGATTAAATCTTGATGTTAAGTACAAGCGGAGCAGCATAAATCCCTATTGGGAGCTGTGACACAGTTGTGTTGCTCAGCAGCCAATAGTCACAGCCGTCTGCATCCCCAGAGAGGGTAGGTCCCCCTGCTTCTCTTCTTTCCACTGCCATTGAATGATATATGCGCATGATATATTTCCAGTTTTTTTTAAGGCTCGTTGTTTGTGCTTGTCATTGTGATTTAGAAGGTTTTGGATTGTGAAAAAGAAAAAAAGACATGATCAGCAGTTTTGTAAGTTGCTCAAATCTATCTATAAACTTGTACTGCATTGGGAGGATGCAGAAAACTGGGTAACGAGGCAGTGGATGCTTTATAAAGAGAATTAATTTATTTTCCAAAACTTCTGCGTAGCTGCAGCTGAGTGTGTGGGCTCCAGGTTTATTTATAGACAAGCTTTTTTAGACTCCAGTGTGGGGTGCAGGCAAAAATCATACGCTGAATGTTGCGTAAGATTGGCCGTGGATGCGTGTACAGTATGTAATTGTGTGTGTGACTGTGTGTGTGTGACTGTGTGTTTGAGGGAGGTAGGATGCAGCTTTGTGGAGGCGACTTACCATCTGTGCAGGAAGTGAAGCAGAGAGAGAGAGATCGAGAGCACAGCACACCTACAAAATGACAAGAAAGACAAGAGCCGGTCCATGTACAGAGACAAAGCAGTGTTCATGTTTGTATATTTGTGCGTGTATGAATGATGTTGGTATTGTTTCCCTCTTAGTACTATGCTCTATTTATAATTCAGGAGGTCATTTCCTGTAACTGAGACAGCCTTGGAGACTCTCGATCGATATTGTGGATCTATTTTCTTGCAGCCAGATCCACTTTTTTTGTTTGTTTTTTTCCCCTCCTGTCTTTGCTCTTAGCTCCAATTCTGTCTCTATCACTCTGTCTCGCTCCATGGGTTGGATGTTGAATGATATGTATGCTTACACAGAGCAAGTCCAGCACGATATGTTGAAGTGAAGAAATAATGCAGAAATACACCAAAGCAGCTGATTTTGCAGAGTGTGATTTCCTAAGGACGTCATCCATTCTTTTCTGCTGGCAGACACACCTGCCTATGGTAATCTGCACAATTTGTGAAGATAGCTACAAATTCCACATTGGTCTGTTCTTGCCTCATTGTTTTGTCATTGTCCTCCAGCTTCCTTTTCTTTTTTCTACACGATACCGTCACTTCTTTCTTTGTCCTCCAGCATGTCTTTGCTGGGGCCTTGATTCAGATTATTTCACTATTATTAGTTTGGGCCATTGATATGTTCTGAACCATTTATCCGGTAACTTGTCATAAACTTTACTAGGATGTTTTTGTTTGAGGTTGTCTTTTCTGTGCCCAGTGCAAACATTCAAGTCACAAATTACTAGATTGCTGCTACTTTTCTTGAATTGTTTAAATTGTATGCAATACCTAAAATCATGCACAGAAACCCAAGTCCTGCCTCACCCCTGAAACTTCTGCCTGAGCTCAACCTCTAGCTTCAAAATATATAAGATGAGTAAAGTGACTAACAGTTAAATATACAAAATATTTATGGTGGTTTAATCCATATTCAGTCATTTAGAAGTATGGATTCATGAACTGCACCAGAAGACAGTGACTCTAATTCATACCTAAGTGTGAGCTACTCCCAAATACAAATGTGGTATATGGGAGAGTAACTGTAACTTAACTCTAAGGAGTATTATTATTAAAAAACAACCAAAAAAACAACCAAAAATTCAAAAACTGCAGCCCACCAGGCTGCATGATGCTGCACTGGTTAGACTGGCACCTCACAGCAAGAAGGTTCCTGATAGCTTTGAGTCTATATAAGTGTGTGGTTAAAAAAGTGACTTGAGTGGGAAAACACTAGATAAATGCAAGTACATTACATTACCATCCTGTGGTGAGTCACAGCAGCTGTGATTTTTCAGCAGCTTTTTTGTTTCCTGGCTCTGCAAAACTCTGAGTGTGAGCATTGTGACAACATGTGACCAATCTGGTCATGTCTTTCTCCATCAGGATGCAGCACTGGGGGTTGAACACCTACCTGTATGGTCCGAAAGATGACCTGAAACATAGACTGCTGTGGAGAGAAGTCTATTCTCCTGAAGAGGAGGGTAAGGACCTCTAACCATAGCAAATTTTCACTCATGTGGGCATCCATGGTTTCCTGAAAGCTGTAAAACCAATTTAATCTATTTAAAGGGGAACCACAAGGGTACAAGTACAATCAGACTATTGATTCATTGTACACTAGTATAGCAGAACTTCTCTGACACATTCTGAAATTTCCCTTTTGGCATTAAATGTATGTTTCATTGTGATCATAAAGGCGTCTACAGTTTTTATGATGTCCATTATATTTTTTGTTGCACCTTTTACTGCGAGAGTCAAGCTGATTTCCACAAGGATACATAAAAAGAGGGGAAGGGAAATGTCAGTACACATTATACCGCAGCTCATACATTTAGTATGTAATCTTGTCATATAAAAAAAGTGAAAACAAAATATTCAGACATCTTTAATCAGTGTTTAAAAACATTTTTGTCCTGTTTTAAAATGCATATTTAGTATTTTTCCCTTTTCTCATCCTCTCAGGTCAGCTGCGTACTCTCATTGTAGAGGCCCAGTCAAGAGGCCTCAGGTTTGTTTATGCGCTGTCTCCTGGTCAGGACATAGTCTTCTCCTCGTCCTGTGACTTGACTCTACTTAAACGCAAGTTAAGACAGGTAGGCTACACAAGGTCATCTACTACAGAAGTTTCATTGATTTCTGTATTCTTTAAACTCAACCTCATCACTCTGTCCAGGTATCAGACCTGGGTTGCCAGGCATTTGCCATTCTGTTCGATGACATTGATCACTCCATGTGTCAAGCCGACAGCGAGGCCTTCACTTCATTTGCCCACGCTCAGGTCACAGTAACCAATGAGATTTATCGGTTCCTGGGGGAACCGCCTGTCTTCCTGTTCTGCCCTACAGGTAGGCTTGTAGATTGAGGACTTGTTACAGGACTGAAAATTATACAAAAAAATGTAACATGAGCACTTTTTATATTTGCCTCTTCATTAAATATCACTGCTTTTCTCCCTCTCTGTGTAGAGTACTGTGGTTCTCTCTGTTCTCCCAGTGTATCCAAGTCTCCCTACCTGCAAACTGTGGGAGAGGACCTGCTGCCTAACATAACAGTAATATGGACAGGTAAGATGTATATTTGTTATATTTTTTTTTATTGTGACCCTGTGAACTACAATTTTATTGCTGATTTCATATTATTTTATATTTATAGTACTTGAAGCACTGTCTGTGTTCAGCCATGACAAGTTTTACTCAATCTGTGCCACTTGCATATTGCAGATATAATTTTCATTGCTAAGAACAGTGGCTTTTGTTTCACTAGTGAGACCTGCAGCAGGTCTATAGGCCTTAGGTCATGTTGGCAATGGCACTTGTCCAATTTAAAATAATTGGATTCACTGGTTAGCTAACTTATATGGTGCTCTGACATTGTTTTATATGGACAGTATATGCATGTAGTGTACCTGTTTTTTTTCTATGCATTTCCTTAATTGCTTATCTGTTATTGGACTTGATTCTGCTTTCTAGTTGCTGAAAACTGTCACAATTTACTACTACAAAATCCTTCTAAACAGGTGGTGCTGGAAATATGGGGCAGGAAGTCCGTACTGTAGTTCAAAAATGAAAATCAAAAGACCAAATAGGGCACAAAGAAACCAAACTCAGATGAAAGGCTCAAAACATAAGTGATTAGAAACACAAGGGAGTTGCAGCAAGAGCCTGATAGATTGACACTAGAGAGGGAAGGCCTGTAACGTGCAGGTGAAGTCATGCATTTAGGAAGGTGGGAGAAGAAAAATGGGAAAGAAAAAATGCAAAAACTCACATGAGAAACTAACCTTCAAAGTGAAGGAGGGAGTAAATCGAAAGAGAGACAGAATGAACTCAGACCTCATCAAAAAAAGGGGGGCTGAAGCAGTAGGAACACAGAGAAAAACCTTCAAAAACACAAAAGCACCGAAAAGTTTAAGATTCATAATAGAATCTGTAGCTCATTACAAAGCCCATAACGTTAAATGGAACAGACACAAGTTTGTATTCTAATGATTTAATGTGATTTGGAGCAGAGCCAGCAGCCCTTCTAGTTTGAATGAGAAACAACCAGTCCCTCCAGGAGGACCAGCTGAACAGGGTCATTAGTCTGCATGCCAAATATGCATCAAAGCTTGTAGAAATATTTTAGGTGTGTGTCATTAAAACGTATTGTAAGCACCTTGTAACTCCAGTATCACACAGTAACATTGTTATCTGACTGTAGGTTTATTTATTTAGCTGTCCTAACGTAAACCTCTTAAATGGAAAATCGTTAACAGATTTTTGAGCATTGGGCTTTCTCTTTCTACAGGCAGTAAGGTCATTTCCAGGAAACTCTCACTGGAATCCCTGGCTGAGGTGGAGTCAGTCCTCCAACGCCCCCCACTTATCTGGGACAATCTGCACGCAAATGACTATGACTCCAGACGCCTGTTTTTGGGGCCCTTTAAGGGTCGAGAGCCTCAGCTTAAGAACCATCTCAGGGGCCTGCTGCTTAACCCCAACTGTGAGTTTGAAGCCAACTACATCCCGCTGCACACGCTGGGAAGCTGGCACAGAGCTGGGAAAGAGGATGCGAAAGGTGAGGGATCCAACTGAGGGAAGGCAGATGGAGTGAGGGAGTATGATGAGACAGGAGATGTCCTGAGTTAATAAACTAATATTGTCTCTGCCAGACCACATCCATGTACAGTTAGTCCCATCGCTTCAGGAGAAATGTTTAATAAGCCCGTGTTGCTTGGCAACTAGCATCATTTTGACCACCAGACAGCCATTGTGTCTGATATTACCTACCAAATAAGCAAAGTTAAAGCTCCATCTGTTGTTCTAAAGTCACTTGTTAAGCTTTCAGCCTACACAGTTTCACCAGCCTCAATCTGCCTTTATTGTAAAAGCTGTTAAAACATTGTGACTTTAAGTCATTTCATTAGTCTTTCTCACACGGTGTATAATAAGTTATGTGTTCGAAGTGTAATGTAAGAATTCCTGTCACGCATCTGCAAAAGTGGGGTGCAGCATCACATGAATTTGATATGTTGTTCCTATTCATTGCATCTCATTTACCATGACACTAAAATGCATTAGAGCACAGGCACACAGAGTTTTTTTTTTTTGTCGCGGGGGGAAGGGCAGGGAATTGGATGGATAATTGTCGAAACAGAGAAGCAGTGTAGCGTGTGATGTTCTGAAGACTGGGTGGGGGAGAGGTGATGATTGAGGAATAATTGCACGGTGTGATGGAGGAGGAATTGAGGAGAGAGCCCGGTCCCTCTGTGGAGGAAGAACTGAGCGGTAGGCTGGAGGACAAAAGAAGCTTTCAGAAGAGGAGATGAGGAAAAATTTTAATTGTTAGGGCAGGTTTTGTTGTGCAGACCTGTAATAATTTCCTTATAGTGTCGTGTAAGCCAATAACCATTACAGAACGAGTATGCAAGGTGTGGCTGTTTTTGGTTGTCAATGCATTGCTGTGTGTCCGCCAGATGAGGAGTGTGAGTACTGTCCTGATAGAGCTCTGTCTGCTGCACTGAAAGACTGGATGGAAGAACTCAACCAACCTTTACAACCTGGTAAAATATATCTCTCTCTATATATATATATCTATATATCTATCTATCTATATATATGTATAAACACTGATGAATTATTGCAGTTTATGTTCAGTGTAGTGTTGTTACTCAAACACACAACCTATGCGTGTTTTTTTTTTTTTCATGATAATTGTAGGCCGGCAGAACACAAGGACAGACCAGCGTGCCGCTGTCCCAACAGCTCACTGTAAAACTCCTGACAGATCTGACTGTCCCTCCACCTTTAGAGGAACCTCTACTGTGGCCAAACTCCCAGTCTTCCCCCTGAATTCCAGCTCCCCTCCGTCCTCACCCACTAAAGTCAGTGGGGAAAGGGAAGGACGAGAGTGGGAAAAAAGGAAGTCATACCAGTCTTGCCAACCGATCCAGCAACCTCCAGGAACTAAGCCTGGAGCACCTGCGGCTGGAGGTCGGGGACAGAAAGCCCAGGTTCGTGGGCTCTGCGGTGGGAAAGGTCTGCTAAGTGAGTCGCAGGTGCGGCTGCTGGTTGGTCTTCATTATCTCCCTCACGAGCACGGCCCATCAGCCCAGAAGCTACTACAGGATCTGACCTGGCTGAAAACAAACTGCCAGCTGGTCAGTGCTAACAGCAAGAAGGCAGCACCTCAAAAGGTCGGTGAGGATTATGAGGGGAGTTTTTGTTGAGGTACTTGGATTGGTTGTGTATGTTACACGTGAGAAAGAACAACATAATGTTTTTTTTTATTATGTCCTCAGGTTGATGAATGGCGTGGGCGGGCCTCCAGGTTTCTTTCTCTGTGTGAAGACATAGCGCAGCTCCACTGCAGTGTCGTGGGTGGGAACAACAGGGCCGTGCTCTATGACCTTTACCCTTATGTGTGGGACTTGAGGAACACAGCTCTGGTGGCAAAGGCATTTATATGCTGGCTTGGTAAGGACAGAAGCAATATACTGCTATACTATCAGTGTGACGCACTGGACTCTGCACTGGTTTGATCTTCCCTGCTGTACGAGGATGTGCCATGAGAATGAGGCCATTTAAGTACATTGAACTCATATTATCACATTCAAGAAACACCAAAATGGTGTGTTGTCCTGCTGGAAGCAGCTGTCAGAAGACGTATCACTGTGGCCATAAATGGATGGACATGGTTAATAACAATACTCAGGCAGGCTGTGCTATTTAAATAGGAAAAACTTCCCCACACTCTTACACTAAGGCTACCAGATAATGCAGGATCCTTCCTTTCATTTTGTTTACAACAAATTCTGACTGTAACATTGGAATATTGTAGGAGAAATCAACTCATCAGACCAGGCAATAGTTTAACAATCTTTTATTTGTCCAAGTTTGAACTGTAGCTGTACTTTCCTGTTCTAAGCAGACAGGAGTGCTTCAAGACATGGCACGTAAATCACTTAAAATCACTTAAACTTAAATTTGTGAGCTGATCAGATATTTGTGTTAATGAACTGAGACAAGCTTAGCTGAAGGAAGTGGACAGGGAGTTATCTATATATAGACAGATAAATAGATAGCTATAGATAGATATAGATGTAGAATGGCAGAATGTTCACTCCTGTTTCTTGCTTTAAGGTATTAAAGGAGGAAGTTATTTGTCGCTCACATTCAAACAAGTTTCCACTGAAATTCTGTGCTGTTACAGCTATCCCATAGCAATTGTGCCACGTGCGAGGTACAGTTGTTACACAATGTGTTTCACTTGAACTTGAGAAAGTACAGACGTTAATTAAAGAATACTAGATAAATAAATATTACAGTGCTACCCTACAGTAGCAGAACAGAGCATAATAGCATAGTAGAAGTATACCACTTGGTCCTAGTATACTAGAAGCACGCTGCAGTATATAGTTTACCATGCTATTGAACTGATGTTATATTGAGAAACTGTGTAGTATTATAGTGCTATAGTGTAAGAGTTCAACATAATATTCTGCTGTAGAATACAATAATAGTATACTATAGTATTGTATAATATTGCATGTAACAGATTACTATTGTTTTGTGTATCCAATAATAATTTATCTACTGTCCAGTTGTATGATTACTATTTTAGTAGTATGCCCTATAGTCTCTGCTCTATTATTTATAGCATTATATAATGTAGCACATACTATATACTGTACTGTATTCAGTACTTATGTTAAGAGAGGACACTGGTGGAATCAGCGGTTTTGTAGATTATTGCCAGTCATTGTCTGTGGCTCATTTTTCTCTTACGCTCTAACGTGCCCATTTACTCATTCACTCAGATGGACGAGTGTTGAGTGACAGCTCTGCCCTCGGCTCCTGGAGGAACTGCTTCCAATGTGAGTAAGCCTGATTTCTGATGGTCTTTAAACTTTTTGTATTTGCGCCTGAAATAAATTACTACAAAATTCAGTCATTACTTCTCAGCTCGAGCTCAGTGGAGCCCAGCTGATAGGGAGGACTGAATTTTTTATGACAAGTTTATTTCAGCGAGCGTCTCTTGTGGTGCTGTAAAGCTCTACAGTTTTATGCTTGACATAAAATTTTCAAGCTGCGCGATCATTCTCCATGTGCACTGGTAACTTTTCTGGTATTTCGCTGGCCCTGAACATGTGATGTAGCCTGTCACATATGATTGTTTTTTTCTGTGTTAGGGTGTGGGAAGACCACGGGAGCGGACCAATTGGGAGTAGAGTCTGAGCCATGGGCGTTCAAGGGGGGTGTGTCAGGGGAGGTGCAGGTAGTGTGTTATATTTCACATGCCATTCGTGATGTATCTCTTCTTAAATTCTTGATAATATTTTACTCTGTTCTATCAAGTCAAGCCCCCTAAAACTGCCTAATGTGTGTGCATGTTTTTTTTTCCCCATGTGGTGTGCAGATGCTTCTCCCAGTAGGGAGCAGCAGTGAACTTTTTACTCATCCTCCTCCTCTCTTCCCTACCACTCGCCTCTACAACATCAGGCCCTACCACAGCAAAGACAAGGTAGTCTCACCCACACACAGAAACTCTTGATATAATACAACTGGCAAAGAGGTTAAACAAAAGGGGAATTGGAAAGTCATGTGTTAGCTTTTACAGTTGCATTAAACAACCAGGGAGCAAACCAGTAGATCATGTAGGTGCAACATTTATGGAACTTTCACGTGGAAATTTAAATTGTTAAAAGAGGTCTGACTGTTCAGTAGATTTTTAGTTCAACATTTAAACATTGGTGTGGGAAGACACATGGTTTAATGGTTGTGTACTTAGGTGGAGCTGTATCGAATGGTACGCCAACTTCACCTGAGGACACAAGGTGGGCCAGAGTCTAGTGCTGCTCATCCAGATGTCATAGGAGACAGGTGTGTCTGCGTGTGAGAGAGAAAAGAAACTCAATCAGGAAGTGTGCAACGATTTGTCAAATACTGTATCAAATAACACTTGATTTCACTCTCTTAGATGTCTTGGACCATGCCTAGCTTTGTGCCCCGAGTACAGCTTCATCTTGGAGGATGAGCTGGGCGTTTGCGGCTGTGTGTTAGGCATCTTGGATGTTCGCTCCTTTGCCAAGCGGTGCCAGGCCAGCTGGATACCCGCCATGAGGGACAAATACCCACCAAAAATGAACGGCACACATCCAAACACCCAGGTGAATACGTGGGTTTTACCCTCTCACAAGAAGTCAGTTAAACCTCTCTTTTTGGTTGACACCCTATGCTGAAACATAAATGCTCACAGAGTACACAAAGCTATAAACATACCCGACAGACCAGTTTTACATTACGCACATTAACTTAAGACGTATGAGTACCTGCTGTCACACCATCTGGATTCCTCTGTGCAGGATAACTCGCTGGGAGTTAGGTGGAACACATAGGTAGACAAAGACAATATAACACACACACACACACAGACCGGATTTAATGATTTAATTTAGTATGTGTCTAAGGGCCACCTGCAGTATTCCTTCTGTCTTTAGTGGGCCTGTTTTCTGTATCAGCGGGTTAGTGTGTAAACTTGCGAACGGTGCATTCAGATTTACCAGCTGCTGCCATGTGAATGTGACTAATTGTTAATAAAAGAGAAATGCAGAAATATGGCAAATATGGGGAAGGTAAGGATTTAAGTGCTTTAAAATACAGAATGGTTATTGAGAACTGAAGTACAGTAGCGCACACGGCTGATGTTGTTTTTGCCCATCATCACTGTTCAGTGATCTCTGGCAAAGAGCCAAGCATAAATGGTGGTGAGCAGCAGACAGAGTCAAACTCTGACATGTGTGGAGGATTCATTTAGCCACTCTGTGCGTCACAGAGCAAACTGACAGCTATGCTGTGGATCATTCACACTTCAGCAGGCAGCCACAGGTGCAGACAAATTTAAAGTTTACCAGCTGAAAGCTTTCGTCACATGCAAACTGGCTAGGGAACAAGAGTGTTCGATCTAGGAATCCATCGGTTAGTCCGCTCAATTGGGAGGGCTGGCACCTTAAGAGGCTTCCAGTGTAGCCAGTAGATATCCACGCCAGCGCCTCCAGTTCCATCTACTGGTCAGTGTTTACAAATGCAGCAAAATGAAAACAAAGAAAAAAAGATTGTCAAAATCTTGGTTTTAAGCTTGCATTTCTGCAAATGCAATCCATCTTTTTCTCTCCACAGGGACTGTTTACTAACATTCAGCCATAGTATGCTCAAATTTGATTGGTCAGGAATACAAGTGGGTTACAAATGGGTTAAAGAATCTACCAAAAATGGTCTCCCTCATCGACTGATGCTACATATTCATAAGCATTTATCTGTTTATAGAGAACATTTAATTATTTTCCCCCTGTTTTGTGTCACATAGTTACATATTACTGGTATGTTATACAAATAGCTGCTTATTACATTACCTCACTTGAAATCTAGTTGCTGTTAGCTAACTCAGTTCCAAGAAAAATGCTTATCAGCTTCTGAGACAGGAAGTACATTAGACTCATCCCAGAAGTCTTTGCATATAAATATAAAAGCTGCTGATCAAGGAGTGTCTTCTGGGGTCACCAGGCAGTAATTGTACACTTAAAATGTAGCGTCAGCAAATCTTAATTGGTAATGATAATTAGTGTTTTACTGTGTGTTTGTATTCATTTTAAGGTTTTAAGGTTGCTGGGTAACTGGAAACGAGTCTGGTACCAAACGTGCCTAATTGGTAACATCTAGTGGCAGCTGGAGGAAGAACAATCTTCTGCAACATGTGAAAGTGCATCTGTGTCTCTGCTCTCCTTTGTGCAGGACCTGATTCAGCTGATGGAGGAGGATCAGGGCGAGTACCCAGACTCGCTGCTCTACCACTTTCCCTCGCAGTTGCGACTGGACGCCCTCCCCGAGCTGGTGGACATCAGCATCAGCCGCACCCTGCTCACCGCCCTCCTCACTGCGCTAAAGGCCAATGGTAAGCTCCACGTGTGTGTTTGCGAGTGTGTCTTTTGTTAAATAAAATTCTGCTGCATATGTTAGCATGAATCCGTATGCGCTTATACCCTCAAGGATAAGTAAAAGGATTAGAGGATGAGAAAAGAGCAGAAAAGACATGTGGAGGGTGGAAGAATACTCCAATAATGCAAGAAGGGTTTAAGGGAAAAGCTACCTGTAGTTGTTTTCACACCATTAAATATGAGTTATTAGTTGTAATTGCTGATTATGTTGCTTCTTTAGACTGTGTAAAGGGATTTTGTTATGTAATTCTGTTATTTATATGTTGCTTGTATATTTGTATGATTTATTCTTGGAGAAAAACTGATCTGTCAATGACTGCCTCTTTGCTTTGTGATTTTTGCGTGTGTGTCTAGGTTCTCAGGGTGTGTTCTGTGAGGTGCAGCCAACAGACCGTCAGAGGCTGGAGTTCTTGACTAAACTGGGCTTCCTGGAGATCCTCAGGGGAGAAGCCAGAAGCAGAGAGGGGGTGGTGCTGGGACGGCTGCTGTGAACATAGAACACACAAAACACTCACATAAGCATTCACATGATCTCACACAAACACACACACACACACACCACGACAAACAACAAAGACATTTGCACTGATGTGGTAGATACACAAAGGCACTTATGCACAGAGAGGTGTTAGAAATGCAGTGTGCATGGCACAGACATAAACAACTGTGCTTTGCCAAGAAGTGAGGTCCATATTTTTCTCCATCAAGAGAGGAAACCTTATTTTGAGTGACAATTCTGGATTCCTTTGAGTCTGTGTGGCAGTAATGGGGATCAACCCAGAGCTTTTGGAGGGATTTACAAAATATAAAATAAGCTTAAAGTTTAAACCTTTAGCAGGGCTGTGCTAATCTTTCTCAGATTCCATCCACGACTGAGGATTAGAAGATTTCTCAAAGAAAGTGAGCAACAGAAGAGTTTGAGATTGTAGCGGAGTGCTCGATCCAAGCAGCTCTGTGGGCCGTAGGTCTTTTCATCATACATGTATGCATCTTTTTTTAAAGCTTTAATAATCAGTGTTATTGAGTTTTTTAGTACTTTTTCTTATTTGCTTATTTTTGCGGAGTTTTAAGCTGACAACACTACTAGTTTGATTTATTTGCACCGCTTTCATCAGGTTAATTTTCTGAAATTGCAGCCAGGCATTCTTGACAAAAAAAGAAACCTCTTTGTACTCTACCTGCTCTCTGTCCAAAGACTAATGCGTCCAATTATTTCTTAAATATAGCCATAGTAATTTTTTGGGAGTCTTGGGCTTAGGAGTGCTGATTTCATTGCCAGACTCTTCTACACATGTAATTAGCTACAGAGGATCCTATTTAAGCTTCTATAGCTTGCCCAGAGTTGCTGTGCATACAACTTTGCACACTACCTCCACCCTAGCTCCTCCTTTCAGCTTGTGTCTGGCATATTTAGTACCATATCTGTGGTCTTGGTGATGCTTTTCCTGCCTTAAATTTTCCATGTGTACACCCGAAAAAGGCAAGAAAGTCCCAGAAACAAGCCATGCTGCCCAATGTAAGTTACTGCAGATGGAAATAACTGTGTTCTTTTGTATAAAGTGGTCCCGACTGAGGTGATATTTAATGTAATGACCGAGCTTGGTGCTGGTAGGCAGATGTTGTCAGCTTTGGACTGAGCTAGACGTGCCTGTCTCCCTGCTTCCAGCGTGCTAAACTAGCCGTAGCTTCATATTAACCACTCACGGAGCGTGTTGTCAATCTTCAAACTACTTCTAAGTGAAGATGAAATAATCCTTTACAAAACCTGCCCAGGGAAAAGCTTCTCTGGCTAACCTAGCATCCTCCTCTCTTCGCTTTGTTTATAAATGGTCATTTTCTTTTTCCTGTTTAAATTTAGGATGTTTTCCAGTGCCTGTCCTGCTGGTTTAAAAAGTATGCTAACATCAAATCAGAACTAGGCTGGCATCACTGTTTACACTCGCTTAGATTAGATGAATGTTTACGTGCATGAAGAACAACAAACTGTGTGGCTGTTCAGAGAATAGGGACACAAACAAATACCATTGTACTGGCATGCTTGAACATACATGATTTTTTGTGGACAGCCATTGTAGCTGTTATGACGTAGGAACAAAACAAGAAAATGCAAACGCATGCGTGCTAAAATTCATTAGAAACACAGTAACACACACTCAGACACATACACAATCTAAAGTTTACACATATTTGAGTTAGATATAACTGATACGTCTCCCTCATTTGACAAAATTTATACAGCTGTCAGATCTTACAGACATTGTCAGTGTGTAAAAAACGCTACACACTGGCCTAGGTGGTGGAACGCGTGTGTATTTTGTATGAGATGTATGCATGTGTGAGTAAGTGGCAAAAAAAAAATACAAACCAAGACAGCTTTGTGGTTCAGCCTCTATTCTAAACAGCAGTGAACGCAGGTCTGTCTCATCATTACATAGATGTTGTTTCTACAACTTTCTATGGCTATTAGTAAATAAAATACAATTATTGCTTTTCCAGGACTGTTACTGCAACTGGCCAATCATGTTGTTGTGATGTCATAGCTTAAAGATTTATGAAAAGGCAGTTAGGAAGTCAGACAAAAGCGCAGAGAGCCAGAAAAAGGAGAAAGATAAAGGGCACGTTATGGTGCTTCACTGTGTTAACCACAGGACTTTCACCCAGGACTCTGGGGTTTATGTTGCACATGAAACCAAAAGCCATTGATAAATCATCATCGTTTGACTAAGCGGCCCACCCTCTTCATTTTTTAAAGTTAAGTTAGAATTATGCAATTAAACAGTTTGAGAAAATGTTGGAGTTATCAAAACATTAACCAGGTGTTGGAAAGTCTTTCAAAAAGCCCTGAAGGTGTCACTTCATGACACCACAAGATTGTGATTGGTCAGCAGTGGTGGGCCTGAAGCATCGTCATGTATAATATTCCAAGTACAGTTGGTGATTTCCAGCTGTGCGATTAACACACACACACACACACTTGCGCCCGTGTGCACATACAAACACAAACACACACACTCATTCTAAAAAAGCACAATGACACTCACAATCAAATCTTCAACTTAAAGTATGTAGAACTATGAATGTTCATTTTTTGTAATGCAGCTTAAGAAGACGCAACTACTGTTTGTGCAGGTATTTATATTTCTACTTTTTTTTAACTATTATGCTCGATCAATCACAGACTGAAAGGCACTTTTGTAAGTTTCTTCTTCTTACCAGCTTCATCAGCATTGTCTGTTAAGTACTTCATGTAGTCCCAGATCTGATAATTGTGTAGAAGAGAAAAAAAAGGCAGCAAAATATGCATGATGTAGAGGAAATCTTTAGAGAAGATGTCACATTTGTTTGTTTCACCTTTATGGAAATTCAGTGTTATTATTATTTTTTTCTAATTTAAAAGTGCGTGTGTGAATGTAGGCGTGCGTGTCTGGGGTGATGATGAGAAATATATGTACGTGAACAATCTACACAGGCAACATGGAGCACTGTGAAAAAAGAAAGCGTAGTAAACCACAATGTTTTTGATTTGGGAGAATTTTTAACAAGTGTCATAAGAATAATAGTAATAATAATAATGATAAAAGTAATAATAAAAGCAGTTGCCTTTAAATTCCAGGCCTACGCAGCTGACCACAGTTAAATTCAGCGTCTCATTATCCAGTTTCCTGCCTGCATTGAGCAACATGTATGGTCTGTGTTTACAGTGAGTTCCAGTGGAGTGCTGTTGTATGTCTATGCAGGGTAATGAACGAGTTGGAAAAAAAAAAAACTACCAAAAAAACAAAAAACAAACTAGAATTCAGTCTGTGTTTTTATTGACAATAACAGTAAAACTGTCATTTAAAAAAAATAATGATTTTATTGACTTGTTGATTTTCATGCTTATTAAAAGAGGTTTTCTTTCCCTTTAAAGTGCCTGTTTCTGTCGGCTTTGTGTGTCATTTGAGGAAAATAATACAGGGGGCTAATCAGAGTGGAATATTTGACATATTTAATAGAAATGGTCAGGTTTGAATACATACATTTATGTAAAGACAACTGAACAATTCACTACTGTGCCTTAATTGCCACACTGTGGGCAAAATATAGAATGAACTCCTCCTTAAAGTGTTCAGTAAAGTGTTCACCATCTTTAACAAGCCTATGCTGACATGAGAATGTTTACCTAAAACCTTTATGGTCTACTCCATCCAGCTAACAACATGACAGTCCAGATACAGTACTGCGTACACAGGTGCATGTCTATCCTCACGCTACACATCTGCGCTCTCCCTTTCTTCGGTGTTTCCAGCTTCCCATTGGCTTCGCAACTGCAAGTTGCGTTCAGGAGCTCTCACTTGACCAATCGGGATGCGGTACGCTGCTAAACTGCCGGTCAACAGCAACATCAGTGTGGCCACCAGAGTAGCTGCCCAGCTGCATGCTGGCAGACCAACCTTGGCAGAAAAAAAGAGAGAGGATCTTTAATAATGAATAAGACTGAAGTGAGACAAAATTTCATGTCCACTGCTTTTGGAAATTCTCCTTCTATATATATGCAAGCTTTTAGGACACTGAATCCATAATTTTTTAGATACAAAGTACAGGGATCGTGTATCTATTGTAACTACTTATTTGAAAGTTATAGTTATTTTAGTTACATTTGATGGCTCCTGTAAACACATCTAAGGCTAAAGAAAGTGATTTAAATTTCACAATCTAGTTCCAATCAATTTGAAAGCTATATCCTACTTTGGAAGAATAGGTTCTATAGAGTATAAAACATAAGAAGCCAAGCTTGCAAGCTTGGGATCAAAAATGTGAAAAAGGTTGTGAAAGGCCTCCGTGTGTACTCACAGTTCCCATCAAATTGCTCAAAGCAATGCCAGCATATGCAGAGAAGAAGGCTGCGGACGGGAGAAAAAAAAAAGATTAGGTCAAATATATCCTCCACATATTCACTCCCTATCACTCTCCAGGTTTCTGTCTCACATACTGCTCTGTGGTATTTAGTTGCACTTTCTCCTGACAGTAGACACAGTACCAGCTCCACGTAAGGCCAATTTACCTAATGTGAGCAGATTAGGTCCCTTTTCAGAGGGGTCAGTACCGCTTTTTGCCTGAGCTGCAATTTGATTCTGTATTCATGTGTTAAAGGTTTGAAAAGGAAACACATTCTGAATAGAAAGATAATCTGTCTATTCAGAATGCCTTTCCAGCTTATAACTGACACAATTTGAAATAATTGTTCAGTGTAATTACAGCTATTCAGCATGAAGGAGAGGAAAAAAGGAGAGAAGCAGTAATAAGTAGAGGGATAATGTAGAAAAGGGGGAAATAAACTAAATTAATGACAGGAAAGTGGAAGTATGTATGTACATAAATGGTGTGACTGCGGGTTAAATAAGCTGTTTATTTCATATGTATGTGGTCATTAATGGAGACATGCCATATTCTTCTTAAGGAAGGATGATTCAACATCAGAATGATCAACAAAAGAATTCATTTAGTGATGATTCACTGAGAAGAGCTGTGATGGAGTAAGTGACATTTTGATGAGTCAAAGGATATCAGCACATTGAGCAAATTACATAAATGCACAAAAAAGAGGCCTTTCATTCAAATGGGTGAATATCTCAGAGACCCATGTAAACGGTTTTATTGTGTTGGGCATGAAAAAAAATCTCTCTTGTTTGTTTGACCTCAATTTCCTCTCAAAGTAAGTTGGTTGCTGTGAGTATTACATATTACTATCAGGTTTTTGACACATAAAAACTTTTTACCCACATTCTCAAGATAAATAAAAAAATAAATACATTTGACTGCTATAACCCAGGGGTGGGCAACTCCAGGCCTCAAGGGCCGGTGTCCTGCAGGTTTTAAATATCACCCTGGGTCAACACACCTGAATCAAATGATTATTTCATTACCAGGCCTCTGGAGAACTTCAAGACATGTTGAGGAGGTCATTTAGCCATTTAAATCAGCTGTGTTGGGTCAAGGATACATCTAAAACCTACAGGACACCGGCCCTCGAGGCCTGGAGTTGCCCACATCTGGTTTAAAGGGTTATAGCTAAGTAACAGCCCACTTTAATGCTTCAGCACCATGGACAGAGGCAACGGGAAGCTTACATTTGGACCAGTAATAATACTTTTGTTGCCCTCCAGTGGCATATTTAAGTACTAAGACTCACAATTACACAAGCAAAAATATTGTTTTGCTGTTTTATCAATTCTGTAAGACAAATACAAGGAAGGTCACTTCATTTCAAGCACATATTATTTTAAAAATGGGAAACAATATTGTTGTATTGCTGTTGAAAGCCATTTTAAGCTGTTCTCTTATTTAAAAGGCGTCACCACAGCAGGTAACTCCACATATTCCATTTGTCAAATTTCTTGCACCACATTCCTGATACCCAAGGTGCTTGTTTGGTAGGGCGCTTTTTCTAAGGCGTCATTTGTTATGTAACTACAGCGTCATTTAACTGCCATTAGATACTTGAGACAACAGATAATAACTGTGCCTGTGTGTGTCTGTGTGTTTGTGTTACCACTGGCGATAGCAAAGAGGTGTGTCCACAAGCTGAAGATAAAGAATCCTCCAACAGCCATGCAGCCCAGAGCTCCATTAAACCCTGACAGACCTGAGTACAGAGATTCATGACGCACTGCCATGGACAAACCTGCCACACACATACACACAATAAGAGCCAATGAATGAGTCACACTTGTTCACAGATATGGTAATAACACAAGTGGAAATACACAAATAACAATTAATTACTGTATCCATCACTGACAAACTGAATTACTAAATAACCGTCCATGTGGTGGTGCTACATGCACACTATTGTGTGGCTGGTCTCAGTGCAACGTGTAATTTGCGTGTAACCTAATAAGGACATTTTAATGTTTCCTGGCTGCTACTTCAAATCAACACACAGGAAGAGACAAAAACTGGTCCAGAGTAGAATAGAATAGAATTGGCCTTTATTGTCATTGTACACGTATAATGAAATTGTGGGTGCTCCACAGCAATAAAATATGAATAGTGGACAGCAAGAATAAATAGCAAACAGGAGAATATATATACAATCAAGATACAAAAATAAGAGAAAAGCAGAGATTAGAGAACAAATGTCACTAAATATCAACATTTCACTGAAGATCGCAGAAGAGCAGTTAGTATTTTAAAGTCTTGTGTAACTGGGTTTACAGAATATGATGCATCACTAAGGTAACCGCTGCCAATTTGCCCGCTTTGTCTATTGTATTCCAGAATATTGCAGGTTGAATTGAGCCACTGTATGTCGAATGGAGCCACACCAAAGGGAATCTGCCTATTACATTTTCTTAACACTTAACATATCAGTGACATGCAGTTTTAGATTTGAAACAGAGAATAACATTCAAATCTTCATCACAAGAGATTAATTCATTCTGAGTTTGATGTCAAAGAGGCAGGTGGATTAAGACAAGGTCAATGCCTTGCCTCTGACTCACGTGCACACGCGATATCCACAACAGTGTGACGCTGAAACTAAAAGAAAACTGCACAGGGGGCATGCTGACCCAGATAAATCTCTGCAGGGCCAAAAGCACTGACATTTTTTCTCCCTGGCCTCCGGCACCAGCTGCACAGTGTCGCTCAACTTTCACAAGGGAGAATAACAATTTCAATACAATAAAGTAAGAACATGTAGAGCCACTGAGTTTTTGTGTTAGATTGTTTCCTGATTGATTATTTAAACTTTGCTCCATTGTCATACGCCTAATTTGCAATGGCTGCATGTTCACTTCCTTCATGTAGGTAAACACCTTTTAATGTAATGCATCCCAATCCATCAGCAGAATGCCAGCAATTGCTAATTAGTATGTCAGGAGATAATCTAATTACAGTATTGGACATATTCAAATGTTGACCTGTTGTAGATTGCAGATTAATAGTTAGGACACAATCGGAATAATTAATATTCATTTCAAGGACATACCAATATCAGCTTTCATGGCAATCTATCGTGTACTCGTTAACAACAAGCTTAACCTGTAAGTCATTAGGACACATTATGCCCAAATTATGTTCATCAATGTGAAAAATAGCGTGATAATCCATCCAGCTTCTGAAATATTTCCATTCCAAGAGCCGCACCAATATTGTGTCTAATCCCCAGTGCCTTCCCTCAGATCTAATGCAAGTGACTATATAAAGAGTGCATATTGCAAAGTTGTTAGTAAATGGGCACCACGTAGCTCGTAAGATTCAGCATGAGCCCTGTAGTAGGAGTGATGGATTTTTAACTGTCTGGATATGTCGAATATTATAAAATAAATAACTGAACACGGTCTGGTTGTGAGGAGTGACCCTTTAATCCTCCATTTGCTCTTCTTATAAATCATTTACACACATGTGCACTAAGTTGGATGAGCTCCACTTTGCTAAGTAATTTTTTTTTTTTTATCTTTCAGACCCAGTAGAAACTCTTTAATGCCTGAAAATGAAAGATAATACACAGTGTAAATGCATGGCGACTGTGCGTGGTCGCTTTGATGCGGGTTTCACAGACTGTATTTTACAAGGAACTATCAATTTCGGCAGCTCGTCTGTAGATTAATGACCCTCAGGCAGTGCTGTGATTGATTTCCTTATTACAAGGCACTGGCAGCAGCAGTTTGGCAGTCTGGACCTGAAGCAGACTGACCACACCCCTGTGGTGCTTCCTTACTCTGTGTCTGCTAGACTACTGGCTTCCACTCCCGTTTGCTTTTTCTCCTTTTTACGGCCACCTCCTTCAGCAGCTGCTCGTTAAACGCTTCACTCCCCTCTTGTCTCTGCTTCCTTTCACACTCTCCATCTTTTATTCCAACCATTTTCTTTTGTTTCTCACACGCAGTACTTTTCTTGTTCCCTTCATTGTTTCCTTCATCACTCCTCCTTTTCCCACTTGGTCTCTTTCTACACCATTAAAGACTAATAGCTTTGATGGAGAAAGTCCCTGGAGGATACTAAATTTTTTTTTACTGTTTTTACGTCTTTATTCTTGCGTGTTTCTGGACGTGAAACTCTCTTTCTGATGTCATCTGTGCTATCAGAATGAGTCAGAATGAGTATTCATATCATATTAAATCCAGTATGTCCCCTCTCCTTTTTTCTCCTCTCCTCCCATTTCTTTTTCACATTCCTCCATTAACAGTGACTTTTTCTTTCCCACCCAGTGGACCCTCCTGACAAGAGCTATCCTAGGTACCGTAGGGTGAGAGGCAGGAACAGCATAATAAAGCTGGAAATTCTGTTTCAGGTGTGCCACCCCAATATTTTTAGTGGCTATACCCATGAAAATAATTCTGGAGGCGCTGATCCTCTGTGCTTCATGCAACTAGTGACGCATCCTTTGATGTTTTTAAGGGGGAAAATTGTGGACTCAAATGTTAATACTCTCTAGGGTTCAACAGTCTAAGCATCAGATGGAATTATTTATCTTAGCTTTAGTAGTACTTTATATTACAGCTTGGTAATAACATGGTAATAATGGAATAAAAATGTGAAAACAATATTACTATGAAATATAGTAGAAATGGGCAGTTTTTCTTTTTGCTGGCCTGATTCATGGTTATTGCTACAGTTATTTGCTGGAAATCATTATACCTTTGGAAATTTCCATTATTCTATTATTACTATGAAATTTAATAGAAACATGCTTTGACTTTATAAACAGAAATTTCAGACTGTTCAGCTCAGCCATTCACAGAAAATACTTCATTTATGTCGTTAAGCTTCTTATGTAATACCCGAAGGTCTGACTCAAGACCACTGGTGTATAGTTTGACCATAATTCTGCCAAGAGCCTAAATAAAATCACAAAAGCAGGTCTTGCCGTTTACTTTACACTCTAATTTGATATATTTTAAACATCCCTATGCATTACAACATTATACTTCATATCACAAATAAACATCCTTCTCCTTCTTGTTCCTCCTTTCTTTTGTTCTCCTGATGCTACACTATGCAAAATCACAAATGCAGATGTGAGATTTGATGAAAAATCATTTGATGAAAGAACCCAGAGTTAAGAGTGAACCGTAGTTGACTTCTCTGATGCTTCACTTTTTCTTTCCTCCTGTACCTGATACACAATATGAATGCAGCAGAAGGTAGACAGGCTATGGCCTACATACAGCCCCTGATCTCCTCCTCCTGAAATCCCTCATGGGACTAGTTTACAGCACAATCCTTTGAATGACAGCTCTAAAAATGTCCTCACACTCTCTCCTCTCCAAGTCTGACCCATGCTTCTGTATCTTTCTGCCTCCTTCTGAAGACATTAAAAGGCGATGAAGCTGTTAAGCTGAGACAGCCTCAATGATTTCATCGGCCTGTCAATAAATCACACATTTCTGAACATCTGCCACCTGCCTGCCTTTTGATCTTTACACATTTAGCACTACAGTCATTTTTTTATGTTTTTGTCACTGATTTCATACTTTGTAAGTAAAAAACAAAACCTAAACAAACAAACAAAGAAATAAAATGGTGATATTTAGTCCATAGATGAATTATACAGGTTTTTTTTGTTGTTTTTTTACTTTTACTTGTATGTCACAAAAGTGAGCACACCCCTCACATTTTTGTAAATATTTTATTCTATCCTTTCATGGGACAACACTGAAGATATGAAAGTTTGAGACAATGTAAAGTAGTCAGTGTACAGCTTGTATAACAGTGTAAATTTGCTGTCACCTAAAAATTACTCAACATAAAGCCATTAATGTCTAAATGCTGGCAACAAAACATATTTGTAATAGTAGTAAGCCTTAGTATTTGAACAAAAATAATAAACATATTTAAAATGTTTTCTTTTCAAAACATTTTGGGTTTTTTTTTTGTTTGTTCTTGTTTGTTTGTATTGGGTTTTATTATTTTATTACTTTTTTTATTTGTAACCAGAAATGTAAATGTACAATCCACCTTTACATTCCAATTTTATATTTGATTTTGTTTGTTTGTTTTGTTTGTTTATTTTGTTTTGTCTGGGTTTTTGTATAGCAAATCAAAAAAAAAATGTTTACACCTAGTTAATAAACTTAATTAAAACAGTGCTTACTGATCATTGTGTATCTTACCAAATAGTCGGTCAAATATCACAAAAGATTATCGGTTTACTTATCTTGTCCAAATAATGATACAAGGTCTTTTGTTGTTTCTCTCCCTGTCACTTTTTTATTTCATTTACTCAGGTCACCCCTTATCCTTACTTTCGCTTCAAAACTTATAATACCCTTTCTCAATTCTCCATCTCCATGTTTTGTCTCCTGACACTGATCCTTCTATTCTTGTTCTAATTCTCTGCTGAACAGGATTCAGTTGTAAGTTTAACCTTGTTGCACTTATTCACACTCTTAACTGTCTCAATTGTTGCTGCTGTGGCTTCTTTTCTTTCGGTGTGTGGGAGTCCATTTTACATTTATTCAGAGCTTCTGGTTCACCAAACAATACCAAGAGGTTAAATGATGCTTATAATTACACAGTAAATGTTATGAACTTTTCTCATGACTGTATATACAGTATAGTTTAGTAGTTAAGAACAACTGTGGAGATCTGTGATGCAGAGGAATCTGATACATCAGACTTTTGTAGACAAAAAGTACAAAAACAATAAATGAAGTTTAGTTTTATTCTTTTTGAGAGATTTGTTGCCTGGCAGATGTATAGTAAGCCAATTGCAGTAACAACAGCATTTAAAATTAGGAACAGGATTGTTTGCTGGATAAGAGCATATTTTAGGCTAGTGGCTAAATTTTGGATTTTGCAGCAGCTAAAATCATTCTGATGGAGCCCCAAACTACAGGTGTCTAAATGACAGAGACAAAAGTGAGTGACTTTCATGTTAATAAAATACTTCAAATAGCTTAATATGGCTAAAATATGACTAAAATTCTAAAATCACTAAGAGCAAAAGCCGCATTACAAAGAAATGAAGGAAAGAAGAATGGATGACAGAAAAAAGAGAGAATGCACAAATAGCAGTGAGAGAGACTTTGGCATTTTGTCTGTCTGCATTTAGCTGCTACGCTACCTCAGGTTGCTTCCTCTTGGCTCTGTCTCCTACACAATCTCATTATAGTCACATCCCTTTGATTACGTTCCCATCACACCGTTGTTTTTATTGCAGCAGTCTGTGTGGTTGTTTGTGTTTGTGTGTTTCTGCACTCCTGTGTGTATGTCCCTGCCACTGTTAGCATGTGTCCACAGGTTTGTGTGAGTGTGTAGCTGTACCAGCTCACTCCCACTCTTCTTTTTTTTTATTCTGTATGACTCATAGCTACAAACACACATGATGTAGACACACACACACACACACACACACACACATACACACACACACATTTTAGGACACTGTACTAAAGTTACGTAGATGTGGCTGGAATCAGTGCTGAACGTCCAGCATTTCTCATTCTTTTGTGTAAACAGAGTCAGAGTGAAGCAGATATAAGAAGAACACTGTGCCACAGCCCCGTGGCTTTGTATATAAGCCAGCAGTATTAGTGCTCTGCATGGCTAATTGCTTTGTGTTTTATTTAGCTTAGTGCGCACAAGCTGCTGCTGCTAACAGTTTCTTATTTATATATCTGCTGCTGACATGTCTTAATTTCAGAGAGATGAATGAACCTGACTTGAAACTGACCTCATTAAAACACACTTTCATTTGACACTTCGCATGCAGACATTTACGTCTTCAGGTCCTGGCAGAGGTATTGCATTTTGCTTTTGGGCACAGGTGTGACTACATGCGTAACACCAACTTTGACACATTGTTCCACAAACCAGTAAAGCATGATAAAGCATAGCTTTTAGGCCAAATCTGTTAATATTGTTAATATAAACAGAGTTTTCCAGTATATTATGTGTAAATGTTAATGACTCAGTTGGGATTATCATCATGCTTCCACCTGGGTATCAATCTCAAGGCATGTAAATTACTGTAGGATAATTGTGTGAATAAGAATATGAATAATCTGTACCTTCCAGCCTTGTAATTGATTTGCAACCTGTACAATGTGTGCATTTTTCCTAAAGTAAACTAAAGCAGGTTCATATGGATAAACAATGGATTCACAATTTGTAAAATCACAGAGGTCAGAGCATGAAACAGACCTAGAGCAGCTCTGTAGGGAACCATGAGCTACTCCAATTTTCAGTCTGACTGAGGCTGTATTTCTCTTTGTGTTTTGTGTCTTATATTTACAATGTCTTCAAGAAAGGCCTAATAGGCTCAAAAAAGGCAGACTTTAAGTCCTTTGTGAAGGTAAATTGGATCCTTCTACCCCCCCATAACACAAACAAAACTACCTTGTGATGTTTACTTCTCCCCTCAGTAAGCATAAATGTCTTTCTTATAGTTTGTACTGCTGGCTTTCTATCATAAATATTGTCTCATGCTTGGAAATGGTACCCCAGAGCCACTGAGGACATTGTTACACAACTATTTTCACACAATAATACTCACCTCCTCACATTTTCCTGTGAAGTTTAGGAGTTCCCTGTAAGTGGTGAGCTCTAAGGTGATGTATCATACAATGAAATGCTGACAAGTTGATCCCAGTATCACTGAAGACTGTGTTAAATTGGGATTTATTGTGAGTGGTGCATTTGTATGATGCACAAACAAATGCAATAACACTTTTCTCTCTCCCACTCCTCCCACGCAGCCACATGAGCACACAGATTGAAACCAACCAGTCAGCGTTCCTACTGCGGATCCCAGCAGAGCATGGACGGCGAGCAAGGGGGAGTAGAGGAAAACAGCTCCCAAGATGAGAAGGGACGGTCCCAGGTCCCCACAGGCAAAGATCTGACCCACTCCAAGAGGGATGCCACGTATTACCTGGACAAAGAGAGGATTTAGGGGATTATTTGCTTTGCTTTTATTACCTAGCATACTGAAGAGCATTACACAGAATTTATATAAGTTGCAAGAGCAGAAACACTCTCACAAAAACATAATAACACAATGGTTGAAATAACCTCAGTGACTTTCTTGTAGCTTAAAACAGCATTCTTTTTTTTTTTTTTTTACCAACATTCACACACACCCGTGCTGCATCCAAACCAGTTAAATGAAGAGTTTCCATGGTGACGTGCTGGTGCACCTGCCTGTCGCGGATATTTACAAGTCATAACCGGTCTTTCATTATATTGCTGTAACTCTTGCATGCGTGCCTGTGTATGCGTGTGTGTTTGTGCAAGATTAAATACACTGTCAGTGAAGTGCAGCCAGAGCACCATCCTCAGCAGACTGACTGAAGCCGAAGACATCAAATATAAATAGGATCGACGTCATCACCATCTCTGGAGAGAACCAGAGGAAACATGAGTGAAAGAAAGAATGGAGGAGGAAGACTGATGGAAGAAAAGTAAAACAGAGAGCAACAGAAAATAAATACTGGATAAAAATGGGAAAATTAGGAAGAGGAAAGAAGAAGTAGCAAGGAATATGAGGATGGGACAGGATCACAGTGACCTTGTTCGTTGTAAACTAAAGGGAAGGAGAGAGATAAAGAAGGAAGAAAGAAGGAAGGAGATTTACACAGCAGAGCAGGGAAACAGACTGGAAGGAAGAGAGGCACAGAGATGAAAAGAAGGATTTAGAGGGTGTAAATCTCATAAGTAACAAACAAAAAGGGAATCTATTAAGTTAGAGGAACAGCTTTTTATGCGATGAAAGACAGACAGATGGAGTGAGTCAGAAAGGAAACAATGAAATATGTCTGAAGGAGGGAAAGATGGAGAAACTTTGATATGTGGGGAAAAAAATTGAAAAAAAGAATCTGAGGTGATGGAGCTGAAAGTTGTGGAAAGTAATTATTTAGTGTGAGGGATAAACTGTGCCACGGGGTGTGATGCTTGTTAATGGAATCGTGTGTAAATCTTGACTCCATATTCAGGACACCTTACAGCGCTGAAGGCTGGCAGCATGGCTAATCTAGTTTATACAAGTTTGCAGTTACTTTGCATATTGTCATGTACAGAAATGCACTTTAGGCAATGTGCTAAAAAAAGAAGAAACAACTTCAGTCTGTAGTCTCTGTCAGATAGCTTCATACCAGGAAGCCTGCTTACAGGTCTTCTAAGGTCATGTCCCTGCCATCAGTGTTTTGTTAGCAGGGGATTGTTATTTTCTTAAAGAAATAATGATGCAAAGTCATGCACAAAAACTGAAAGAATGTCTCTCGGCTCCAGTGAATAAAAGCTGAAGTCAAAGCACAGGAGCCAAAGACTGAAGTTCCCTAAATGGACACTTGAGGCTGATTCCAAAGGCTATTCAATTCCAGCTGACTCCCATGTTAAAATGCTCAAATTTGCATATGCGTTAAGCTGGTGTAATAAATCCACGGCAGACCCGACCATACGTTCATGCTTTCCAGCATACTTTATTCACGGTTGCTGTTTTAACAATACTCGGGTGCAGTTTTCCAGATCACCGCCAAACACATCACCAACCACAACACACACTCAAGACCCAGTGCTATTTACGCAGGACGGCGTGGTGAGCCGATGCAGCTCCAGTGCGTTGGCTTCTCCTGCAGCTGCGCCTCACCTGACTACTGCCTAATGCATTTGGTATCTATATGTCATTTTCTCTTTTGTGGCAACAACACATGGGATAAAATCAATCCCTTTTCTTCTGATTATCTGGGTCATGGGTGGCCTGTCCCATTTGCCATAAGGCGAGAGACAGACAACCATTTGCATTCACATACTCACCTATGGATGATTTAGAGTCACCAATTAACCTAACTACATGTCTCAGGCCTGTGGGGGGAAGCCAGAGTACCCAAAGAGAACCCATGCAGACACGGGGAGAAGATGCAAACTCCACACAGAGAGACCCTCGGCCTGATGGTGGATTCATTTCCCGAAATTTCTTGCTGCGAGGCAAGAGTGCCATCACGCCAGCATGTTGCCCAACATGGGATAAAATATTTACATAAACCGAATTAAGGCTTGAGGTCATGCATGGGTTATTGCGCTTGTTAATGCATAACTCCTCTTTGTCCCCTTTGTTTGACAGGTGGGTTCAAACTATGCTCTTGGTTATCTTCTAGACATAACCTCGGCTAATTGGAGTCACTAACCTGCACCTTTTGACCATGTTTGTGGTGCTGGTTATCTGACAAACAGCATGAATTGCTGTGAGGTTAATTGCACTAACAGCCCAGGAGAGAATCTGGAGCTCCAGTTTCGTTGAGAAAGCAGTCTGTGCTGACTACGAGTGTGCTTTGGTAAAATGAAAAATAAAAATGAAAAATAATGCAAGTTAGCTGATAATTTGGCCCTCAACCTTGATGACTGTAAATTACTTCCTTTGATATAAACCCCCCTTCCACCAGTCAAGGACACTCTTGAGAAAGCAGTCACATCACTGTCAGAATCCACAATCATGAGATGTCCTCATGAATGGCTGCAAGTGGAAATGATGTGTTTGCTGATGATGACAGAAATGACTGGATGAGTTCTCAAGTGTGCAGGGCTTTACTTTCTGCTCAGTTTCAGCCAAATGCTGCAAAATTAATCTGACAGAGTTTCACAGCGCAATGGTAATGACACAAAGCATACTGCAATGACAACACAGGAGTTTCTCAACACAAAGAAACTGGATATTCTTCCATGATCAAGTCAGTGACCTGATGTCATGCCAGCGTATTTTGGTGTTTCTCTGTGTGAGTCTATACAAAATATTTTTGTATAGACTGTATATTTTTAAACTGCCTAATTGCTCTAATTGTCATTATAGCATAAACCTAGTTGTTAAGACATTATAATATCCTCATAATCACAAAGCTCTTCTGATTTGGGTCACCTAATTGGGTCTGCCAAAGATCGAAAAAATTCAGTCGCTGTGTAAGTGCTGAGATGCCAGCTGGCTCACTGAGATCAAAAGCCGAACACAGCAGCTGGTGAGAGTCTGGATTCTTGTCTTGTGAGAAGCAGCTCAAGGTAAGTGCCTTTCATTTGAATTCACTAGATGAAAGGAAATAAATTCCTTACAAAGGTACACTGTTCAGCAACTTGTAGACAGTCTACTATACTTTCAGCTTCAAATTCAGGAGTAAGTTCTCACTTTGTTTTGTCTTTTTGTCCCTGACTGCTGAGCCCCGAGTTCTCAAATCCCCATGAACCCCCACCTCAGCCCACCCACCTACTCCCAAACTTACTGGGAACCTGATTAGCGCTCCTGATATTTAAACCATTCATCACAAGTCCAAGCCCTTTCTCTCCATAGAAACGGAAAAGAATACAATTAAAACCGTAACCTTTATAAAGAGCTTAACCTGTGCAATCACATTCTCCCAGCAAAAATCATCAGTTGAAACAGTTTTGACTCATTATAATTTCCAAACAGGAGCGCCACCACTGACTGTTGCTAAGTAACTGGTGAGTCATAGCTGGCTGCTCTTATGCATATAGTGCTCCCAGTTACTTGTTCACTCTGGAGACCAGGCTGCAACATGATGCGCACTCTTAGGATAACCCTGGCCTTAGTTAAGCTGGGTTTCCGTCTCTTTTTTTCTTCATCATATATCCTACCAACTTCTAATATTTCCTTTTGTGACTGCAAATGAGCAGCACCTCTTCTTTTTAAATGACTTGATGAGCTGCCTTTTTAAGATATTTTAGTGGAAGTCCTCATGATGTCAGCTCATCAGTAACAGAAATCCAGTTAACCATCACGTAGTTTGATACTTCTAAGGCAGAATTTTATAAAAGTGGCTAATGTGCTGGTGGGGCTAAAAGTGGAGTGATTAGGCACTCCCTGTCTACTTTGTTAGGTACACCTGTTCTGCTGCTTAGTAAAAGAAATATCTAATTAGCTAATCTCATTAAAAGCTCTCAGTATATTTAGACATGAGAGAGAAGAAAGAAGAAATATCAGAGAGAGGAAAGCTGATTTAAGTGACTTTTAATGTTCCATCATTGTTTGCACCAGATACACTGGCCTTTGATCTCAGAAAATGCTGATCTGCTGGGATTTTCCTGGAAAACCACCTTTAAGGTTTACAGAGAACGGTCCAAGAAAGCGACTTTACCTATTAGATCACTGAAGGGAAAATGCTTTGTTAACACCAGATGTCAGAGGAGAATGGCCACAAAGCTGCAAACCGATAGGAAGGAAACAGTAACAGTGTCCACTCTTTACAGCCAAGGTAACGCTGAAAACCTTGAACAATGTAGAGAGGCAAAAGAAAAGTGGAAAAACATTGCCTGTTTTGATGAGCCTTGATTAATGCTGCAACATTTGGATGGTAAGATCAACATTTGGTGGGAAAAAAAATGAAGGCATGGCTCCATCCTGCATTCATGTTGTTTCCAAGTGTGGGTTAAAATTGTACAAACTGTACAACCTTGTCCAATAATTGCACTTATCATTTTTTCATATATATGCGTTTGTCTATCTAGAAGAAAATCATACTAAAATTAATTAAAACTTTTCCCATGGTGCACTTTGAATGCATTCACTGCTGGTCTCCAAATCTTTAAAAATTGTCTTTGCCAGCATATTTTCACTATTTAATATTTACCCCTCTGGCACATCCTGGATAAGAATATTAGTTTCCTCTCTACTAGTCTCACAGCACCATTAACTCTCAGCAGAGAGACACATTTTAAGAAAGTGTGACTTGCTGTTATATGTGTGGGATCCTAATAAACTCCTAATGGCATCAATGAGATATAGTGCTGTAATAAAGTTCTCCTAATGCATTGAGCACAGCCCACCTGTGTTCTGGATCATTAAATGATCCTCGTCTCAAAGTAATGTTACTGTAAATCTGACTCTCCTGTGTGATAATTATCACTGAAGTTAACAGTATCACTAGTGCCAGTGAAATTAGGCTCGCACGAAAGACAGTTATTTGGTTATGCAAGATGTTAGAGATTTTGATTTTTTGTTTATGTACTGTTGTATAGTTTATATGACACTTAACACATTTATTTCATAATCCGTTTTAATAGTTTCAATAGTTCTAATTATATCAGTGAGGACAGCCAGAAAAACAGAAATGTCTCTTTTTGTAATGAAATAGCAATAAACAGTACCACATACTCTAGGAAATGGCACCTGTGAATAGACAGGATATAATGGGTGATTGTGCCAGTAGGACTGAGCCAACACAGTCAGACTCAAAACCAAGATGTCAACTCTAACATAAACTTGAATATGCAGAAATCAGTCTCAATAATTTTCACAGTTTCACATAAAACATTTGGACAACTTCAGGGAGCTAAGGCCTGAGGCAAATAATGCACCTGGACATGGCTAGATGATATGAGACAAATGAATAATTCGTTTTCATTGTGTTAGACTTTCTGTCCCAGTATGAAAGTAAATCAAAAATCAAAAGGGTGACAGGTATAAAAATCTGTTACAATGTAGCCTTCAGTATTTTGGTCATTCTTATTCCATATCTCAAGGTTTTAGTCGTCGATTCCAGATTATAGTTGCCTCTCTGTACCTTCACGTAATTACTTCTACAGTATTTATCAGACAGAATCCCAGTTCAGAGGTTTTACATATTCTTTACCTGTAATGCTATGAGCTCTGTAGCATTGGGCTCCAGGGCCCCTGGTGGTTTTACTGAGTGGTGTGGAAAATAGGGGTGTTCTGGGCCAGTACACAGGAGGTAGAGGATGATAATAATGTTGAAGGGAAACACGGCAGCAGGCAAGTCCCAGCGGTCTAAAAACGATGAGAGTCCACTAAACAGAAAGACACTGAAAAAAGGAAAAGAGTAAGGAAGAAGTAATTAGAAATAGAAATCATTTCTAATTGAAATAGACAAAATTACACTGGTAACTTATTGATACATGCCCTATCATCCAGGTAAGGAAAACCCAGAAAGTGTATAATGTTTATCTGGACTTTTCAGTGGGAGACACGTTTTGTCACTGAGGCAGTAACTTCTTTTTCTTGAATATCCTGTTGACTGACTACTGTAGATCTCAGCAGAGACAACTCATGATGGGGAAGCTTTATTCCAATGTGCTTTGTTTAAAATATACATTACTGCACTGAGAAATTTAACAACTTCATCTTTGTTCATTTTTGATAAGAAAAAATTGATAATGATAATGATGAACTACTTTTTTCTGAATGACACCAACCTTAACATTTGTTAAAGTCTGGAAAACGCCTGAGGTGCTGGGTACTTGAAAATTACTCCCTAAAAAGAATCAACTAGCTAATGTATCAATAAATAACAAGATGTATTTTAAAGAATATATAATCTCTGCAGATCAGCTGATCTAAGTGCCAGCCTGCATCACTGCTGGCTCAGCTGATACACTTTCTATGCATTCAACCGGCACCTCACATTTACAGCATGCTATTTAGGCAATATGCCATAGCTTGCCTCTGGTTGCTTTGCATGTCCAAGCTGCTTTGCAACCCATCTCCACGTCAGCTCCTCCTTTCATGCTATATTTGGATTAATCAGTTTCATATTTGTTGACCGCGATTTTCACATGTACAGTACATATAGAAAGATGGGGAAGTTCGCAAACAGAGTCAGACATAAAAGATATGAACGACTGCAGACAGAAGGAAAAATCTTCTTTTGAATTTGGAGAATCTGACTGAAAGGACAACATGAATGAAAGCCATTCCCTTACCTGAACCATTAACCTTGAGAAACCTTGAGAGTTGAGAAAGCACTCTGAGGAAATACTACTACTATACTATACTAAAATGGACACACAAGAAGGGAATATAAAACACATGAGTCCGTGTATGTGTTTCTTACCATGTTGCCGACCCCAGGAAGACAGGCAGCAGGAGCCACCAGTACCAGTCTCCAGCTGAGCTATACACTCCCATCAGCAGAGACACCAACATGCCATTAAAACCATGATGACCTCCCGCCACCTCAACACTATACACGCAGACACAGAACAGGAATATTTACATATGACGATTACATTTTGCAAATAAATACATAAATAAAAAAAAACCTGAAAGGTAATAAATCTGTACTGTTTTTTCTGTAATGCAACACAAAGCTTTAAATAGATTTTAATGGGTTCTCAAGAAAAATAAAATGTTCAGTTGAGTTAATGAGCTGAGGCCCATGGGTGACATTAAATTTTCTCTGCACGTCAAAGTTAAAAATATGAGGCTCTCCTGTTCAGCTGGAATTGTTTTATAAACCTTAAAAACATATTTCACTTTGTATGGTATAAATACAGGGAGAAGGCTTCAAAAATAAATGCAAGGTGGTGTGTATGCAGGGCTTATAGTTGTGGAGCTGAACTATTCTCATGAATTTTAAGTAGAAGCCCCGATCAATAGCGAACCTGAGTAGATTACAAGGTCAAAGGTTAAAGAGGATATGTTTTATTTATGTGCTTTTAGAATGACCAAAGCATTAAATATGGACACATAAATGCTCACTGCTTTCAGCCTCTGTAGTGTTGCCTGTGTTTGTGCATTTCTATATCATCCCACCTGTCTTGTCCTGTGATGACAGCTGTTAGTGTGGAGGCCAACACTCCCAGAGTTCCCAGCAGGCCCTGCCAGGGGGAAGCCCAGTACAGGGCAGCCAGGATGAGACCACCACTCAGCGGGTTGTTGGCCAGAATTACCCTGGTCACCCCTCTCAGGCCACAGACTGCCAGCTGTAGCACAAATGACTTGTCTGAGGACACATGAGAAAAAAAAAAAGGTCCCTATAAATAAACAGCACTTCACAGCAAGATGCTTGCAGATGTAAAAGTGGACTGAAAGAGGCAAGTGCAACTTTTACAAAATTTCAGCCGCAGTTGGATTTCTTGTTGCTAAGTCAGGGTTTTATAGCAGAATCAAAATTGGATTTTAATGATAATTTTGTTCCAAGCTGGAGAAAAAGTGCGACAGTATTCTCTGTGGGAGTCGCATGATGATTACATCTGCGTGTTTTAATGGTGATGTAAGCATTTCTGAATCATTTATTTATAATTATGGTAATTTAGCACTTCCTCTAGTGGCAAAGTTTTGTGATTAATTACATTAACCCTTTAAGACCTACCATAGAACCAAGTCTGCCAGAGCTTACTTTATATTTTTACATGCTGTAGTGCCATTTTTGGGAGCATTTTAAGTTGCTATACATCAATACAACTGTTATAGCCCATATTTTAATAATATGTATGCATTAAGTCCATAGTAACTACATTAATTGCAAAAAAGTGCAATAAACTACAAAAAAATTGAAAATCGTTTTGGTTTTTTTTGTTTTTTACATATATTTATACTTGGAGAAATTTAAGAGGCTTATCCCTCAAAACTTTGTTGCAAAAAATAGTTTACAACAACAGGAAATTTATTTTGAGTGTCTTCATAGTTTTATTTTTGAGATACAGCAATTGTTATATACTGCAGGAAAAACGAAAAACAATCCTATGATGCAAATTTGCAAAGAAAACAGCATGTGCATCAAAATAAACTATTTCCAGCAGTGCAATTTGAGTTCTAAGCATCCCAGAAACTATTCAGAAAAGCATAAAGTCAAACATGACTTTTAAAAACACCAGTATAGGCTTTTAAGGCCTACAAGTAAAAACTACATTTTCCACGGAAATGACGTCACTTCCGGTTTCGGGCAGGAAATTGCGGACATGTGATCGTTCGTGCTGGCATCTGTTTCAATGTGGGAAGTGTTACGAACAGCTGATCGGATCGGCAAAGCTTTTTCTGGAATATTATGTTTTTGTTCCTGCAAGCGCTTTTTATGCAATTTTTGCAAAGCTATATGTGGAAGGAAACTGTGACTTAGGACAAGCTGATGGCATAAGATGTAAGTACAACTCGGTTTCATATGCAAAAAAATGATTGCGCTAGCTTACGAGGTTCTGCTTCTACAGGGATTTAAAAATAATTACGCAAAACGGAGCGTGCCTGCTCCGACCGGCTTTAAAGGGTTAAGATTAGTATTATAAGAAAAGGCTTCCGGATGACATGTATTGTGAGTGTTTTCCTACCCTTCATGTATTTATCCAAGTGCTCCATGTCTCCACTGCACAATAGCAAGCCATTCAACACACGCCGACTGAAGCTGGCACGCGTTCTGCTGGCCTCCTCCATCTCTGTTTTGGTTTCTATCCACATCCCTGCAGCTGCTGGGCCACACCAATACAAAACGTGGCAAATGGATAATAATTATGCTGCAATACTTCAAGGTTCTTCTTATTTGCGACTCTTTTTGTTCTGTTCTCGTCTGTGTTTGTTCCTCTGTTGGTTCTTTCCTTCCGCTCCCTCTGGTTCATCTCCACTCTCCTTCGCCTCCCTTGCTCTCCCCCTTCCCTTTCCAGTGCGGTTTAAGGGGGTAACTTGTAAACCAGGGGGGTAACGTATTCACACAGCTTTCGAGCACAGTGCCAGAGACGAACAAAGTCCAACAAAATCAGTCCTCTCTTTCTCCTCTCTTCAGCCAACCCCACTCTGACATCTCGTTACCTATTGTTTGTTCATTTAAGCTACTCATCCACTTTTTATTGCAGCATGTGTGTGAATGTTTGCCTTTCCTTATTTGTAAAGCCATTTGTGGACCTCATGTTATCTGATGCTTTTCCAAAAGGTGTAACATATAATCCAGATCTCTGTGCTGCTGTGTCCTCTCTGAGAAAGATATAGGAGAGGAAATGTTGTTGACACCAAGTTCTGGAAGTTCTGAGCAGCACTTGCTTTGCTTTTGACTTCCTGTTGACATCATTTTAAAGAAGATCCATACCAGAGCCATAACAAGACACTACTGCTGCCTTGAAAAGTCTTTTCCCCCCACTCCAATTTTAGAGCACTCTGAGTTAAGAGAAAGGTTTGTATTGCTGTTTTAAGTGTGTGTATACCTGTAAATCTTCCAGGTTTGTAGTGGCTTACAACTCACAGAATGACCTAAATATCAGAAAAATGCTTTGATTTGACGTCTAAGCTTGAGAAACAAAAGAACGCAACTCTGTGGTGACTGCATAACAAGTTGTGCGCTTGTGTGTGTGCATGCACGGCAGTTGTTGCACATCCATTAGCAGGCCCAAAGTGGAGCAGGTGAAAGCAATAGCAGAATGGCACATATCATCTCCAAAAGTGAATCTTTTCACTTCAACTGAAGCAGAAAAGCAAGGTGGGAATTGCTGTGCCATTCAAGAACCCCTGACAGCTCATCTCTCTGTCTCTCTTTCTTGCTTCCTCTATCTCCCACGCTCTATCCATCTTTTATTTGCTTCAATAAATACATCCACTTCCCTCTGCTTGTCACTGCTCCTTGGCTCATTTCATCAATCACAGATGATGGAAGAGAGCTACAGATGGATACACACCCGAGTGGACTGTAATAAGAGGAAGGAAAATGCTGGACCTGCAAATGTGGTGGTTTTATAAAGACACACGCAGCCACAGGTCTACAGCACATGAGGACAAGCCACTCGTGCACTGATATGCATATTCTTATTCTTCTTGTTAGGTTTTTCTGTTTACTTTACTACAGACTCAATTTAACAGAGGGTGAAGGTCACAGAGAGCATAAACACATCACACTCAGAGGGTGGAGCCTTACAGTGAAGTATAAAGTATGGACTTACCTGCATTAATGTGTTACTTGTGTGTTGTCTAGTAACAGAGAACTGATCAAATGTGGGAGGAATCAACCAAAAGACCTTTGCTCTGAAGAAAAATACAGTTCCACCAGACGGGTTTTGTTAAGTAACTTGTACAGTGACACAGAGAAGTGTGTGAAGTCTGTAGAAATACACTGTGCAACATGTGTGACAGACAGAAAATCTGCACATAACATCATTGTGTCGGTTTTGTTGTACTCCTTTGTGTTTCTGTGGTTTTATTTTCCCTGCCACCGTACATGTTTTCTTGTGTTAGTTACTTTTATAGTTTGGTTACTTCAGGTTTGACTTTGACGTTGTTGCCTTACTGTTATATTTACTTCCTGCAGTTGTTTTTATTCCCTGTTTTCTTTAATTGTTTCCACCTAGGTCTTTAACTAACTTTTTTACCAGTTAGCTATTCTCATGTCCTTCTGTCTTCTTTAAGATCATCTGTTCACCCACCTGTTACTCTGTGTTTTATTCTCCTCCTATGTTCCTGAGGTTCTTTGTGCCCTGTTTACTTCTTTGTATTATTTTTCGACTTGGGTTTGTATTGAGAGTTTTGTGTAGCTATTCTGGCTGTCAGTAAGTACGTATCCTGCCAGACTCTATTTGAGTATATGGAAATGTAACAGTTTAAAAGACAAAATTCTAAAAATGTTCTCATCATAATCCCTAATATTTATCCCAGAGTCTGTGTCCTACATTCTACATGAATACAGCTGGATTTGTACTACCATTTTTTTATGATTCAAAAAGGAGGGAAAAAAGTGTTAAAAACTGTAGTTCCTTGACTACAGGAGTATTCAGCCCCCATACACTTCTCTGTTAAAATGCATACTTTTACAGTAGAAATAAAGAATTTTACAGCTTTGGACAAAAAAACAAACAAACAAACAAACAAACAAACAGTTTTGGTCCAGGGCTAATTTAACCTTTCATGGTAACTACCATGACTGACTTTAATAACTTCCTCATTGTTGTAATGTAGCATGGTGTGGAGATAATTGTACTAACAGTAATTGTTACACTAGTTATGATCATTTCTAGATAAGAACAAACAAAAAACATCAACATTTTACTAAATCAAAAAGCTAAAACTGAGGCTACCAACCTGTGCCCATCTTTTATATACAGTTAATGAGAGCTATCTGCAGCAGTGTCCTCACTCAGTTAGATTCATAACATATGGGCTAACCCAATACATCTCAGCAGTTTAATGTCTCCTCAGACTAAAAGTGATAAACTGGATGGTCTCCGGACATTATTAAAAAACATTAATGTCACGTCAACATCCACCAAGAACAGAGCAAAACAAAAGTACCAGCAACTGCTACACACATCGAATGGACACATTATGTTTTGCAAGTATTAGGGTATTAATCTGAGGTTTCAGATAAAGAAAGAACAAGCTACCAATCAGAACTAATGCAAGTGTTCGAATCAGTTTCCAGAAATGCCCTACAGCCACTTAAGTATCTAATTACTGAAGTGGCTCAAAGAATCCAATCTTCAAAGCAAATGGAGCATGAGGCCCTGATAACATCACAAATGAGGTGCAGAAATAACAGCCCATCTGGACTTCAAGATGCAGTGTTCATACTGTTCATCATGGTGCTTAGCCTCGAAGGGCTAATTGTCTTAGAATATTCTAACATTTCCCAGGTTTGTAAACAATAAATTACTAAATGCCCACATAAGACATTTGGGGTGTGAGGGCAGGACACACATGAAACACACTGTTAAGGAAGGACATGGGGCGATTGTGTTATCTGGAAGATTAGAGAGGAGAGCAGAGGAAAATGGGCATTTTTTCTCCTTGTTACTATGGTGATTGTCTTTTTCCCTCATCGTTCTTTATCATCTTCTCTTTCGATGTTCTTGGATGCCTGTGAAACACTCACACTGACATACACAGACTTTGTTTTGCCACTTTAACTTAAACTGATGCCAGATAATTTAATCGGCTTCCCAGAATGCATCAGAGTCAAGGTGAGCCGCTGAAAAACATCCTGACTTGACTGTAAAACACTGAAATAGCAAAGACTGGACTTTAAAACCACACCAACCAAACAATTTCACAATTTATTTTAAAAGAAAGGCAGAACATTTAAATTATGGTTGCATAAGAGGAACGTGAACATGCTGACTATTCACTCATCCAGCCTCATTCTCTAAAGACTAAAAAAAAGGCAAAGATTCAAGTACAAAGCGAAGATGGCTCTAATACAAGCCCTGCAGAAAGAAGCATGCCATGAATCACGAAGTGAACATTTATGGCTTACATGTGTCCCCTCACTCAATATCAGAGAAACACTGTTCCTGTTTATGAATTCAGTGCTCAAAGACTTACACTACTAAAAATATTATTGCAATATTGCACACTGGAAACTATACTGTACCAAAATTATATTGTAATATAATGTTTCAAACTTTAAATCCAATGTATTTGAAGGTTTTAAATGTGGTTTTTAAAGATTTGATGCATCTTTAAAACCAAAAGAAAGGAAATATTTTAGCTTGTTGGTACAAATTAAAATTTATCTGATCAGATTTTATTGATCTGGGATCCAATTGTCACCTTATACTTATTTTGAAAATAAATACATATTTAAAACCAGGTCAGCTCTTCAAGTGCTTGCACTGTCAAACACTGCCCTAAGCTCCAGGCCTATAATCCTGACTTTACACAAAAAAAAGCAGACCTGAGAATGTACTGATGTTTTTTTTCTTTGCTTATCACCCTAAAGTAGCTAATCAATCGGGTGAAGATTTTTCCTATATAGCTTTATCAAAGTACACATGCACATCAGCATTTTAATTACACTGACTTCTCAGGCTTGAGTATCATTGCAATAGACTCATCTTCCTTGCATTCTATTAAGAAAAGCACTGAAGCGTAAAACATTAGAGAAGGTTGGTGAATGAATGATAGACCGATCCAGTGGAGAGCCCTCTGGATGATGAGTGGAGCTCCTTTTTTCTTTCCCTTTTCTTTCTAAGTGGATCTTAATATTACTTGTGATGAAGCTGATTGGCTAAAGCGTATGCTCTCCACTATGTACTTTAATCTTGGTGCTGAGCAGCTGCTGCATAGTTGGATTCAGAGATTGGATTCACAGAATAATTGTCTGTAATGTCATAACTCTTATGCCTTTTTGCTTACTTGTATTTTTATCATAGCTGGTTTAACAAAAGTTATTTGTGCAATGTATGTGAACAAAATGTGCTGCATTTTGGAAAGAAGAAATCATTTGCAGCCTGTTTGGACAAACATAAAAACATTAGGAAAATGTTCATATGTAACACCTAAGAGCTGGAAGCCAGTAAACTAAGACCTGTGGTTACTGTCTTTGTTTATATGCTTAAAATGCACATACATTTCATTCTCAAAATAAATGCTAACCCTAATTAATGCATAACCCTTTGGCTGGGTGCAGTTGATGTGTGTAAGCGCAGAAACAGGCTGGTAAATGGTCACTGATTGTGCAGCTGCTCTAAATATACTCAGGGTTGGAAGCTATGAGTAGGATTTTAAATATAGCCTTCTCTTTGTGTAATATCGTCATGCCTGCTACTTTGCTCGGCTCCCACAGGAATGAGGACAGCTAAAATAAATCCAATCAAATAAATACACAAGCAAAAGAGATCATGCAGGCGAAGAGTGACTGCTGAGTTTTTCTGACTCACTGCCTTAAAACTACGAGCTCCTCAGCAGAATGAAGTACACCAGCTGTGTGTTATCCAAATGACTGCATGGACTGGCTGGGCGATTTATGTCCACATGAACATTTTTTTTTTTTTTTAATTTCTCCTTTCCAGTAGTTTTAGCAAGCAGAATCATGATGTGACTGCCCTGTGGTGCCAAAACATTTTCTTTCAAGGTTCTTCTTGCTAGTCAATGTATTTACTTTTATTTATTTTCTTTTATTGTTCACAATGCCAGAGGTAAATGGACTGATTCTTATGTAGCGCTTTTCTATTCTCCCAGAGCACTCAAAGCACTTTATACAACATGTCTCATTCGTCTATTTACACTTTTTCATACTTGGCAACTTGAGGTTGCTAAGTATGAATGATTGATTAATAAATGACTTGCTCTACCTCCTGAGCTACAAGAGAATGACAAAAACCAAATGAACTAGGCAGAGAACACTCCAAGAGACTTGAGCTATCCTCCAAGAGCCCCTCAAGAGTACTGAAGACCCAAATGTTCCAATGACAACCACGTTCCCACTCCAGCAGAAGAAAGAAAAGAGCCCCAGACAGAGCATCCACAGCCAAAGGGCAAGAGCTCAAGAGGCCTGCCTTCCCAGCATGAGCCAACAGTGGCCCAGGTCTGTAGGCGTCTGGAGAACTGCCCGACATCCAGAAAAAAGGTTAACCCAGCGACTTCACAGATGAAGAAAAAAAAAATCACACTTTTAGGATTTGTCATTTATGTTGTGAATTCACAGGAAATAAATACACAACATTAGAAGACAATGTAAAACCCAAATCTTTAATTTATAGCTTGGAGGGTAGTTAGATTAGATGAGTAGTTACATAAGCCCAGGTGAGAGGCAGATGAAGGCCAAATTCTAGGGAACTTTCCGGAGGGTTATACAACATAAAACTAGACTAGAAACAGAAAAAGATTAACAAAACAGACGATGAAAACTAGAAAGAAAGAACAGAAAAAAGGTTTGTACAGGTAATGTTATGGAAATTTTAACAATAACTTGCAACACACCCATGTGAGTTTGATTTGAAGTGGGTTTGATAAACAAATTGCAATGTGGAGAGAAACATCCCAGCCAAACACTAGGATCATATCTGAAATTTGAGTGGGGTTGCTCATCTTTATACACACACAAACACTCTCAAACAAAGAACATTACACAGCACATCACGTATGCCTATACCTTCAGTCAGCTCATCCTTGACCCCCTCCCACTCTAAGGAAAGCTACGACCATCCGTCACCTTCCTTGAGCAGGATGTCTGGAGATCTTCAAGTCTACAATGAGTCCACTGTGAAGGTGCGATAAAACTTGGAGCCCATTTATGATAACATTTTACATCTATGCATACAGCTGGTGACAAGAGTGATCTTGCTATACTAAAGTGAGAAAGTGATATTACTATTACTAATGTGATAGGATTAAAATATGTGATTAATACATCAGAAAAGAAATGTGCCACCACAGTAAACGTGAAATACAAACCAACAGCGATAAGGCCTGAAATTGGAGTCTTTATTGAACCTTCTGATAACTGAAAAACCAAAAAAAATCTATTGTAATTTGCATATTTAAGTTTTAATTTGTATCTATATATATATATTCTACATCAAAAATTTCCTTTTCTTTCTTTTAAAAATATGTTTTGTGCAATATATTTTGGTTTTTCACACTGATTATGCAGAAGTCTCAAAAACTTCCCAAGCCATATGCATCAAATATGATACACTTTATGTTTACAAGGTTAACACTGCAAGGTTTAAGTGCTTTAGTTTCATTAGAGAATCGTGCCAAACACAAAACTACTGTTGTCCTTAAAAGAAATCAAACCTTTTTTGGGTTTTACCCAGCAGTAAAATTCAGCGTATACAGAAAAATTATGATCCAGTACACATCATAAGATTAAAATAAAGCAACTCAAATGAACCAGACTCAAAAGCTTCAACAATAATTTCAATGAGATAGCCTAAAGTTTGCACTCCAAACTGGCTAACAGTGACATACTGGCATTTAAAGGACAGTAAGTAGCATTTCCTGGTGGTTCTTACTGTGGTCTTTTATTTTGGAATCCCAATGGTGGATTCAGTTTCCATCTCACATAACATGCCCTTGAACACAAAACCAATGAAAGGAACTCTGACCTCCCCTTTGAAAGTCATGAATGTTCAATGCTCTGTAGAACTGACTAGATCATTTCATTTGTTGGTACAGCAGTAAGAGACCTCAGCTTTTAAAACCTCTGTCTTAGATTACTTATTCAATTCTGCTTCTGCAGGCAGGTCAACTTGGGGATAATTCGATAGTCATACTGTTATTTTGACTGGTGGTAATGCAGATATTTTCTTTCACTTTTATGTCTCATAAAAGTACTAGTTTATAAGATGAATGCAATTTTAATTTAAGTGTTTATTTAAAATGTGTTCTGTGAGCTGTTAGATTTTTGCTCAGTGTAAACTGGCCATGCTCTGTTAAAATATTAAGCAATTTTAGTTACCCTGTTAAAACTCAAAGCCTTCATATAAAGTCCTTGATCTTAAAATAGTTTGTATTGAGTTTGCGTCAGCTGTTTGATCTCTGGCTGTGGAAACAGCAGCTTTCAGTGAACGCTTGACAGGGGCTTTTGGGATGCCTTTTCCCAAAGGCCACGTGTTAGATCAGCATTTTATCTTCTTTTCTCAGAGCTACTGCTGCAAATAAAGATGAATGGAAATACATAAATACTTTGAAGCCTGGATGGAGAGTAAACTATCAAGTCTAATTCTGATTTTGACTTCACATATTCCTCATCTTAAACCTCTTTGTTCATCTTGCAAGCATATCAAATCCTGAGGGGTGAACTGAGTTGAATGCTCCTGACTTGAAAACTGCTTCTTTTATTTCTTGCAAAATCCATCTGGGAAATAAACAAAAGCTGGAGATATTTTCATGACTGAAATGTTCTGCCAGTGGAAGACGGGATGTCAGACCACAATCACTTTTCAACCCAGAGCCAAAGCTGAAAAGCACAAAAACTCTTGCAGCATTAAGATCCAACCCACAACAACTTGTTTCACACAAAACCAAAGTCTGCTCTATGGCAAAACTGTGAAATACTGTCTGAAAACACTACTGAACAACTCCAATCTCATTATTTGTGTTGCATCTACAAATATGTTTGCCTCATTGAGTTGCACAGAATCAAACTGAGTTCATTATAGCTCCCTGATGTCAAAGAGCAGGAAAAACCCAACTGGTGCTTGATGATTGGTGAAAACCACAACTCTACCAGGTTGTGATCCCATTTAGCACTTCTCTGAGCATTTAATTGACACATTGGGTTGTTTAATAAGTTGCATTATACAAAAATAGCCATGTCTGTTTCTTAATCTTAAAGGCTAGGCACAATTTAGTCAAAATATTTAATTTATGAGCATCAATAGAATACGCAGAATGGGGGATTTAAATCAGGGATTTAATCATTGATATTAAGAATAATATAGATTTCTAGATTGTACAAGGGTTTACAAGAGGTTAAGAAGTTGAACACTATCTACATTAAACAAAAATGGGAAACGGAAACAAATATAGCAATTTCAAATGATATCTGGTATCAGCAATGTGCCTTTCAGTGGAAAATTTCTAGTTCTAATATATGGAGATGTTTTGGTTGGAAGAGTCTCTGTAGGTTTTTTATTACACCTGCACAAAGTAAACACTATTCTAATCACTCTAGCTGCTGGAGAAACTGTGGGGCCCAAGGAATAAAACACTTCCACTTGTTTTGGTCTTGCCCATTGATCAACACTTTTTGGGTATCGATTCACTCTGAGTTACAGATCATTTTTAGTATGCAACTCCCCTTTAATTGGGATGAACTTTTATCTGGATATTTATATTCAGCGAATGTAGACAAAATGTCCAAGCTGTTATATGGTATTCTGAGTCTGGCTGCCCGAAAGACTATTACTAAGAAATGGCTAAGTGTGAAAATTCCATCACTAAATGACTGGCATGAGACTGTTTATGGGTTGTTTAAAATGGAAAGAATTACCTTCTTTAACAGATTTCAATATGACATATTCATTGAGATTTTGTTGATGGCACACATTCTGAAATATTTCACATTTTTTTAGCCGGCTAAAGAAAAATATTTCTGATCTCACCCCATTCTGTCCATTCAAAACTTTAATGTTTTAAAGAAGTTTTTTCATATTGTAGGTCTTTACCCTACAATATGAAGTGGCTTCTGTTGTTATGACTTGGTGCTATATAAGTAAAATTATATGAATGCATTTAAATTTGAATTTAAAAACAGGAAAATTGCAGCCTGTAGCTGCTGAAATTGGGGAAGAGGTGTGTGTGTTTCACCTGGACAAGTCACCAGTTCATCACAAGACCAACACAGAGAGAAGGATGTTCATGCTTGCATCCATATTTACGGTCAATTTAAAAATCACCATTTAGATGTATGGATGTATGGACTGTGGGTGGGAACCAGAGCACCCACAGGAAACCCATGTAGTCATAGAGAGAACTTCAAACTATGCACAGAAGTATTTTTTCTGTCAGACAACATCAGCAAAAAATATTTCTTTTGAGGCAAAGGTGATACAATGAATATTACATTAAAAAACTAACAAAAAATCAATTTGTGCAAACTTGGATTTTGCAAATATCAATAGAAGCAATATGATGTCAAAATTAACTTGATATTTGATTTCATAGCCTTCTGTTCTTAGTGCTCTTTGATCTCAGCAGATGTGTAAATACATGAACACGTGTCAAAAAACTGTTACTGTAGACATGATAATTTCTTCAGGAGGCCTTGATGAGATGTTTTAATCTCAATGTTTCCACCTTTCGTTTCCTTACATATTTGTAAGACTGAGATGAATTCCATTATTGTGTCCAACGGTCGATAGCCTCCATGCTCTCCAGGGGAGAGCAATTAAGAAGCAGCTGTAGGTGAAGAAACTAGATAATTAGAGCACATTACAGCTCTTCTCTCTGTGTGTGTATGCATGAATGGGTGTGTGCATGTGTGTGTGTGTCTGAGTCAATAAACACAGATACAGGAAAACAAAACACAAAATCTTTAGTCTTGGCCATTCCTAGGGCCTTATACTTTTCACTCTGCACTCTACAGATACAATAAATCTGATCCAAAGTCCATCCAAAAATGAAATTAAACTAAAGCATTTAAAGTGTTTCAATTCAATTAAATTTTATTTATATAGCGCCAAATCACAACAAAAGTCGCCTCAAGGCGCTTCATAGGTACAGAGAATCAGAATCAGAATACTTTATTGATCCCTGGGGGAAATTATTTTTTTGTTACAGTGCTCCATTATAAACCAACATTAACAAGACAGACAATACGCTAACTAAGAATAGTACAATATATATATATATATATATATATATATATATATATACATAAGTCACTCATTAATAAATAGCTGGAAAAGAAACATGTGTAGTTGTAGCAGTAACCAGTGTGTTAAGTGGATGCGTTGTACAGGGAGATGGCCACAGGCAGGAAAGATTTCCTGTGTCGTTCAGTGGTGCTTTTCGGTACTCTCAGTCTCTCACTGAACGAGCTCCTGTGACTGACCAGCATGTCATGGAGTGGGTGGGAGGTGTTATCCAACATTGTCTTTATTTTGGACAACATCCGCCTCTCCGACACCAGCTTGATGGAGTCCAGCTCCATCCCCACAACCCAAAACCCAACAATCATATGCCCCCCTATGAGCAAGCACTTTGGCGACAGTGGGAAGGAAGAACTGCCTTTTAACAGGAAGAAACCTCCGGCAGAACCAGGCTCAGGGAGGGGCGGGGCCATCTGCTGCAACCGGTTGGGGTCAGAGAAGGAAGACAGGATAAAAGACATGCTGTGGAAGAGAGACAGAGATTAATAACAGATATGATTCAATGCAGAGAGGTCTATTAACACATAGTGAGTGAGAAAGGTGACTGGAAAGGAAAAACTCAATGCATCATGGGAATCTCCCGGCAGCCTACGTCTATTGCAGCATAACTAAGGGAGGATTCAGGGTCACCTGGTCCAGCCCTAACTATATGCTTTAGCAAAAAGCATATAGTTTTAAGCCTAATCTTGAAAGTAGAGATAGTGTCTGTCTCCCGAATCCAAGCTGGAAGCTGGTTCCACAGAAGAGGGGCCTGAAAACTGAAGGCTCTGCCTCCCATTCTACTTTTAAATACTCTAGGAACAACAAGTAGGCCTGCAGAGCGAGAGCGAAGTGCTCTAATAGGGTGATACGGTACTACAAGGTCATTAAGATAAGATGGGGCCTGATTATTTAAGACCTTGTATGTGAGAAGCAGGATTTTGAATTAAATTCTGGATTTAACAGGAAGCCAATGAAGGGAAGCCAAAACAGGAGAAATCTGCTCTCTCTTTCTAGTCCCTGTCAGGACTCTTGCTGCAGCATTTTGGGTTAACTGAAGGCTTTTCAGCGAGTTTTTAGGACATCCTGATAATAATGAATCACAGTAGTCCAGCCTGGAAGTAATAAATGCATGAACTAGTTTCAGCGTCACTAAGAGACAGGATATTTCTAACTTTAGAGATGTTGCGCAAATGGAAGAAAGCAGTCTTACATATTTGTTTAATATGTGCGTTGAAGGACATGTCCTGGTCAAAAATGACTCCAAGGCTCCTCACAGTGTTACTGGAGGCCAAGGTAATGCCATCCAGAGTAAGAAACTGGTTAGATACCATATTTCTAAGATTTTCAGGGCCGAGTACAATAACCTCAGTTTTATCTGAATTAAGAAGCAGAAAGTTAGCGGCCGTCCAGGTCTTTATGTCTTTAAGACATTCCTGCAGTTTAATTAATTGGTGTGTGTTACCTGGCTTCATAGATAGATAGATAGAGCTGCTGAGGAAGTAATTATTGAAGTTAACTCAGAAAGATCAATTGGAGAAAAAGAGTCTAACTTAACATCAATGGTACTAAGAGTAGCTGTAGATAATGTTACATCTGTGGGATGATTATTGGTAATTTTTTCTCTAATGATAAAAATTTTATTTGTGAAGAAGTTCATGAAGTCATTACTAGTTAACGTTAAAGGGATGGTTGGCTCAACAGAGCTCTGACTGTTTGTCAGCCTGGCTACAGTGCTGAAGAGAAACCTGGGGTTGTTCTTATTTTCTTCAATCAGTGACGAATAGTAAGATGTTCTGGCTTTGCGAAGGGCTTTCTTATAAAGCAACAAACTATTTCTCCAGGCTAAATGATGATCCTCTAAATTTGTGACACGCCATTTCCTCTCCAGATTACGAGTCATCTGCTTTAGGCTACGTGTTTGAGAATTATACCACAGAGTCAGGTACTTCTGATTAGAGACCTTAGTTTTCACAGGAGCTACAGTATCCAGAGTCGTACGTAGTGAGGAGGTAAAATTATTAACAAGATAATCGACCTCTGTTGGAGTAGTATTCAGATAGCTGCTCTGGTCTATGTTGGTACAGGGCATTGAAGATGATAACAGTGGGTGGATTATATTCTTAAACTTAGTTACAGCGCTTTCAGAAAGACTTTGATAAAGTCTACTCTCCACTGCTGTGTAATCAATTATTGTAAATGTAAATGTTATCTGGAAATGATCAGATAACTTTAAATTTCCATACTAGATGGCTGAACGTGCCTTGTAGTAAAAAGCACTGAGTTCCCAGTTAGAGGTGAACCTGCTACATAGGTACCAGTCAATATACAGGTTATACAGTGTCCTTTATAGAGGTCTTTTTAGGTTTGGTTAAGACTAGCCCACTAAACATTGGACGTCGGATAGATGTGCTGATCGTGTCTATATCTAGTCCATCAGTCCTTGATCAATTCTGGACATCTATACGACGTCCAAACCAGGTCCACCAGGAGATTGTTGTTTTTAATTTTCAATTTTTTCTTTAACTGGTTTATTTATTTAAATTAATCAACTTATTTTTTTGTAACCAGGTTAAAACTTTCATTTATTCAAATTTTTGAACTATTAAAAACACTGAACTCCTGCTACTTTTACATGTTACAATGTAAAATAATAATGGTTAAAGTATTTGGAAAAAATTAATTTTAAAAGGAGCACAATGTTTTTAACAAGTTTAAAAGAGCATTTGCATTATATATGATTCCTTTTTAATTTAGTGAAGCTGGTATCCTGTCTTATTGTGAAGAGCTTTGTAAGAGGAAGTGAGTGTGTTTGTGATCGGTAGCAGGACTAAGATAAGTTGTGATGGGAAATACGAGAAGTTTTTTCAAGTGTGTATGTAGGAACTGGACTATCTGCTCATCAGTTCTTGTCTTTACCTGTAAGAAGCTGGGGACATTTCTGCTCAAAATCCACCAGCTGCTTGCTTTTGTTTTAGTTCAAGACCCCAGCGCCATTTTGGAGATGTCCGCTGATCACTATGCATTCCTTCACACAAAACTGTTTCTGTACAGAAAACATTCCATCCATCCTCTGGAAACATGTGACTAAAGAGTCTATACATGTAAAAGCATTATAAAAACAACATCTAAAATGAGTCTAAGTTTGACATTGAAAAGACGTCCACAACGACCACTAAATAGCCCGTACACGGAGGTCGAAAAAGTACAAAAAAGTAACCTGACGTTACAAAACAACCCCTTCAGTGGGCCAAAATTGTATGTTTAAAAATGATTTATGAAATACGTCAGTCTAACATCACTTTGCACAGTGCAATGGTGTAGAGTTCAACACTTTTGCATGGCAAGTGAAAGGTTGTTTGTTCAATCCCAGATGGAGATACAAGTCCCCTTTGGCATTGCAGAAAAACTCAGCTGCTCCCTTACCATGAGAGGTGACAAGGGAGCAGCTGAATGTAGCTAGGCAACAACAGGACTTGAAAATATGGCTTGGGTCAAAAACAAAGTTAGCCTTTTGCATATTTCTTGACAAATCTGCTAGATGACCACTAAATCTGTGTTGTGTTCTACTACTGATTACAATGGATGATGACAGCATACTGAGAATGCTAGAAGGAAGAGGACAGAACCTGTGACTAATAACTCAGTTCTCTATCAGACTCAAAGGAGCTTGCAAAGAAAAGCGTCTGGACTTCTTTATCAGACCCTTCAAAATAGACGATAGTGCTTGCAGCATCAGCACATTCACACATCTTTGGTCTGCTGAACTGTCAGTGTTTTTGTATGACCAGCCGGTCACATTGTCTTTGCTGTCAATGTCATCTGTGTTTCAGACAAACCAGCACTGACCCTCTGCTATGCCCACAGCAGCTGCCTGTCTCTGCTGTCGCTGCAGTTCTTAGCCCACACTTACCCTCTCAAATCCAGGTCGACACTTCTAAATAGAGAGAACAAGAAGCAGAGGAGGATGGATTAGTAGTGTCAGAGTGAGAGTTAATAGAATCTCAAAAGAAGTAAATTGGCTTCAGTTTGCAGGCTTGACGTCTACCCATAGAGGATTTTGTTTTGGAGTAATAGCTGACTGTAAATAGGCTGAACCATCCAGCCACACAAACAATTTGTTAGAAGTGTAATATTTGTTTTACTCTGGCCTCAGCTGTTAGAGATAAAAGTCTAAAAGTGAACAGTCGTGTTCACTTTGAATCTTTGATATGCAAATAAAGCACACACAAGCAGCTATGTGCATGCAAACAGCCTCTTCAGTACCAACTGCAATGACTGCATGCTTCAGCTGCTAATCCACTGAGCCTGGCAGCCGTGAACTCCAAAGAGCCTTTCATCTTAACACAGGAAAGAAAACTCATGACACTGAGGCAAATAATGTCATTAAGTTAAGTTATCGTAATGTTTAAAAATTGAACTTTTAAATCAAGGTAAATTGTATTTAGCAGCTAATACTATAGAGCTGCTAAATATGATTTTTCTGTATTCCGAGTTGAAAGGCAGTTCATTTTTTTATGGAATGTCACTTTAATTCAGATTTACCACTTGGAATGTTCTAGCAGACCAACATACCCAGAGGTAGCTGTCCAAGATGGTGGAAGATGGTGGAACTGAGTTTTATTTATGGGGCGATCGTGGCTCAAGAGTTGGGCGTTCGCCTTGTAATCGAAAGGTTGCCAGTTCGAGCCCCGGCTTGGACAGTCTCAGTCGTTGTGTCCTTGGGCAAGACACTTCACCTGTTGCCTACTGGTGGTGGTCAGAGGGCTTGGTGGCGCCAGTATCCGGCAGCCTCGCCTCTGTCAGTGCGCCCCAGGGTGGCTGTGGCTACAATGTAGCTTGAAATCACCAGTGTGTGTGAATGGGTGGCTGACTGGTTGTGTAAAGCGCTTTGGGGTCCTTAGGGGCTAGTAAAGCGCTATACAAATACAGGCCATTTACCATTTATTCATGAAAGTCTTTTTCTGTATGATTGCTAGTGAAAACTGAATGGCTCTACCTGAGAACAAAATAAATCCTGTTTTTCCTGGATTTTTCTGGAACATGCTAACATGTGAGTTCCAAGATATCTAGCAAAAGTGAGGTTCAAAGACCATCCAAAAAGATATTACGCCTAATATCAGTGGTGTAACACACTGATACAAAATTTTTCTCCATTTAGTCAAATTAATGTAATTGCATTTAATAATATGTATATATCTTCAAATGTATTCTATGGATATGGATGCTAAAAACCCTGATCATAATGTAATTTAACAATAGGGTCTATTATGGTGTGGGTTTGTGTCAAGGACTTACTGCATCATTGACTTTTGTATTCTGTTTTATTTTTAAAACAAAAGCTTTCCTCATATCTGTTGTTTACATCCACAGATACAGAAGCAGTTTATCTGAACAGCGTGACATACGTAAATACGTGGTTTAAAAGGTTTTCTCTGATGTAAGAGGGCAGAAGCTTACATCCATTTGATTTGATTAAAAATAGGAACACCAAAACATGCAGCCAAGAAGTAATGTGGTTGAATCGTTTGCATAGTATGTCTTTGTAGTTTCTCAGGCAGCCAAGTCACGGTCCCTTTCTGCTTTAAATGCAGTGATACAGGCTAAACAACACAGCAGAGTACAGTGAGGGATGCCCTGAGCTCTACATAGGATGAACCAAGCCGCAGCTCTACAAATGCATAGCACAACACTAGAGGAGAGGAGAAACTTCAAAAATATAAAAAAGTCCAGTTGCCTTCTTTTCAAGCTCTCAAGACCATTTACATGGTGCAACCTTTATTCTGATTGGCTTGTGAAAAGCTTTATTCCACCCCTCTGAAACCCTACATTTTTGTCCTCTGTGTTCTCACTGAGGTGTTTTTGTGGACTATTTATATTCCACTTGGTGTTTGCAAACCAAATAGATTGTGTATATTAGGATTCATGTAAATGTCTCCAGTGTGTGTCTCCTAATCCATTCGGGGTTTTTTTGGTTGTTTTTTTGGGGGGTGGGGTGGGGTGGGGGTGGGGGGTTGTACTTGTGTTTGTCTCATCTCAGCCTTAATTCCTTTCACCTGCATGTTCTTATGCAATCAGCCCCGTGTTCTATTTCAGTGTCTGTTTTCTTTGTCTTGCTTTCTCCGGCTCATTTCTTTATATATGTGCATGAATGTGGTGTACAGTCTAATCTCCTTTCCTTTTCATTTTTGTTTGTGTCTTGTTTAGTTTTTATATCTTCCTGCTGTGCTTTGTGTCTGTTCCCTGTGCAGTTCTTCCCCTGCTGTGTGATTTGTATCCGTTATTAAAGCTAGTTTTCTGCTCTTGAAACAAATCCTTTATGTAATGCACTTGGGTTCTCTTTTGAAGTATCATAGGGCTCACATTTAGGCAAAGCAATAAAACATCGAAACGTCTAACTTCCACCCAAAATGTCTGTATGATCAACAAAACACTAACACTTGCTGAACTAGAAAGAATATTTAATCGTTTCATCCAGTCAGTTTAATTTGTTCTCTAAAGGCAGTTCATTACAGACAACGTGAAAATCACAAGAAAATACGCTCCATCTAGTTAAATGAAAGAAGGCAGATTATCCGTCTTATTCGCAGCACTGTAATTGTAAAGTCAGTGAGAAGTTGAAGGTTATTATGCCTTTCATCATTTTCTGTGGTGGCTACTCAAATTAAACACAGCAAAAGTTTCAAACTATGAGTTTAATGTATGTACAAGTAATCCAAGCTCAGATTACTCTCTTTGTTTTAAACAGGGATTCTTTTTTCTAATCTTGAACCTGTTTGATGTCAGTGAGGGTGGATGTCTCTAATATGATCATCATAACTCCGGCTGTGCTCTCAAAAAGCTCCCCTGGCTGTTTGCATCCCATTTGAAGAACGCTGGCTCATGAAAAAGGGCCAAGGGAGGTCAAACAGACATAAATTCCCCTTTATGCACTGCATTCATGTTGTGGCATCTAAGAGTGTAATCGGCTATTGCATATTAAAAAATGTAATAATTAATTTAGAAAAAAAGATATGTTGTACGTTTTTCTTCATCTATCTTGAGATGATGTGTGCAGATGTGAGTGTGTGTGGATCAGATCAAGTCAGACGGAAAAATATGATGAAAAAAATGACAAAGTGTGGAAGTAGGAGTGAGTGAGGATATTTGAGCTCTGCAGTTTAACAACATGGCAGAAGACTATGTTCATGAGAAATAGGGATCAGGGATCAAGGGTGTGTGTGTGTGTCTGTGTGTAGATGGGACTGAGTGAGTGATAACTCTTCATGGCAAGCCACTGCTGGCCACAGGGAATGTACAAAAAGAGCGTAACAAGAGTAGCATCTGAAAGAAAAAGCAACGAGCAAGTGGAGAGTTTTTATCTGTTTTTAAAAAGGAATTTCACAGAAAGTGGCTGAATGAGAGAGATACAAAGAAGAAGAGGAAGGAGATGTAGGAAGTGGGATGGGAAAATCAAAAGGATGTTTTCCTCTGGGATCAATTAGGTTCTTACAAAAACTGAGTACCAAAGAAACACATTTTCTTTCTCCACAAGCACGATTCCACACAATTAAAAAGACATTTAGATTAATGGAGGCCAGCTGTCACTAGACTTTGACTCAGCAGGCTTCTGTTTGAGTCAGTGGATTTGTATTCTATTTTTTGTATTGTTTGACTTCTTTTTTGCTAGATTTAGGCACCAAATCTACTTGGTTTGATTTAGCAAATGATCATTTTACAACATTTGAAAATTCTCCTCTGCATCCTGGTTTATGAACACGCTTCTTCAAATACATGAGTCACTGTCTCAAAGTAAATGATAGTAAGAACACCAGAAAATAAATTCCACAAATGCCGAACACAAGTTACATATACTTGCGATATGACACATACATAATGCATCTGCATCAATATGTATCTGAGAATACAGTTCAGCTGTTGATCCCTGTTAGGAGACATATTGGTGAAGTCCAGATTAGCAACACATGAAATTCCCATCACTCCAGCACTCTCACTGTCTGGTTGCTCTTGTAATCTTCCTCTGCCCGCTTCTCTGCAGACCATTAGCCGCACCTTTCCTCTGTCTCTGTCAGCGACTGTGGAAATACAAGGTGATAAAAATGATGGAGTGGCAGACTAGAGATTTAATCCACAAAACAAATCTGGCTTTTCATTTTTGCTCAGAGATGAATGTCTACAGTAGCTTATTCTGAATAATTCAACAGCTACTACTGAGTGCATTCACACATTTCTTCACACATCATCAGGCATTGTATGGATTTTCTACAATCCATTCTAACTGAGCAGTGCTATGATCCTTCATAGCAGGATTTACTGTTGTAATGTTGAATGTATCACATGCAGTAGGTTAGAGTAGACAAATGATTAGCCCAAAAATTATATTTTATCTTTATTACTTGTCTCAAACTCCTTGATAGTACAGTAAAATCAGACCAGACTCGGGGAGTGCTGTGAGAGATCTAAACATGAAGATAACTTTCCTAACTCCCAAAATGAAACAAGAATGTAGCCTGAGGCAAGAGGTCTAGAAAAAAACATCAGCTGTGCAGTGCAGTGTAGAAAGTACACTATTTGTTTTAAAGAAGCATTCATACTTGATGCACAGAATTGATCATTATTTCTGAAACAAATCTAGAGTTTGCTCATCCACAAGCTAAAATTCTGTGTTTTGCACCTTTTTAGACTACTTGTAGAATACTGTGGAGCTGCATAACTATATAAAGTTATACATGTTAAACTGCCATGTGTTGCAGCTATTGCATCTTGCACTTATAGCATTCGGTCCATCAGAATTCCCTCACCACAAAGACCTTCTTGCTACCCGAGCTTTTGTTTTGTGAACAGTAGAAGACGCGGTTGTGACTACTCACCTTGCTTTCTCTCTGTCTCTGTCTCCTGGGTCTCTGCAGTCATAGATCAGCAGGGTCATAAATTGAACCCAGGGGAATGCTGGAATGTTGTTGTTTAATCCTTTCATTTGTATTTCTCATTCTATTTTCCTTCAATAAACCTCCCACATACTCTGCCTGCAGTTCCATTGGACATACATATTTGACTTTCTTTCACACCTCAACATATATTTTCCGTTCTTCTGTGAAAACAAGGAATAGACTTTATGAACTGTGAACCTTCACTGAAAGCAAAAGCTTATCAGTGCAGTCATGCCAGCCTTTTCTTTTCATGCCCATTATCTCACTCTGGCTCTTTTCCATTCCCTCTCCTTTTTCGCCAGCATGACTGAGCAAAGCTGTAATGTCTCAGCCTTTCCTTCCCACCTCTGTTTAACCCTTAGTACTGTTCATATATCACACCTTCACAGTGTGAGCTGCATCAATTTTGGCCGATACTTCCGTCTTAGGTATCTGTTCCTTATTTTGAACTATTTTGAACTATTTTGGTGCCTAAATAGGCTCTCTGACATTAGTAAATGGATGATTAATATTTAATAAATGTTTCTGAGAGCAGGGGCAGTGTTTTATTTTGTAGGTTTTACAGTCATTTTCAGAGACAAATGTCTACTATCACACAGTATCATGTCCTGTTTTCCCTAAGACATAAAAACATAACAGCCATAATGATTTTAATTGTATTTTATTGAAACTTAAAATGGAAAGAACATTTTAGGATTTGGGACTTTATATATCCAACAACCATCAAACATTATCTTTTATATCTTAAAAAGTCATCATAGCAAAGAAATGATCACAATAATTTTATTGTACATTTACTAATTATATAACACCTGAAACATAAAACATGAAAATGCAAATGAAACTTTTACTAATTCAGCAACTAGCTAGTGCCTGTCTTTGCATGAATATAGGCAAAGGTGGTCATGGCACTGTCAATCTCCCTCTGGAACTCTATCACGACTGTCCTACAAAAATAAACACATGACATGTACCGTTTCAAAGTTTCAAGATTATTTAAATCCCTCATTTTCCTTGACTTGACCCACACTAATTGATTTGAAATCAGTATTAAGAGATAAGGTTTAAAAGTGATCAGGATCAGTCTCACTGTACAAAAATCCATTGCACCTTAACAACAATTACTTATAATATTTTAATAGTTGTGTATTTTGGGTCATTTGAAAAAGGATGACATTTAGGGCTTTTTTTGTTTGTTTGTTTTTTCCACTGTTGTAAAATGTCAAAATGGGTCAAATTTGAACTGCAAGTAACTGTCAACAGTTTCACTAATCTCCTGCCTCCTGCTAAAAATTCCTCCTCCGTCTCTTCCAAAATATCACCCCCCATTTGTTATCCTCTCCATGGTCTCCGCCTTGGAAGCACTACAGCGCTCTGTTGCCATGACAGCAAAGGTAATGTCAAGGCAAGAGATCAGCGAACCTGTTTTTAACCTCTTGTTTGTGTCTGTGAATCATACAGAGACACAGTGACACGTTCTCCAGCCCCCAGGTGGTCTTAGCTTTACAGGCTGGGTCTCTCAGACCTAACAGGAGCTGGTTGTTTTTCTCAAAGAGAGAACCTGTGGCCTTCATTCTGTTGCCATGGTAACCCGCATGGATCCTTTATTTGATAATTCTTTGGTTGTAATGCCCCTGGCGAAGTTTTGATTGGTTCGAATGGTGAAGGCTACAGTTAATAAACTCTAACCTTCACCACTCTGTGTTTTGTCTGGATTGTTTTTTTTATTGAGGGAGTGCTATAGGTCAAGCACATTACTGCACTGTATTCCCTGCCAGTTCTGTTTAAAAATAAAGCTATAAAAACACACCACACTTTGGTAAAGCTTGAGTTTGACCTTTTGGTCTTTTGAAAATACACGTGGTCATTATTGGAAGAAAGGACAGAAATGATGAGCTAATGCTAACCTGAATTTATCATATACTGAGACACTAACTAAATGTTGATTTAGGAAATTTAAAACAATAAAACATAAAGATCATTCCTTCCGCCTTAAATTATGACTTTTCCTATAGTGACCTACGATACTTAAAAAATTAAATACTTTTACACAGTGCTACAAATGTATGTGAATTGAGGCTGTTGACTATTTTGTACTGTAATCTATTTTAGGCTCACATCGTGGGCCTGATTTTAGGGAGTCTTGAAATTGTAAAGGGTCGTCAGGTCCTGCGCGGACCAACTGTGTGGGGTGATGGAGCACCTCTTCAACCTGAGCCTGAGGCTGGGAAGAGTCCCACAGCTCTGGAAAACCTCCTGTGTTGTACCAGTGCCAAAGACTTCACGCCCCAAGGACCTCAACAGCTACAGGCCGGTGGCTCTGACATCCCACCTGATGAAGACCCTGGAGCGGTTGGTCCTGGCTCAGCTTCGGCGCCTGGTGAGCTCATCACTGGACCCACTTCAGTTTGCCTACCAGCCTGGCATTGGAGCGGATGATGCCGTCATTCACCTCCTACATCGTTCCCTCGCTCACCTGGAGACCGCTGGAAGCACTGTGAGAATCATGTTCTTTGATTTCTCCAGTGCCTTCAACACTATTCTTCCCTCGGTTCTAAAGGACAAGCTGGAGAACTCTGGAGTGGACCATCACCTCACTACCTGGATTTTGGACTACCTCACCGACCGACCACAGTATGTGAGGACTCAGGGCTGTGTGTCGGACAGGGTCGTCTGCAGTACGGGGGCCCCACAGGGAACGGTTCTGGCTCCGTTCCTCTTCACCATCTACACTGCAGACTTCTCCCACAATTCCACCCAGTGCTTCCTGCAGAAGTTCTCTGATGACTCTGCAATAGTCGGCCTCATCACTGATGGGGACGACAAGGAGTACAGAGGACTGACCCAAGACTTTGTGGACTGGTGCCAGCTGAACTACCTCCAGATCAACGCCAGTAAAACCAAGGAACTGGTGGTAGACTTCCGCAGGCACAAGCATTCTCCACTGCAACCACTGAACATCCAAGGTATGGACATTGAGGCTGTGGACAGCTCAATGTCCACAGTACCTTGGTGTTCATCTGAACAACAGACTGGACTGGACTCATAACTCAGACGCCCTCTACAGGAAAGGGCAGAGCAGGCTGTACCTGCTGCGGAGACTCAGGTCATTTGGAGTGGAGGGCCCACTCCTGAAGACCTTCTATGACTCTGTGGTGGCTTCTGCTATCTTTTATGGTGTGGTCTGCTGGGGCGGCAGCATCTCTGCCGGGGACAGGAAGAGACTGAACAGGCTGATCCGAAGGGCCAGCTCTGTTCTAGGATGCCCTCTGGACCCAGTGGAGGTGGTGAGTGACAGGAGAATGATGGCTAAGCTGTCATCACTGTTGGACAACATCTCCCACCCCATGCAGCAGACTGTGACAGCACTGAGCAGCTCCTTCAGTGGCAGGCTGCGGCACCCACGGTGTGGGACGGAGAGATTTCGCAGGTCTTTCCTCCCCACTGCTGTCAGACTCCACAATAAAGACTTTAACTGATCAAACACACACATCCACACATGTGCAATAACACTAAGTGCAATAATCTTTTCTGTCATCGTTGTATTTTTACTCAGTTGTATATAGCATTTGTATTCTATTTTTATCTTATTGTATATTTATTTTATTTTATTCTACTGTATATAGTATTTTATTTTATTCTATTCTGTACAGTTGTGTACTGTATTTATTCTTATTGTATCCTAATTTTTGCCTCATAACTTTTGCACTGTCCACTTCCTGCTGTGACAAAACAAATTTCCCACGTGTGGGACTAATAAAGGTTATCTTATCTTATCTTATCTTGTACATGCCATGTCTGTAGGGATGGGTATCGTTTAGGTTTTATCCGATACCGGTGCCAAACCGGTACTTTTGAAACGGTGCCGGTGCTTAAACAGTGCTCAAACCAGTGCTTAAAGAATGGAGAACACAAAATTGGTCCAAAAACCTCTCATGTTCAGCTGTTTTTTTGTAAAAAGATAACAATGTTAGCCTTTTCTGCAGCTATGGGGCACATATGGTATCACTCTTGGCTGGAAGCAGGCCTTAATCAATGGAAAAAACTCAAACTTTGTCCAAAAACCTCTCATGTTTAGCTGTTTTCCACTTTTTCTTTGGTCATTTTAGCCTTTTTGGCCAGGGAGAAGGGAGTATCTGCCATCAAACAAGAAGACAGCCGCATGTAGCTATGACGATGTTTGCTAGTTCACCTTACATGCATTAATTTAATAACGTGGTTAGCCTACTCAACGTAAATTACACACGAACAACATTAAGCTACTCACGCAGAGAAGAACAGCTGCTGCTGCCATCATCATCCATCATCATTTCTGCTACACTGGCAGGGCTAGGGGCCAGGACTCTACTCTTTGGGTTTTTGGGGGATGTTGCTAACTCCGGGTCCGATAACAGGCACCACACCCGCAGTAGATGTGCACGGTGTGAGGTCTCGCAGCAAGCTATCAAATACGGCGCATTTCTCGGCTTTTAAAAAAAACGCTATGCGTCGCCAAGTGTTTCATCGGATTTGAGGTGTTACCTCCTTTGACAGTATCACCTTAAAGCACTTGTTGCAGGCTGCTGAGTTTGCATCTTTTGCTGTGAAGTACAGCCAGACTTTTGACCGCTTCGCCTTGGGCATTTTAGCTCTGCTCTAAAAGAACGTACGTACCTGGACCCGCCTACTATCCTCAGAAACGTAAAGTGATTGTCTAGAATCTAAAGTGTGTCACAGCTCAGGAAAAAAAAGCACCGAAATGTGCGCTGCTTTTCGGTCTGGGTACCGGTACCCATCCCTACATGTCTGTCTGTATTTTTATGGGAAAGTGATGACAGAGTTCACGGTAGGCTTTGGCACTGTTCATGTTCCCACAGAGAAAGGTACCTGCTGGCTTGTCTTTGCATCATTTACATGAAGTCTTACCAGGCTATTTCCCTCAGATTGTTCAACATTTTGTATCGATTTATATGGACTTGCATAATTAGTGCATGCTAACAAATAAATGTCTAAAAGACTGACAGCAGCCATACGTTTGATCCATTGGTCACAGTAGTTATGGCTCAGGTGATGCTTGTCTACTAATTCCTGGGTTGTCAGTTTGTTCCCCAGCACCTTCTCATGTAAAAATGTCCTTGGGTAAGACACTGGACCTGAAGTTACCAGCATGCATTCTAACCAAACACAAAATCAGCTGATTAATTCCTCCTTCCATAGTTGTTAATCAGTGAGACTGCCTGCTGCTTGAAATTAAAGCCTGCAGCCTTTCAGCCTTCCAAAGAATAGTGCTGCCCATCACAAATTAATTGGTATATTCAAACGAAGCACTTTCATTCATGGGTCATCAAACTAACTAATTAAATGTTACGAGCAACAACAAAAATGTCTAAAGAGTCTAATACTGACCTTTAATTGGGAAGGCACTCAGTTTGCCACATGTTCTACTCCCAGAAAGTTATTGTTTATTCCCATTAACCAATGTCAAGCCTTTTCTCTCAGCGTCTAAGTAATCTTTTTTCCTTTTAGCTCTCACAGCCTGACTTATAGCCAATCTCTGTTCCCCATTTTAATGAGGTAATTAGTGTCTGTTTGTTTATATGTGTTGTGACACAAATATCAGGACTGATGTGGATGATCAGCTTTCTTTTTTATCAGTCTATAGTTGATGATTTGGTTGTCTGGAATATGCACTGAAATTGTCTGGAATAAATTCTGGTATGCAAGCAGCACCTGCAGGACAAACCTAAGAGTCTCAGTGAAACATGTTTAATTGTTGATGTCTGCATGACTGAAAGTCGTTTGCACAATGACTCATATCTTCCATCCAACAGTGCACCAGGGACAGATTTCTCCACACAGACAGGTAATTTGAAAGAGGAACATGCTGACAGATTAGAAAGGCTCTGGAGTATAGTATAAACACGGTCATGACTCAGACTGCATGAACCTTAACACAAGCTGAGCACAGAGATAAACAGTAAAAGTTAAAAGTAGATGTCTTTCTGAAAGCGCTGTAACTAAGTTTAAGAATATAATCCACCCACTGTTATCATCTTCAATGCCCTGTACCAACACAGAGCAGAGCAGCTATCTGAACGCTACCCCAACAGAGGTCGATTATCTTGTTAATAATTTCACCTCCTCACTACGTACGACTCTGGATACTGTAGCTCCAGTGAAAACTAAGGTCTCTAATCAGAAGTACCTGACTCCGTGGTATAATTCTCAAACACGTACCCTAAAGCAGATGACTCGTAATCTGGAGAGGAAATGGCGTGTCACAAATTTAGAGGATCATCATTTAGCCTGGAGAAATAGTTTGCTGCTTTATAAGAAAGCCCTCCGCAAAGCCAGAACATCTTACTATTCATCACTGATTGAAGAAAATAAGAACAACCCCAGGTTTCTCTTCAGCACTGTAGCCAGGCTGACAAAGAGTCAGAGCTCTGTTGAGCCAACCATCCCTTTAACGTTAACTAGTAATGACTTCATGAACTTCTTCACAAATAAAATTTTTATCATTAGAGAAAAAATTACCAGTAATCATCCCACAGATGTAATATTATCTACAGCTACTCTTAGTACCATTGATGTTAAGTTAGACTCTTTTTCTCCAATTGATCTTTCTGAGTTAACTTCAATAATTACTTCCTCCAAACCATCAACGTGTCTTTTAGACCCCATTCCTACAAAACTGCTCAAAGAAGTCCTGCCATTGATTAATTCTTCGATCTTAAATATGATCAACCTATCTCTAATAATCGGCTATGTACCACAGGCCTTCAAGCTGGCTGTGGTTAAACCTTTACTCAAAAAGCCATCTCTAGACCCAGCAGTCTTAGCTAATTACAGGCCAATCTCCAACCTTCCTTTCATATCAAAAATCCTTGAAAGAGTAGTTGTCAAACAGCTAACAGATCATCTGCAGAGGAATGGTTTATTTGAAGAGTTTCAGTCAGGTTTCAGAGCTCATCACAGCACAGAAACAGCTTTAGTGAAGGTTACAAATGATCTTCTTATGGCCTCTGACAGTGGACTCATCTCTGTGCTTGTCCTGCTAGACCTCAGTGCAGCGTTCGATACTGTCGACCATAATATCCTATTAGAGCGATTAGAACATGCTGTAGGTATTACAGGTACTGCACTGCAGTGGTTTGTATCATATCTATCTAATAGACTCCAATTTGTGCATGTAAATGGAGAGTCCTCTTCACACACTGAGGTCAATTATGGAGTTCCACAGGGTTCAGTGCTAGGACCAATTCTGTTTACATTATACATGCTTCCCTTAGGCAGCATCATTAGAAGACATAGCATACATTTTCACTGCTATGCAGATGACACCCAGCTCTATCTGTCCATGAAGCCAGATAACACACACCAATTAGTTAAACTGCAGGAATGTCTTAAAGACATAAAGACCTGGATGGCCGCTAACTTTCTGCTTCTTAATTCAGATAAAACTGAGGTTATTGTACTCGGCCCTGAAAATCTTAGAAATATGGTATCTAACCAGATTCATACTCTGGATGGCATTACCTTGGCCTCCAGTAACGCTGTGAGGAACCTTGGAGTCATTTTTGACCAGGACATGTCCTTCAACGCACATATTAAACAAATATGTAAGACTGCTTTCTTCCATTTGCGCAACATCTCTAAAATTAGAAATATCCTGTCTCAGAGTGACGCTGAAAAACTAGTTCATGCATTTATTACTTCCAGGCTGGACTACTGTAATTCATTATTATTAGGATGTCCAAAAAACTCACTGAAAAGCCTTCAGCTAATCCAAAATGCTGCAGCAAGAGTACTGACAGGGACTAGAAGGAGAGAGCATATTTCTCCTGTTTTGGCTTCCCTTCATTGGCTTCCTGTTAAATCCAGAATTGAATTCAAAATCCTGCTCCTCACATACAAGGTCTTAAATAATCAGGCCCCATCTTATCTTAATGACCTTGTAGTACCATATCACCCTATTAGAGCACTTCGCTCTCGCTCTGCAGGCCTACTTGTTGTTCCTAGAGTATTTAAAAGTAGAATGGGAGGCAGAGCCTTCAGTTTTCAGGCCCCTCTTCTGTGGAACCAGCTTCCAGTTTGGATTCGGGAGACAGAAACTATCTCTACTTTCAAGATTAGGCTTAAAACTTTCCTTTTTGCTAAAGCATATAGTTAGGGCTGGACCAGGTGACCCTGAATCCTCCCTTAGTTATGCTGCAATAGACGTAGGCTGCCGGGGGATTCCCAAGATGCATTGAGTTTTTCCTTTCCAGTCACCTTTCTCACTCACTATGTATTAATAGACCTCTCTGCATTGAATCATATCTGTTATTAACCTCTGTCTCTCTTCCACAGCATGTCTTTTATCCTGTCTTCCTTCTCTCACCCCAACCGGTCGCAGCAGATGGCCGCCCCTCCCTGAGCCTGGTTCTGCCGGAGGTTTCTTCCTGTTAAAAGGGAGTTTTTCCTTCCCACTGTCGCCAAAGTGCTTGCTCATAGGGGGTCATATGATTGTTGGGTTTTTCTCTGTATCTATGAAGCGCCTTGAGGCGACTTTTGTTGTGATTTGGCGCTATATAAATAAAATTGAATTGAATTGAATTGAATTAATCCTTATTACTAAAGTTAACACGGCTGAACTTTTATCCTATAGTACCACAACTAAATAGTATGTAGTTTATATAGACTGGGATCAATCAGAAGCTAACAGGATTAGCAAAGAATAAAGCTATGCCTAAGCCCAAACCAAACCACACATTGAGCAAAGGCCCATAAGGAGAAAGACCTAAACATAAATCTGTAGGTAACTGTGGTGAAGGGGATGTGGTGCAACTGACCTTTGTTAGCCTTTATGCTACAGACACACTAGAGAAAACAGCGTTTGGAGAAGGCAACCAAAACTCATGCAATGGTGGGAAGAGAGCTTGCATTTGCTTTTCTATCAGTTGCTATCTTCGAAATACTTTGGTGTATCAAGATTGTAATAGAAATAAGATGTAGTCTGTTTGCGTTCAGACTGCCACCAGTTTGCAGTTGAAAGACAATTGACAATTAGATGCAATCTATTTGTAAAAATACAGCAACTGACTGTGATAAATCTGTGAAAATTGTGAATCTGCTGCCTTGGATATAAACAGAAATTCACATTCACTATGATATTGAGACATAGTTGCTGCAAGATGGCGATTCAACTGCAAAATGACATAGACACTTGGCAACCTTGCTTTTGTATAGGAATGTAACTAGAACACAAACACCTGGTAATCATTTGACTCCAGTCTACAACTGCAAAGAGGTGCATCACAGGCAAGTTGTGTTCAGGCTTCGATTAAATGCAACTGCCTGCATTTGAATTAGATCACAGTTATTTGCAGATATTTACCAATCTGTCTTAAAGGATTGCAGTCGGTTTGATTTGGACCGTGATTGCTTGGAGACAGGATTACCTCCCCCAAGAGTAACTGGGGAAGGATGTCTGGAATATCCTATTTAGCCTACTGCCAGCAAGAACCTGGCTTTGGATGAACAGAAGATCATGGATGAGTGGATGGAGATTGCCTCTCTCCAGGCAACCTGTCCAGTCACCTTTTGAAAAAGGTCATTGATCAGACACAATGATATCACAATTAGGAACACAACAACAAGTGTGATATTTATAAACACACTCCTTCTAATATGTCTAATACTGAATATCATTACCACTGTCTAGTCTAGCATCAATGTTAGCATCACAAAAGATAATGTGCTATTATTATACACATGAAAAGATGACAACAAAGTTACTTTTGCGCTGAACTGTTCCTGTATAGAATCCCTGCTTGTGGGTGTCATCTTAGCTTTGCGGGGAACACATGAAGCAATTCATTTTGAGGATTAGTCAGGTTATTGACTGTAGTTAGGTCAATTTCAATGCACCTTTGAACTTTGACTTTTCTGCATCAGTTTATGCTGAAAATCTCAAACATCAGTTGATATCACAATATGTAATACAGTACGCGTTGCGCTTATGCTGACTCCCTACGCATTAAGACGTGATTTATTATTCTGTCCTCTTATGAAGCTTGAGCCCTTTATGAAGCTTGATACACAGTGTAGGGAGATGATAAGTCATCCATCTTTTGGATATCATCTACATCTTAACTATACTATGTAGTAGTGACTGACGAAATGGAAAGATGAACAAAGTTTCCTTTTGATCACTTAACAAAAAAGCAACAAACTTTCTGAAGCTGAAAAACAAAAGACTCGGGATGAAGTAATAATTCATAATCATATTTTTGAGGGAAAAAGCTGTGGCTGATGAAAAAAGATTCACCTCTGTCAGAGGTACCTGAGTGTTGGGTTTTTGTTCCTCTACTTGTTTTTATTATGGGGTGGTAGAGATGACACAGTGGCTCTGGGGTTATTTATTTCTGCCACACAGAAATATTGTATCTCATAACAGAATGATGGATAGAGACCAATAAGAACAATGAGGTGTAAACCACAGTGGTCTCTACAGCAACCTAGCTGGAATATTTAAAAAGTATCAAATCATACTTTTTTAAGTGTTTTTTGAGTTTTGGAGTCCTGCAGTAGTGATAATTCTGCTATCTTGTATCTACATTTTTTTCTCTTGCAGTTTATCCTTGATAACAGCTCCTTCCTCTCTGGGTGTGAGAATGAATGTCTCAACAGCAATTATTAGCATTATGTTAGTTCAAGAAATACTTTGGCTAGGATGTTATGTAAGACTGTAGTCTCTGCTTTGAAGTTTCACCATCATATGCTCTGTACTCTCTCGTCTCTCTCTACCTCAGGTAAAGCTACCTCACTGATAACAGGTTATATAAATAAGCCCCCTCTACAGTGTCAGCCGTGTCTGCCATCTCTCCTCTGCTGTCATCACAATAGAGCAACCTTGAAGTGAAATGTTGCATGAGATTAAATGTCTGATCTGATGCAGACGATCTGGATAGTTTGGGACATAAACAAACAAATCATAACAGTTAAAATGTGTTATATGAGCTGCTTTGTTGACATAATGAAAGAGTATTTTGAAGATGGTACTTTTTTTATTGGAGGAGCAAAACAAGGGTGGGAAAGGTATATTTGTTACAATGTTTAATATGGATTACTGCATGTAGAATAATAACTTGTTGGTAATGTTTTTACAACTTATAATGTAATTGCTTGTCTGTAATTATGATAAAAGAAAAAAAAGAAAGATTGACTTCAGAAATACAATGGAAATGAAACACAAATGAAGAACATGAAATGAGACGTGTTATTGGTGTTTTTGTTTAAGCTCTCAGAACTGCTTTCTGTCCTTCAAAAGTTCAAGTCATTGCTCAAGTTCTCTTGTCTATTCTCCTGCAGACATCACATCTCAGTCATTCAATGTTCCCGCCTCTTCACTGCACTACTTTGTCTTCTTGACACTCAAATATACACACCCAGGCAGCTGTCTGCAAACCCACACACGTCAGCTATTCATAAACTCATCTCACACACTCCTAAACTAACTTTAGCCGTATACTCATCTCTTTCCCCGATCACTTCTTTTAGTCATATGTCAGACTGGCCTTATGTGATCACTTTCCACACATCACTCTGCAGCAGTCAGGTGGCCTGACTCCTGTCTCAACCTCCTGTGGCCAACTATCTGCTTCTTCCTTTGGTTGAAGTCAAAGTTATGAAGCCACGGTTGCTACTGGATTATGCATTTTGAATCTTCAGTGTCCATGTGTTGCTACCACCATGTTTGTTTGTTTTTGGACCCAAAAGTTACCTTATTTATATGAAGTTACTGAAGTTAGCAACTAAGGTGGGCAATCTTGGCTAACTACCTGCATTGACAAACTCTGCAATGCATAGATAGCTAGTAGCTGATTAGTCCTAAGTAAAACTAAAAAACTGGAAAGTGAGGTAAGACTTCTTGGACACACACACACACACACACACACACACATATATATATATATATATATATATATATATATATATATATATATATATATATGTATATATAGCATAAGCCAATCACCTTCTTAATTGTAACTGTATAGCTAGAAAAGCTGAGAATACGAGGATAGCATGGGTTCGGTATCTTGCACAAAATAACCTTGTTGAGTTCTTAAATAATGACAGACAGGTGTTTACAATAGAAACCAGCTACAGTGTTAGAAGCACTGAAGAAGAAGTGCAAGGGGACAGACCAACAGACACTGATGCAACTCAGTGCAAGACTACAGACTAGAGGGTGGGAGGAGAAATGGAGGAATATCAGTTTTAAAGACTTAGATTTGCAGTTGAATTTATAATTTTATGAAAGGAAGGGAAAAAGAGGGGAGTAGCATGCTGAGGCAGCTGTCCTCTTGTTGAACCACTTAGCTGATATTAAATTCAGACATGATGACTTCATCCCCAAGCACTTAGCCACTCAGCAGTTATTACATCATCAGATTTGGAATTGAGCCGAATGATGTCATCCCTAGAGGTGGGGCAGGTGATGCGCACATGTGTGCACAGACTGTGTAATGTAGTAGTATAATTTTAAAGAAGCTTTTAGCTTATACAGATTTTTTGTGGAGATGGTGGCTGTTGCCATAGGAAAATAATAAGAATATTTAACTTTATTACCTTAGTTTCTTGCATCAGACTCAACCCTTGAAATCCTTTATAGAAGCGGTGTTAATGTATTTTTAATAACACACTGACAGTGAAATAAAAAAGAAAAAAAAATCAAACTCATTTTCTTTCTCAGAACTTGCCATATTTTATAAGTACATACATTTACATTTCAGCCGTCTTTGTGCTCACAGTAAAGGGGACAAAACACAACGTAAATATTATGCGGCTCCCATCTCTTTAGCGCTAACACACAAACACACACACACACACAAACTCACACAGTGGTGTCAGGACACTTTATTCGAAAGACGCGCACCCTCTCACACGTGTGTAAATGCATCCACATTACTGTCCCCGATGCAGTCAGTCAGTTCCAATCTATTCTCCAACCACCTAATTTAGGCTTTCTTGCACTTAAGAAAATGATATATGAAATACCACTTATACTTACAAAACATGTTCAACAAACCAAGAGTACAAATAAAAAAAAAGAATAAATAAAAACAGTCTACATCTTTATGATGAAAACATTGTCATTATAAAATAAACTTTAATAATAATCCACTTTTTTACAGCTGTGTCAGATGTGGTTCATTCTGGTTTTCATATGATGGAATATAGGTTACTATTTATAGGAGGAAGAGCTGAAGAAAGAGAAGAAGAAGAGGAAAAGAAGAAGAGTAATAGCAACATTAAAGACATTCTGCACTGCACACGGCTACAGTGACAATTGGTTTCTTGCATGTAGATGATGCTGCATGTTTCCAGGTGATTTTCAGTGACAGTCTTTGGAATCGTTTAAAGCTTTGGGGTTCCTTTTGTCATGCCCCTGCCCTCCCACTGAACCCCAAATACTTCAAAGATAGGTGATTGAATGAATGAACAATTGAATGATGACATCACTTGAAATGAACCCCTCCTACACACATCAAAGTCCACTCCCCCCTTATTCAACCCGCCCTCATTTTAAGTCCATTGGTTACTGGCAAGCAGGATGTTGGATCCCACCCATCCTCATTCCGTCCCTCTCGTGGTTGAACCAGATCAGATATGGATGACAGGAGCCACCAACACCCCAACTTTCTAATCCTCTGACATGACATGCCACTTGGCGATCTGGCGACGCGGGTGGTCGCAGATCTCCCTCCAGTGCTCCCCGGGAGTACCTGCCGCCGATGTGCCCAGCACAAGGCGCCCAATGACGGTGTTGGGGCAGCGTGAGTTGCCCATGTCTGAGTCCATCAGCAGTAGCTCCACGCTGGTGTCCCTCAGGCCCTCTTCGGAGGGTAGATCGAAGACAAAGAGCTCATTAAACACCGGGTTAGGCGAGCTTTTCTTCACATGGGTTTTCTTCTTGCACACGCGTTTCTTTCCATGATACATGTTCACCTTGACATATGGATCTGGAGGAGAAGAACGACAAGAGTTGAGCAAGAAAAGCCACAGCGACTATCCATGCCTGCGGCAGCTGCAGAGTGGCACATTATTTCTAAACCAGATCAATACAGCAATCAATAGGGCGGAAATGATGGATGTTAGTGATGAGGACAAAAGAGGCTGGCTGTGTAAACACTGTGTGTGTACGTGTGTGTGTGCTTGTCACTAAAGTGCTCTATCACATCCTGATCAGATTACTTTGGTGCGGTGGCGGTGCCATTAGTGCAACTATCACAGCATCTAAAGCAGTCTGGGATGCACAGCAGGAAGAGCAAAATGATTTTGGTTTCATCCCTTTACCGTTATGAAGAAGAAATACATTCAAGCCTGCAGTTATATGGACATGGTTTGCATATTAAACTGGTTCAGTTAAAAGCCTGTGTACCTGTAGGTCCATTGTTTTCAGTCTTGGGGAGGTGGCGAGCTTTGAGAACAACTACAGTCAGAGTGTTGGTGGTGGACTGGTAACACAGGGACAGCAATAACTCACCACGACCTGAAGATTTCTGTGGAGAAGAGAAGAATGGATAAAGGTTAAAAAAAAGCAAAAATCGGCAAAGCAAACAGAGCAAACATTTGTAAGTGAAACTTACACTAAAGAAACCCTAAATTCAGCCTGTCCTTTCATGTTTTCCAATTCTACTTAATAAGCAGTCATTTGTAAAGTTGTTATTCGGTTGTCAAGTTAATACATTTAAGTAGCTTAAATTAATCAGAAGAATGGATCCACTTAGTATGTATTAAAAGAATTAACACAATAGGGCGTTTAAATAATGAATAACCTACAAAATTACGAGCTACAGAACGGTTTGTGGTGCTGCTGCTGCTTCCCGTGCAGCAAATGGTGTCAGTCCTGACAGCTTGAGACACTGCCGGCTAAATAATCATCACCTGCTTATGTGGTAGATTTTCATATTTAACACACACAAAATGTGTCACTGAGAAGCTCCCAATCTTCTCTACAATTTGTTGCTGCTGTCAGTTTGCTCATGCACATACACATCCATGCCCGCACCCCGTGAGAGTCGGCACCTCAGATGGTTGCGATCGCACCTTAGAGGCTCGCAGTCTCATGGTTGCCACAGCAACGAGAAGTAGCACACAGAGAACTTCTACCACTGACCTGATGTTCAGGTCTAAATCCAAAAGGATTGCCTGTTATTTTTAGTCTTATTAGTTTGTTTATTTGTGTATTAATGTATTTATTGTTTCTGTACTTCCAGAGCAAAAGCATGTTGGTGATGGTGTATTGATTCTTTAAACTACTGGGTGGTCACACATACACAAAACTACACAAAGCAGTGAGACAAAATCTATGTCACACAGACAAAGAGAGCCACCACCCTGTAAGGCACGGGCTGCAACTTTTAAGAAACAACTGCATGCGTCTCTCATGCTGATGTGGAGAAAATGGTTCTGTTTAATTATTGTCCCTTTGTACACTGTAAATCCATGTCACAAGGCCAACAAGCTGCGTTCTCTGCCCTTTTATTTGCATATGAAATGTTTCTCATTCTGACAAGTTCAGCTGCGGCATAGCAAATAAATGAAAGAGATTAAGGATTTTCTTCAGCAAAAGAATCCAGAAATAACCTGCAAAGCAATTTCATGAATTCTAAAACTAATTTTTAGCTGATTTCACAGGTTCTTATTCCCCCTTACTATAAAGCTTTGCGAGATTTCTCTCCTCTGGGACCCAGATGAGAAATGGAATTGATGAAATACAGTTTGTCTCAGCATGGGGTGAAGAGAAGAGAGATAAGAAATCTTATCCTCTTGAAGAGAGACGAGTGGAGATGGGATAAACCCTTTATACTTCACAGACTTCCGTTTCCTAGCACTTCCCTAGAGTACGATATGGTACCAGAGACCATTAAAGACATTACACGTAGCTCATATTCCTTTTGAGAAACTACAAATATGCATGAACATATCCACAACTACCACACAGGGAAAGAGCTTCCATTTTAGAAGAGCACAATATCACCTCACACGTCTATAATTACACAATGAGAGATGCTCATGCATGGCCATACCATTTAATACCAGTCTATAGAGTGGTGCTCTATACTATACCACAGACCAATGATATCCTTTTACTTTTATTTAATTTAGCCAAACCAGGAATCATTTAGGCTAATGCATTTAGAGGAAATGAAGACATATTGTACTCATGGGTGTCAAAGTACTCAATACATTAAATGACACTTATAAACATTACTGCTGCATGTTTGTGGTCCTCACAGATGCCAGGAACAGCAAGCCTGGAGTAGAAACCTACTGACTGCCTGCCCACAGATCTATAATGATGTAGTGATGTTATCGTCTGACCTTCGTGGAATGGGAAATGTCGCCATGATAGCCTGGTTCACAGGTTGCGATTACCGTTTTAACTGTGCGATGCACTAAAGGAAAGGTATGTAGGGAGGATGTCATGTAAAGCAGTTCCAGCTGTTAAATGTAATGAGCAGATGAAATGACTTTTTCATATTTGGCTAATGCAGTGAAAGAAAATAACGAACCCTAAAAAAGCTGATGAAAAACGTAAAAAATAAATACCAAAAGCATCCTTGTATCCAAAGCAGCTCAGTGTCAACTTGCGAATCCATATTCCTGTAACAGATCTCATCTCTCTCTCCACAGAGAGATATATACCCTCTCTGCTTTCTGCTCTGGTTTCATATAATATTAAAATAATTTCTAAACCAACTAGAGGCTGTTATGATAGTTATTCCTCTGGTATATACCAATTAAATGTTAATTTAAAACTTCCATCGAAGATAGAGATCACACACACGGAATGAGATTAATCCTTTTTATTAAGAGAATTTGGAATCGATAAAATGGTGGGCTTGCATTTGAACGATTTACATATTATTATACTTTAGTATTTAAATGACTTTTAAGATTATTTATTGATTAATATGGTAACAGTGGAAGTAATCAGCTTACTTTGCTGAATTTGACTAAGCTGTTCTGCTGTAATGCTTTTAGGGAGTGGTGGTGTAGACAGAGATGGTGTGATGAAAAAAAGCTGAGTCACTATCAGAGCAGTTGTAGAATTAAAATTGATCTCACTGAATGACTTTATACATGAAATACAACACTAAGGGTTCAAACATTTGTTCCAAATCTTACCTTGACATTTCTCTTGATTATCTCTCGGCTCATGAGGACACGCCCCTCGGACAAGTCGATCCCAGACAGGGGAACAAGGGTCTCGCCGATGACTTCATCACGAGAGAACCGGTCAAAGCTCAGCACCATGAAGTGAAGGGCCAGCTCTGACACACGAGCAAGTGAGATGCCATAGAAGCTGAAGGTCTCATCAAAAGTGGGGTCTAGAGTTTTTCGCAAGACTCTGGTCTTCACCCTGTGCTTTTTTTCCGGCAGTAGGGTCAGCTTGATGTAAGGGTCAGAGGTCAGCGACTGCTCGTCAGTTGGAGTCAGACCATGGGCTTCCTAGAAACGTGAAAAAAATCAAGTATTTAAGATTGTATGTATTAAAAATGAGTATTATTTTAAATGTTTTAAAAACAATCTTAAACATATACAGTACCTTGATATGAACAATGAATGCCTTCCTCTCTGGCTGGTATTCAAGGGAAAAGTGGAGGGTCCCTAGTCCAGCCTCCTTGTCTTCCCCCTGGGGCCTGTCCACAGCCGGGGTGGGTGCTTGGCTGGAGAGAGTACTGGATGGTGAAGGCAGGTCACGGCGGTCCATCACACCAGGCTGGGTGAACCCTGCATGGGGAGAAGGCAGCTCCAGATCTGGGGAGCTCCGCAGCTTCTGGTGGTGATGAAATGGTTTAGTGGTAAAGTTGCCATTCAGATCCCGTTTCTCCAGGTCCAGATGGAGAGTTGGCCTGGAGCCATTTGGGCTTGATGCCACTTTGTCTGTGCCAGCTGCATTCACTGGTGGCGCGGTGTGGCAGTTTCCATTGACATCTGTTTTACTGGTGTCGTTAGTTGCTGTGGTGGGAGGCGCAGCAAACTTTTTCTTGCCACTGAGGCTCTCTGGGTAAATGTCGACTCCTTTGAGCATGTGCACAAACTTGTACGGAGGTGTCTTCTGGGACTTGGTGTTTTTACGCTGGCAACAGATCCACGCAAAGGCTGACACAGTGAATACGAGGCCGAAGACACTCACCACAGCAACACCTACTGGCACTGCCACTGTGGAGGAGGAAAGAATGAAGGGAAGGACAGCGGGGGTGTGGGTGGAAAGATGGAGAAAAATAATTCAGCTAAGTAAAATTAAAAATAAAAACTTAACAAACTAAGCAGCAACTGTAAAACAATTTCTATCTCACAGATTTTATTGTTACACCGAGGCAAGTGAGTCCATTTTGTGATTCTGACTAATGCAGCTGCAGCCTTGACTCAGAGGGAGAACAACGCAATCTGTTCAACTCTGATCAAATCTCGGCATCACTGTTTTCAGATTCCAAACATGGTTACTCTTTATGAACAGGAAACAGGTGGAAAAATAATGAACTTTTGGGAAAACTACACAACGTCTTTTGTGATAAGGTGATCTCTCCATAGCAGCTTTATAAAAACAGCTAAACTCAGATCCAATCATTGTCACAAAAGCATTATAAAGATCAGTGTACACTATTACAAGGAAACAGGCAGAAATGTTGAAAATTCAAATATTTGGAGTGAGAATTTAATACATGTGGTTTGGGCAAATCCTTATTTCAACCGGCTGGGTGGTCCTGATCTTAGAAACAGTACTTAATAACGCAGATATCTTTAGTCATACTCATCAAGGATGATGGTTACTACTATTGGGATTACTATGGCATATTTAGGGACCTATTTCCTGTCAGTATTCCTTTTATGGTATTGCTGGAGACAGAGATATTTACAAGTGAATGCTTCAGTTCTTTGTTTTGCAGTGCTGAGCTGTGACTCACCATCAATCAAGCTGCCTTGTCATGCTACCAGATTTAAAAGGGTTGCCTCGCAGAAGAAAATGCATACCATTTCCTGCAATTAAGCAGGCGACATAGTGGAAAAGCACTCAGATCAGCCAATAAAAAGAAGGAAGAGGTGGAAGTGGCAAGGTGGTGGTTGTGGTAATCAATCACTCTGATACTTATCTTTAAAATCTGCCTTTTCATATTGTCAACACAATCACGGCTCTACTTTTGATAATTTGAGAATTAGTACAGAATCACTTATTCACTTAACCCTAAATAATTAATATGTAATCTTCTTCTATGGGATTGGGGTGATCTAATAATATTGCAGAGATTTCCATTCATATTGTAGGCTGATTTTGCTCAGGCAACTGTGTAATAATCTGAAAATACAACGAAATTCACTTTATCCACGAGTAGGCAGTTCACTTCACTTTTAGATCACAGCACTTATACATATTGTTTTCTCTGCTTTTTTCATGAATATTTCAGCCCAGTAGCATCCCTGGGTGGGATGGCTTTCAAGGCAGCAACAACAGACAGATGGATGAGGCAACGGGAGGGCGGTGAGGTAGCAGCTGAACCGAGAGGAAAATAAAGAAAACAAACAGGTGCTTTCCTGGCTTTACCTGCGTTGTAGTAACACCTAGAATACGAAAATAGTGACTTCATTATTGCACCCATTAATATCGCACTGAATAATGAGCTCCACCCTTTCCTGATAATTAGCTGTCGCCCTTTGGCCAGCTGCAAAATGGAGGAATGAAGTCCACCCAAACGACACACTGCGCGAGCCATTCACTTTACACTAGTTACACGCCCTACAAAACTAGCAAACAACGAAGAAGAAAAAAAGAAGAAGAAGAAGAAGCCGACATTTAGAAAGTCAGCTAAATTTGAAATCTATAAATTAGCTTCTGGCCACTTCCAGCCAGTGCTAGCTAACAATTTTAGGATGAGTCACGCGGCAGCTTAGACATCCACGGTGGGGTTTTCTCGATGAAAACGATATCTGTGAAGTTTTGAGCAGGATTTGGACTCACCGAGCTGAGCTCCATCCTCCACCATTGGAGCCATGGTCGCTATCCAAGGTGCTGAACAATGTCCGTCTGCTTCAACGCTTCAGCTTCGGCGCTGCTTTCTGTAGTAGCCGCTCCTCTGATGCTATGCTCGTGCGGTTTTTCTCAGATTTTATTAATAATACAAAAGTCTTTGTAGTGCTTCAATAATTAAAAAACAAACAGGATTTCCCAGAGAGAAGTATGGGGGGATGCTCTGTTCTCAGCCTGCTGCTGTTACTCCGTGATGCGTGAGTGTGTCTCTGAGGCGGCAACACCCCGTTTCTTCTCGCTCTCTCTCTCACTCACTCTCTCTCACTCTTCCCTTCTCTTCACTGTTCCCCAGCTCCCCCCCTCCCCTACGGTAAGGCTGAGCTCATCAGTCCTGACGCAGTAGTGACGAAGGCTGGCTGTGAAATCAGGACCCCCGGTGAAGCAGCACAACACGGTTGCCAATTTTCCTAATTGATTGCTAGGAATTGAATATTCTCCTTGTGCGTCTTCTTCATCCGTGTGTATGTGATGTGGTTGTGTATTTGTAAGTGTGTGTGTGTACATCCTTAGTCCATAAGAATGCTGTATTGTTATTGTGGTCATATCATTCATTAACATAACTGAGATGTATTTATGCAGTTATGCTTTACTCTGATGAAATCTTAATTTTTAAGTAAAAGGTGATTATATTACAGTCCTGTAGGGGCTATAGCAACCGCTATAGGAAACAACAGGAAACAGGAAACACAATAATAGAGACTACGAAAAACAACTGTAATGTTAAATGGCTTTTTAATAACAACATAAAAATACTTTTATAAAGTCTTGACCACAACAAAACTTATCCACTAGGATAATGTACGTGAAAAATACCAGACAGGTTATAGGAGCATGATGTAGGCCCTGCATTGAGGGTCACCTATGGTTGCTGAACCAATTCAGTTGCATGAGAGAAGACAGCTGACAGGAGTTGACTTCTTACATATATGAGCAATTACTGAGCAATGGAAGGAACACTTTCATAACCTCTTAAACTAAGAAGAACAAAACTACACAACTGCAGTACATGCACACAGCAAGTCTGCAAACTACAGGTGGTGCTTGAGCAAGCAGGCATATTTAGTACAGAGGCCTATATCACAGCAGTTCATCTCAGGTGGGCTGGAATAGAATTTGCAGAGAGGCTACCTATAGCCATCTATTATGGAGAATTGTCTTCTGTTGACCAAAAGATATGATAAGATAGATAGAAAGATATTTTAACATTCTGAAACACAAAGGGACCCTGAAACCTGGGAGGCACAAGAAATACAGAGATCAAATTGGTGTAATAGTTGATTGTCAAATCAACTATTGATGCTGTTGAGGACAGATGCAAACATCATTTGGAACATAACTTCCAACTACTTGGCCAAACAATGCAACTGATGTGGAAAACTTGGCTGAGTACAAGTGAGCAACTTACACTTCAGTCACGGTCTACATAAAAAAATGATGGGCTCTCACTGATTATAATGATGATGATGATAATGCTGAATAGTGTTACTTTTACTATTTGCCATCTTCCAAACTATGTAAATTCTACAGTAACACTCAATAAAGGGTTTATAGTAATTCTACCATATATCCACATATATGTTAAAGTAGGCTTACTGGCTTAATGTTTATACCTGTATCCACAAACAGGACTTGATGTGCATACACAAGATCATTCAAAAATAAATATATATGAACACATTTAACATTTTATACAGTCAAATTCTGACCTCTGGTGTTTATTGTAAAGAATGCATTTCTCTTAAAAATGACAGAAAAATCACTGGCAGTGTGGCTTCAACTAACAGACTAACTGTGCACTTAAAAGGGACACATGCTTAACAAAACAAGAATAATCAACCTTCTGAAAAATTACAAAAATATTTTAAAGCAATAAAAATATTGTTTCGCATATATGCATTTTAAATTGTATTATATCAATTTATTGCATAAATATGTATTGTGCAAATTTTGCCATTGCCAGTAAATTGTTATGCCACGTTGGTGGGCTTCCCTGCTGTCCCTGCAACCTGACCTCAGATAATCAGAAGAAACTGCCTTGATGATTTATTGTTTGCCTTTATTTAGATTTGAACTTTTATTGAAATGGTTGTTATACATTTTCAAACAATGTGCATCATTCATAATGCACGGCACAATGCGCCACACCGTTCAGTTGCATTTTTTACTTTTAGACTATTTGATTGGCTAGTGCTTCTTCAGGTCAGAGAGTGAGGGCGTTTTCGCCCTTGTTCACAGAGATTTCTATACAATCAGGTCTCTCTGAAAGCACACAAGATGCCCGCTGCTGGCCATTACAAGAATCCTGGTTCAAGGATCTTTAAATTGGTAAAACATTATTAGAGTGTTAAATGGCTCCCAAGTAAAGTCTACAAAGAAGTTTGCAGATAATACTGACCCTTTCTCTGTTTTAAAACGTTTTTCATTTTTTACACCCTCAACAGGATTAGTCAACACTAATACACCTATTTCCTAATAAAATTAAGTCAAATGTTTAAAGTGAGACTTCAATAAAGCTTTTGTGGTGGGGCGTGGTCTGTGGTGCCGTGCAGACGCACCTGCACGGCATCTGCAGATCACGCGCGCGGTGTTAAATCACGGGGAAGCAGGGTTGAGAGCAAAGTAATTGGCGTGCGGAAACTCGGCAACAATAATGCTTGGCATGAGTGTTACAAGACTTTAATTGTGGCTTATGCTATCAAACCATCAAAATTATAGCAACAGTGCTGATGTTGACTAGATGTTGTATTAAGAGTATATTATGGTAGATTAACTTGAATACTCATATAGAAATGGAGGTCTCAACATACTGCAGTCCCTCTGGCTGAACCAATACAAAACCATTATCTGAAACACACAACACATAGTACTGTATGAGTTATGATAAATCTCAAAGTAAAGAGGTTTTAGTATGCAGGTTAACTTGAATACTCACCTTACTTAATGTTGGGGGATAAGTATTTTCTTCAACAGGTTGCTTTTTTCTGCAACTCTGTCTATGACCAAGTCATTGTCAAGGGACACGAGGATGTCTTTCTCTGTAGTCATAAGCATAAATGCTTCCAGGTGTTCTTGTGACTGTGTGCTTTGTCCTGATTCTTTTATATTGAGGATGAGAACAAATAAAAACTGGTCCAGATGAGTTCAGTCAAACAATGATTTTATTGAACATGTGCGTGGGGAGATGTACACAGTGACATCAGCAACATAGATATCCGCTAAAAAACACACTTCAAATTGGTTTTGTATGTCAGGGTTCTGCCCCTTCTTGCATCAGCAAATAATATAACATGCATTAGTTACAGTTAATGACAGTTAAACAAGTTCCCGCTATCAGCAACAGTTTTGCCATACATGGTGTTTTCAACCATCTTATCCTCCAGATGTTTCCTGCTGATTTATACTTCTTATGCTTATCTTTAGCCCATCCTGTCCTAACTGTTGCTATGCAGGCACAAAATGCAGTTACAAGCAAAAATATATCTCACCTCTGGCCTAAAACTCACCTACTGTTATTTGTGTCTGTAAGCAGACCTTTGTGCGCTCTGAGCCACCTTTACACAATATATTGTCTGGACATTCACGCCAGACGAAGCTTATGACCTTAAAAGGATTGAGCGCCAACTCTTCATGAGCACATTTGCAATGTGTATATAAAAATAACTACAACTACACATTTAATAAAAGTTTTAATAAAACTTATTCTACTTTTTATGTGTTTTAGAACAGAGAAACTTGCTACCTGTGTCACAGGCAGAGTAAGGAGGTACCTGTATCCCCAGCCAAGAATATGATAAGCATCTGTGAAGAGGTTGTATCGTTTCAGAATCTGATAACAACAGACTGGGCATTCCTTACAAGATTTGCACTGTTTGTTTAGTACATCTGTGATCTCTTCTTCGTCACCATCACAGCCAACCCCTACCATCCTGACCTTGTACTCTTCACAGCTGCGTTTTGCATCGTTTCTTTCCACCGTCTTTGCCTCCTACTCCACTTCTTCTTCTCCTTGCCTGGCGGCCACAGCCAATGCAGCTGGCATCCAACTCAGAGGTGCAGTGCTCCCCCCTAGAGTACTGGAGTGTGAAAGAGATTAGTGGGGGGGGGGAAACAGGTGTTGAAAGCATGCGTGGAGAGGGGTGGTCCGGCCCGCCGGCCTTCCTGGAGTACCGGCCGTTCTGTGATTCTCCAGAATCCACAGATGCCCAGTCCGCCCCTGGTTGAGAGTGTTGTTGTGGTGGTGTGACAAATGTAAAAATAAAGATGGCTCAAAACACGGATCTGTGGTCCTGCTGTGCCTTATTCACACCACAGCTTTATTTTCCAATTATTCTTGAACTGGTTCCTGTTATCAAACTCAACCTTGATCTTAATACCGGAGTAATGTGAAATAAAAATCAGTTCAAGTTTTTGAGCTTTTCTTAATTACTGCTAGATGGTCATTTCCAGCAGTGATGTTTTAAAACAATGCATCTGTTGGTGTATTTTCTCCTGCTGTTGTTTCTCTTTCAAATTTGTTTCTTTAGAGCACTTCATCTAACATTGTGTGCAAGCCTCGATTTTTCCTCTCCATGTCTTGGAGCTAGCACTGCATCAGATGGTGTGTTGCCTCTTGCTGTTCTCTTTCAGTACTTCTGCATTGCTTCATCCAACATGACTCGTATGCCTTCACTATTTTTCTCTGTGACTTTTCCCTGCATTGTATTTCTTGGTGTATAACTTTCATTTTATAACGTTTGCACTGCAGCAGTTGGTGAGTTGCCACCTGCTGTTCTTTTTCTTTTAAGCATTTGTGTATTTCTTTGGAGCATTTTATTGAACATTGTGTGCAAGCCTTGATTTTTCCTCTCTATGTCTTGGATCATGATCTGCATTTCTTGGTGTACAGCTTCCAGCTGAGCTTCCATATATTGAAGTTTGTACTGCGTCACTGTATTACCTCCTGCTCCTTTTTCTCTTTTAGCTTCTTTGTATTCCTTCCCAGCACTTCATCAAACATTATTTTCCTTTGCATTTATTTTTGTTCTCCATGTCATGGAGCTTGCACTGCATATCAGTGTACTTCTCCTCTGCATGAGTTTTCTCCAGGTGTAGTTTTTCCTCACTACATTAATCAAACTCCCTTCTGAGGATTATAAAATCACTCCTCTGAGGAGTGATTGGGTGAGCCTTTTTTCTTGGCTGTTTTTTTCAGAGACATTTTAGTAGCTCAATAAAATTTTTCAAATTTTTCTTAGTCGATGTTGATTGATAGCTGTGAGCATGAAAGCTTAAAATGGTTAACCTTAAAGTTTCTCTTGCCTACTTATGAGTTATGACAAAAGGGATGTTTGATGTAAGATTCTAATGATGTCACTAAGCTGCTGTTAAGGTGAACAATTCACATGCAAATTAGGTAGTCACAAGACAATTTTGAATAGGGGATTTTTGTGTTTATACAATCAAGACAATCACAAGGGGAAGGCAAAACTCCCTAAGACACAATAGGCAGCCAACTACGAAAGGAAAACAGGAAATATCCTATATTATAACTACTGAAAAAAACAAAACAAAACAACCAACCAAAGAAACAGAAAGGCATACAAAGGGAAAACAATTGAATCTTAACACAGATAATAAACACTCAACAAAACAAACAAAAAAGACCTAAACATCACAAGAGCTAAAGGGTCAAAATACCGGAAAGGAAACAAAAGTGAAAACCACAGCTTAACAGTAATCAGAGTATGGGCTGTAATTAAAGAATTTAATTAAATGGAAAGAACTATAGTACACTGTACTGTACTGAAATAGGTCAAAAACCTGACATAATTTTGTATTCCACTTTTTAAAATGAAAAAGCCCTTAATAATGAAGTTTAATAATAACAATAATTTCCCACTTTCTCCATTTACAAATAAAGTTTATCACTTTATGTAAAAAAAATATTTTTAATTTACAAAGTCAACTACACATTTGTAATTCCTCAACTTTTAAAAAATATTTTTCCTGATTTATTGTCCATTAGTTTATGCCAATCCTTATTTTCAAATAACCCCTGAACAAATTTTGCAGGAAGATTCTTTTGAAGATTATATTTGTCAGACAGCAGGCTGGTACATTAAAACCCTGTGCAATTACAATTCTTAAAGCTATATTCTGTAGGACATACGTTGGATTGGTGTTTGTTCTGCATAAAATGGTAAAATATATCGAAATTAAAAATTAAATAAAATGTGTGTTCTGATGGTTTCTGACAGTTTCTTATTTGTTTTCGTAATGTATTGTGGTTTATGTGTTTATTGTGTGTTTATGGCTCACAATAAATTAAGGTGGTAATTTCCTGTAAAATATAACAGCAGGCTTCTGGGAATTAAAATAGCCAGACACACCCACAGACCTGGATATCCGCCTACAGGTGAGTCGTGCCAGGGAGGAGGTGACACTAGAACGAAATAAAAGATTCGTCGTGTGGCGTTCCATCGTATCATTCAGTTCAGTTTGCAAATCTTCCTTATATCTGTTTTTATACTGGTTGCTCTGTTAGAGTAGTGATGGCGGCAGCAGGTTTGGCCGGAAGCAACGGAGGGAATGGTGTTGCAACTACCAAAGGCTTTTTTGTCATTTTCAGTCTGCTGTGTCTGGTTTGCCTGTCAAGTTCACTGATTGATGAGGAACAACTGGTAGAATGACTTTTTTGTTTTAATTAAGTCATTTTAATAAATTAATCATAACTAAGTCATCACACTCAGATTTATGATCACGTTTTCTAAATATGTATATTTTCTTTTTGTGAGGTCATAATCAAATGCTTTATTTTGATGTTTGTTGGCGTTCTGTCTGGATTTGCAGGAAGAATTAAAAGAAAACCTCCAGAAACTACAACACGAAGCAGTGAGAAGGAAGGTGAGTCTGTCAGCGTTCATGCTATGGATGAGTAATTTGGAGAGTCTGTTAATGCTAATATAAATATTCCTATGAAATAAGCAAAGCAAAACAAAATTGCCAATCAAGTATATATATAAGTAGTATATATATATATATATATATATATATATATATATATATATATATATATATATATATGCACACACACTTTTTGTTTTTACTTTTTCTCTTTCAGGCTAGTCATAAATTAGATAGAATCTACATTCCAGAAATCTTCAATGATGTTATACACATGATGGACACTTTGTCTGAAATAGTGAAGGAACCAACGAAAGATTTTCCACCACTGCTGGATTTAATGGATGACCTAAAGACATTCATGGAAGCAGGCAAGGACTACATAGATAAAATCCTTGACAATTCATCTGCTGAAATCAGCGACTATGAAAAGAAACTAAGTGGTGTGATGGAGCACATAGCACACCTAGAAGTGCAAAATGAACTGTAAGTTATTAGTCATTGACTTTCTCTCATATTGTACTCACTGTATCTCTAAAACTTGTCTCAGCCTGACTTTGAAGTTCTTTTAAAGTAGCCTTGGATGTTTTTGATTCAGTGAGAAAATCTGTTTGTGAATTTGAATTTGTATTGCATTAAATTACAAAGACCTTTATCATAAATAGGAAATAGTTTTTTGTTTTTTTTTATCACATCCCATGCTTGAATTGCTCATTCTATACTCCTACATATATTTTTTTATTTCACTGGTAAGATATTTTATTGATTAATAGAGAAAGATCACCACACTGAATAAAAATGACAAACTGACACTAAAATTATTAGCACCCTGGACTGCGATGTTTTTAAAAAATAAAAATGAATCTAATATTGATTGCTATCAGGAGCGTGGTCATAAACTCTGGAAATGTGCATCAACACAAAGAGGCTTGTTTAATGTTCAGCTGCTTTTTAAACAAAGAGACACCTTGACTACTTTCCAGATAACCAGTAAATTTTTTGTTGTAAGACTCTATGAGTTCATGAATTAATGATGTTAGGTGGAAAATGCATGAGTAACATAAGAATAAACTTTAGTATACACAATATATTGTATTAGAATTACGTGTTGTTCTTTAGTTGTATCATAAAAACTACACACATAGACACACATTTCTTCACTATGGCAACAGCGAGTCCCTTGCATCACAGAACCCAGTAATACAATGTACACTCATAGTAAACCACTAAATTATCCACTCATCTAAAGACCATTCTATAATCATTTCTTCACTAATTACTGGATTTTCATCTTCTCTTAACTTGATTATAAACATTTACGGAAAAAGTTTTATCTACTGAACAAGTCATTTAATACTCTATGTACTTGGTGAAACTAGCTCACTAAACAAACACCATTCATTTGTAAGTTTTGCTATTGTACTTGCTATGTGCTTTTGTACTTTTGTGTATGTGCATATTTCTATTAAACACTATCTAATAGATATTTGTGGTGCAATCATTTATTAAAGTGACTGTCAATTTACCCAGTTTTATGTTCAGTGCTGCAAATAAAGGAAAAGGCGAGTTTAGTACGTTGCTATTCCCCAATCACATTACAGAACACAAGAAACAGCACACACATTAATAGCCTTACCTTTTTTTATTTGCCTTGCAAATCATCAGTGGCACCCTTAAAAAGAGAACATGCATAAAAAGGGCATAAAAACACAAAAGCATTCCTTGTGCAGCTCAAAATGTGCATTCACTGCAGAATTCTCTTTGCAAGAGCTCCAATGTGTAGTGACCAGGACAAGAGCATCCATTATCTGCAACCCCAGGAACTTGGTGCTGCTGAACCCCTCCACTGCGGCATTGTTGAGGAGGAGGAGTGTATGACTGTGCAGCTTCTCCTGAAGTTAGTTTACACTTCATTAACCACTGTGCAAGAAAAAACATCAATCAGTTGTCTGAGGCCTCTTTTCTTTGTGATCCAAAGGATACACTTGAAAAAGGAACTTTTCTCATGACTCAGGATGAAAGTACAACATTTCAGGGCCATTAAGAGGATACATAGCAGCCAGGTGCTGCTTATCAGAAGCACTTAATTATTTGAGAAACTGTAAGAATCTCTTACTGATGTTCGGCCAGAATGTACATTGTCATGTTTGTTGAAATCCAAACACAGCATATGAGAACAAAAGCCTCGTGCCGACTGTGTAGCACAGTAGCAGAGAGGTGATACATTTTTGTTTTTGACTTTGCAGTCATTGAGTCGACCGTGAACTGCTCATACCAAGTCATACCAGAGTCAAATGTGAGAACATATGTCTGACAGCTACAGCTCGGCTGAAGTTGGCTCATGCAATAATACAATTATCCTAAGCACAACAGCAAATCTACATCAGAATGGTGGATAAAGAAAACCAGTCAAAGTCCACAGATCAATCCGCTGTGCATAAACTAACACCCCCAAGCCTCAATGACGCATCACTGTGAAGAACGTGGGGCCAAAATTACTCGATAGTCATGTGAAAGACTGATAAAGTCATACAGAAGACATTGAAGCAAAAGAATCCTCTAATTTTGAGTTGGAGCCCTTAACTACTTTCTTCTGTCATCCACTACTATCATCTATCATTAAAAGTGGATTGCTGTTGGGGCGTCTCCATAGCAACTTTTTTAAATGTCATGTTAATAACTAATCTGCCTCTATTCCCGTTAAGTGGATCAAACATTCAGTGAAAATGAAAGTAAAAGGGCAGCTCACGCACCTGAGATGTAACACGAGTATATAAAGCATTTACAACATGTCACCTCATTATGTTTTCAGCCCTCATTTGTACAGTACAGCAGTTCTTCCTCCATTAATCAGGTAGGCAAGATCAGTAACACTCTACAGTAAGATGGTTAATATTTAGTAGATTTTATCAATAATTTAACAATAGGAAAAATCCATTTGATTCTTCCTTCATCAATAATCCTCTGTCATTTTTTCTCAAGTTGATACATCTCTTTTTCCAGCAATGGCACCATCAACTTTGTTCAGAAACGGAGGAGTGACTGGCATCAGAAACACCAACAGATTGATTTTATTCATCTTCTCTCTGCTGTCCCTGGCTTATGTTGCAAACTCACTGCAACATAAGGAACTTTTGGTAAAGGAATTATTGCTAAAGCTGCTTTTACACTACAGCAGTTACACCTTTATGTGTCACTGCAAGTCACCATGAGCTCATTGAGGTAGGCATTTTTTATGTAGGGCTGAAGCAACTGAAACACTTACAACCGCTTTCTGGAAATTTCAGGAATTCAAAGAAAAACTTCGGAAAGCAGAAGAAACAGCAGCCAAAATGAAGGTAAGTCAGTGAGTTTCATGTTGATCACATGTCAGTGAAATTTGAAACAAGAAATGCATATTAGTCATATTGTCACGGTTCTGGGTCAGGTTGACCCAGTATTTTGAGTTGTCATGTTTTTGCAGGTTTAGTTCAGGTTCCATGTGTCATTCTGTCTGTCTCAGTGTCAGGTCTGCGTCTTGGTGTAGTGTTCTCGTTTCCTGTTTTATTGTGAAGGTCTGCGTCTCATGTGGGTGTGTTCAGTTTTACCTCTGTCTCGTCTTGTTGATTATTCCCAGCTGTGTCCACCACCTGTGTGTAATTCCCCTGTTTCTCTGTGTATTTAAGTCGTGTCCTCTGTGTATCCATCATGTGTCACCCGTGTGTTCTCCCTGCTGTCCATCGTCAATCTCCTCTGCTCGTTCTCATTCTTGTCCAGGTTTGTGCTCTGTAGTTTAGTTGTTTCCAGTCTAGTTTAGTTCGTGCTTCATTTGCTGTTTGTCCATATTTATTTTGTGTTCAATAAATCACCCTCACACCTTCACGACTGCCTGCGTTTGGATCCTCCTTTTCCTTTTCCACACGGCTCTTTTCACTCGCCGTGACACATATCTTTGTTGATGTTGACGTACAGTGAGAGAGCACACAATACATATACCAGTAAATTTCATCTGTGTCAGAAATGTTTTTTCATCAGGCATACAGAAAAGCAACATCCTCACAAGAACTGGATGAAAAAATGAAGCAGCTTCATTCTTTTGTGGAACTAATGAAGACGTCGTCATGGTCAGAGGATTTTCCACCACTGGTGGATTTGGCAAACAGTTTGAATTGCTTCATTGACAAAACCAAGGTTTGGTTGAAAAAGCAAGACGATAGTTTCGCTGCGACAGTAATTGAAAATGAAAAGGAACTGGAAAATCGGAAGAACATCCTACGATTCCTAGAGGAGCAAAATGATGAACTGTAACAGTTTCTGTGTAACTTCTTTAAAATAAATACAATTTAAAATATTGTGTTTACACATTGTTTTAGAATTTGGAGTAATTTTGCATTGTTATTATTATTATTATTATTATTATTATTATATTTCTGGTTAATAAGGTCGTCAGAACTTTTATTTTAAACATTTTTTAACTTTATTTTGCTTTTACCGTTCCTGACCGTTTGTTTTCTGTTAAGTAATAAAACCTTTACTTATTTATACACTTAAATTTCACAAGTATGAAATTTATGTACTTCACAGAGGTAGATCAAACTTAAATTAATATGTCCATTACATGAAATAACTATGTATGCAGCCTCAACACATGACGGGTGTATTCTCTGCAAAACTGGTGCCAGAGCTCATTGAGCTGATACAGCTTGATTTTTACATCTAGTCGTTGTTGATATTATAGTTATTCATTAATGGCACTGTCTTGTTTTAAACTAATTGCTCTGTTGGTGATTCATTGTGGTATTTTAACGTCAATTCTACTTAACTTGTCAATGAAACCCTGTAAAATTACTTTAATCATCTCCAAGTTACTACCGAATGGTAATAAAACCCAGTCAAATTAGCAGCACTAGCTTTCACATGTTTTATCTGAATTTGTACTGAATTGTAGAGATGCGATTTATGCATGCATCAGCCTCTTTTAAGCTGCTTTTAACCCCTCAGCGTTATTACTGGACATCCATCCGCTTCCGCTTATCCTTTTCAGGGTCGCAGGGGGCGCTGGAGCCTATCCCAGCTGTCATAGGGTGAGAGGCGGGGTACACCCTGGACAGGTCGCCAGTCTGTCGCAGGGCCAACACACAGGGACAGACAACCATTCGCACTCACATTCACTCGCACATTCACACCTAGTGGCAGTTTGGATTATCCAATTAACCTATCCGCACAAGCTGCATGTCTTTGGATGGTGGGAGGAAGCTGGAGTACCCAGAGGGAACCCACGTAAACATGGGGAGAACATGCAAACTCCACACAGAAAGACCCCGGCCTGATGGTGTGTGGCAACAGTGCTAACCACCGTGCCACCGTGCTGCCCTGTCCAGTAATACTGGACAGCTTTATATATTTTCTGACAGTAATATCACTATAGTTCTTTCTGGAAAGCTGCCATTTTGCAAAACTCCCATATTACAGTGGTACTTTAAGTCATACCAGACTCAAGCATAGAAAATTTACTTGTAGTTACTATACTTCATCCACCTAGAATTTTTGCACTGCAGCCTAAAAGATGAATGATTAACATAAACTGCTGATTACAAAACATTTAGCATGGGTCCATGCTTGATTTAACTGATTTTCGTTCTCTATCTGAAAATACTCAATATATATAGTATGTGTTTCCATAGTGTAGTGGTTTACTCATTTGTTTTACATATGAAAGGTTGCTTGTTTATTTCCAACTGGAGACACAAAATCCCCTTTATTTATTTTATTTTTACTGCATTGTCAAAGTCTGCTGAACGTCACTTTTTTCTGAATCTTAATCTCTCAATTACTTGTGCTTCCACACTGTGGTCTTACTCTTCCATCTTGTCTTTGTATCTTCTATTCATTGCATCATTTTGAATAGTGAAAAACAGTGCAAATGATTTTCGAATTCAACTACAACTACTGTCTGCCAATCATTGACAAATATAGTCTGCCCTATTGTACTATAATCATCAACGTGCTTTCAGCTTTGATACAAGACACATTATCATTTATGATTCATTCAGAATTTTAAGACTGTTCATTCTTTTGGACAAGTGGACCCTGCTGAATGGAAAGCTCCAGTGTGCTGTGTATACCATATAGATAGAAAATGTAATAGGAGGGCAGAAAGTGCATGAAGCAGGAAGTTAAAGGAGTGTTTTTATAGTGTTTTATGTTAACTGATAACCACATATTCCAGTAAAGTGTTCAGACAAATACTACTCCTTTGAAAACAAAGGTAAAGGGCAGCTCACACACACCCTGTAATATGATTGAGGTGAAATCAAGAGTATATAAAAGCATTTACAGCATGTCCTCTCATTATGTTTTCATTCTTCACCCGCACGGCAGCTCTTGCTCAGTTGATCTAACAGGTAATTTCATTAACATTGTTCAGTAAGACTGAATTAACCTTATGTACCCACAGTTTTCTATTTCCTTTTTGTCTCAAGCTCTTGTCATTTTCAGAGCAATGGCAGCAGCAGACTTATCAAGAACCAGAGAACCAGCCAGAACTACCAAAGGCTTGTTTCTCATCTTCTCTCTGCTGTGTCTTGCTTATGTCACAAGTTCACTGAAGACCGAGGATCAACTGGTGAATAATTCTTGCTTACTTTCCCTTTTTTTATATAAATTGAATTATAGACTTATTTTTACAGATTTACCCCACGTAATGATGGGCTCATTAATTTTTCTTTATCTGCAAAAGGTTATATAGATCCTTCAGCTGCTGTTATTTTCTCAAATTTCAGGAAAAAATGAAAACTGCATTAGAAGAGGCTGAAAGACAGAAGGTGGGTCAATCAGTCTCCGAGTTGCTCACAAGTTGGCTTTGAAAGTCTTCCATATGTGTAGGAAGAAAAGTTATGTTTAAAAATATAAATTAACAATTGCATTTTGCATCGTACTGCCTTAGTGACATTTAATATATGTTTTTATAGGCAGAAGAGAAGTACAGAAATGCAACCATCACAAAACTATTTGATCTTGCAAGTTCACTAACTAACAAGGACCAGATGGTAATTTCATATTTTCTTAACCTTTTATTTTCATGTGAAACAATTACAAATGTATTTCTATCATAAACTCCAGTATTTTTATATCATGACAACCTCATTCACTACTGGAACTTCCTACATTTGCAGTTGTTTTCACTGAGCTCATAATCCTTATGGTTTGTTCCCTGCTGGGAAATTTCAGGAAATGTTCAAGGAAACACTTTGCAAAGCTCTAAAACAAGAAGAGAGACTGAAGGTGGGTCAGTCAGTCTCCAGGTTATTCACATGTTGACTAAGACAGTTTGTCATTTGCAAACCCTTTAGTGATGTTACACACAGCATACTGACAGAACTGCAACTCAAGGATGTGTAGGTAATAGGAGTGTACACAACACAATGTAACAATAACAGTTGTATTTTTCTCCATCAGGCAGAATACGAGCACAAAATTCAAACTGCCTCAAAACAATTTGATGAAATATGGAGGCAAGTTCTTCCTCAGCTGGAATTAGTGAAGACATATGATTCTCCACCACTACGGGAAATGCTAAACATTGTGATGCGTTCACTGAAGAATAGCAGAACCTATTTAGACAAGAAGATGGCTTTGCTGCAAGAACAGTAAGAAGCCAGAAAAAACTGAGTGAAACGTAGACCGCCATAAAATAATAGGAGGAAAAAACTAATTGAACTGCAACAATTTATATTTCCATCCATGTCTCTGTTGATCTGTGTTGTAGATATATATGTATCTGTGAAATAAACATTACTCTGAAATGTTAAAAAGTTAAATGTTCTCCAATTTTTTGTTTGCTTTAAAGTCCAGATATACAACAAGGGAGTGAATTAAGGGAACCAAGGACACACACACACACACGTGTGCTGAGGAGAACTACATACGAGCGGGAGAGTGAAACACAGGTGTATACAATCAAGAAAATCATGAGGAGGAGCCAAAACTCAAAGCAGGACACAATAGACAACTAAAACAAAAAACTACTAAACAGAAAGACAAAAAAAATTACACTGAACAGGATAAAAAAAGGAAAACTGAGGAAACCAAATACAAAACATAAACACTCAACAAAAAGTTGAACCTAAATAACTAAGATAAACACAAAAACTAAAAATTCAAGATACTAGAGTGAAACTAAAACATTACTCGCATACTAAGAGCAAAATGAAACTTCAGGATTAACGCTGGGTGTTTGCTGCTATCAAGGTTGTTCATTTCTTACAGGGTGTATTTTAACTTTTGCTGTGAACCTAGGATGCTCTGAAGCAGGTTGGATTCCAGATTAGAGATCAAAAGCTTCCAAATCGCAGTCTAATGATCAATCAGGATTGCGAAGTTTATTCTACAGTTTAGTCACATTGTACACTAAAAACAATGAACTGTCAGTCATGATGAATGATACTATTCATGATGTGTTTATTTGTCATCAGCTAAACTAAATAAAGGACTTCTGGTCTATATATACATGCACATACATGCCTACTGATGTGACTGAATTGCTGTACTAAGAAGCGCACACAGCTTCTTCTGAAAAGCAACACATTTAACACAGTCGAATACTGCCCCCTGGTGCTGATTGAAAAGAAATAATTTCTCCTAAAAACAAAGGATGTTACAAAAAATAGGAAAGAAAAAAACTTTAAAATTGTGTATAATAGATATGTGTATAATGCTTGTATCAGATGTGATCTGTGTGTGGGATCTCTTGCACATTGGGCTTTGAGACTCACATAGTTCCGCAAACGTAAGCTAGATTCAAGTGCTAGTGGAAACATGGGACATCTGGACTTCCTGTTGATTCCTGTGTCATTATTTACTCTTTACCTTTCCTTTGTTCTAAGTGCTTAATGTGTTAATCACATTCCATGCCTTTTGTTAATGATTGCTTCTGTCTGTGTTTTTTCTTTTCTTTTCTTTTTTAATGTCCGAACAATAAGTGATGAGTATCAGTGATTCTGTGGTTTATGCTTCAAATTCTTCAGCTTCATGCTGACTCCCTTTTGGGGATCAGTATGAGCAAAAATTCTTTTTATCTCCTGAACTCCCCTTCTCTGTTACACATTTCATTGTTATTCTTTTTTGCTACCTAGCCTGACCTGTCTCCCCAATGTGATGTTTGTGTATTGTCTGTACGGTCTGCAAGGTCTTTAATCTCAGTTGCAGGCATCTGCAACCGACAAATAAAGGCATTTATCCAATCCAATCCAAGTTCACTAACTAACAACACTTGGTGAATCCTTGCTTAAGCTCCATTTACAAAATGACAAATACACATTTTCATTTGCTGAACATGCATACTTGAATCAGTGCACCGGCATTTGTAATGTCATTTACAGTTAATAACTGTCTGAAATCTAGACCCCATGCACATCACCAAACACCGTGTTTCCTGCCTTGAGATGCTCTTGTGGGTCTTTCTTCACTCACTTTTGTCTTCACTAACTGCAAAAAATGGTCTGTTGGGTTGAGATCACGTGACGGACTTGGCCATTGAAGAATATCTCATTTTCAACAACTCATGGATTCCTTTTGCAGTATGATTTGGGTCATTGTCCATTTGCACTGTTAAGCACTCTCTGCTCAGTTATGCAGTATTTGGCTGAACTTCTACACTTCAGAATTCATTTTAACACTTCTACGAATACTCCATGTCACTGCTAGGCCATCTTAAATCAGTCATGTGAATTGGTGAATCCCTGGACTCTAAAAGGTTAAATCAAGCATACAAGTCTGTCACGTGTATTTTTTTTTTTTTTAAGATCCACCGTTGTGGTGTACAGAGGCAAAATTACAAAAAAATATATCATTGCCCAAAAACTTGGACGTAACTGTGTAAGAGGCATGTTTTAATAAAAAAGAGAAAGAAAGAAAGAAAGAAAGAAAATCCATTGCATGTGTTATTTCCTTAATTTCCAGTTCATTAACAATCAACAATCAATGTTCAATAACATTTAGGTCAGATGTGCATGATAAAGCCTACCACATTACAGTAAATGTACTCAATCAAACTCCAGACCCTGAGAGCTGTAACCAAAAGAGATCTGAAAGCAATGTCAAAGTGGCACAAACTTTGACATTGCCACACAGTTCCTCCTAACTGCTTTCAGAAACATGATACCAAACACATGGTAACACCACTGACATAATCCAAAAGTTGTCAGCGCTGCTTTTTGCAGCCAAGCTTGGACTGGACAACAAGGACTGCGTTTCTCCATATAAAGGTGTACATTTCAATCAAAACCAATCTCTAAATGTTAAACAGTATGCTGTTATAGCTTGTTATAGTTTCTGTTGACTCTAAATAAATTATAACAAGCTCTGTTTTGTTCCAGAAACCACTTCCTTCAACTGTAACAGTTTGGAAATGACCAGCAATTGTTACTGAATCTGAGCTCTAGATGTGCATTCTCTTGTGTAACTGCTTTAAAATAAATCCATGAACAACATTTTCCTGACTGAATGACTGGGAAACATCCTTACTGATCAAATATATCTTTACTATTAAACGAAAAATAATATTTACTCATATTTAACAAATACTAATATGTTATTATTAGTATATTTTTATCATCTTAGTTACAATACATTATTACTACAGAGAATTCATTTCAAAATAGGTTTGTGCAAAAGCTATTTCTCATAGGTGGATATAACTAATTTTACTAAAAGTTAGTAAACATTGCTACCCTACCCTAAAATCTTATAAAATGGTTCCTAGTCACTTTTTATAAAAGGAAGGAAGAGCTTAAAGTGGAAAGCTATTGGAGGGTTTTTATAGTATAATAACTGGCAGCTGTCTATTCCCAAAAAGTGTAAAACACTGAAACTGAAACTGAAAGGGTAGCTCACCCATGTGAGATGATGATAAGTGAAGTGACAAAAGAGAACATAAAGCATTTGCAGCGAGTCATCTCACCGTGTTGTCATTCCTTACCCCTACGGTAGATTACTTCTTCTTCAAGTCACAAATGGGTAAGACCGATAGCATTGTACAGCATGTCAGTGTATGTGTGTGTGTGTGTGTGTGTGTGTGTGTGTCTGATTGAGTGAGTAAAAGATTGCATTCTGGTTGCGTGTTTATGTTCAGCACAGCACGTACCACTTACTGTACCTCATGTTTACTTGATTTCATGTTCATGAAAGGTGAAGCCAGTCTCGACATCCTACATTTAGCTCTGTCTGATCAAAATATTTAAAAATATCAGCATATGTATTCAACTACAATTCTCCATTTTCCATTATTTTTGATACTCTGTTTTAACTTCAGGGCCGAAGGCAGCAGCCTTATCCGAAACCAGAGGACAAGCTTGTGTCAGAGAACACAAGTGCCTGTTTTTCATCTTTTCTCTACTGTGTCTCGTTAGCGTCATAAATTCACTGAAAACCAAGGACTATGTGGTGAATTCATCCTTGCTTAACATCCTTGCAATTTATTTGTTAACTTGTTAACATACACTGCAAGTTATCAGCATTTTTCTTTAAATGAAATGGGCTTTATACTTTGTTCAGCAGTTTCCATTGTCTCAAATTTCAGGAACAAGTGAAGATAGCAATAGCAGAAACAAACAGAATGAAGGTTGGTTGGTCTCCAAGTTTTATATATCATGCATCTCTAATAGCTGTAACTAATATCAGTAAACTAACATGTAACTGTGATTTTTTTTTTCTCATCAGGCAGAACACAAGCATAGAAATGCAACAATCACAAAATTATTCGAGCTTTCAAATTCACTGGCTAACAGTGAAAAACTGGTAAATGAATAATTTTATAATAAAATTAGGAATTTACTTGTTTTCATGTGTGTTTTCATTATATTAGCCCACGCACTGTGCTCTGCTTCTTTCTGGGAAATTGTAGGAACTATTCAAGGAAACACTCCGCAAAGCTGTAAAAGAAGAAGAGAGACTGAAGGTGGGTCAGTCAGTCTGCAGATTACATTTGTTTAGAAATATACAACATGATTTCATAAAATTAGGAAGTAAAAAAAAAAATTGATATGACATCAGTATAAGTCTAATACATGGATGTGTAGGAAACAGGAGTCTATGTGGCACAAAGTAACACTGAACAATGAATTTAAATGCTAAAAGTTGTATTTTCTCCATCAGGCACAATACAAGTACAGCATGCTGACTGCCTCAAAGGAATTTGAAGAAAAAAAAAAGAAGCAATTTCTTCCTCAGTTGGAACTAGTGAAGACATTGCCATATTCTCCAGACCTGATGGAAATGGCTAACATCGCAAGGAAAGCCTTAAAGATTGCTAGAATTTACTTAGACGAGAGACTGGCTTTGCTGCAAGACTAGAGAACAAGAGAAACAAGATACTGAGTAGTAACAGTTTACGTTCTGTCTGTGTCTCAGTGGAAAAATATTGTTTTTATATAATTTTCCAGATTAAACCAAACATATTCTTATGAAATTATCTGCAACCTTTTTAAATAAGTAAATGTTTGATGCAATAAAAGTTATCTTTATTCCCAGAGAACTTCTTTTGGTTTTGCCGCTCTTGTCCAATGATTTGACATCATAATACAATTTTAATAAATATATTATGTAAAAAAAATAAATAAATCATGTTACGCGTCCTTTTTTGAAGCTCTGAAATCTTTTGTTTCTGAAGTCTGATTTTCAAGTCTTGATATGAGGCTGAAAGGGTGGGTCTGATGGAAAACCAGAAATTCATTGTCTAATATGTTGTCACAAAGTCATTAGGTTATAAGCCAAAAGAAGATCATCCAGGGTTTCATATCATAATTTATTCCTCCCTTTTGAAACATAGTATTAACAAGACTTACTTTTTCTTCAGTGTGACCAAAAATGAATGACAAACTAGTAGAGAATTATTTATTCTGATTATTTGTCTATGAATGCCAATGGACCTCACGCTGATTTTGGAGACTGTCCCATCCTCTGTAACACACATATAATGAAGATTTACAGCAACAGTCTTTTCCTAATTTCCAAGTACCTGTGAACTTTAAACCCTCCAGGCTCAACATATGATATAAATCTATTTTTATACAGTCAGTGCCAAAGGTGAAAGTCTGTCATTACAACAACAACAACAACAACAATAATAATAATAATAATGAACAGAAAGCACAAACTTAAAAAGCAAACTATTATTATTTTTAATTCTTCATTGCATTTGCATTAGTTAGCAGCATGATTGCTGTTGAGTTTGAATGCGTCTCCCTGGTCAGGTGAGTTTTCTTCAGTTAACATTAAACGGGAATCATTAAACATGCCTGTTAAAAGCTGCCTGTCCAAGACTCTGGTTCAAAAGAGATTTCTAACCTCAAAAGTTATACTTCCTTATTTACTTACTTTGACAGAACCACAGTGCACAGTCTTTGAGCTAAAACTTGACCAAGGACAAAGGAAAAAAAACAAATCAACAAAAGACAGTTCAAAGAAATGTTAACCCTCTTATTGAATTCAGTTTCTGCCAGTTTCTGTTCCATTTATTTTGTATTTACTGCAGTAGTTGTTCATATCTCTTAGTACTTACAGTAAATGAAATGGGTATTTTCCTGTAAAACAAAACATCCAAATATGACTTAAGAATTTAAAATTAAAGAGACAGTTAGCAACAACCCACCCACCTAAACACCTGCCCACCCACCCGCCCACAGGCTAGCCTTTTCAAGGAGTCTATAAAGCATTTTGTGTTGTGTTGTCATTCAACATTCATGCTATTATTCATGACTCCTCCTTCTAGTAGCAGGTAAGAAGAGCAACACTGTACTGTGAGAAGATAGTGTATGCAGATTTTTAATACATCATGTCCAGTGAAATTTAAAGAGTTTACTTTGTTGTGTTGTTTTAGAACTGTGATGGCAGCAGTAGATTTGTCCAGAAGCAAAGGACTGAGTGGTGTCATAACAACCAAAGGCTTATACATCATTTTAACTCTTCTGTGTCTGATCCGCCTTTCAAGTTCACTAATAGACCAGGACCAACTGGTAAAGCGATTGTTGACTTTCCAAACGAACAGCTAAATTGAGCACTTCTACAACTAAGTCATTACATTCAAATGTACAGTGTTTTGGGGGTTTTCTGGCATAATCACATGCTTCACGTGCATGTTTGTTGATGTTTCCTCTTTATTTGCAGGAGGAACTGAAAGAAAATGTTCAGAAACTGCAACGAGAAGCATTGAGATGGAAGGTAAGTCAGTCAGTATCCATATTGTGGAAATGGAGGAGCAATCTGGAGGGTCTATAACTATAAACCACCAAAGCAAATCAAAATTTTCCATCATGCAAAGCTTTTTTGTAACATAATACATTTAATTATTTTCTTTCTTGTTTTTTTTTTTTATTCCTCTGGCTTTATTTTTTCCTTCAGGCTGAAAACAAGATTGACAGAACCTACATACCAGAATTGTTAGATGATGCGCCACGCATAATGAAGTCTTTGTCTGAAGTGCTAAGGAAAGATTTTGCACCAGTGTTGAATTTTCCACCACTGCTGGAGATAATTGATGACCTAAAGACCTTCCTCGAGGCATTCAGTGAGTACATAGGTAAATACCTTGAAACTACATCTGCAGAGATCAAGGACTATGAAGAGAAACTAAGTGTTGTGATGGAGCGGATAACACACCTAGAGAAGCACAAAGGCGAACTGTAACATATTAATCATTACAGACACAACACATTGGTCTGTTTCTGCTATTGTATGTACTGCCTGTGTAAAACTTCTATACTAAGCAGCTTTAGTTTGAAATTTTTGGAAAGTGGCTTTGAAATGTTTTCACTGAGGAAGACTTTGTGTACAAGTGTGCTACAAAGTTTGATGAAGCTTGTAAACATTTTCATTTTAGAGATCTAATATAAACAAAAACCACTGAACACATAGATTGTGTGTTGAACTGCATCAGTAAATCTGGCAGTAGTCAATGACTTACAATGTTTTGCAACATGTCATAAAGAAATGTGTTTATATGGATGGTTAAATGATTTATTACATTCCCATGCTTATATTGCTCATTTGAAAACTGTTAAGATATCCATCTGAATAATAGAGAATGTTTCCAAAGCTATATAATAAATGTCAAACTGAAAATTGAAGATACTGGAAACCTGGACTATTCCCTTGTTTCACAAAAATGTCTCTAATGTTCATTTGGACCCATTATCATTTATGTGCATTATATTTTGTATTGCTTTAAATGTATTCAATCTGTAGTGGTTCGGTCCAGAACCTATTTCGGCCTTGGCTTAACCAATTAACCAATTAGCCAACGCCACCTTGTTAAATGTTAATTTGGTCAGCTGGTTTATTTGTGAAGGTGTGATTGGTCCACTTGGATTTTTTTCTGTTTCCTGTTTTTATTTAAACACAAAATGCTTAAACAAAAAAGGTTTGGTCACTTAATAAAGTTGTTCCCTAATAAGTGTGGCTGGAGTCTTCCACGTCATCAGATCTTTGTCTTCTCCATGCACCTTGGAAGTAGGTGAAGTTGTGCCAGAAAAAAATTGTTGCTTTAAATGCACAGCAACATTGTAAGTGAGTGCTAGCCTTAATGGATTTTTCAAATTTAAATAAATGAAACCTCTGTCCCTGTTTACTTTTGTGTGTTTGTGCAATTTTATTCCATAGTATTAACTGGATTATACTGATATTGTAGTTATTTATTTAAAGTACCTTATAATCTACTAGATATTGTATTCAGTTATATAAATAAAGTAACAGCGAGGTTTATGTTATACTCCCGTCGCATGAAAGATACAAGCAACAATACACAGCATAATATTTGATGCTTCAGTAAAGCTTTGTGTAAAATATTTTTTTTATTTCAAATGATTTGAAATGATCAGTGACAATCAGATTGATGTGCATGTTAAAATAACTGTGGATCCTGGTATTTGTAGAAGGAATGGCTGCTCTAAGAAAAAACTGTATTCTGATAACCAACTATTTACATTTATTATATGTTATTACTAACTTCCTGTGTTGATTGTAGCGAGTAACAAAAGTGGCACAAAAGTAGTGATGCATGAATAGTACAATAGTAGTAACACAGTAGAACACAGTATACAAACCTAACATCACCTTACATCATATTTGGTTCACTGATATTATTGGAAAAACTGAGACTCTGCTATTCTCTTGTTTAACAAAAATGACAGTTCTACCATTGTATCATGACTGGTTTCATTTGTGTTGAGTTTTTTGTCTTTGTGGTTAAAATGTGTTAACCACATTCTCGTGCCTTTGCTGTCGGTGGCTTCTGTCAGTTTTTTCTTTAAATGTCACAAGAGTAACTGATGACCCTTAATTCCTGTAAAGTGGGTCTGACCGACACTATTTCTGTGGAAAGAAAAGCAAAAGGGCAGCTCACACACATGAGATGTGACATTAGTGAACTAACACCAGAGAATATAAGCCATTTGCAGCGTGTCGTCTCACTGTGTTTTCAGCCCTGACTTGTACAGTAAAGCAACTTCTACTCCATTCACCAGGCAGGTAAGATCAGTAACACTCTACAGTGAGATGGTTTACATTTAATATATTTTATACAATATATCAATAAATTAACAACAGGACACATCCATTGAATTCTTTTTTCAATAATATTTAGTTATTTTCTTTCAAACTGATACCAGTTTTTTTCAAACAGGGATGGCAGGATCAGCCTTATCCAGAAACAGAGGACTGATTTTTTTCATCTTCTCTCTGCTGTCATTGGTTTATGTTGCGAATTCACTGAGCAATAAGGAACTTTTGGTAAATCTTTTATCTTCTTTTGTCATATGACCAATACATGTTTATCTGTCACTGCAAGTCACCACAAGCTCATTAATGGTTGGATTTTTTTTTTTATTCAGTTCAAGATGTTTGTATGTGGTGCTGTGAAGCAACTGACACACTTACAACCTCTTTCTGCAAATTTCAGAAACTCAAAGAACAACTTCAGAAACTAGAAGAAAGAGCAGCCAGAATGAAGGTGAGTCTGTCAGTTTCATGTTGATCACATGTTGTCAGCCAAATGTGGACATGAAACTACATTCCACAACAGAATATAAACTAAACATCTTTATTTTCTTCATTAGGCAGACTACAAGTACAGTAAAGCAACCAATTCAAGAGAATATGATGAAAAAATAGAGCAGTTTTATTCTATTTATGAACTAATAAAGACATCATCAATCGCAGAGGATTTTCCACCATTGCTGGAACTGATGAACAAATTTAGTCGATTCATTGACAAATCCAGGGTTTGGTTTAATGGGGCGGAAGATCACATTAAAGCAAGAATGAAGGACAATGAAAAGAAACTGGAAGAACTAAAGAACATCATCAAATTTCTAGAGGAGAAACGAGATGAACTCTAACGGTTTCTATTTAATATCTTCAAAATAAATACATGTTGTTTAGATATACTATGTTTTCCTGAAAGAGGTGGACATCATTTATTTCCTGAACTGTGATTCATTTTCATTCATTTATACACTTTAAATAAAATCTGAAATATGATGGATGTATTACCTGTGGAAAACTTGATTCTAGGCCAACTCCTTTTTACTTCATTTTAACAATTTATATTGATAGCACTGTGTTTTTTGTTAACTAATTCTTATTTACAATTATATATAAGTGACACAATATATAATAATACTTTATTCCTGATTCTCTTCAACTTAACATGTAAAACCTGCAGCATTACTTTGATTTGGTCCAAGCTGTGCTTAATGACCAAAACTGGCACTGAATTCAGGTCAGACTTATTAATGTTTACATTATTCTCCTGTCACTGTTATCGCCATTCAACTGTCACATTTCCGCTTTTCTCAAATCTAGTCAGAAGGTTTCTGATTATAAATAACTTGGCATTTGGATAAATGACAAATTTCATATATTGACATATCAAGGCAACAAAACAAAACATAAAATTACAAGAGAAAGTTCAAAAGAATGTGAACCAACTTATTATGAATTCAATTCTAGTTAAATTATTACACTACATATACTAAATTTGAAAAAAAAAAAGCTGTGAAGATTTTGTTAAAATATGAAGTGGCTTTAAAGCAGTTATCATAACAGTTTATTAGACAAAAGTATAATTCATTGATTGTTGTATTGTGTAAAATCTCACCACTAGATGTCATCAGATTGCAGACTGTACTCTCCAATCAGTCAACTGAATTCTCTTTTCTTAACCCCTGCATAATCCTAGCTATAATAACCCCATATGACAAACTTTTAGTTTATTTATTTATTTATTTTTTCAAAATCCATGTGTCAGTATGACATCCAGCTCATTTCCTATTGCTACAAGTAATTAGATTAGCCTAGAATTACATTGAGTTGTCCCCATGGCTCACAAATGCTTATGAGTTCTTTTCTCCTTTGCCTTCTGGGCTGGCCCTAAGATTTCAATGGCCCTAACTGAGATTTTATATGTAGCCCCAAAACACTTCCAGGACAGCCACCACACTGCTAGGCGAAGAAAGAAAGCAACTTGTATAAAAGGTATATCAGTAAAGAAAATGAAAAATAACATTGAAAAGAACAAATAAATAGCAATGAAAAATCAATATGAATAAAAAATGAGTAGCAAGTATATCTTGTTCTAATGATAAAGACATTAGCAAAAATTAATGATAAATTTATTACTTTCTAGTTGCTGTTGGTCAGGTGAAAAGATTTGCCTCATATACAAGAAAACACTACGAGGTTATTTGGTCATTATTTTTGTCTACAATTTGTAACAGTTGCTGTTGTAATGCAGTGTATCGCCGCATGGTGGCGCCTCCTGTCTCATGACTGGTGTGTCACCCCCTTTTTTAAGATAAGATAAGCTAAGATGAGATAAGATAAGATAAGATAAGATAAGATAAGATAAGATAAGATAAGATAAGACTTTATTGATCCCACGACGGGGAAATTTTTGTGTTACCTCAGCGCAGGTACAGATATCAAAAATACAAATAAGTACAATCAATGAAAAAAAGTAAGATAATACACTATATACAATGGTAGCATACACAGTATGTGATTAAGGATATGGTTGGAAATATGCAAGACAAACTATATAGCTTGACATAACTATTGTACCACTACTATCCCTATGTATAGACATGTACACACACACATGTACACACTAAATATACATATGTATACATATACATACATATAAACCCGCACATGTCCATACTCATGGAAGGTCCATTATGCATGAAGTGGTGACCATGGATGTTCACAGTGTCCAGTGACTTATGACATCGTGATTGAGGAGTTATAGAGTCTAACTGCTGTTGGGATGAATGATCTGCGAAAGTGCTCCTTCCTACAGCGAGAATGTTTCAGTCTCTGACTAAAGGAGCTGCTCAGCCCATTCACAGACTCATGCAGTGGGTGATGTGGGTTGTTCATGATGGATGTCAGCTTTACTAACATCCTCCTCTCGCCAACCACCTCCACAGACTCCAGGGGACATCCCAGCATGGAGCTAGACCTCCGCACCAGTTTGTCAATCCTGCTCCTGTCCCTGTCCGTGCATCCACTCCCCCAGCAGGCCACTGCATAGGAAAGGGCAGATGCTACCACAGTGTCATAGAATGTCCTTAACAGAGTCCTGCAGACTCCGAAGGACCTCAGTCTCCTCAGCAGGTGGAGTCGACTCTGGCCCTTCTTATACAGGATGTCTGTATTTGTAGTCCAGTCCAGTTTATTGTTGAGGTGAACACCCAGGTACTTATAAGAGTCCACTATCTCAATGTCTTTCCCTTAGATGTTCACCGGTGTTGTAGGGGGTGACTTCCTCCTGAAATCTATGATCATCTCCTTTGTCTTGCTGGCGTTGATTTGGAGTACGTTGGTCTCACACCAGCCTACAAAGTCACTGATGAACCCCCTGTATTCCTGATCATTCCCGTCTGATACGCATCCAATGATGGCTGTATCATCTGAGAACTTCTGTAGATGGCAATCGTCCAAATTAAGTCTGAAGTGTAAAGGCTTAACAGGAAAGGTGAGAGAACCATGCCCTGTGGTGCCCCCGTGCTGCAGATTACCACCTAGGACACACAGTCATCGAGCCTCACATACTGTGGTCTGTTGGTAAGGTAGTCGATGGTCCATGCAGTCAGCTGCTTGCCTACTCCGGCTCCCTCCAGCTTCATTCTCAGTAGTGCAGGTTGGATGGTGTTGAAAGCACTGGAGAAGTAAAAAAAAAAGATCCTCACAGTGCTCCCCGCCTGCTCTAGGTGAGAAAGGGATCGGTGTAACAGGTAGATGACAATTACAGAACGGTAGGCGAACTGCAGGGGGTCCAGCACTGAGCCCACCAGTGGCCGAAGGTGGTGCAGGATGAGCCTTTCCATGGTCTTCATCAGATGTGAAGTCAAAGCAACAGGCAACAGTGGTTGGGCTCCCTGGGGTGTGCGATTTTTGGCACTGGAACCACACAGGAAGTCTTCCACAGTTCAGGAACCCTCTCCAGGCTCAGGCTCAGGTTGAAGATGTACAGGGCCACCTGACAGAGCTGGTCTGCACAGTCCCTCAGCAGTCTGGAGCAGATTCCATCCAGACCTGCTGTCTTCCTTGCCTTCGTCCTCTTGAGCTGATTTTTTTGCTCTTCTTCGTACCATCTCTCTGTAATGGATTCTTCCGTGTGTACCCGGACTAGTGTGCTCTAAAGTAATGTGTAGTAGAGGTAGCACTTTTATTTTTGATATTTTAAATAAATGAGTACTTTTGGAAAGTTAGAAGCTTTTGCTCATTTGCCATCCACCTGCACACCTCCGCGGCTGGCTTCATCTCCACCGCACGTTACAAATCCACTTGGGTTGGCGAACGAACTGTCATAAAATAAGTATGTTCTCAGAAAAAATGCTTCAGAGTCATCATCTCATCTATTATGTTGAGCCAGCAGGTCAGGTTAAAATGTACTGTGGCTATTTACTGTTACATATGTTCAAACACGACTTTGATATAAGAATTTGACCATTTGAAATAAGAATCGTTTTTTCCATCTCCGATTTTCTTTTTATTTCTTTTTCTGTTGAGCACCTAGATATTATTTTAGGAGCCATTTATTCAGTGTTAGGATAATCAAAAGTCCATATTGATATGTAGCGTTATGATACAGTTGTTCCAATTTTGCCCAGCCACTACTGGGGCTAACTTCTGGTTAGCGATGCTAGGGCTAACCTAAACAACCACAAAGGCACTTTATGCCAGGGGCCAGCCCTGTGTTGTCGTTCTCTAGCCACGTGCATAAAACATGATTAGATGGATGTCCATGTCAGTCAGTATATTTAAGATGCCAGGGCACATTAGCGGCTTCCACAACCCGATGTCTGCTCTTCTGTACTTTTAATTGATTAATTTTAAGTTTATAAGGATCCACCAGTTTGTTTGTTTTTTGAAAACTGAATTAGACACTTTGTTTTCATAACTTACAAAAAAACTGACTCTACCTTTAAATTGCCAAAATCTATGGAGGTTTCTGTGTAGGCGTCTGTGGCCCTTACGCAGCTACACTTTGTCTGTTTGATCATTTAAACTCTGTTCAAACGGAAAAAAAACATCATGTGGCTAACTATGACAGTGTCAATATTTGTTGTTACAATGTGACAGTTCAAGTATGTGAACATAAAGGATACCTACCTGCTGCAGGTTTTTGCCAGTTTCTCTTTTACTTTTACAACTTATTGTAGTATTTTGTTTGTGTTTCACTGGCTCACTGTACTCATATTGAATTAATAAAATTACAAGAACAAATAATTATGCACAAAAAAAGTAAATACAAATATAGCTGGATACACCCACAGACCTTCCCACCCATAAGTGAGCCGTGTCATAGAGGAGGTAACACCAGGTCTTATATAACGTACGTGTGGTGTGTCATCCAATTATTTTGTCATTCATCGCTTCTCCTTCCAATACCAGGTATGATCTGTAACGCTGTATTAAGAGAAGATTATGTTGTCAAATTGTAATCTAATATCTTGACTCATAGTAAGAAAAAGTTTACTTTGTAAGTTTGCTCTTTGTTCTTGTTTCAGAACAGTGATGGCAGCAGCAGGTTTGCCTAGAAGCAAAGAAGTGAGTGGGATCACAGTCACCAAAGGCTTATTCATCATTTTCACTCTGCTGTATCCAGCTAACCTTTCAAATTCACTGATAGATGAGGATCAACTGGTAAAATTATTAATTAGTTTTGTTTTTTTTAATTACATTGTTTTTGTATTGGTTCAAGGACCACCCAAGAAAAATGATTGTTTTTGTTTCGCTTTTGGCGTAATCACATGCTTCACATGTTTGTTGACATTCCCTCTGAATATACAGGAGGAATTGAGAGAAAATGTTGAGAAACTACAGGAAGAAGTACTGAGAAAGAAGGTGAGTGTCAATGTTCATGTTATGGATGAGAGTCTGTCACTGCTAATATAAATCTTTCTAATGTTATGAAATTAGCAAAGCCAAAAAAACAAATGGCTATAAATAAAATCCATCAATGTATCTTTTTATATCTTTGATATATAAATAATATAAAAAGGATATATGTATTGATTTTGCTTTGGGTTTTTTTTGTCAGGCTGAAAACAAGCTAGATAGAATTTATACTCCACTAATCTATGATGATGCTACACGCTTAATAAACCATCTATTTAAAATGAGAAATACAGTGGAAGAGTTTAAACTGCTCACGCCATTGCTGCATTTCATGGATGACCTAAAGAAGCTCATGGATGCTACCAAGAAGTACAAAGGCAAATACCTTGAGTTAAAAGCTGCAGAACTCAAGGACAATGAAGAGAAACTAAGTGGAATTATGAAGTGGTTAATATTACTAGAGGGGCATAAAGATGAACTGTAACATATTAGTCATTGTCTGTCTCTGGTGTTGTTTCCACTGTATTCATAAAGCTTCTCTTCCATAATGTGCAGATTCAGTGTGAAGTTTTTCACTCTCATTATTATAACATTGTTATAATTTGTTGTATTAAGTAGTATCAGTAAAGCTGACAGTTAACAATAGAAGAATAAACCCTGTCTGCAAATAAAGCTCATATTTAATAATCAACAATTTGTCCAATGCTTACTCACTGATAAAATATATCATAACCCACAAAATGTAGCACACCAATCAATTAGTCACATGATGAAGGCTAACCAATTTATACACTCATATCATTAATTTAATATATACTCATTCCTCACCACTCTGAAACATAAGGCTCAGGCTTTTGAAATATGTCTGTTTATGCCTCACTGCCAGGTGATAAGGCTACTGGATTATCACATAAAGGTATCGTCTGCTGCTGGATTAAAGCAATATTCACTCACATTCACAATATTTGTGCCTCAGTCTGAATCACAAAATTGGTCATGTGTAAACCTTAATCTACATGATGATAAGAAAAAAAACATTCTGCTCTTCAGGCACTGATAGGTATAAAACTACTATATAAATTTCTATTCCAGGTCTACTAAAAACAGCATTAACAGTAACATTCTCTAAATTGTCAAGTTACAGAAAATACATTATTAGGTCTGAAAAAGTCTGACTTGCTCTTTTTATATATACTCTTAACTTCATCTCTTTTTTTAAAGGCACCCATATACATAGATAGTTAATAGGTTTATTATTACTGTTAGAGAAAGTTTGAAATAACCATATTACAAATTACTGACGGAAAACTGTACTTATTGGAAACCCAGACTGTGTATTGGTGGTATTGTACATTTTTCAATTAGAATATATATTCCCTGGAATTTTCAAATGTTGTTTCTTTTTTGTTAGGGTTAGTAAAATGAATATGTGTAATATCCCCAATCCCATGCTTTCCTCTTCAGACACTTGTAATCAAACACAATGATGCAATTAGTTTAATACGTCATGAAGATTTCTGTGAAAGTGAAACAACAGAAAGTGCTCAATGTAAACACATATCAGAGGTGCGCCATCAGGGAGGTGGCTGCAGGTCTGCATAAAAGCACTGTGTAAAGTCCCATCTCTTCATTTCATTTATCAGCTTGTATTTGCATCACAGGTAAGCTGAAAACTAATATTTACAACATCATAGTTTATTCTAGAACTTTTCACTAATCAGACGGTTGCAGATTCGACTGAGTATTTCTATTACCATTGTTTGTGTATTGCTAACATTGTACATTTTTTAATTAGAATATATATTCCCTGGAATTTTCAAATGTTGTTTTTTTTTTTTGTAAATATTCTATTTGTTTTCTTACAGTGTAAAAATTTCATGTTATTTACTCCAAACAGTGATGGCAGCAGCAGTTTTGGCCAGAAGCAGAGGGGTGGCTGTTTCCAGCATCACCAAAGGCCTGTTCCTCATGTCCACCCTGCTGTGTCTGATTTGCCTTTCAGCTTCACTGATAAACAAGAACCAACTGGTAAACTGATGCTTGCTTTAAGTCCAATCTTTTATTTTTATCTAATGCATGTCAGCAGCGATTGTGAGTCACCACAATCACATCTGTTGCTGAAACTATATAAAAGTTTTTGTCAGCCATTATAAACTGTAACCACATGTCACTGCTCCCTGTTAAGTTCCAGGAAGTGCTCAAGGAAAGTTACAAGGAAGCACAACAGGAAATGGATGAACTGATGGTCAGTAAAAGTTTCTCACTGCATATAAAATATACTGAGTTTGTCCCTTGTGTGCATTAAGAATAGCATCATGCATGACTTTGAAGCATGACTTTGTTGTGTATTTATTGATCTTGTGCCATGAAAATTTTCTTTTTCCTATTAGGAGTGCAAGTCAGACATGTTGAAAGCTTCAGAGCTGGTAGATGAATATCTGGCTCTCATGGACCCAATGATAGCAGTGATCAAGAAATTTGACGCACTGCTTGGTGAAACAGATCCTGACACAGATATGGAGGACCTTAAGGTTTCCATGGAAGAAACCAAAGCTGAACTAGACAGCACAAATGAAGAGCTTGATGAGGAAATTGTATCCATGGAAAAGAAACTGAGAACAATGAAGACATTGATTGAAAACGTTGGGGAGCAGCACACTGAACTGTAAATACATAAGTATTTATTTACAAGTGCTGCATCCCTTCAATTTGGACTAAAATAGCCTCTGAAAATACTTGTTTTACCTGTTTGAAAACAATGTCAATGCAAAAATAATACAGAATAAAAACATTTACATTCTCTTCATGCTCTGGTAGTTATGTCAACAACAGACAGAACTAATGACACACATTTTGACTTGGCATCATTTCAGGTGTCCTGGTAAGTAATGAAAGTGAACGTCTGCTAAATGGAATGATTTTGTGAAATAGCACCTGGAACCCTGAAGGACCTGACAAGGCTCAGAGTGCTCATTTTCAGCTTTTTATATTATTTTATTCACAATGTCTGTGTTGTCAGTTTCACAGATCTTGCTGACACTTTGCAGTGCTCGCTGCTCTCTGCTGCAACCTGATCTGATTATTCAAAACCTTGTATGTGAGGAGCATATGATCACACAGTTTAACACCTTGGTGCAGACATGGATACTCTATTACTCTTTCTTTCTTTCTTTCGTTTTTTGCCAATTTGTAGTTTGTTTTTTAACTGTTTGAGAGCAGGCACAGTCTCTAAGGGGATGGGGGTTTGGGAGGATAAGCTGATTGAGCCGACTGAGACTTGTTTAAAACCTTCAGATTATGAAGTGCTGAATGTTCATTTAAAGTGGTGCCTGTCACATTGCTCCACACCTGCATAATGTCTTTGGTGATTATGGAGAAAGCTTATGATAGGGAGGAACTGTAATATTGCACAAGGAAGTCAGAAATGGCAGAGAAGAACGTGAGAGTGATGCCGGGCATGTATGAGGACACTGACAGTGGTCAGGTGGGCAGTTTGCCTGTTTGCATTCATTCAAAAAACTATTTATAACACTCACGTCATTAAAAGACAGGAAAATTTTTATATATAGTTACATTTATATCATCTATTTTATAGTCATTGATAATTACTTTCATTTTATTTTTTGTTTAAACTTTTTTTTCATTCTTTTTCATCACAACTACTGAAATTTACGGCCTTGTCAGATATACATATTTTATTAATATTACTCCTGACACTTACTTTTGATAAGCATGCCTTTTCCCACAGTTTGTACTGTGTCTCCCTACCTTCAAACAACTACTGAAAGCAGCTTAAAAGTAGATTATTTAGTGCTTTGTACATTTTCATTGCAGTGCTGAGATCAACTAAATGGTAACATTTTAAGGCAGAAAGTTTAATGAATAGTGCAACCCTATCCATTTAAAATTCTTACCCCTTTTTTGTAGCACATAAATTGGATTAGTGTTTGTTTCATATGTGCCCCCATACTTTACCTCCACACAGTCTACATAATACAGTATGGTCACTAACTATTGTCAAAGAACATACAAACACACAGTTGTATTTGTTGGCAGCAGTGGTGAACCCACAGCAAGAGGGTCTTGGGTTCTAACCTGGGTAGGAGTCTTCTGTGTGGAGTCTCCACATGGCCTTGGGGATTTGCTTCAGTGTCTCTCACCATTAAAAACATCTTAGATTAATACTGCCTGCTTATATCATGCATTCCACTATCTGATTCAAAAAAGCCTAATTACCTCACATTTTCTTTTAAATTTGATTTTGGTTTTAGACGGAGATGATAATGTACATATTGTATCACTTTATACAGACAGTATCTGATCTAATCTAAACAGTATTGGTATCACTATGAGAGCTGAATAAAGCCTTGGCTTGTGATCAAAACTTGACAGACCGGCTATTCACCGAGGCAATACTGTGACTGTTCAAATATGTCAGCCCAAAAGAGTAAAACATTGCATGTTGTTCTAAACGTGTCTGTCAATTTCTCTTTCGTTTTTGACATTTACTGTAGTATTTGCAGCAAATGAAGAGTTGTTTGTTTCCTATAAAAACAAGTGTAGAAGAAAAAGACAATTTAATACAGTTAATCGCTGTTGTGTAATTATCCACTTGTAATTTCCTTTTATGTTGGAGTCTTTTTCTGCTTGGTGTGCTACTAGTGTAGGCATGAAATTCTTTTGTTAGTACATAGTGATAAACAGCAGCCTTGGGGGAAAATCCTAACGTGAAGGAATAAACACAAAAACAAGTATTCCTTAAATCATATATTTCTGTCCTCATTGCCAGACACTAACCATCACTCTTTGGTTGTGTGGTTCAGTGGCAGATGTTCAATAAATAAGATAGAAAGACACCATTAGAGTCTCTCAGTCCTTATTTGTTGTAGATTTCCACAACATTTGGCTTTGTTGGCAGGATCACTCATGTGACTGCTTCTGGGCGAGGTGTCAGACAGTGATCTGATATGAAGTCCAGTGCAGGCGATCAGCTTGAAGTCACTGCATATCCAGTGGTGCGGCTTCAACTGACAGGACCCAAGCCGATAGTTTCCATGTCCCCTGAGAGTGCTGTGCTGACAGAGCCTGAACTTGGGGATTCTCTTCCCTTGTGAGTAGAACGAAACAAACAAAATGAAACGAAACAAGCTTTATTGGTCACATACACAATCATATAGAGTACAACATAATGTGAAATGTGTCTTGCCCGAGCTGCGCAAAGGCTGCAGACGTAGCCGCGCCATTCCAGGACTTGGTGTTTTTTTGGCATGGGGGGCCTAGCCAGGACCCTTACTGGATACTGGGAGGAAATCGAACTTGCGACTTCCGTTCCAAAGGTGTGTGGTCAGCAGAGTAGATTCTGAGGGTTCAACACTGTTTGTGAAATCCAAGCCAAGACTACTGTCACCTATGGATTTCCACACCCCTCTGTCATTGTTTATCACCTGCCAAATCATCTCACCTCGACCACCGGTGGGTCTACTTTGTCACCAGTCTCCAAGGTGTCTCTGTTGGTACTCCCTGAGGGACTTCACCTTCACTGCTCCTGGTGTCCTGAAGGGCTCTGAATTCTAAATATTTCCGGGGTTTCTCACTCCAAAAGGTATTGGATAAAGTGTACACTTTATCCAAAAATGTGTCATTTACACTGTATTTGTTTACATTTTGGAAAATTAAATATGCGGAATTACCTATCAACATTTACTGTTTATTGCATAGTAGCAGAACTACTGAGTTTAAATCTAAACACATTTTTAAAACCAAAGGAGTCTAAGGTAAGTTCTGAAAACAAAAGTGAAAGGGCAGCTCATAACCAGAGTACATAAAGCATTTGCAACGTGTCATCTCATCGTTTTCATTCGTCACCTGTACAGTGCAGCAGGTCTTCTTCCATTCACCTGGCAGGTAAGCTCAGCATTGTACCTTTGGGTGTTTTTTTACTGAATACAATCAAGGATTACATTACAATTATTCACTTGCTTCAAAAATGGGGTGAAAATATGAGAGTCAGTTGCAATCTTCCTTTGGTGACTGTGATGAAACAGGGATGAGGGGGAATTAGTCTGCTATGAGTTTTCAACTAAACAAGGTTAATTTAGCACATAATGCAGATTTAGTTGCGATATTTGTAAAATCCGTTACTCAGTGAGACACGTCGTGGTGTACATGAACCAGAGGTAGACTCACTTGTGGTGGAACAGACTGGGCCAGATCTAACCAGCGCAAATTTAGAATTTGTCTGCCACAGTCCTTAGTGATATTGTTTTAATTCTCACAGTGATGGCAGAAGCAGCTACCAGAACAAGAGGGCGAGTCTGTGTCATCACGTGCTTGTTTCTCTACGTGTTACTGGCGATCTACTCGATGCTGTGCTTCATTTGCATCGCAAGCTGGGCCAAGAACAAACTGGTAAATTTATTATTTGCACATAAACACTGCAAATAATTCTTAACTGCTGAACAGTTTCTGTACTTAAAAGGGGTTTTCATAGAAGCTTAAGCAGCTGTTATTTTATTTATTTCAATATAAATGCTGAGTGCAAAAGAAGAAACAGACACAAAGTGGGTCCAAGTTGCTCACAAGCTAACTTTGAAAGTTTGTCATGTGTAGGCAGTTAGAAAATATATATATATATATATATATAAACTATCAATAACTATATTTCAGATTAAAATATCTATCTGTGATACATTGACAGTCATGCAAATATTATGACTACAGTCTTTTCAACACAATATACTGTAATAAATTTAAATGTTTCAAAAAATGTTATTTTATTGTTTTTCATTAGGCAGAAGAAAACTATAAAAATGCAACCATCACAAAGCTATTTGAATTCACAAATTCACTTCCTAACAAGAACCAGCTGGTAAATTAATATTTTCTTTCATTATTATTTGTTGTTTCCTTTAATTTCATTGTGTTGTTGAGCAGCTGGCATTCTCACTATGCTCTGCTTCTTTCTGCTAAACCTCAGAAAATATTCAGGAAAATCCTCCAGACAGCAGTAGCAGAAGAAGAAGAGAGACTGAAGGTAAGTCAGTCAGTCTCCGTGTTACTCACATGTTGGCTGAGAAAATATGCAGTTTGTGTAGATTCTAAATTATAAATTAAAAACAGCACTTCATTTGACATTAGCATACCTTTAATGTGTTACACCACACACTGAACTGTAACTCTTGTAACTATTGAAAACAGCAGCATCTAAAGGAGAATGCAACATGTTTTAATTCGTGCTAAATGTTTTGTTTTGTTTTTTTCAGGCAGAAGACTACTTCTACATGGTAAATCTCTCAAGAGTTTTTGATGAAAAAGTTTATCTCCTTACTCCTAAACTGGAACTACTGGAAACATTATCAGCTGATTTTCCAGAACTGCGGGAAATAATTGCAATTGGGACGCGATTATTAAAGAATCTCAGAGCTCACTTAGACATGAAACTGGCTCTTCTGGAGGAATAGAGGGTGCAGAGAAATGAATGATGAGCTTCATAAAACTGTCAAACAACAATCTGAATTTTTTTTTTGTTTCCATCTGTATCCCTGTACATCTGTGTTGTGCATATTCAGTTTTTGTTAAATTACATTTCATGAAAGGCAATTTTCTTTAATTTGTTTTTCTTTTTGTTTCCAAGTAAAAATCAAACATATTCCTTCAAATAATACATATTTAAATTCTTTCAGTTAATGTTTGGCACATTTTTACATTGTGACATCCTTGACCAATGATTCTTCTACTGTAAATCAAGTGTGTGCTTAAAATATTACACATCATTTTACATCCTAAATACTATTTAAAGTCTTGAGTAGTGCTTAATAATCCAGGTTAGGAAATCTCTGCTTTGGAATCTGGATTATACTATGTGCAGATTTAATTTCCCCAAGCACGAAAGCTTAAAAACAAACAAACAACAACAAGAAAAAAGGCAAAAACAAAACAAAAAGCAAACAAGCTAAAGATTCACAGTGTAGACTGTGAATTGGAAATGCCTCTGGTATAACAAATATAATGAATGCATGCAGCTTCTTTTTATACAGTGAGGTCTTTAAGTTTTGTATTGTGCTTGTGTGCATTTTGTTGTTTTGCCTCCATGTATTTACAATTTGAAACCAAACAGGCAAGATGTGACTAAAGTTTAGACTTTCAGCTAAAATATTATAATTTTCCTGTCCTGTCATAAATATTAAAGAGGTAAGCATTACTTCTTAATTGCAGTGAATTGATAGGAGAAAAAAACTGTAGAAAACTAAACAGAAGAAAGTAGTAGAGAAATAACAATTGAACATGAAATAGTGAGACACTCACTGCCTGATCAACCCTGGCAGGGCCTCCTTGAATGAGGGTATCTAGTGATAATGGCCGAAACACCCTATGAATCCAAGGTCCACTACTGACGACGTGTCCCAAATTATAATATGATAATCTAGATCAGATCTCTAATCCCTAAACCTAACCAAGGAAGGTAAAAAAAAAATGGCAGATTAGCTTGGTTAAAAGACCGAAACACCCTGTGAAGTTGAGGCACACAATGATGTGTCCCGCTGGTAAAGTTTCTGGGCTGCCTTTCCTCGTAACAGCCATCCCTCAAGACTTTCTCCATTTAAAGCAATGCATTATCAGGGATTGTAACATCTAGTCCTTTTACTGAATCACCCTGCACAGCGCCACTCTCTTAGAAATTATACATGCGTACAACAAAATGTTTTTTTTTTTAACTTTTATTTTACATTCAGATTCAGCCCCAGAATGTAAAGCAAGAATAGTCAAAGTTTTGTTTTAAATAAAATGCCACACTGATAAACTTTCCAATGCTTGAAAGTTTGGATGGACATATTTGCATACCTGAGAGCTGAGTCTGTTTCCAGAGTCCAGTTTGTGATTAAATCTAAGTGATAATTACTGCAGATGTAACACTTAATCTAGTTCGAAATATGAAAAAAATATTCTGTATTAAAAAATGGATGTGAATATTAGTCAGTTAAAATTAAATATCTGTGTTATGTTAAAAGTGACCACAATACCAGGAAGTTGATGTTTGCTGTTACTGTCAACATCATATTTAAAAAATATATATATATTGAGACAATTCAGAATGTGCCTGATAAAGTACGACACCTGCTGGTCACTTTTTGTAGCTACTCTTGTGCTTGCTTTTCCTTTGATTTCTTTCTAAGCGCAGACTTTACCATCTGAAGTAAATCAAAGGGATTGGGTGTGGGTTGGGTGTTTGACCCTCTCTCCACCTCCTCCTCTCTTGCCACTCCTACCCCCCTCTGTCTCTCTCACTCTTCTCTCTCCCCAGGACACAGCTGCTTTTGATTAGCCTCGTTTGCCACCTGGGCCCTGTCAGCAATCACCTCTGAGGCTATATAAGCCGGGGGTGAACTGTGAGTGTGGGGTAGTGATGGGCAGATGAAGCACCATGAAGCACCATGAAGCACCATGAAGCACCATGAAGCACCATGAAGCACCATGAAGCACCATGAAGCACCATGAAGCACCATGAAGCACCATGAAGCGGTTCATCCAATTGGTTCACCCCAGCGCAAAGCATCTTGAAGCTTCATTTGCTCTAGTAGGACACCTACTGGACATAAAAATATTAGTTGGCATGAATTTGAAGAGTGTGGCTTTTTGCACACAGTCTGTAAATGTCAACAACAAAAGGAGTGTGTAAAACATGTATATTGTAGTGATGGCAGTATACTGTGTATATTTATACTGGCAGTATGGAAAATGATCATTTGGAAATGCTTAAAATGGAAATGATCATTTACTGTGAGGTGAGGTGTGGTTGGGGTGTGGGCAGTGGTTGTGGTTTTGTAACGTTGAGGTATGGACAGCTACACACTGAGGCTTTGAGCCTCAGTCCTGCCCACATTTTATTCTGTAAAAACTAAATTTTCACTGCTTTTATGACCTTTTTAGTGGGGAGAACATAGCTAGGATTTAATGATTTAACAAATCTTTTAAATCCTTTGTCCTCCACAATGCTAAATGGCTGGGAGTCCTCAATCACCATGCTAACCAGGTCTTCATCTATTTGAGATTGTTCTCCTGAGGAAAGACAACAAAAACAAAGCACAAATATAAATATCACACACGTAACTTATTACAGTTGTATAATATTGTTATATCATTTAGTAACATTACGGCATGCTATATTATCATGATATTTGATGGCTCACCTGGTCTTGCTCCACAATCGGTGTTCCCCTTATTCTCATGCAAAGCTCTGTAGTGCCTAAGCATGGATGAGGTGTTGTTGTTATATCCCAGCTCCCTGGCACATAGCAAACACTTCACCTTGTACAAAAGTAAAGACAGCTTAACATAAATTGTATTGCACCATCAGTATTATGAAAATACATCTTCTGTAGAAATTTACATACCTTGTTGGGAGGAATAAGATCACAATGTTCCCACACAGGGGAGGACATCCTCCTCTTCTTAGCTGGCTCCATTCTCTCCTGACTTTCTCTCCTCACTCTCATAAACCTCCAAACTCTCTCTAAACACCCACATTTTGAATGAAGTCTGAGGGGTTTATATCGCTGTCATAGCTCGCGGCAAAGTTCGAACCACTTCATGAACCAGTCACGTGGTACAGCCGGGCAGCGAGGCTTCGGACGTCATCATTTTCAGCTCCTCCCATAAATGAAGCAAGCCTCGATACGCGCATCGCGGAAACGCCCCCTCAATTACTCGACACAAGCTTCGAAGCCTCGATACAGAATGTCACATCACTAGTGTGGGGGGGTATTTTCCCCTTTGGCTCTACACGGGTTTCCCTTGGTTTTGGACAGGCTCCTTTGAGTAGTGAGTAGATGGGCTTGTGGGCCCCGGAAGTGTCTCCCCGTGGTGAGGAGCTAAGTGGGAAGTGCCTCCCTTATTTGTTTGGTAGTTTTTTTCTTTTGTGGCTGCGACTGCTTCCTTTGTTTCTTTGGCATTATTGGTAAAAACGGCGTTGCCGGCTGTTTACAACTCTATCTGTTTTCCTATTCATTCTATTTCCGGACCCATTTGTTACTGGTCCCCACACTCACACCCCTGGACCTCTTCGTGGGGACATAACAATGTGGGGGCTCGTCCGGGATATGAATTGAAGGAACAGTGATTAAGTTTTGGTGTGTTTGCCAGTCGCTTGTTTAGTTGTATTGTATCTGCTATGCTCTCTCTCCATTAGCACAGGGGAGTGTCTAGCTGAGCGTAAGCTCCTCTTTCAGGCACTCATTTTTTATTTTGCCTTTTTTATTTTTGGAGTAATCCTGGGTGGGGATTAGTTCCCTGTCGGCTTGTCGGTGCTTTGTGCACCTGATGCTTAGCCTTTAAAGCTGCCTCGAACCTGGCACACTCCAAAAGCTAAGTAGGCTAAGATTTTAGTAGGTAGGTCTGGGGAGAGGGTCGGTGGTATTTTTATTTATTGGTTAACCCTGTGGCCACACGTATTTCCCAACTGTATTTGATTTGTGTGGTGGAGGTGGTTCTCATTTGTTGTTATTGTTAGCCTGGGGTAGTTTTTTGTTGTTTTTAATGGCTACCTTTGATATTGCCGTGTTTACGGCAAACCCTTCGCTTGTCCAGCTGGACGCCTGTAGGAAGAGGGATTTGCATGAGGTGGCATCATTTTATGGCATTGGTGTCTCCACAGCTCTGCGTAAAGCCTGTTCCTCAGGTGCCAGATCAAGCTGTAGCTCCATCAGTGTCTACACCTTTTGCTCAGGGGCTGTCTGAGGACAAGCCGATGACACTGCTTCACTTCGAACCACTCTCCATAGAGTCATCAGTAAGTTCAAAGCAGGATGCTAGGCTCCGTGTACGCCTGGCTCGTCTCCAGCTTGAAAAGGAGGATCGAGAGAGGGAGTTCCAGCTAAAGAAGTAGTTGGAATTTGGGTGTTTAGAGGCAGAGATTGCGAGGGCCATGGAGGTTGAATTGAAAAAGGTAGAGGTGGAGACAACTGTCAAGTTGCGACAGTTGGAGCTCCAGCAGGCTTCCCTTCCTGCAACTGCTTCCATTCGGCAGGCGTTTGATGTAGGGGAAAAAAGTCATCTTGTTCCAGTGTTCCGCGACACTGAGGTTGACAGTTACTTCGAGTCATTTGAGCAAATAGCCACAGCCTTGCACTGGCCACAGGATTCGTGGGCCATTTTGCTACAGTGTAAGCTGGTAGGTAAGGCTCAGGAAGTTTGTTCCTCGTTGTCAGCTGAGGACAGCCTGGACTATGACAAGCTGAAACGTGCTATCCTGCTGGCTTATGTGCTGGTCCCAGAGGTTTATAGGCAGTGTTTCTGGGGGTTGGAAAGGGTCAGTCCTATCTGGATTTCGCCAGGGGAAAAAAGTGTCCTTTTCAATCGGTGGTGTTTGGCCTGCAAAGCTACTGACCTGGCTTCGATATGTGAACTAATGCTGATAGAGGAATTTAAGAACTGCATTGCCGAGCGCATTGCAGTATATATGAACAAAAGGTTTCCTCGCTACAGCAGGCTGCGACGCTGGCTGATGAGTTCGCACTCATTCCTAAAACCAGTGTCAGTAGGTATGACCGACACGATACCCCAGCGAAGGCTAGCGAGGTGCCAGCTGCGCAGCACCCGAAGAGTGAGGTACTTGTATCTAGTCCCAAGGCAGACCAAAAGTGTTTTTGGTTTTTTTTGTTTGTTTTTTATTGTTTTAAGTCTGGCCACTTGATTGCAGATTGTGAAGCTTACAAATGGAAACAGTCGTTTCAACTTCACATAAACCAAAAGGGGTGGGGTTGATTAAAACCATGCCTCCTCTCAGTAGGCCCCCCCACCCCTGAGACCCTGGATGAATGTTTTAAGCCCTTCATTTTTAAGGAGACAGTTTCGGTGTTCTGGTAAATGTTAAATTTGATTGGTGTAATTGATCATGTATGATCTGCATGAAATTCAACAACAAACTAGTTCATTTATTCCTGCTGATATGACATGATATGATATCACAAGCTCACATGAGATTTCAAACCACAGGAAAATCACTGAGAAGCAGAAAAGCACACACACACGACTTCAATGCTATTGATATTTATTGTGATTTAACCTGTCATGGACAAAAAATGTCAAGAAGCTTCTGTATGAAACCTTATAATCATGGCTTTCCTACTTCTTTTTAAAGTATGGACAGACTGCTTGGTGGCAAGCAGAGATGGGCAGTAACGCGTTACTGTAATCCGATTACTTTTTTCAGGTAACAAGTAAAGTAAGGGATTACTATTGCAAAAACGGTAATTAGATTACCGTTACTTTCCCGTAGGAACGCTGCGTTACTGCGTTACTAAAACCGTGATTTTTTTGCAAGAATGTCTCATGACAGTGACGTAAGCGAGTGCGACGTTTGTGACAACAGCTGTGTACAGATCAACAATGGATAATATATCGAGTGCAGGAGAGAGTATGAGCGTGCAGCGTTTAAAGCGTGGAAGTACTGACCTTCCATAAAAAGTGACAAAAACATTAGTGTCCGTTGTGCATGGGAAGAAAACTTCTTTTTACAGCGAAAAAAACCCCTAAACTTCCAAGCAAGCACCGAGTGCGCTATGACGTAATGGGAAATTCACAGAGAAACTCGCGGATTCTTCCACTGACCGCTGCGGCACACCTGCACCAGGGTAAACCTCCGCCTACCCTGCTCCTGTTTTACAGGTGAAAATAGAGCAACAGGACCGCTAGTCTGTGACTTTATTTATTTTCTGCTGTGTTTTACTTGCATCTATTTGAAAGAGTGAGTGTAAACACACACAAAAAAATATTTTATGTGCTGGAATGTGCAGAAAATAGGTTTAAATGTTAAAGTAATTTATTCAAGTCAGAGAATGTTGCATATAATTAAATTTTTGCTTGATGCATAAAGTTAAAAGATTAAAACTAATAAAACAAGTTTTAAAAAGAGACTTTTCCATTTGATTACATTTTGTGATGGATTATGCAGAAAAAGTAGAATTAGCCTGACAGATCTATTGCTTTATTACCTATTCAGGTTGTAAATCGTGTTTTTAAAAAGTAACTAAGTAACTAAGTAATTAATTACTTTTGAAAATAAGTAATCAGTAAAGTAACGGGATTACTTTTTTGGGTAAGTAATCAGTAATTAGTTACTGATTACTTTTTTCAAGTAACTTGACCAACACTGGTGGTAAGAAAATAAAATTGTTTAAAGGGACTTAAAATAATCATGGAAAGGATTTCTACATTAATACATACCTTGACCATACCTTTGAATTTATGTTTCACATTTTGAATTTTAACTGCTTTTGGTGTTTTTGCAATAAGCCAAGTAAGTGCTTTTTGTTAAACTCTTCTTGCTTTGTATGCATCTGCATTTGGGTCTTACACAACATACAGACTGTGCATCCCACCGACCATGAGAACACAATGAGAGCTCAGACACAGGAAGCACTCTTTATTAGCATTTTCTGAATGCAAGAAGTGATCATAAGCTTTCTTTAGCTGCTCCTTGAATTCAGTGAACGAAATTAAAGACTCAGAAGAAGAAAATGTCTCCACCTAATCTGATGGTTGCTTCGAGTATGATACCTTGTATTCCCTACTGATGAAAACAAATGAGTATCACAGGAGAACTTCACAACAGTGGCCTATTTCACCAGAAAAATGGGTAGTTACAGAGACTTGCACTGGAATAGCTGAGCAAAGTTCTACAGGTGGAGCATCAGGCAAAATAGTAGAAATAGTTTAGGCTATGGTAGAGCATGTACCTTGGTTTGTAGCTCTCTGTTTTACAAGGGATCCAAAAGCCTGCTCTGTTTACAAAATTTCTTGACCTCGTTTACTGACCATCCTTCCTGAGTGGTGACCCTGATCTCATTCTTTTGTGACCTTTAGGCCACCTGTTCAAGCTGAACAGGTGAGTGAAGTGCTGGAGAGGAGGCAGACAATCTCAGGTTAAAAGCAGCGACTAAAGAATATCTGGAAAGGAAAAGGGAGATAAAACGATTCCAGAAAAGCTGAGATGCTGTGTAAAATGTAAATAAAACATTGTTGCTGTTCTTTTTTAGTCTTTAGAACATAGTTGTAACTTTTTAATAAGCAAAAAAGGAGTTTCAGAAAGTGTTTTGCATCTCTTAATATAATCAACAACTTTGTTTTTCAATACCAGTTGTCAGCCACTGAAGTGGATTAGCTAGAATATACATAACCAATTTAAATTTTGGTATAAACATTTTTTGTTTGTTTGTTTGTTAAACATTACTTTTGTAATGTAGTGCCTTCTGCACTCTTTCACAGTTTTTTTTTTTAATTCTGTTTTTGTCATTTAGGTATTTTTGTGTACTCTGTTGTACTCATAAACGTGTGGCTGGAAGGCCTGATTCTCTCTCAAAAGATCTCAAAATTAGTTTATTGACTTTTATTCTATTGGAGTCAAAAAGAGTACTCAAACAAGAGAAAAGAAAAAAAAAGAAAAGACCTAATTCTGTTGGACAAGAGAGTTTATAGAAGAGCAAGGTCAAACTTGGAGCCAAAGGAACAATGCCTCACACTTTGTTAAGTCATAGCACACAGACTCAACAAAAAACAAAAGACAAAACTCTCACATTCAGACTGTCTGGACTCATTCTAACTCTTACTTAAACAACAGGAGCCATTTCCCTCCTTTACTCTGGAACAGTCTAACATTATTTAATCCTTGCATCCATGTATGACTTTACCCATGCCTGTGTTTGATCTTGGCAGCTTGTTCACCCCTAGGTGGCACTATGTCCTTCACTGCCACCATCCTTGTTCCCTGGGCTTGCATCTATGTTCCTTCTATCATAACTCTGGGATTTTGTTATTCTATTAAAATTTTTCTGAGGGCTTTGTTGTCCTCTCGCTTGACTTTGAATTCAAGGCTGCAGACAGACATTTCACTGCTTCTTACAAAGTATTTACAAACATGCTGTTTTAATTACACATGCTCATAACAAACCTAAACGTGGGATGAATTATATGAGGTATACCAACATGTGTGTAACTTATTTCAAGTGTTATAATATTTTTCAATGGGAGTTTGATTATAAGATATACTTCAAAACACTCACATAACTTAACTCCAGTGATTGCCTTTTCTGTGAGTGAGGCACTCTATATAATTACTTCCTAATGATTTAGTAGATATATGGATTAAACAATGATGAACAATAATTATTTCCCAAACATTACACACACATACTAGGAAACTGACTGTGACACACACCTACACACACACCTAGTTATTGGTATTTAAAGTTATTTGTTAATCAAATATGAAACCCTGAGCTTCAAAGGCAAATATGGAAGAAGTCTTATACATAGATACAAGAAAACACAGTGCAACACACCTAGAAACAAATTACCCAAGCACACACACAGGAGAGCCAGTATTGGAGTGCCAGTGTAATCTATTAAAGCATATTGTGATGCCACCTCTTCATTTTTAAAAAATGTATTACATTCCTTCTTGAGTGATTTTGCACTAATATTCAAGTCAACAACTACTGTGATTTACAACAAAAACCAAAAAAGCTGCTGATTTTTTATTTATTTATTTGTATGTATGTGTAGCTCTATTTATATGTATTATATTAAAACTTATGTGATGTGTATGTTTAAAAAACGTTACTATAACTCATTACTGACAGGCAGAGGTAGGAAGTAACAAAGTACAAATATTTTGTCTGTAATTGAGTAGTTATTTTTTTTAGCAACTTTTTACTTTTACTCCCCTCATTTTAAAATAAATCTCTGTATGTTCTACTCCTTACATTTACAAAACAAAAAACTTTTTGAAAGCAATTTCACCACCATCATGTGTCAAATAAATTTCTCAGCTTCAACAATAAGTTGATTCTTCAGATGATGTGGCAGCAGTAAATGGGCTGGGGTGTTTTTTAAGCATTCGCGTTTTGCATTTTCACATAGAATTCCTGTGAAGTAAAACAGGCAAATATCTGTGAAACAAAAGTGAAAGCCTGACGTAAAAACGCAAGTGAAAATAATAGTTTTATCACCTCAGTTGACATAATACGAACAACACTGGAACACACCTTAACACACCCACACACATGGAGGAAACGGGAGGTGGAAACAGCAGTGTATATTTAAAAGGACAAAGGAGCTCTGGTCATTTATTCATTCACCAGATTCTTTTCACGTTACAGGTAAGTCTGAAAATTAAAACTGATCATCTCATAGTTTATTTTAAGACTTTTAGAAAATGATTTGAAAATTTTACAAAAAGTGTTGCAGTTCAGTAGTTTCAGCATTTCTTTGTAAGTTGTGTGTTCTTCACACATCTTAATGTTGTAAATCTTTTGATTTAAAATAATAATGAAGCTAGAATTTAAAACTCTCCAGTCTGGAAACGTATTATTCACCTCTTTTTCCTAACACTTGTACATTTTCTTTTTAGAAACAGATTTAAACAGAACAGCGATGGCAGCAGCAGCTTTAGCCTCAAGCAGTGGAGTGACTGTTTCCCGCACCACCAAAGGCCTGTTCCTCATGTTCACCCTCCTGTGTCTGGTTTGCCTTTCAAGTGCCCTGATAGACAAGGACCAACTGGTACATTCAACATTGCTCAGTCAGCAATTTTACACTTAAGGACCAACTAGTTTTTTCTTAATCTTCAGTGACTTTATTGAAGTAATTTGCAAGTCAACAGACTTTGCGAGTGACCACAAATACGTTTTCTGATGAAATGTGTTGGGTTTTTTACATTTCTTTATATGTTATTCAGACTTTTTAACATTTCTATCTGATTATAACAAAAGAAACAGTACAAAAATAAGCAAAACAACAACAAAAAACTGTTATATTTCAGACAGAAGTGGTGTAGGGCATTTGTGCACCAAAGCAGCAATGTAACAGAAAACAGTGTTTCATAATAGCATTAATATCATTAGCATTTGTTACATTATGCACTATTTTACAACTTCAGCCATACATATCTATTGTACAATAACCATCTCAATGGTCACTTTGGATTTTCAGGAACAACTCAGAGAAACCTATCAGAAAACACGACAACAAATAGAAAAACTGAAGGTCAGTACATGTTTCTCACATACTTGCCAAACATTGTCTAAGAGTAGTGGTGTATTAGAGAGCTGTAAAAGTGATTTGTTTACATATTAAAAAAATTATAATGTGGCAATAGTAAACTGAATTTGTGTAATGTTATTAAAGTGATTAAATGTTATCCTATTAGGCTGAGCATGAGGAAGAGGTGGCCTCCACTGCAGAGCTGATGAATGAATACATGAGCTTTATGGACCCGATGATCGCACTGATGAAGAAAACGATGCAAGCATCACGTGATGCTGATTTTCCTCCACTAGACAAATTTATGGAGAACGTTAAGAATTATGTGAAGCAAACAGAAGCTTATGTTAACAGGAAGCACGACGAGTTCGGTGAAAAAATTGAGGAAAGTGAAAAGAAACTGGGAAAAACAAAGAAATTTATTGAATTTCTTGAGGAACAGGAAGCTGATTTGTAACTTAAATGTCAGTCTTTTTTCTTTTTCTCTCCATTTCTCTAATAGCATCTATTTAGTTCCCCTGTCATATAGTACTTTGTAAAACTATGGTTTAACTTTTTCTGTCATCCTTCATTACAGTTTGACATAAAGTAACCTAGGATTTTGCTATTAGCTACAACTGTTCAGAGGATATTATGGGAGTACATCTGTGGTACTCCCATCTTTTTCTGACATGTCTTGTCTTCAGAAGTGGAAGCAATGTTTATATAAACTGACACATAATAAAGACATATACCGACTTTTAGTATTGTTTGTTGTCAAAATATCTACAGTGGTGTGAAAAAGTGTTTGTCCCCTTCCTCATTTACTAGTGTTTTAGCACATTAGAATATTTGTCACACTTAACTGTAGCTGTTTCAGATCATCAAAAAAGTTTAATATTAGACAAATGCCACTTGAATAAATGGTCAAATGATTTAAATGATGACTTCTTTAATTAAGGAAGAAAAGTATTCCAAACCAGCCTGGTCCTGTGTGAAAAAGTAATTGCCCGTCTTGTTAAATCGTGATTTAACTGTGATTAAATTAGTTTAGTTTCACTAAACATACTCAGGCCTGATTGCTGGCAGACCAGTTGAATCAAGAAATCATTTGAACAGTACTACTCTGATAAAGTGAAGCAGGCTAAAAGATCCCAAAAAGTACCACATCGTGCCATGATCTAAAGAAACAAACTTCACACGTCTCAGGTCAGAGTTCATGATTCAGCAATAAAGAAACAGACTAAAAAAACTCAAAAATAATGCAAAGGCTTGCGTCACATTTGTGAGACACTGTATCTCTTGCAAAAATAAACGACTTTTTCTTTTATTTAATATCCCTAGCAACTAAAATGCATATAATCTATTTACAAATTATGTAACATATAATCCAAATTGTCCATCCATCCATTCGCTTCCACTTATCCTTTTCAGGGTTGCTGGAGCCTATCCCAGCTGTCATAGGGCAAGAGTCAGGGTACACCCTGGACAGGTCGCCAGTCTAACACACAAAGACAGACAACCATTTGCACTCAGTTTCAATTTATCCATCCATCCATCTATCTTCATCCGCTTTATCCGAGGCCGGGTCGCGGGGGCAGCAGCCTAAGCAGAGAGGCCCAGACTTCCCTCTCCCCAGCCACCTCCTCCAGCTTATCCGGGGGAACACCAAGGCGTTCCCAGGCCAGCCGAGAGATATAATCTCTCCAGCGTGTCCTGGGTCTGCCCCGGGGCCTCCTCCCGGTGGGACATGCCCGGAACACCTCACCCAGGAGGCGCCCAGGAGGCATCCTTGTCAGATGCCCGAACCACCTCAGCTGGCTCCTTTCGATGTGGAGCAGCAGCGGCTCTACTCTGAGCCCCTCCCGGATGGCCGAACTTCTCACCCTAAGAGTTTCAATTTAGATTAATCAATTAACCTATCCTCACTAAGCACATGTCTTTGCACGGTGGGAGGAAGCTAGAGTAATCCCACACAAACACGAGGAGAACATGCAAACTCCACACAGAAAGACCCCAGCCTGATGGTGGAATTGAACTCAGGACCTTCTTGCTGTGCAGCAACAGTGCTAACCACCGTGCCGCCCAAATTGTCTGTTAACTTTTGAAATATCTAAACAATGCATTTATCATTTAGTGCATTCTAAAGTTAACTTATACTAGTAGAGTTTTTCAAAAAGTTTTTTTTTTCCAAACCACATGTGAAACCCTGTGCTTTGAGTTATTGCATGTCACCTGTTTTCCATGTAATTTATGGGTTTTCATTCAGGAGAGGTTCACTTTCATGGCTTTCCAGGCCACTTGAAACTATTTCAACTATTTCTGCCACTGTAACAGGTGTAAACACACACACACACACACACACACAGAGGGGGAGGGAGAGATTGAAGATGAACAGAAAAGAGAGTAAGGATGAGCCAGCACTGGAGGACCACTCACATTGTGTGTGCCATAAGTTTGAGTCAGATCTCTCATCTGTTATCTCAGGATGGTGGTGTATGAGAAGAGTCTGTTTGTTTGTCGTTTTCACAGAGTAGTTGAAGTTGACAGCAGTTGAAGTTATTTAATTAAATATTGATATCTAGTGTCACTGAATTTATGTAATTTTGCTACACAAAATATTGCAATTCTACATATTTGTAACCCTTCACCCCTGTTATTTACATGTCATTTTTTTCTTTCTACTCTGTCCTTTATTCTGTTTTGTTCTGTTTCCTTTTACTCTCTGTGATTCTTTTAATTTCTTTCTCTTCTTTCTTCTTGCTTTCCCCTCAAGCCTCAGTGGTCTGATCAGATTGCTTGAGCTAAGATAGATTTAGATTTACAATCTGTTGCAGATTTCAGTCTTTCAAAGACGTGTAAGACAATTTAAAGAAACCTTCATTTATTCACAGAACAGATGCATTTATCTAATCATGTACAGAATGTCTTAACAATTTCTCAAAAAGAAGACAAACCCTATAATTTATCCCAGTTTCTATTATCTAATATAGAAGACAAAATTAGTTATTCATGTATAGACCATTTTCATAGCTGACATTAGATAAGACAAAAACAGGAATGTATTTATAGTGCAGAGATTTCAGAAAAAATATTCTGTTTGGGAGCAGTTCACTTTCATGCCTTACCAGAACAATTGAACCTATGCCAGGTCAAGATGTCTGTCATTAGTTTTGTCTGTCGTTGACATAACTAACAGAACATCAACATAAAGTAAATTTTTTTATTTTGTATTATTTTATTTTACATTGACATTGTTTATATTTTCAAATATTGTGATAGTTGTATTTAAATTGTATCAATGTATTCACTACAAGTTTTCAAACAGGCAAAAATAATTCATAGTTTCAAAGGAAGTTCTAGTAAAAGGGGTGCAGCACATGTGAATCATAACTTTTATCGGTTTACATAAAAGTTACAGTTCAGTGTGCTGCTCCTCAATGTATTCGATCAATGTCTTCATCTTTCTCAGTTGCTTTTCCTTGGATGTAATTCCTTGATCAAACTCTTCATTTATGAGGTCTATTTCAGCTTTGGTTTCTTTCATGGAAACCTTAAGGTCCTCCATATCTGTGTCAGGATCTGTTTCACCAACCAGCGCATCAGTTTTCTTCATCACTGCTATCATTGGGTCCATGAGAGCCAGATAATCATCTACCAGCTCTGAAGCTTTCAGCATGTCTGACTTGTACTCCTAATAAGAAAAGAAAATCTTTTCATGAATGGCATAAATAAATGCAGAACTAAGTCATGCTTCAAGGTCATGCATCATAATATTCTTAATGCACACAAGGGACAAACTCAGAGTTTCTGCAGTGAGAAACTTCTACTCACCATCAGTTCCTCCATTTCTTCTTGTGCTTTCTCATAACATTCATTGAACACTTCTTTTGCCTTGACAGTGAACAGTGACGTAGTTACAGTTTGGAATTGGCTGACAAAAGTTTTCATAGTGTACATGACAAAACAGCTGCATAATGAAATATAGAAAATCAGTTTACCAGTTGGTTCTTGTTTGTCAGTGAAGTTGAAAGGCAAACCAGACACAGCAGGGTAAACATGAGGAACAGGCCTTTGGTGATGCTGAAAACAGCCACCCCTCTGCTTCTGGCCAAAACTGTTACTTCCATCACTGTTTGGAGTAAATAGCATGAAATTTTAACTGTAAATAGAAAGTTTACAAAAATAAAGACAATTTTGAAACTCCAGTGAATTCTAATTGAAAAATGTAAAATGCCAGAGATTCACAATCAAGTTTAAATAATTGTAAAGAAAATGTTTAAACTCAAGCTCAGCCGACAACTTTTTGTTTTTTAAAAAAAAAGAAATAATAAGCTATAGAATTAAATATGCTAAGTTTTAGTTTTCAAACTTACCGATGATGTAAACAGAAGCTGAAGAACAAAACAATGAAGAGATGGTGCATCGCACAGTGCTTTTATGCAGATGAGCTACCACATTCCTGATGGCTTACTTCTGTTTTGACATTCATTATGGCACATTCTTTGCACATCACACGTCTCAAACCATCTCTGATGTTTCACTTTCATATAAATCATACATACTAGTTTACTGTAAAGAGAAACTAATATGTTTATACTTTGGCACGCACGTCATATTCCTACACGTTGACCCATTAATGATGCAAATAATAACAATGCAGATTACACTACAAATGATGGAGGAATTTTCTTATTTCTGTATTCTACCATTCTGTTATATAAGCAACAAATGGAGAATGTAGAAAATAGAAAAATGTGTTTTATATTATTATAGTATTTATTAAGCTGCATGAACTTCCAAGAGAACTTGTTTTTTCAGTTTATAAGAAACTAAAATGTCAGTTAATATATCATATTAACTTATCATATTAATCCTTTTCATAGCTCATTTAACAAGTCTTACTCTGCTACTATATTCTGAAGCCACTTTCCCTAACACTGGAAGTCAGGATAGACAGTCTCAAATTGCTGTTTATCAAGTTGCACATTTTCCTAATAAAATATGTGCGCGTTCACATGAAAGGAGTTTTGGCTGCACCTGACCCATCAAAGTGATAAGTGTACCAGTAGCTAAGAGTGAAACAAGAAATAAAACAGTTTCTCATGAAAGGCAACATGCTTTCTTAGGATGCCAAGCACAATATGTGCATATGGTGTAATAACCTTTATTTCACCTTCTACGTTGAACTATCTTAGAGTTTAATGTATATCACAATTTTTTAATAAGTAGAAAGGGAGTTCTGAGCATCTTTGCATTTTAATCAACAATGTCATTTTTATTTTTGCAATATCACCAGCCATTTTTATTACCAAAACCAAATGAATGAAGATGTCAGGGTCTTACCAATAAGTAACTTTGCAACACATCAGTCACACACATACACACACACAGTTTTATTTAATATACAGAATTTTAAAAAATGTTTTTATGGTGCAGAGGTGTTTATGGCTGTAGTAACTCCGAGGGGTAGGTGGAGGCAGGCCATTAAGAGATTTAAAAACAAATAAAAGAACTGTAACAACCTGCAGATGCCTAATGGATGTCCCAAAATAAAGTGTGTTACAACAATCCAGTCTAGATGCATCAAAGGCATTTATCTTTTTAAGAGGGAAATAAATCTGGGATTCATCATCATAACAATGGAAAGAAATCCTGTCTTTCCTGAAAATAGACCCAAGAGGTAAGAGATATAGGGAGAAAAGAAGGGGGGAGAGTAAAACTGAACCCTGTGGGACCCTACATTGAAGAGAGAGAAAAAAACATTCTGCTCTTCAGGCACTGATAGGTATAAAACTACTATATAAATTTCTATCCTAGGTCTACTAAAAACAGCATTAACAGTAACGTTCTCTAAATTGTCAAGTTACAAAAAATACATTTTTAGGTCTGAAAAAGTCTGACTTGCTCTTTTTATATATACTCTTAACTTCATCTCTTTTTTAAAGGCACCTATATACATTGATAGTTAATAGGTTTATTATTACTGTTAGAGAAAGTTTGAAATAACCATATTACAAATTACTGACTGAAAACTGTACTTATTGGAAACCCAGACTGTGTATTGCTAACATTGTACATTTTTCAATTAGAATATATATTCCCTGGAATGGATGTTGTTTCTTTTTTGTAAATATACTATTTGTTTTCTTACAGTGTAAAAATTTCATGTTATTTACTATAAACAGTGATGGCAGCAGCAGTTTTGGCCAGAAGCAGAGGGGTGGCTGTTTCCAGCATCACCAAAGGCCTGTTCCTCATGTCCACCCTGCTGTGTCTGATTTGCCTTTCAGCATCACTGACAAACAAGAACCAACTGGTAAACTAATGCTTGCTTAAAATCCAATCATTTTTTTACCTAATGCATGTCAGCAGCGATTGTGAGTCACCACAATCACATCTGTTGCTGAAACTATATGAAAGTTTTTTTCAGCCATTATAAACTGTAATCACATGTCACTGCTCCCTGTTAAGTTCCAGGAAGTGCTCAAGGAAAGTTACAAGGAAGCACAACAGGAAATGGATGAACTGATGGTCAGTAAAAGTTTCTCACTGCATATAAAATATACTGAGTTTGTCCCTTGTGTGCATTAAGAATAACATCATGCATGACTTTGAAGCATGACTTTGTTGTGTATTTATTGATCTTGTGCCATGAAAATTTTCTTTTTCCTATTAGGAGTGCAAGTCAGACATGTTGAAAGCTTCAGAGTTGGTAGATGAATATCTGGCTCTCATGGACCCAATGATAGCAGTGATCAAGAAATTTGACGCACTGCTTGGTGAAACAGATCCTGACACAGATATGGAGGACCTTAAGGTTTCCATGGAAGAAACCAAAGCTGAACTAGACAGCACAAATGAAGAGCTTGATGAGGAAATTGTATCCATGGAAAAGAAACTGAGAACAATGAAGACATTGATTGAAAACGTTGGGGAGCAGCACACTGAACTGTAAATACAGTGTTTATTTACAAGTGCTGCATCCCTTTAATTTGCACTAAAATAGCCTCTGAAAATATTTGTTTTACCTGTTTGAAAACAATGTCAATGCAAAATAATACAGAATAAAAACATTTACATTCTCTTCATGCTCTGGTAGTTATGTCAACAACAGACAGAACTAATGACACACATTTTGACTTGGCATCATTTCAGGTGTCCTGGTAAGTAATGAAAGTGAACGTCTGCTAAATAGCACCTGGAACCCTGAAGGATCTGACAAGGCTCAGAGTGCTCATTTTCAGCTTTTTATATTATTTTATTCACAATGACTGTGTTGTCAGTTTCACAGTTCTTGCTGACACTTTGCAGTGCTCGCTGCTCTCTGCTGCAGTTGCTCCATTCTCCTCTCCGGTCCGCCCACTACTGAAATAGGGGAGGCATGATTAAATTATGTTTGCCGGCTGCAAAACCCAGCCTTCCCTGACACCACACCCTGAACCCACTACTCCACGTGCAGCCGAGCCACCAACCACACCACAGCAACATTATTAAACTGAATTCAGTTCAATTCAATTTTATTTATACAGCATCAAATCACAAAAAAGTCAAATCAAGGTACTTTATGTTGTAATGCAGACTCTACAAAAACCCAACAATCATATGACACCATATGAGCAAGCACTTGGGCAACAGTGGAAAGGAAAACTCCCTTTTAACAAAAATAAACCTCCAGCAGAACCAGGCTCAGGGAGGGGCAGCCATCTGCCGCAACTGGTTGGGGTGAGGGGAGGAAGACAGGAAAAAAACATACAGTGGAAGAGATCCAGAGATTAATAATATGTAATGATTCAGTGCAGAGAGGTCTATTAACACATAATGAGTGAGAAAGGTGATTGAAGAAGAAATACTCAATGCATCATGGGAATCCCCCAGCAATGCCTATTACAGCACAACTAAGGGAGGATTCAGGGTCACCTGATCCAGCCCTAACTATATGCTTTAGCAAAAATAAGTAGAGATAGTGTCTATCTCCTGAATCCAAAATGGAAGCTGGTTCCATAGAAGAGGTACCTGAAAACTGCAGGCTCTCCCTCCCATTCTATTTTTAAATACTCTAGGAACAACAAGTAAGCAAGCAAAGTGCTCTGATGGGGTTATATGGTACTATATGGTCAATAAGATAAGATGGGGCTTGATTATTCAAAACCTTGTATGTGAGGAGCATATGATCACACAGTTTTACACCTTCGTGCAGACAGGGATACTCTATTATTCTTTCTTTATGATTTTTCATGTTTAAGTTGTTTTTTTTGCAAATTTGTAGTTTGTTTTTTACCTGTTTGAGAGCAGGCACAGTCTCTAAGGGGATGGGGGTTTGGGGGGATAACAGGAGAAGAGAAGCTGCAGAGAGTAAGACTGTATATTAGGCTTTTTAATTTGGGGTTTATTACGGCCACAAGCCTTTGGTACATAGCCTGTTAACAGAGATGCATTTAAAATTGTAGAAGTGATTAATGTTAAGTCATCTTTGAACATATTTGTAGGAAGGTTAAGGTGAAGATAAGCTTTTTTCTCCCCAAGGGTAACTTGGCAACTACAGCCAAGCGCAAACAAGCACACAATGCCTAACATCAAACAGACACAAGAAAAACAACAACACATCTATACAGTCTCTCATTTACATCATTCAGTAGCGAAGGAATTCTTAAGGTCTTTAGTCCCACATTATGCCAATTTGTATCGCCAGCCAGGTGGAAGCAGCTCAACTGAGAGGATAAGCTGATTGACACTTGTTTAAAACCTTCAGATTATGAAGTGCTGAATGTTCATTTAAAGTGGTGCCTGTCACATTGCTCCACACCTGCATAATAACATGAAATTCATTTTTTTCTTTTTGATTTTAAGAAAACTATATCAGCTGACAAAAAGTTACTGAATGTAAAAAAAACCTTGGCATTTGGATAAATGACAATATGACTTCATGCCAAGGAAGTGCACAGCAGATACAATGTTTGCTTTTGGAGTGTAGATGGAGAAGTATAGAGAATGCCAGAAAGACTTGAACTCTGTCTTTGGTGATTATGGAGAAAGCTTATGATAGGGAGGAACTGTAATATTGCACAAGGAAGTCAGAAATGGCAGAGAAGAACGTGAGAGTGATGCCGGGCATGTATGAGGACACTGACAGTGATCAGATGGGCAGTTTGCCTGTTTGCCTTCATTCAAAATATGTATTTTTAACACTCACGTCATTAAAAGACAGAATAAAAAAAGTTAAATTTATATCATCTATTTTTATAATCAGTGATAATTATACTTTCATTTTATTTTTTGTTTAAACTTTCTTTTTTTTATTCTTCTTCATCACAACTACTGAGATTTACACCCTTTTTCAGACATACGTATTTTATTAGTATTACTCCTTACACTTACTTTTGATAAGCATGCCTTTTCCCACAGTTTGTACTGTTTCTCCCTACCTTTAAACAACTTCTGAAAGCAGCTTAAAAGTAGATTATTTTGTGGTTTGTACATTTTCATTGCAGTGCTGAGATCAACTAAATGGTAACATTTTAAGGCAGAAAGTTTAATGAATAGTGCAACCCTATCCATTTAAAATTCTTACCCCTTTTTTGTAGCACATAAATTGGACTAGTTTTTGTTTTGTATGTGCCCCCATACTTTACCTCCACACTGTCTTCATAATACAGTATGGTCACTAATTATTGTCAAAGAACATACAAACACACAGTTGTATTTGTTGGCAGCAGTGGTGAACCCACAGCAAGAGGGTCTTGGGTTCTAACTTGGGTAGGGGTCTTCTGTGTGGAGTCTCCACATGGCCTTGGGGATTTGCTTCAGTGTCTCTCACCATTAAAAACATGTTAGATTAATACTTCCTGATCATATCATGCATTCCACTATCTGACTGAAAAAAGCCTAATTACCTCACATTGTCAGCCCAAAAGAGTAAAGCATTGCATGTTATTCTAAACGTGTCTGTAGAGGAAAAAGACAGTTTAAGGACTACAGACTAACCATCACTCTTTGGTTGTGTGGTTCAGTGGCAGATGTTCAATAAATAAGATAGAAAGACACCATTAGAGTCTCTCAGTCCTTATTTGTTGTAGATTTTCACAACATTTGGCTTTGTTGGCAGGATCACTCATGTGACTGCTTCTGGGCGAGGTGTCAGACAGTGATCTGATATGAAGTCCAGTGCTGGCGGTCAGCTTGAAGTCACTGCATATCCAGTGGTGCGGCTTCAACTGACAGGACCCAAGCCGATAGTTTCCATGTCTCCTGAGAGTGCTGTGACAGAGCCTGAACTTGGGAATTCCTCTTCCCTTGTGAGTAGAACGAAACAAATGAAATGAAATGAAACAAGCTTTATTGGTCACATACACAATCATACAGAGTACAACAAAGTTAAATGTGTCTTGCCCTAGCGGCGGACAGGCTGCAGCCATCCCAGGGCTTGGTGTTTTTTTGGCATGGGGGGCCTAGCCAGAACCCTTACTGGATACTGGGAGGAAATCGAACTTGTGATTTCCATTCCAAAGGTGTGTGGTCTTACCACTACACTATGCAGCAGGGTAGAGGCTGAGGGTCCAACACTGTTTGTGAAATCCAAGCCAACATTAGTGTCACCTATGGAATTCCACCCCCCTCTGTCATTGTTTATCACCTGCCAAATCATCTCAGGCTCTTCGTTATTGTCATCAGTCCCCAGTCAGGACACCAGAGGTGTCCCACCACCTCGACCACCGGTGGGTCTACTTTGTCACCAGTCTCCAATGTGTCTCTGTTGGTACTCCCTGAGGGACTTCACCTTCACTGCTCCTGGTGTCCTGAAGGGCTCTGTATTCTCAATATTCCCAGCGACTGTCAGCCAAGCCCCCTGAGGTGTTCTGTTACCTTTGCCTACATCATCCTGCTGCCCAGCTTCTACAGGGTCTCCACCATTTGCTTCAGCAGGTTCACACTCTCGCGGGCAACTCTCTGCTCTCAAAGTTGAATCCTTCTGAATCAACTGACTTTTGACTTTTGGAGTGTTTCTCACTTTGATGGACAGTTCAGGATACTGTGTTAAACCTAGCTGAACTGTGGCAACAACATATGTGTCATTTACACTGTATTTGTTTACATTTTGGAAAATTAAATATGAGGAATTACCTATTAACATTTACTGTTTATTGCATAGTAGCAGAACTACTGAGTTTAAATCTAAACACATTTTTAAAACCAAAGGAGTCTAAGGTAAGTTCTGAAAATAAAAGTGAAAGGGCAGCTCATAACCAGAGTACATAAAGCATTTGCAACGTGTCATCTCATTGTTTTCATTCGTCACCTGTACAGTGCAGCAGGCCTTCTTCCATTCACCTGGCAGGTAAGCTCAGCATTGTACCTTTGGATGTTTTTTTACTGAATACAATCAAGGATTACATTACAATTATTCACTTGCTTCAAAAATGGGGTGCAGTCAGTTGTAATCTTCCTTTGATGACTGCGATGAAACAGGGATGAGAGGGAGTTGGTCTGCTTTGAGTTTTTAACTAAGCAACGTTAATTTAGCACATAATGCAGATTTAGTTGCGATATTTGTAAAATCCATTACTCAGTGTGACACGTCGTGGTGTACATGAACCAGAGGCGGATTCACTCCTGGTGGACTGAGTAGAGTGTACACCTCAGGGGTAACTCTGTCAGCCACAGACTGGGCCAGATCTAACCAGCGCAAATTTAGAATTTGTCTGCCACAGTCCTTAGTGATATTGTTTTAATTCTCACAGTGATGGCAGAAGCAGCTACCAGAACAAGAGGGCGAGTCTGTGTCATCACGTGCTTGTTTCTCTACGTGTTACTGACGATCTACTCGATGCTGTGCTTCATTTGCATCGCAAGCTGGGCCAAGAACAAACTGGTAAATTTATTATTTGCACATAAACACTGCAAATAATTCTTAACTGCTGAACAGTTTCTGTACTTAAAAGGGGTTTTCATAGAAGCTTAAGCAGCTGTTATTTTATTTATTCCAATATAAATGCTGAGTGCAAAAGAAGAAACAGACACAAAGTGGGTCCAAGTTGCTCACAAGCTAACTTTGAAAGTTTGTCATGTGTAGGCAGTAAAAATAAATAAATAAATAAAATATAAAATATCAATAACTACATTTTAGATTAAAATATCTATCTATGATACGTTGACAGTGATGCAAATATTATGACTACAGTCTTTTCAACACAATATACTGTAATAATTTTAAATGTTTCAAAAAATTTTATTTTATTGTTTTTCATTAGGCAGAAGAAAACTATAAAAATGCAGCCATCACAAAGCTATTTGAATTCACAACTTCACTTCCTAACAAGAACCAGCTGGTAAATTAATATTTTCTTTCATTATTATTTGTAGTTTCCTTTAATTTCATTGTGTTGTTGAGCAGCTGGCATTCTCACTATGCTCTGCTTCTTTCTGCTAAACCTCAGGAAATATTCAGGAAAATCCTCCAGACAGCAGTAGAAGAAGAAGAGAGACTGAAGGTAAGTCAGTCAGTCTGCATGTTACTCACATGTTGGCTGAGAAAATCTGGAATTTGTATATTCTGTGTATATGATAATCTAGATCAGATCCCTAATCACTAAACCTAACCAAGGAAGGTAAAAAAAAAAAAAAAATGGCAGATTAGCTTGTTTGTTGTGTGATTTGTCCCGCTGCTAAAGTTTCTGGGCTGCCTTTCCTCATAACAGTCGTCCCTCAAGACTTTCTCCATTGAAAGCAATGCATTATCAGGGATTGTAACATCTAGTCCTTTTACTGAATCCCACTGCACAGCGCCACTCTCTTAGAAATTGTACATGTGTACAACAAAATGTTTTTTTAAAACTTTTATTTTACAGTCAGATTCAGACGCAGAATGTAAAGCAAGAATAGTTTTATTTTAAATAAAATGCCACACTGATAAACTTTCCAATGCTTGAAAGTTTGGATGGACATATTTGCATACCCGAGAGCTGAATTTGTTTCTCAGAGTCCAGTTCGTGATTCAATCTAAGCAACAAATACTGCAGATGTAACACTTTAAGTAACCTGTTGGCTGTTACTGTCAACATCATATTTTAAAATAAAATATTGAGACGATTGAGAGAGTGCCTGATAAAGTACGACACCTGCTGGTCACTTTTTGTAGCTACTCTTGTGCTTGTTTTTGCTTTGATTTCTTTCTAAGTGCAGACTTTACCCTCTGAAGTAAATCAAAGGGAGAACTTACCAGTCCAATCATTTTGAAAATAGATTGTGCTCTCTCAGCGTCACATGAACTCCAAACAGCGGATTACATTATAATTCATATAGTAGCAGAACTTTAATTTTGAAATTTGATATTAAAATACTATGGGTATTTTATCTAATTTCATTTAGCTGATGAAGTACACTTAATTTATTTTGGTTTTGTTTGGGTTTGTATGACAGTTGTGGTTAGTTGCCTGAACCAAAAATTCCAGGGCCAAATTTTCGTCTCAGAGAAGCAGTTAATCAACGAGGTAATGGTACATGTACCAGCTTGCTCAATTAGCATCTACACAGTGTAACGTGGTTGTTGTGTTAAACTGCTTTCCATGTGTAATTGTCACACCATGGCAGTGACAGCAGATTTTGGTCTGCTGAAACATTGTTGATCATCAGGACCTAGAGGACATACTGTGCATTCACGGCGCTTCACTTGTTCCACATTTTGTCATGTTAAAGTCTCTATCTCAAAATGGATTCTACACATTATACCCAATAATGACAAAGTGAGAAAAAGTTTGCTTAAAATTCTTGAAAAGTTTTTTTTTTAAAACTACAATATGCTGTAAAATGTACACAAGTATTCTTAACCTTTTCCAATACACTCAACATTGAGCTCATGTGCATCCTGTTTCCACTAGTCCTCTGTCAGACATTTCTACAACTTGATCAAGGAACTGAACTCCCAGAATCAGAATCAACCTTCTGGGATTTACTTACCTGGATGATTGAGATTAGCTAGAATATACATAACCAATTTAAATTGGTAAATTGGTTATGTAAATTGGTAAAAAAGAGTTGTTTGTTTGTTATAAACATCACTTTTGTAATTTAGTGCCTTCTGTAGTCTTCCACAGTTTTTTATTCTGTTTTGATACAGTTTTTCTTTGCTTCTCACATTGTCGTTTAGAAATTTCGTGTCTCTCACACAAAGAAAAAGACAATCGTGGTGAGCAAAGGTAAAAGTCTTAGTGCTTCTGCTGTACTCATAAACTTGGGGCTGGAGGGCCTAATTCTCTCTCAAAAGATCTCACAATTAGTTTATTGTTTTTGTTCTATTGGAGTCAAAAAGGGCACTCAAAGAAATGAGAGAAATGAAAAGAAAAGAGCTAATTTAGTTGGAAAAGAGAGTTTATTGTACAGCAAGATCAAACTCAGAGTCAAAGGGTCAAAGCTTCCCAGGTTTTTAAGCCACATCACACAGACTCAACAATAAACAAAAGAAAATCGTGAGTGTACACTTTATATAATACCTAGTGAGTGATTAGTGTGTGGCTATAGCTCAGGAGGTAGAGCAGGTCACCTACTCATCAGGAGGTTTGTGGTTTGATTCCTGGCTCCTCCAGTCTGCATGTCAGGAGTGTGAATGTGTATGAATGTAGTTAGGAAGCACTCAGCTGAGAGAGATTGGGTGAATGTGGCATGTTGTATAGAGCACTTTGAGTAGTCTGGGCGAGCAGAAAAGCATTATAAAACAGTCAGTTCATTCACTATTTGAAGAGTTCAAGTTTGTCTGCAGCTGACCCATGTGTGGGCCAGATCTGGGCCACCAAAGGACTGTCATTCTTTGGGGTATGTGGGCAATGTATAAGCACATTGTATGGGCTGATCTGGGCCATACCAATTTTGCTATGTGGGTGCTTGCATCCATATATGACTTTACCCATGCCTGTGTTTGATCTTGGCAGCTTGTTCACCCCTAGGTGGCACTATGTCCTTCACTGCCTTCATCCTTGTTCCCTGTGCTTGCATCTATGTTCCTTCTATCATAAATATGGAATTTTGTTAGTCTATTAAATCTTTTCTGAGGACTTTGCTATCGTCTCGCTTGACTTTGAGTTCATGGATGCAGACAGACATTTCAGTGCTTCTTACAAAGTGTTTACAAACATAATGTTTTAATTACACATGCTCATAACACACCTAAACATGTGAGATGAATTAAATGAGGTACACCAATCTGTGTGTAACTTATTGCAAGTGTTATAATATTTTTAGTGTACGTTCGATTATAAGATATACTTCAAAACACTAATGTAACTTAACTCTAGTGATTGCCTTTCCTGCAAGTGAGGCACTCTATATAATTACTTCCCAATGATCTAGTAGATATATGGATTAAACAATGATGAACAATAATACCAGGAAACTGACTGTGAGACACACACACACACACACACACACACACACACACAAACAGGTGATACAAAGCAACACAAACTAAACTGGGAAATGTTAACTGTACTCTCACGGGAAACACAGGAAACACACAGCATGGGGACGAACCGACGTAAACGACGCGACAACGAGCACTGACTGACAAGGAACTAAAATACACTGACAGGAACATGAGGAAACGAGGAACAAGTGGGAATACGGCTCAAACTAATTAAGCAGGACAACACAAGGTAAGCAAAACAAAATACACTAACATGAGACCAAGACCTTTAATGTAAAACAGGAAAGTGACTGGTCAATGAGCCAAACTTACACTAAGCACAATGCACAGGAACAATGCAGTTGAATTCTTCTCTGGTGTCCTGGATTGTTGATTACCTGACAGGGAAGACCACAATATGTGTATGTTCCACATTGTGTGTCTGACAAGGTAATCAGCAACACAGGGACGCCACAAGGGACCATCCTCTCCCCCTTACTCTTCACTCTCTACACCACAGACTTCAGCCACTGCACAGAGACTTGCCATCTTCAGAAGTTTTCTGATGACTCTGCAGTGGTATGATGCATCAGCAAGGCTGATGAGTCAGATGTACTGGGCTGTGGTTGTCTCCTTTGTCATGTGATGCAAGCAGAAACATCTGCAGCTCAACATGGCGAAGACCAAGGAATTGATTGTGGACTTTAGGAAGACCAGGAAAACACTGACTCCTGTTTCAATCCAGGGAGTCAACGTGGACATTGTGGAGAACTATAAATACCTTGGAGTATACATAGACAATAAACTGGACTGGGTTAAAAACACGACTGCACTTTACAGAAAAGGCCACAGTCGTCTCTATTTTTAGGACCTTTAACATCTGTCGGACAGTGCTCAGGATTTTCTATGAGTGTGTTGTGGCCAGTGCTATCCTCTATGTTGTTACATGCTGGGGCAACAGGTTAAAGGTCGCAGACGCCAACAGACTAAATAAACTGATTCCCAAGGCCAGTAATGTTGTGGGGATGGAGCTGGACTCCCTTAGGGTGGTTGCTGTCAATATTCTTGATATTTATTCATTAATTATTTGTCACCTCTGTCTTTCCTTGAGATTTATGATTAAGTGATTTGTATATATTGTGCTATTTCTTAAATTTGTATTGTGTTGTATTGTATTGCATTGCATTGTATTGTTAACTAGTTTAGTCTGTTTCTGTTACTGTTACTGTCCTGGAGCAGCTGTAACCCACATAATTTCCTTAGGAATTAATAAAGAATGCTGGTTCTGATTTATTAAAACTTCTTTTATGTTTATGTTAATAAACATTGTTACAACTCATTACTGATAGGCAGAGGTGGGAAGTAACAAAGTACAAATACTTTGTTACTGTGCTTAAGTAGAATTTTAATGTTTCTGTACTTGAGTAGTTATTTTTCTGGCATATTCTACCTTTACTCCCAACTTTTTAAACAATTTTTGTACTCCTTACATTTGCAAAACAAAAAGCTTAACTTAGGTTTGACAGATATTTGACTACCATCATGAGTCAAATATATTTCATGTGAATTTCTTAGCTTGAACAAGTTAATTCTTCAGGTGATGAATATCTATAAGGCAAAAGTGAAAGCCAGAGGTATAAACCCAAGCGAAAATGAAAGTCTCATTGCCTCAGTCTGCATAATATGAACAACACTGGAACATATCTTAACACACCCACACACATAGAGGAGATGAGCAAAATGGGAGGTGGAAACAGCAGTATATATATAAAAGGACACTGTGATCTCTGATCATTTTTTCATTCACCCGCTTCTTTTCATATTGAAGGTAAGTTTGAAAATTAAAACTCACCATATCATAGTTTATTCTAAGAAAATGATTTGAAAAATTGTACTAAATTGTACAAAGTGTGTTGCATTTCAGTAGTTTCAGCATTTCTTTGTAAGTTGTGTGTTCTTTACACATCTTGGTGTTGTAAATCTTTTGATTTATATGTAAATTCATATATAAATAAATATTTGTATTTATTTATATATAAACAATAATCGAACTACAATTTAAAAATCTCCAGTCTGGAAAATTGTTATTTACTTCTTTATGCACATTTTATGTACTTTATGTACATTTTCATCATAGAGAAAGATTTAAACAGAACAGCGATGGCAGCAGCAGCTCTAGCCTCAAGCAGTGGAGTGACTGTTCCCAGTGCCACCAAAAGCCTGTTCCTCATCTTCACCCTGCTGTCTCTGGTTTGCCTTTCAACTTCACTGACAAACAAGAACCAACTGGTACATTCAACATTGCTTAGTCAGCAATTGTAGACTTAGAGACCATGTAGTAAAGTTTTTTGCTTAACGGTCAGTGATTTTTTAATTGAAATATTTTGCTAGTCAAAAGACTTTGCATGTGAACACAAACACATTTCTGATGAAATGTGTTTTTTTTAAATTATGTATTCATTTATTTCTATACATTATTCAGATTTTTTGAATGTCTATCTGATTATAACAATGCAAGCAGTGCAAAGCAAAACAAAGCAAATAAACAAACAAAAAACACTGTATTTCAAACAGAAAAGGTGGAAGCCAAAGCAATGGCATTTGTGCACCTACTCCTCATGTATTTTACAAAGTTTAACTAACTACCAAAGCATTAACTTCAAAAAAATCAACTATGTATTTCTTAAATACTTTTTTTAAACTAACATTTAAACTTGACATAAGTGCCACATGTGCCATTTGTTACATTATATGATATAGTACAATGTTAGGCATATATATCTCCCAAACTATAACCATGTCAATGTTCAATTTGGATTTTCAGGAACAACTCGGAGAAACCTATCGGAAAACACAACAACAAATAGAATTACTGAAGGTCAGTACATTTTCTCACATGCTTGCCAAACATTGTCTAAGCGTAGTGGTGTATTGGAGAACTGAAAAAGTGATTTGTGTACATATGACAATATATAATAGTAAATTATATTTTAGTAAACAGAATTTGTGGAATGTTATGAAATTCATTCAATGTTATCCTATTAGGCTGAGCATGAGGAAGAAGTGGCCTCCATTAAAGAGATGATGAATGAATGCAGTCACGTTATGGACCCAGTGATTGTACTGGTGAAGGAAACGATGCAAGCATCACGCGATGATGATTTTCCTCCACTAGATAAATTTATGGAGGGCATTAAAAATTACATGAAGAAAACTCAAGCTTACATTGACATGAAGCAAGAGGAGTTCAGTGGAATAATTGAGGAAAATGAAAAGAAACTGAAGAAAACTAAGAAATCAATTGAATTTCTTGAGGAACAGGAAGCTCATTTGTAACTTCCATGTAAGGTATTTCCTTTTTCTCTCCTTTTCTCTATTAGCATCTATTGTACCTGTTTAGTTCCCCTGTCATACAGTATTTTGTAAAAACTATGGCTTAACTTTTTGTGCCATCCTTCATTACTGTTTCACATAAAGTGACCTAGGATTTTACTATTAGCTACAAGTGTCCAGAGGATATTATGGGTTGATTATAACTTTTAAGGAATACATTTGTGGTACTTACATCTTTTTCTGACATGATGTATCTTCAGAAGTGGAAACAATGTTTATATGAACTGACACATAATAAAGAGATATACCTACTGGTATTGTTTGTTGTCAAACGATCTACAATTGCTAAATGTTACTTCTTATACTACTAGAATTTTTGATACAGTTTTTTTTTTCTCTCATTTTGCTATTGAGGAATTTGCATATGTCTCAAAGTGACACTGTTTATATTCCCATAGCATTTCCGGAGGCCAGCACGAGGGAAAAGGACCCAAAAGGAGACACAGTAAACTCAGCAATGACTACACGTGTGATTTTTTTCAGTGAATTACAAACACTCAAACCCTCAGAAACCTAATATAATTTCACAACAACTATTTACATAAATGTACTCAAAGGGTAATGTGCAGTGACATGTGGGGGATTGGACATAGGTAGTTTCTCAGGGAACACTGGGAATGCGGGGTAGACATGGAGGACAGGTCAGCGGTCACAGAGTCTCTACAGCACAGGAAGAACAAAGTTAGTGAGGTGAACCAAGGCAGGCAGACCAAGGAGTTAAATAATAGGTGCAGCTTCTTGTAACTGAGTGGATGCTCAGTTTTAGGGAGGCATTGCTGATTCGAGTGAGTGGTTTTGTGGCAGGGAAAATTCCAGAAAGTGCAGTACTTTGAGGCATATGGCGGGCAAGGGGCAGGCAGAGAAAGGAGGAAATCCGAATCTTGGCTGAGCGGTGAGCTGTGAATGGTGAGGATACCCAGCTGGAGGCTGCCAATGGAGCGAGTGAGAAGTGAGGCAAGCTGCAAGCTTAGGGAGAAAACTGGTAAGGCAAATGTTGACCTACAGGAAACACAGAGAGTTGACAAGACCAGGTTTAAATGCAACCTCCTAATTGCAGCTGATTAGTCCCAGGTGAAGGAGATTCCCTGACTCCGCCTCAGGGAGGACCCAGGTAAACTGCTGCCAGCCCCAACGACACAACCACCAACCACAGCCATTGTCACTCAGACTGTGACAATTCCTGTGAACCCTGTTCTTTGAAGCTATTCTATGTCATCTCTTCATTTAATTTATTTATTTTTATTATCTTCCATATACACATCACTAGCTCAGATTAGACCATGTATATGCAAATTTATGGGTTTAATTCTTATTTGTTTGATTTTTTTTAACTATATTAACAGAATTTATTCAGCTGCAGTGTTTATCTATTCATACTTCATGTTCTAGTATTTCACCTTATAAACTATTCTACAGTAAAGAACCAAAGTATTTGAACACCCTGCGTCTTTTCAAGTTCTCCCACTTAAAAAATTAAGGCGTCTGAAATTCACCTTGTAGGCGCATTCCCTCTGTGAGAGACAGCATTTTAAAAACAATTCCGGAAATAACACTGTATGATTTTTAAAGAAAATATTTGTATTGGACTGCTGCTGTTGAGCACCTGAGAAAATCAGTGTTAATATTTGTTACAGAAGCCTTTGTTTGCAATTACAGAGGCCAAACGCTTCCTGTAGTTCTTGACCAGGTTTGCACATACTGCAAGAGGGATTTTGGCCTACTCCTCCACACAGATCTCCTCTAGATCTGGCGCTGGAGTTTCGGCTCCCTGTCGGTAGAGTTCAGTGTAGTGTTCTACCGACATTGACCTTTGAAACTGTGATCCCAGCTCTCTTTGTGTCATTGACCAGCTCTTCCCCTGTAGTTCTGGGCTGATTCCTTACTTTCTTATCATCAGTGATAGCCTACGAGGTGAGATCTTGCATGGAGCCGCAGTCCGAGGAAGACTGACAGTGAACTTTTTCATTTTCTAACAATTGCTCCAACAGTTGATCTATTTTCACCAAGCTGCTTGGCAATTGCCCTATAGCCCTTTCCAGCCTTCTGGAGGTCCACAATATTGTCTCTGGTGTCTTCTGGCAGATCTTTGGTCTTTCCATGGTAGTAGTTGGAGTCTGACTGACTGTGGGGAGGACAAGTGTCTTTAAAGAGCTCAGACAGATGCTACTAATTCTGCCACGACGAGTGGAGTGAGCCATGTGAAGAAAATAAAGGAGGATCCAATCGCAGGCACTGGTGAGGGTGTGAAGGAGGTTTATTGAACACAAACCACAAGTAGAAAAATGGCAAACAGGACTGAAGACTATCTAAACTGAGAACAACTAAACTACTAAACACGAACCAGAACACAAACATGAAGGAGGGTGGACAGAGGCAAATGACGATGGACAGCAGGGAGAACACACGGATGAATCATGGTAGATACACAGACGGACCAGCGACTACAACAACAGAAGACACGATTTAAATACACTCAGAGGAACACAGGGAGATTACACACAGGTGGGGAACACAGCTGGAAGTACTTAACGAGACGAGACAAGGGAGGCAAAACTGAATACACTCACATCAGACATGGATTTTCACAATAAAACAGGGTACAAGAAATCACTACACCAAGACGCAGACTAGATACAGAACTAACCCTACACAAAATATGAGAACATAAAACCTGAGAACAAAGCCCTAAACCAGAATCACAGAAATATAATTAATCATAATAATCAAAACACCAGAGAAACCAAAAACACTCCATGATGCAAAAATAAACCAAAACATAAGAAATAAAAATACCTGGTCAAAACTGACCCAGAAACGTAACGGATTCAGATTAATAAATTGAGTAGAGGTGGACTTTTTAAAAGGCATGGTAACAGGTCTTTGAGAGCTGGAATTCTTGCTGATTGCCAGGTGTTCAAATACTTGTGTGCAGCAGTGGTATACAAATAAAATCTTTAAAATTCATACAATGTGAATTTCAGACCCCTCCATGATTTCTAAGTGGGAGAACCCTGCAAAATCGCAGGGTGTTCAAATACATATGTTCCTGACTGTATTAAAACCAGTAATCTTCACAGCAGGTTTGGCCTGAAGTACAGTAGCGGCTCTTGTCACAGAATTTTCTGTCATAGGAGAGTTGAGTTGTGTTGTTCCACACATAATATAGTTAAGTTTTAAAGATACATAAAACCTGTTTGCTCAACTGATGGACTCAGAGGGTAATAAGTGCTTAGTGGGCACGTGTCTGACACAAGTTTTATGTACTTTCCATTTGTTTATTAATGTTATGTAAAACAATGTATTAAAAGGGAGTTCTGCTGTAGTGTGCGGTGCGGAGTGGTGTGTGGGGAGCCATTTGCACCGTTATGTTTCCATTCAGGAAATAAATATGCAACGACTCCTTGCCTTCTTAAAAAAAATACAACACAGCGCAGAGTCGAGGAGTTTGTTTGGGCAGACCTTTTTCAGCGGGGTGAAGCAGAAACTGGTTACACAGGAGAGCCAACACACATCAAATATACCAGTTCACAGTCATACTGGCTCTGGCCTTGGGCCGTCGCAGCGTCCCTTTTATACCCTCACACTCAACTCTCTATATTTTTTAGTTACAACAGGTTTTTGTCCCACGGGCTGTTGCTGGGAAAAGAGCAACTCCCTCTATCTTTTCTCAGGATGCTCCTGGCACTGGTCATTTAGGGAGTTTCGTCCTTCTACCTAACAGTTAACAGATAACATAGTGAAACATTGTTAAGCAAAGCTAAGCAGTTTTCACAAGGTCATATTGACACATCCACATACTTCATCTAAGCATGCAAAGGTTATACAAAAATCCAAAAATGAGATTCTAAACACCTACATCTAAATGTATGACAATGTGAAAACTAGAATTTTCCCTATAACACCCTTTTCAGTGAAGTGTGTGACTAGTGCAGAATGGATGTGGTGCTCATGGTAAGAGTTAGGTTACATAAAGAGTAGGAGAGATTAATTTGGAGTTAAGCTGATGATGGTGGTATAGTGTCTAATTTAAAGACAGCATAAACAAAGTACTGTCAGTAGAGGTGTGTAAAAGTACGTGGCAAAAGAACCGAAGACAGAAGGAATAACAGCCCACTAAATAAATTATAAATAAAGTATTCAAACATGAACTATGAATATATTATCTGAATATAATAACCTTTTTGTGTTTACTGTCAAGTCTGTTTCATTTATAAAGTACATTTAAGCAAAAGAAGTTGACCCAAAGTGCTTTTAACACAGGCACGTTTACATTACATCCATCTATTCATGCATTTTTCTACTGCTCCCACATAGCAGACAGGTCTGGCCCAGATCTAGTACCAAGTCGGTGTTCTGACAAACCATCCTACCGTAGGTAATTTATGCACATTTCTGCTGTCACAGAGTAATTCCAGCACAAATTTAAGTAGGTATGATGGTTTGCCACTTAACGTTGCCCATCAGAGTATGCTTGTAACTTATATTCTTAAAGCCAGGATGGTTTGCCACTTCATTTTACCTGTTAAAGTATGCTTATAGGTAACATTCTGAAAGGTAGCATGGTTTGGCACTTAATTTCAACCGTCAGAGTATGTTTCTTGCTCTTATTAACAAAGGTAGGATGATTTGCCACTTAATTTTAGCCGTTACAGTATGTTTCTAGCTCATATTCACAAAGGTAGGATGGTTCGCTACTTAATTTTAGCTGTTAAAGTGTGCTTCTGGCTCAGATTAACAAAGGTAGGACAATTTGCCACAAAGTTGTAGTTGTTAAAGTATGCTTGTAGGTCACATTCACAAAGGTAGGATGATTTGGCACTTAATTTTACCCGTCAGAGTATTTTTCTAGCTAATATTCACAAAGGTTGGACGGTTCGCCACTTAATTTTGTGTTGTGCGCATGCGCAGAAACAACGGGTACGATGGTTTGTCAGGTCGGATGGATCCCCAGAACACCGGCACTGCATGCTGACTTCTGGCATGGTAAGTGGTATGTCATCCAGATATGGGCCAGGCCTGGCATAGATGGCACTGTCTATTTGATGGCATGCCACAACTGGCCCGATTGTGGTTTTGTTTATCTGGCCCAGGCCCATAGGAAACAGGTCTAGCCCGGATCTGGCATGAAGCTGGCACTTCTGACTGCTGTCATGGCAGAGTGTATGTCAACCAGATGTGGGCCAGGTCTGGCAATGATGGCACTGTTTATGTTGTCTAAGGAGCTTGGAAAGAAAAGCGTCTGGACTTCTTTAAGTTGCTTAGAGACGTTTCACCTCTCATCCGAGAAGCTTTTTCAGTTCTACGGTCAAATGGTGGAGAGTCCCAGATTTAAACCCAGTGGGAGTGTCCCCCCACAGAGGGACAAAGGACCCCCTGATGATCCTCTAATCGCCTGAGCCAAGGTGTGAAAACGGGTGTGGGTCACAATCAGCCAGGGTTTTGGGTGAGCTCATTGTGAAACCTGGCCCCACCTTATCATGCAATTTCCTGAGGTCAGATGGCCCAGGGTGTGAGTGGGCATTAAAGCGTCTGGGAAGGGAACTCAAAACTGGATTATTAGATGGCAGGCAGTTGGTGTCATAAGCCACCGTCTCTGTTCAAAGATGGTCGCTCACAGTGGACATAAATGGCTTCTTTCACTCCTCTTTCAAACCATCTGTCCTCTGTCCAAAATGTGAACATTGGTATCCTTGAAAGAGTGTCCTTTATCCTTAAGATGCAGATGGACTGCTGAGTCTTGTCCTGTGGAGGTGGCTCTTCTATGTTGTGCCATTCGCTTGTGAAGTGGCTGTTTGGTCTCTCCAATGTAGAAGTCTGGGCATTCCTCGCTACACTGTACAGCATACACCACATTATTAAGTTTGTGTTTTGGAGTTTTGTCTTTCGGGTGAACCAGTTTTTGTCTGAGTGTGTTGCTGGGTCTGAAATGCACTGGGATGTCGTGCTTGGAGAAAACTCTCCTGAGTTTTTCTGATACACCGGCACTGTTTATGTTCTTATTTTCCTATTTTAGTTAGAAGACCCAAATGAAAGGGTTGCTAAACACTTTGAGTAATCCGGGAGAGTAGAAAAGTGGAATATAAGAATCAGTCCATTCAGTGTTTAAATAGAGTTTTGTCATGTTACTTTTGCACTAATATGTTCCGGCACATGTTGTTATTAAATGGTTTGATTACGGTACACATTAGGCTCACATCTGGGGCCAGAGTTTAAACTGTTCTGGGCCAGCACAGGACCAGCAGTGTGTCTGCAACTGGCCTTGTGCTGGCCCATGTGTAGGCCACATCTGGCAAACCAGATCTCGGCCACCAAAGGGCCGTCATGTCTTTGCGGTATGTGGGACATGTGTAAGCACATTGTGTGGGCCAGATCAGGACCGTACCAATTTTGCTGTGGTTTCAGGTCATGGAGACAGGAGTCTAAGCAGAGAAGCAAATGAAACCTAAGTCAACAAAAAAAGATCTTTAATCATTTACTGGGTTTTGGAAAGTGTGTTTGCTTAAACCAATAAATAAATAAATATGCAACTCATTGCTTAATGTTCCCAAAAGTGTGCTAAACATTGTCTTACGTTTAACACATCTCATCTCAAAATTAGTCAACACTATAGCCCTCTAGGTTTAAACAGGTTTCTTTTGAACTGAAACCTGATTTGTATATTTAGAAGGGTGCACTCAGGTAAGACTTTAAGGTAATCACTGCAATTGTGAAACAAAGTTGTTACTGACAAACTGTTGGTACCAAAGGGAAACTTTTATTTGAAGTATTTCCCTTCTTTTCCTCCCCAACCCCATCCCTGACTGCCTCCCCCTTCCCGCTCCACCACACCTACCCACCCACACAAGTAGGGCCTTGGGGTGCAGGTGTGTCACCGGGGTGCAGGGGAGGCATTCCCCCCCGTCCCCTTCTGGCCACCTGTGCTTCAATTTTATTCCACAACTTAGACATTCACATCACTCACACTCTCATAACACATACATATAGGGCCTTGATGGTGAGCACGCTAACGGCGTCCAGAGGACGGTCTGTGTGTTCAACCCCACCTCTGGTGCCGGTGCCCACCTCTCAATTTTAAACCTATGTAGACATTGAGGGTTCTCGGGGGGGGGGGCCCTCCCGGGTTTTAAATGTACTTTAGAACAACATGCAGCAACACTACACATGAGCGGGAGGAGGGAGGTATGGGGTCTTCACACACCCCCGTTCTCTGCTGGCCATCAGGGCGGGGGAGCTGGGAGGAGGTGTTGGCCACCCGACTGGGATCTAGGATGCGGGGCCTACCTGCTGCTGCGGAGCTGGGGCGGTCTGCTTGCCTCCACCCCGGCGGAAAGGGTAACATCTCCTGGGTCTTGGTGCCGTTTCCCCCTCTGGGGATGAGGGTACCTGGACCCGGGGTATAGAGTATGTTTGGGGAGTGTGATTATGTGTACAATGTCCATTTGTGTCAAACTTTACGTTGGGTGAGTGTTGAGTATTTGTATATGTGTGCATGAGGGTGGGAATGCATGTTTGTGTCTGTGTGTGCCTGTTGGTCTGTGTCTATATGTCAGGTCGGGTCTTAGACTCCACCTCTCTGGGAACTCCCAGTATGGAGGCCTATCTCCTCTCACCACACTCCTTGCCGGTGGCTGATGCCCTCAGGGGTCGGTGCACTGGTGGTTTTTGGTGTCCGTGGCTGGGCGCTTAGGGATGTAGCAGCTCACTCCCGGTGGCTACTTGGCAGGGCCTGGCACCTGTTGCTCGGTCAGGTCTCTTCCGGGGCGTAGGGGGCCTTCGGACCTCCGGCCTCTGGGCCTGTGGCTCGGTTCACTCTGGCACAGCTGGCTGCTGGCAGAGTCGGTGGGCACGCCAGTGAAGCCCCCTCTGGCTTCTGCTCCGTGGCTGCTGGGTGACCCCTCGTTTGGGCTCTCCTCAGCTCTTCCCAGGAGGGTGGCACGGATGCCCCTCCGGTGGTCCTCCTTGGGCTCTCGCACTCTGGGGCCTCTGGATGTCTGGGGCCTGGATCTCCTCCATGTCTGCTTCATGCCCTGGGGGACGGGGCTATGGCTCCCTACACCCTCTAACAGACCGTTACATGGGGAAACCTTTTGAATACAAGCATGCTGATCCACACAGGGGTGCACACAGGTGTTCACTGTCCATAGACATAAACTACACCTTTCTTGGTTGCTACCTCAAAGCACATTTTGCGCTGTCGGTCCTGCGTGCTGCACCACAACTTTAATATTAATCTGCTGTTTACACTTAGCTAGATTAATGCGATGGTGTTGTGTTTATTATGTTGCTCTTTTTTTTTGCTTGTTTTCTCTTCTTTTTCTCTCAACAGGTGATCCAGGAATTTTTTGTTTGTTTGTTTGTTTGTTTTTTCTCTCTTTCTCTTTTTAAGTGCCCTTTCTCACTGTCCCTCTTCCCCTCTGTTTTTCTTTTCCTTCATTTTTCTTTCTCCCTTTCCTATCCCCTAGTCATGTCTGTCCCGTCTGTAACGACTGAAAATAAAATAAAATAAACAATTAAAAAAAAAAAAAAGATAGTTAATGAATGACACAAAATAACCTTGATCTGTCAAATCAAATTTAAACCAATTAAACAGTGTTCTCAATGTTCTCCAACCTATAAGGCAATATATTATGATCAGGTATAGCAGCCGATAATGTCTTATTTCATAGTCTAATCTTCACATGCTTTATCCAGAGTACACTCCCTGTTGATTCACCCACTAATTATGTTCACAGTATCTATTATTGTAGGGTCTACCTTACAATATAAAGCGCCTTGAGGTGACTGTTGTTGTGATTTGGTGCCATATAAATAACATTGAATTGAATTGAATTATTTACTCACTGTGTCTTTATGAATTTGCTAGCTTAGCTTAGCTCGTAGCCGACTCGCTAGCAGCATGGCCTCTTCACCTGCCCTGCCTACACTTACCTGCTCATTGTGTCCAATGGTTAGTTACTCCTCGTTTTAGCAGTAATGATACTTGTAATAAATGTAGCCTATTTTCAGCTCTAAAGGCCAGGATCACTGAATTGTAGACTTGACAAAAACGTCAGGCCCCTGTAGCCGAAGGTAGCATAGGCCCTGCTAGCTGTCCTCCGGCAGATTGTCCCGAACAGCCAGGAAAACAGGATGGCTGGGTGACGGTGAGGAGGAAGCATAGTCTTAAACAGAAGCCCCAGGTACACCACCAACCTGTTCATGTGTCTAACCGTTTTTCCCCACTCGGTGACACACCCGCCAGGGGTCAAACTCTGGTAATTGGTGATTCTGTTCTCAGACATGTGAAGCTAGACACACCGGCAACCATAGTCAATTCTCTTCCAGGGGCCAGAGCAGGCGACATTGAGGGAAATTTAAAACTGCTGGCTAAGGGTAAACGTAAATTCAGTAAAATCATAATTCACGTCGGCAGTAATGACACCCGGTTACGCCAATTGGAGGTCACTAAAATCAATATTGAATCGCGTGCAACTTTGCCAAAACAATGTCGGACTCTGTAGTTTTCTCTGGTCCCCTCCCCAATCAGACCAGGAGTGACATGTTTAGTGTATGAGATGAGTCTGTTTGCAGTTTTCCAAGAGTAGTTTAATTTATTTAATTAAATGTTGATATTTAGGATTTAAATATAGAGTAATAGTGTGTGCCATGTACACAAATACAAAAAAAGTATCCTGATTTATATATTGTCTAACTTATCCATGCCTTTGTGACTTCCAGATTAGACTACTGCAATTCCCTTTACTTTGGTTTCCAATCCGTCTTTACAGATTACAGCTTGTTCAAATGCTGCGGCTCGCCTCCTAACTGGAACTGGAAAGTTTGCTTCTGTCACTTCAGTTCTTGCCGACATGCATTGGCTACCCATTAAATATTGTATTGGTTTTAAAATGTTGTTGCTTACTTTTAAAATTATAAATAATATTGCACCTAGCTATCTCACTAACCTTCTCAGCCTGTATACTTCTAGTCGAGCGCTAAGATCATCAGGTCAGTTACTCTTGGTGGAACCTAGGGCTCGGCTGAGGACCAGTGGCAATCGTGCTTTTTCCTCAGCTGCACCTAACCTATGGAACAGCCTCCTGCTACTATTCGTGCCTTGGACTCTATCCAATCTTTTAAATCACATTTGAAAACTTACCTATTTAACTTGGCATTCCCGACTAGCTGGTGCCCTCATCTCATATCATTTTAATCTTATTATTGTATCTCTGTTTAGCTTCCTTGTTGATATTTTATGTGTATGAATTGACCCAGTCTTCAAATTGTGGTCTGATACCTACCTACTATATATCCCGCATTTTTGGTTAATTGGCGCTTCCCATCTGTTAGTGTTAGTGCTAGTGTATTTTTGTATTTTATTAATGCTTGTATGTAATTTATTTTAATCTATTACATTATTGTGAAGCACTTTGGTGTACCTTTGGTTTTAAATGTGCTATATAAATATAGTTGTATTGTATTGTATTAACACTTATAGAACAACAAAATGTAAGGCATAGAATTGTATTTTTTCTAAGGGAGTGAGCAAGAGGAAATACCCATGAAGGACTGACTGGAATACCAGAGGACAAGAAGACAAGACATGGAAGTACATGAATCACTTAACTCAGGGGTGGGCAATTCCAGGCCCCGAGGGCCGGTGTCCTGCAGGTTTTAGATCTCACCTTGGGTCAACACACCTGAATCACAGGATTAGTTTGTTACCAGGCCTCTGGAGAACTTCAGGACATGTTGAGGAGCTAATTTAGCCATTTAAATCTGCTGTGTTGGTTCAAGGACACATCTAAAACCTGCAGGGACACCGGCCCTCGGGGCCTGGAATTGCCCACCCCTGACTTAACTGGAAGTAAACAATATTTCTGAGCCGTGACTACTACCACCTTTACAAAGCATTTCCTATGAATGTGATCTCAAAAGGTATTGTCATCAGTTTGAGGATCCAACGCACAATATGTGCATATAGTGCGATACCCTTTTTTCACCTTCTACGTTCTACTGTGTTAGGGTTTTATGTATAGTGACAATTTTTTTTAATAAGCAGAAAGGGACTTCTGAGTATCTTTGCATTTTGATCAACAATGTCATTTTTCTTTTTGCGTTATCTCCAGCCATTTTTATTACTAAAACCAAGTGAGTCACTGGGGTAGAGGGCATATCCAAAGTGAAAGAGTGAATGAGGAAAAAAACAGTCATGCAATCAAGCAGGGATGCCAAGAATCTGCACCTGTCAGTAACTGATTGAATGAGTTGGAATGCCACACACTCAGAGGACCTAAAAAATACTGTGACCACTGTCATTCGCATGCACATCCTGAAAAGACAGTAGAAAGAGGAAGAAAGGTGACCACGTATAAAGGAAAAGAGAAGTGGTATGAAAGAAAAGGGCAGTCAGCACTGAGTGTTGCCACGGCCATAAAACATCACCTTTGCAAAGCCTTGTTCCTAAAAATGTGATGTCAAAAAGTATTTGGGACCTCAGAGTGAAACAAAAAGTAAAACAGTTTTTCATGAAGTGAAAGACAACACATTTTCTTAGGTTGCCATGCACAACATGTGTATATGGTGCAATAACCTTTTTTCCACTTTTTACATTCTACTGGATTAGTAATTTATTTTTGTAGTGTTATGGAAATTTTAACAATAACCTGCAACACACCCAGTGAGCTTGATTTGAAGTGGGTTTAATCAACACATTGCAATGTGGAGAGAGCAAACCAGGGAAACACCAGGACCATCTCTGAATTGTGGCCACCGCCCTTACAGAACGCAGCTCTGTGCAGAAAGACTTGCGGTGGTGGCTTGTGTGTCTACATCAGCTCGGAATGGTGCAAGAACTCTGTGCTAGTTTCAAATTACTGCTCATCGCTGTAAGAGTTTATGACTGTTTGATGCAGACCTTTTTATCTACCTCAAGAATTCACCTCTGTGCTCATTACAGCAGTGTACAGGTACATCCCACCCAGCACTAATACTAAGGAGGCCTCTGATAGGAGCTCTGAAACACAGGAAAGGGCCGTTACTGACTGAGAGGCAAAAGAGTGGATCTACATGTGAATATTGTCTGAGGGGTATTTTGCTTACTTGCAGACATAGTGTGAGATACTTCAGGAGGGTAGCCTTGGGAGTGTCTCGACAGGGAGTGAGAACTCGAAGGAGTCCAGGTGGTGCATGGCAGGATGGATGGCAGGCAGGTAGGTGAGGTGAGTAGCTGATCCATTCTGAGAGAGGTTAAATACGAGTGTTGCAGGGGAGACCAATGCCTGAGAGGGAATGTAGTAGGGGGATGACAGGAAGAGAGAAGCTGCAGAGGAGTGTGTACAACTGCAAACCTGCGTCCTGGTCTCAGCTCTGGATAGTCTCATTTCAAGGTGCTTAATAAATTTGGCCAGATTTCTAGAAATGAGTACTGCTCCATCCAGAAGTGGGATGGTTGCCGTCTTTCCTAATAAGATCAGATTTTTCCCAGAAAATTCCCCAGTTATCTAGAATTTTGTATTGTTATCAAATCCAGGTTGTGACTGAGACATTTTCACGTGCAGAGTGCAGAGGTAGACGTTTTGGTTCAGGGTGCCTCTCACTCTGTACAAGTCACCGACCCTGGATCCAGTAAAACAGCCCCAGACTATCACACTTCCTCCTCCATTTTTGACAGTTGATGTCGTATAAAGATCCTGCATGATGAACTGAAGATTTCTCATTTTGATTCATTATTCCATATTACCTTCTTCCAGTTTTCAGTAGTCCAATGGCGGTGTTTCACGGCCCAGGCAAGCCTCTTTGTCTCATTCTGTCATCTTAGCAATGGCTTTCTTGCAGCCTGCAGCTCGAAGTCTTCTCTTCAAAGTTGAAACTGAGACTTGCTTACTATGACCATTTTTAAGCTGTGCTTGAAGCTGTTGTCATGTGAGCCGCCTATAATGGCTGCTAATTCTCAGAAACTTATTCTGATCATGAACTCTAATTCAGTTGTGGCTTTGGGTCCAGTTTCTGAGTGCCTTTTGATGGTGAAGGAAACTTTACTCACTGATACCTTGCCTTTCTTTGCGATTTCTCATACCAACATTCTAAAGTGTTGTGATGGTCTGTCTCTCTTCCATTGTTAATTGCCTTTTTCTCACCATTTTTAGTAGCAACACACTACTTTCTGCAGTACAATAGTGTTCAACGTATGCTCAGAAGGGTATGGTACCACAGTGTGTTCCAACACTGTTTTTATGGAGACAGAAGGGGTTGTAAGTAATCCAAACAGGAACCCATGTAGGAATTAGTAGCTCCAGCTTTCGAGGCTAGATCAACCTCCATTGCTGCAGAACAGCTTTAAATTGTTAACTGATTTTGAGTTCCCTGAAAAAGGCTTTTTTGTATAATTCTGAAATGTACATTATTTTTCAGTTTGGGGTCACCACTTACCTTTGTACCAGTTCAAGCTATTCACTGGACTTGAATGGCTTGAACTGAACTAACTTTTGACTGTTAACTATGCAATAATATTGCAATATTATTGCATAGTTTTTTGATTAGTTTTTTGATATTTACAGTTTACAAAAATCATTTTTCAAACTGCAATATTATGTCCTCAAAGTTAACCTTTGTCAATATCTGCTTTATCTAATAAAATATAATTATGTCACTTTAGGTTTTGTGTCCTAACCGATAAGCTGGTGGACAAGATTAAGTTCAATACATTTATTTACAGTGAATGCTCTGTTAGCCACAGAGGGATAAGCAGTTAGAGGGTCTCTGGGCTCCAGTTCAGGCAAATGAAGTAAGTCTCTACTGGACAAAAATCCCCCCCCCCCTCCCTCTCACTATGAGAGAATCTGAAAATGCAAGTAAATATAGTCTGTGGTAGAAACATCAACTTATGCTAACTTAGATTTAGAATTAAAATTTATATTTCAAATTTCAGGCTTTCAACGAAAGAAGTGTCAAAAGTGTTATGTAATGTCATGAGATCTTCATTTATTTACAGCACAGTGATGTTTATCTAATCATTTATATAATTTATCAACAATTTCTGTAAAGGTAGACAAACTGTACAATTTATTCCCATTTCTGTTATCTAATATAAAAAGGAACACTTGACTTAGTTATTCATGAACAGACCATTTTCACAGCTGAAATTAATTCAATTCAATTCAGTGACTTGAATTCAATTCAGTACAATAAATTACAATAGGGAAAAACAGCAATGTATTAATACCACTAGGATTTCAAAAAATTATTCTTGTCTATTGTTGACATAACTAATAGAACATTAACAGAAGGAAAATGTTTCTATTTTGTGTTAGTTTAAAGAGACATACATGGACATATTTTTCAAATGCTATGATAGTTACATTTAAATTGTATCAAAGTTCCATAGAAGTTGTCAAAAACAAAAAAAATCATAGTTTCAAAGGAAGTTCTTGTAAAAACTAAAGGGCTGCAGCGCATGTGAATCATAACTTTTATCGGTTGACATTAAAGTTACAATTTAGTGTACTGCTCCTCAATGTATTCAATCAGTGTCTTCATTTTCCTCAGTTGCTTTTCCTTGGATGTAATTTCTTCATCAAGTTCTTCATTTATGATATGTAGCTCATCTTTGACTTCTCCTAATAAAACCTTAAGGTCCTCCAAATCTGTGTCAGAAACTATTTAACCAACAAATGCATTAGTTTTCTTGATCACTGCTATCATTGGGCCCATGATGGCCAGATACTCATCTAACAGCTCTGAAAATTTCAGCATGTCTGACTTGTCCTCCTAATATGAAAACAAAATCTCTTCATGACAAAACATAAATAAATAAACAACAAACTCATTTACCCTGGTTAACATAGCTGTCAATAAATAAAAGCCTTTTAGTAAAAACAGTCATAAGAAATATATTACAGGTGATAAATAGTCAATAAATAGGTGTTAATGGTTAAAAAACTCATTAAAAAACATCAGCAATGATATAATTCATGATATAGTATTTCATTTGTGTTTAAAAACATGTTAAAAGTTAAAAAAAAAAAAAAACAACTTCATGGTGTTTTTTGTCTTTTGCTGAAAAAAACTGGTAGGATTAATCCATACACCTCTGCAAAAGAACAGCGGACTCTCAAAGCACCAGATAACCATTCAGAGTAATTCCGGGATTAATAGTTAAAGGACACAGAGACAATTTTGTTTGTTTGTTTGTTTGTTTAAGGGGTTATTCAGCCTTTTGCTGATTTGTTTTCAGTTTTTTACATTTTTTGTAATTTATTTTTTTGGTCAACCTTACATTTCAACGCAGTAATGGTGTTAATGGAAATGTAAATAATTTTGTTGGGTTAAAACAAAATAAGAAATGGTTGAAATCTAAAGGTGAACTAGACCAAAATTAAATTAAATCTTGGGCCTAAAGAACTAAACTTGATTTAAAATAACACAGTGTTAACTCAAATAGATTTAAGGATAAACTCGAACTTAGAACTTGAAATAAATAAAACAATAACCCAGGTTGAAAATAACATCCTTTTAAAGCCAAATAAAAGGTTTTGAGATAAATAGGATAAATTAACAGAAATTACTGAACTAAAAAGGGAAATAAAATATCTTGTTTTCCTCAAATGTGGTGTTGAACGTTTTATGTAATGTGTGTCAACTGTCTGTTCTCTGTTTTTACAAAATAATAAGCCGGCAATTTAAACTTATTTTCTGGTCTGTGGTCTTTATTACATGTTTTATATGCAGTGAGAAACTTTTACTGCCATCAGTTCATCCATTTCTTCTTGTGCTTTCTCATAACATTCATTGAACACTTCCTGCACCTTGACAGTGAACATGTGGTTATAGTTTGGAATTGGCTGACAGACGTTTTCATATAGTTTCATAGTACATGACAAAACAGCTGCATATTAAAATATGGAAAATTAGTTTACCAGTTGGTTCTTGTTTGTCAGTGAAGTTGAAAGGCAAAACAGACACAGCAGGGTAAAGATGAGGAACAGGCCTTTGGTGGTGCTGGAAACAGCCACCCCTCTGCCTTTGGCCAAAACAGATGCTGCCATCTCTGTTTGAAGTAAATAACATTAAAACTTAAATTGTAAGGCATAAAATATAAAATAATATAAAATATAAAATATTTACATTTTTTAAAAGAACCTGAACTTTTAAATGCAAGTAATTAGATATTCTAACTGAAAGATTCACAATTGAGACTTTAAATAATTGTAAACCAAATGTTTTAAACTGAAGATGAACAGAAAACGTTTTGATTTTTAAAAAGAAATAATGAGCTATAAAACGAACTTAGATATGGTAACTCTTAGTTTTCTAATTTATGGGTAATGTAAACAGAAGCTGATGAACAAAAAAACTGAAGAGATCGCACAACACGCAGTGGTTTTATGTAGACTTGCAACCACATTGATGATATGTGGTACCTCACTTCTGATATCCACGAGCTATACACATGACCAGTCTCAAGCCATCGCTGATGTTTCACTTTCACATAAATCACATGTTGAAGTTTACTGTAATGTGAAACTACTGCTTAGAAAGTGTTTAGATTAAACTGCAAATGATATCCATATTATACCATTGTTTTGTATGAGTTCACAGACTCCCATTTCTTATTTATCATTAAAAAATGGGAGAATCTGATGGGTAACAAATGAGTGTTTAATTAAATTAATGTTTAAAGTTCCATAAGACTGTGTTAGTTTTTCAGCTGCATACCAAGGGATGAATCACTTAACTGGAAGTAAGGAATATCTGAGGCTTCTACTACTACCACCACTTTTGCAAAGCTTTGTTCCTAAATGTGATGTCAAAAAGCACTGTCATACATTTCAAATTTCAGTTTTGAGTGTATAAAGTGTCACTAAATTATCGGCTTTGTAAGGTGGAGGTTTATTAGGATATATAAACTCATATGCATCCATTCTCTTCCGTTTAACCAATTCAGGAATGCAGGGGGGCTAGAGTCTTTTCCAGCTTTCATATGACAAGAGGGAGGGTACACCCTGGACAAGTCACCAGTCAATGCAGGGCTAAGATAGAGAGACAGACAACTATTCACACTCACATTCACACCTGTGGACAATTAAGATTCACCAGTTAACCCAACCCCACTCACTGTATGTCTTTGGACTGTGGGACCCATGCAAACCTGGGGAGAACATGCAAACTGAAAGAGCCTAGCCAGATGGTAGAGTTGACCCTGCAAGGCAACAGTGCTAACCACAATGATGCTCCACAGTGTCTGAAGTGACATGTGTATTAGATGAGTGGAAGAATTTATTTCATTTATGTATTATTCACATAATTTTATTGTATTATGCCTTGGTGCCGCTGGATTTTAGCATGTCTCTCACACTCATACTTTTAACAGATGGTATCTCAGGAAGTTGGGGGGAAGCATCCACACACAAAGGAGATTCGATTAAACAGCTTCAGCCAAGGTTCAAATGGAGATCAACTACCAAGATCCGGGTCACGGCACCAAATTGTGGAAGGAGACAACGCCTTCTGTCTGATTCTTTTTGGTAGAGATCACGCAGAGATGTTTCCATGTTTTACACAATCCTTTTATTACCCATTTTCCTTACAGATGCATATGGAGATCAACACACTGCATCCTATGCAGTCCTATGCTAAAGGCTGATCTAAAGAATTCCACACAACAGTTACAGTTATAACCTCTGATCTCCTCCCCCTACAGTAAAAAACCCCACAATGGAAAAACACTGGTACAGTGGCCAGGGGTGTTGACACCCTGACCCCCATCTCCTGTTAGGGCAATGTGGGGTGATCGTGGCTCAAGAGCTGGCAGTTCATCTTGTAATCGGAAGGTTGCCGGTTCGAGCCCCAGCTCTGACAGTCTCGGTCATTGTGTCCTTGGGCAAGACACTTCACCCATTGCCTACTCGTGGTGCCAGCATCCGGCAGCCTCGCCTCTGTCAGTGCGCCCCAGGGTGGCTGTGGCTACAATGTAGCTTGTCATCACCAGTGTGTAAATGGGTGGATGACTGAATGTGTAAAGCGCTAAAGGAATCATGTGCTGAACTATGACTAGCTGTCTGTCACTGGTTGGCAAACATGAACCCAAACACCTATTTTGGTTTATGTTTCTGCCATTTTCTGTTTCATTTTTGAATTCACTGTGGAATTCCTTTAAGGGGCACAGTAGTTCCTGTAAATGAAGTTGGTATTTTTCATGTAATGCAAAACAGCAGAATGTGACTTCTTGGAATTAAAACTAAAGTGGTAGTTTGACACACCCACAGCCGAGCCTTGTCAAGTAGGAGGTGACACTGTGTGTGTGCTTCAGTCCTTCATGTTATAACTCATCACTTCTCCTGTCAAAAGCAGGTAAGAACAGGAACATTGCTCCATGAGGAAATATTGCAGGAAGATTTTCATGCAACATCTCTACTTAAATTTAGAAAGTGCACTTTATAACTTCCTTCCTTAAATCTTTATTTATACTTTCTGCTGTTTCGGAAACATCGATGGCAGCAGCACATTTGGCCATGAGTGGTGTCACAACTGCCAAAGGCTCATTCATGATTTTGACTCTGCTGTGTCTGGTCCATTTTTCAAGTTCAGTGATAAACAACGATCAACTGGTAAAATGATTGTTAACTTTTTTCCTTTTGTAAAAAAAAAATATTTTAATAAATTTCACTTAAAATATGTACTCTTACACTCAAATTGTGACAGTCTGATTAATCGATACATTTTTATCTTTATTTTTAATATTCGTATTTTTGTCCCAATCACATGTTTCAGGCACATATTTGCTGACATGTTTGCATGTTTTCTCTGGTTTTGCAGGAGGAACTGAAAGCAAACATTCAAAAACTCCAACAAGAAACAATGAGAAAGAAGGTGAGTCTGTCAATATCAATGTTGAAGACATCTGTAATGGCTAACATAAAAATTATCATCATAGCAAAGTCTCTTTGTAATTCACTACATATTTTTGTATATTTTGTTATATTAAGTAGGATCACTTTTTGTCCTCCAGGCTGAATATATTTTAGACAGAGCCTACATTCCAGCTATTCTTGATGGTATTGGACGCTACATGGATCCTTTGTCCGAATTTCTGAAGTCATTGAACGTTTCTACATTGCTACTTACACCAATACTGGATTTAATGGATGACCTAAAGACTTTCCTGGAAGACAGCAAGAAATACATAATTAAATACTTTGAGACAATAGCTGAAGAAATCAAGGACAATGAAGATAAACTAAGCAGCGTGATGGCAATATTAACACATCTAGAAAAGCATAAAGAAGAACTGTAAGATATTAGTCAGTGTCTGTCTCAAGTATTAAATGTTCTGTATTTCTAAAACTTTCATACTGTGCCGGTTTTGAGTCAAGAAATAACTTTGTCATATTTTCTTTTCATTTTCTTTGTTTTAATTGAGTTTAAATGCAAACACAAGACACAGAACTGAGGTTGTGTCTAAGTAACCATATTAACACTGGCAATTGTTAATGATTTAAATGATGAAAGTCTTTTAATGTGAATAAAGACACGTTATTATTTTCATGTTTTTTCAAATTGTGATGTTCGTGAGAAAATACAGAAGCTGTGGCTGATTGTTCTCTAGTGTTTACCCACTGCCCAAAATGTAAATTCCTTATGCCACAAAATGCAGAACACCCATCACCTGATCCTCTCATGTAGGCCATGTGTGTGTGTGTGTGTGTGTGTGTGTGTGTGTGTACTGTTATTCCACACTACTGACTAGATGTTTTATACTGGTGTTAAAGAGAGAGTTTAGTGCTACACTAAATCACATTGTAGACCACAACAAAACAACAGATCTTATTTGACTTGTAAATCATCAGTGACACCCTGGAAAAGAGAATGAGCAAAATTCATGAACAAATATGTAATAATACATAACGTTTTATATGATCATAATAGTTATTATTGTTTTGTAGGCTGTTTTGTTGTTTTTGATTTAGAAATTAATAATTTTACTACTATAAAAACTCATCATCTAAGTAGACAAACTATGTACTAATGTACATACATTATTTACTAAAACTAAAATGTTATAAAACTTAATGTTTGCAAGCTGCTGAAAATGGGAGACCAATAACTAATGGGTCTCTATTCCTATAAAGTGGACCAGAAAAAGGTTAGTTCAGTCAAAATGAAAGTAAAATTGCAGCTAATGCACGTGAGATGAAAGAAAGTGAAAGGACAACAGAGTGTAGGGAACCTTTCAAACACGCCACCTCATTGTGTTTTCGTTCTTTACCAGCACAGCACATCAGATCGTCCTCCATTCACAAAGCAGGTAAGATCAGTAACATAAAATATGATGTTTGCAAAGTGTAACATTAAAATTTGTTGCCGTATGTGTGTGTGTCAGTTTCTTATTAATGTTATTGACATGGTGTCTTAACCTAATGGATTCTTTTAATCCTAACAGTGATGGCAGAAGCAGCTACCAGAACAAGAGGGCGAACTTGCTTCAGATTCATCAAGTGGTTGTTTGTCTTTATAATTCTGTTCATCTTATCTCTTCTGTGCCTTATTTTCATGGCAATCTGGGCCAAGAACCAAGTGGTAAATTCCTCCTTTGTCAATCTCTTGATGTGGCAGTAATTACAGGATTATTTGTACATACATGTAAATTCTTCCAGTAATTAAGAGCTCATTAAATGTTGGAATTGTTCCTTTTTTTATAATGGTATAACCCATATAAGCCGCTGTTGTTCTCTCAAGTTTCAGCAAACACTGAAAAGAGTAAGCGAAGACATTGACAAACACAAGGTGGGTGAGTTTGCACGTTTCTCAAAAGGCTTTGAAAGTCTGTTATGTGTGCTGACAGAAAACAAAAATAATTCATTATTTAAAGTATTTTCTTTATCAATTCCGTTTTAATAAACATATTATGAAGTGATCAAATTTAGGATATTTGTGTTTTGTTGTTTTTTTTTTTGCTTATGATAATTTTTATTTTTACCTACCTTTACCCTTACCATTACCTTCTTGGCTACTGTTAACTGAATGCTCAAACAATGCCATTGGTCAGTTGCAATGTTGGTCCTGGACAAATATATGTTGCAACGACAACAACACAGTAATATCAGATTGTGCAAAAGTCATACAAGTATAGTATTTCCCTGTACTTACTACACTACTCAGTATTGTGTAGTAAATTGAATTGTACCATTTTTTTTTCATTAGAAAGATGGCGTGTATAGAAGAGCTGCAATCACAAAAATATTTGATCTCGCAAATTCACTGGATAACAAGGAAAAGCTGGTAAATTAAAATTGACCAATTTCTTAATATTTAAAAAATATATATTGTAACATAAATATGACCTTCCTTTTTGATTTTTATATGCTACTGTTTATATTCTGTAACACACTCACTATGTTCTGTTCCTTTCCTTTCAGGAAATATTCAAGGAAACCCTTCAAATAGCGATAGAACAGGAAGAGAGACTGAAGGTGGGTCAGTCAGTCTCCAGTTTATTCTCAGAAAGTCCATAATATGAGTAGAAATACTATATGTGAAAAGTTTTATTTTTCTCCTTTAGGAAGAATCCAGGTACAAAGTGACAACCTTCTCAAAACAATACAATGAAAAAATGAAGGAACTTATGCCTCAATTGAAAGAAGCAATGATATCATCATATCCTTTTTTTCCTCCACTGGAGGAAATAGTTGAAATTACATTTCACATGTTAAAAAAAACCAGAGCTTACATAGACAAGAAGCTGGATTTGCTGCAAGAATAGAGAACTCAGAAAAGATAAGTCACAGGAGTAAATGATGAGCTTCAGAAAATTGTAAGAAAAACAATAAATTGAACTTGTGTTTCTGTTTTCGTTTGTTGACCTATGTAACGTATATCATGTGTTTGTGAAAGGACATAATCTGAATTGTTTTTGTGACTTTCTCTAATTGTATACTTCTTAGCTGCGTAACATCTTGTCCTATAATGGTCTCGGAGTGGTATTATAAAGTGAAAAGATTTACTCCTGGTGTGAGGCGTAAGCAAGAGCACAGTTGAGCTCTTCAGTCTTGATGCTATAATGACTGCAGTAGAGAAACCTGGATCTTTGGGTATATGGCTGCACAACTTGTCAGTTTGTTGCAGTTATTTAAGTTCCAGTGTTGCAGTTGTTTAGGCTGTGTTTAACTTCCTTATCACAAAGAGATCAGAAAAAAGCAGACCTGCATAGCTGCATTCTGTTCTGTTCTGAAACTAAACCTGAGGTTTCTAAATCTAGCTTGTGCTTCCACATGCATGATCTGGTGTTGGCAGCATGTAACCAGTCACAGACATGAACAGGTCTACTGGCAAGTTGTACTCCCACCTCATGGATTCTCTGCAGACAGTAATATTATTTTGATCATATTAACTAATGTAATCAAAACAAGAATAATTTAAACAAAGCATATTTAAGCACAAATAGTACAGTGTGTGTGTGTCAATGTTTTAATTTACTTCTTTATTTAGAAGAGTTATTCTGATTCTAGAAATACTGCTACAATATATACCATTACATATTAACATATATTGAGTTAGGTAATAAAACTTTTGGTGATTTGTATCAATAAAGGATTTGGAACTGTGCAAACTGTGACATTTATGGGGAAATAAAGCATTTCTGGCTACTTCGTGAGATAAATTCAGTTTTTATAGACTTGAATGGTACAGTTCTGTCATGAAAGTCCAATCAGTATCAAACAATTACAATTTAGGAAATATAATTATATTGTTTATAATGGTCCTTTTCCCATAAATTTTGTATAACATATTATTATAATTTTTAATGTGCTCATTATCTTATAATTATGACATAATTTATGAAATATATGAATGATTAATCTAATCATTAAGTTATTTAATTCAACATGAAGGTACTGGCTAAGTCTCTGGCTTTATGAAAGTTTAATGTACTGATGAACTGAGCAGTTGTATTCACTAATTAAAGAGGTTTTAGTCACAGTAAAATTTGAATATATAAATATATTTATGAAAATATCAATCTAAACATTTGTGAATATTTTTTCTGTAACTGTAAATAGAGACCAACAACAGCCATGTCGTCTTACAAATTCACAATATGAGTGCCTCGTGTGTGAGTGGTGAGTATAGAGATTGACAGACCATGTGACTTTCGCGCATTGCATTGTGGGTACGAGTGGCAACAAAATCAAAACACTGCATCAAACACTAACATTTCCAGCACCGGTAATCAATAATTCTGCGGTTTTAATCCCTACATGCATTTTATTTGCCCCAAAAACAGTTACGTGCAAAATGACGGTGAACACAGCAGGTCCCTACAAAGACAGACTTGACGAAAAGGCAAAAAAAGAAAAAAAAGTGCAAGGAAAAAAAATCAAAGGAGTGAAAGAGTTAGACCCACACGAGCATACAGAGTGCAGTAAGGATGTTAGCGTGCTGCTCAACTTTCATCACGCACATATTTATTTATGGTCCTAAGTGTGAGTGCATACACACAAAATGTTTAGTAACTTCAGATCCCTGCAACAAGCCCAAGTCCAGATTACTTTGGTGATTTGGACTATTCCATTTGTAATGGAGACCAGGGGTTCCATTACCTTGTTGGCATTGTTAGTGATTAATTGATGGATTGGGAATTTAAAATAGCATAATAAAGAAAACACACTAGTTCTTATGCATTCTTTATTAGGTTTATTTGACATAGGATTGAATTGACAGCTTGTAAAGGTGGAGAGACAGGGGGACTGGTCATCCTACCTGTGTCAGAAAAGAGCCAAAGTTAGAGCTGCTGACAGTTAATCATTTGTTGGTAACCTAAATATATGTGAAATAAGAATTTGTAAAAGTACTCACCTGTCTTGGTTGCTTCTTGCAGGATGTGGAGCAAAAGAGTGAAAGCTTCTTCTTCTTCTTTGTGTTTAACGGCGGTTGGCAACCAACGTAAAGGAGCATTACCGCCTCTTACTGTTCCGGAGTATGGGTCAGACAGTGAGCTTACAATCTGTATCCAAAAAACAAAACAAAACAAAACAAAAAAAAACCTACACTCTTTCATAAACACCTATATCCTTCAGAAACCCCACCAGTTCCCTCACCTGTGCCCTACTACCCTCCAACACACTCTTCTGATTAAATTACCCAATTCCCCGCTCCTTCAATCTATTCTGCAGAACTCTCATCTCCACATCATAACCCTTGCACCGCAGTATTACATGCTCTACCATCTCCTCCTCCTGGCACACTCCAGAAAGCCCCATCTCATGTTCTCCTATCATCTGTAGTGTTTTATTTAATGCACAATGTCCCAGTCTAAGCCTGGTAATGACCACCTCTTCTCTCCTATTACCCCTATACCCTGCCACCTCCTTCTTAAGATGATACAATTGCCTGCCCTTACTCCCTGAATCCCACCGCTTCTGCCACTCCTTAACAACCTGCCTCCAAACCATACCTTTTGCTTCAGGTCCGCTGCTTTTAATTTCCATCTCAGTCCTATTTTTAGTCAACGCTCCTTTTGCAAAGAGTGAAAGCAGCTCAATCACTTGCTTAAGAGCTCCTGGAGCAGACCAGTGTGCCAGGTTAGGGAGTATGGTTAAGGAGGGTTTTAATTTAGATAGTAAGGGGTGAAGCTTATGTTATTGCTTTGTTTATAGTACGTGTTGGAAATATGTATATGTTTGTTATGTGCTTTAATGTTATTGTATGTTTGTTTGTGTGGAGGGCTATGTTTTCATTTTGATTAGTTAACCCCCATACTTGGGCTATTCCGGATGCTCACCTGAAAAGGTAGGCTTTGTCCCAATTAAGAGACCGCACGCTTGAAGTACGCGCACTACGGGTACTACGTACGGTGCGTACTATAAGTACGAGAAGTGCGGAAGTGACAGGCTTGTGAAATGGGACGGTCTAGCCTTCGTCGCGCTGTTCAGGTTGCCTAGCAACCATAATACTAACCGCGAGAAACGTTTCATACAGCATTGTGTGACAAAAATGAAGGAGAAAAAATGTTTTGTTGGTCATTCATTTTTGTCATGACATCACTTTGATTAGTTGACTATCTGAGGCTGAGACCACGGGACTGTAACAACATGATTGTTGGGCTTCATTTCTGTACTGAACAGTCATTTTAATATTAGTTAGTAAATAACTATTAGCTAATGTTGTTCATGAGACTAAATCATCTCACTGTGGTAATGTAAATATAATATGGCCAATATTATATTTATTGTCAGATTATTCTGATATATATATATATATATATATATATATATATATATATATATTTATATATATGTGTGTGTGTGTGTGTGAAGAGAAAAGTTATTAGAAAGGCAAATGAAGTCACACTCAGATATCTAATTTTTTACATGCGCATGGGCGGTCAGTCCGATCTGCTCTGCTGTCAAAGTGCGCACAACAGATGTGACAGAAAAACCGCGCAGGGCTCTCAGCGCATTCTTTATTTATACTCCAAGTGAGCTTTAAAGGAAGTAGGAGTAGTATGTTCAGTATACAAAAACGTTTCCATAATAGGAGAAACCTTTAGCTTGTCTGTTGAAATAGGAGATAGCTTGGTATGTATAGAAACTTAAACATTTCCTTAAAAGGAGAGTGAGAGAGGGGGGTGACCGTTAACTCAGGATGTAGTATGTATGTCACCGCATTCCTCTACACATCTGGTTCCAACTCACGAGCTCTCCTATCTTAAATGAAGCTACAACTAAACAATAATCACAAAACTAAAAAATCTCTTATCATTCCCTCCTGTTTGTAGCGATTTTAAGCAAATACATCAATGTGTTTCAGACACAGACCCTACATTGTGAGTGCTTTCGGTCTGGTCGTCATAAAATGTGTATCATTCAAACATAATCATTCATCACATTAGTTTCATACTCATCGTCTTCTCCTTCTTCCTCGTCTGGCACAGTAACATATGCAACAAGAGATTGAGATATCATTCTTGATACCATTCCTCTTACACAGGGGATAATGCATGTAGTAAAGATACAAAACATAATAAGTATTAGGCCAATAAACATTAAAACCTTAAACATCAGTGTTCTCCATGAGCCGCTCATAAACCAATTCCACCAATTACTTTGTGAATTTGCCCAATCGGTTACCTGTGCCTGTTTAACGTTTCTAAGTAATTGTAGAGCATTTGTCATATTATCAGAATGCACATTGTCTGGAATATATGTACAACAAGTTATATTAAACAAAACACAGTCCGCGCTTTTCTGCCAAGATCATGTCCAGGGCAACTCGGTGTTGCATAACAGTTATTCTTATGGCATCAATTTCCTGATTTTGCTCTTTGTTGATGCTGGTCGATGCATTTAAAAACAGTCCAAAACTATAGTCCAATAGTCAGGAGGTCGCTGTGGTTTAGGACAATTCCTAAATATTGATAACCTAAACTGACAAAGCTTGCTGCGCATGTCACTTGAATCATGTTCATAAGTCTGCCATATAATGTAGCATGCTGTGTTGTAGCAGGCATGTGTGAGCATATATAACAATCTTTGTCTTCTTTGCGATTATATATATATATCTATACCAGGCGTTGTTCATCCAGGGATGGATGTGGTCCTGTGTCACTTCAGTCAGGTGTGAGTTGTCATATGTCCATGCTCTTCTATGCATGTTGGCTTCTTGATCCTTTAAGTGCATCAGGGTCCATGCTGTAAGCAGCAGGGCCAAGGTGGTAAGCAGAATAATCTTCATGATGACCAGACACACCGATTTACTCTGGTGAGTAGACTACAGGCGAGAAGTAGAAGGCGGGATATACCCAATCAGCCCTCCCTTCACCTGTAGATCACCAAAGAGTCGGGGTGGTGGTGTCTTTAGGTTGTGCTGTCACTCACTTCCATTTTTTGCAATGGCTCTGGTGGATCCAAGAGGGCCTCTCAGCGATTTTGCAAGCTGTTGGCATCGTTAGGAGTACTTGGTATGGACCTTCCCACCGGGATGGGTTCCAATTCTTTCTCTGGAGTACTCGTATAAGGACCCAATCGCCTGGTTTTAATCTGCAAGAGACTTGAGAAGCATCGCACGGCAGTTCAAAACAATATCCCTATTTTCTACTAGTTTTGCCATTCTTTCTACTAAAGTTGTCTTTCTAACAGATTTATCTATTGGTTCATTTTCATCAATTCATGCATCTTTTCACTGAGGTCTGATTCAAACTATCTTACTTCTAATTCTTTCCAAAAATAATTTCACATGTAACAATTTATATATGTGTGTTTTCTATTTTTGTTTACCTCTTTGTTGTGATCTGGTGGACATCTCTAAACACCATCATAAGTTCAGGCTTCAATTTCAACCCAATTATACTCCTCTGGGCTTCACCTTCCCACTGGCCCCTGTACCCTTCTCAAAGTGTCCTTTGTTGTCTTAAATCTCCAGCAAACGCAATCTGTTTCTTCTCTGTTTCTTCCTTTTAGATTAAGTCTCAGCCAGGCAAAATATCACATTCAGTGCCTTTAAACAGTCATGTCACACTGTTCTTACCAGCCTGCTGTTAATTCTTCAATTCCACGATATTCTGTTGGTCTTCATCAGGAGATTGACTGTCCTTTGGGCTTCTTTTCAGGATCGGGACAAGTGGGAGGTCAAGCTATAAAATTTTAAGCCAAACTTTGGCTTGTTTTCTCCCAATTATGTTAATCTATGGTTTTGCTGCTATGCTCAAAATTCTAGGTTGAGAAAAGTCCACCTTTATTTATTTGTGACTTATATTGACACACTAAACCATACCATTAATATCATTTTCATTTCTTTTCTTAAAGCCTCCATTTGCTTCATCTGGCTAGAGTCTGTCTCTTCTGTTTTTCTCTCTGGGTGCTCACTCCTTATATGGGCATGCAAAGTTCCTGTCACACACACACTTCCTGTTACTCTCTTTTGTGTTTCTACAGGCTAATCAAACTCATTTTGTATTTACAGTCTACAAACCCTCTGTAATTCTACTAACTTTTAATCTAAAATGTAACGTCATTCACACAATAATTTCATAATCCTCTCACACACACTGCCTTTTAAATAAACTAAACTCTTTGCATTTTTATCTATTTCAGACATTTTCTGAGTCTCTGCTTTATGGTGCCGTTAGTTCTCTCTACTAACCCTGCACTCCATAGATGATAAGCACAGTGATTTCTTATGCTGAATCCTAGTGCTTCAGAGACCTTACTGATCACATCATTGACAAAATGTATCCCATTGTCTGATCTTATCAGAGAAGGGATACCATATGTTGGAATAAAATGATTACATAAACATTTTGCAATGAAGATTGCCTCTGCTTTCACTGGATATATCTCTGGTCAGTTTGAAAACACATCTATGATCACTAAGGCATATTTTAATCCTTGACATTCATTCAATTCAATAAAATCCATGTGGATGGTGTGGAGAACTGGCCTCTCTTAGGTCTTAAGTTTCCTTGTGAGTTGTGTTTTTGACAGAATAGGCATGTTCTTACAAATTTTTCGCTGAAGTTTCAAAATTTATAGTGTAAAAGTATTATTTATCTATACTATATTTCCCTCCTGTTGACACATGTATTACTTCATGTGTCACTACAGCCGCTGTCCTGTGTAACGACTCTGGTAATATTGGTTTTCCATCACAGACCATTAAGTCATCTTTCAGTTGTGCTCCACATTTCAGCCACGTGTTCTGTTCAGTGATTGTTGCAGCTTTTTGTTCGGTTTTTAGTACATCAAGTGGTATTTGTGTACAATGTTCGGATGTTAGAAGCGTTATCGTTCGTTGTGCAGCCCGCTTTGCTGTTTGATCTGCAAAATTATTTCCTTTTGTGACAATAAAATTGTCTTTTTGATGTGCTGCACATTTACAAAGTGCCAATTGTTTTGGCAAGCTAATCACTTCCAATAAGATTTTTAATAAGCTGCCGTGTTGCACGGGGTTATCCGTAGAGGTGACCATACCTCTGTTATGCCAAATTTTGGCAAAGTGGTGCACTGCTGAAAAAACAAACTGGCTGTCGGTATACATATTTATATTTTGGCCTACGTGCAATTCATATGCACATATGACTGCATACGTGCAGCCGACTCTTTTACTGCCTCTGCTGCGGCTGCATAAGCTTACATATGCAGGCAGGCCTGACGCTACAGAGTCTAATTTACACGAGTCTAAATTTCACCAGGAATGTTAACGAGCGTTGTTTTTCTCCAAATGCCTGTGTTATCACAGCTTCCATATAACCTGCTCCTCTATCTACACGTAAGTAGAAAGGCTTATCATAGTCAGGCAGTGCTAAAACTGTATCTGTCTGTAATGCCTATTTTTAAATAACTGAATGCTTCTTTTGTCTTCTCTATAGATGCAACATTACATTTTCACTTAATGCATTTTTAGATATTTTCTAGTTTTTCAAAGAATCCACCCATCTCACACATCTTACACATTTCAAACTTTGAAGTTAGGTTTTTTTTTTTTGTTTTTTTTTATATATATATATATATTTTAAACTTTGAATTGCTCACAGTTCTAAAACTAGGCATTTGTAAATCATATGCCTAATCACTATGTGTCACTGTGATCCACAAGTATGGTCACAAATTCACTTCCAAATCAACAAAATAAAATAATCAAACAAAACAGGAAACATACATGAGTCAGGACACAAAAGAAAAATGCTGCTACTAAAACAGAGCAGAAGTGTGAGGGAAAAACTGAGCTCACAGACAGCTGCATGTGTTGGCTTTTAATGCAGCTTCTGCTCTAAAAACAAATAAATAAAAATAAAAGAAAATGTGTAACATGCTCATCAACTTAGCGGTGTCCACGTATTTAATTCAGCTTCTCAATCCTGTAGCTTTAGCTGTTGTCTACAGGGTTTGGCTTATTAGTTGTTATTATAGGTGTGCTCTATATCTCAGTAATATTTTATCCAGGATAAATGACAGATGTTTAAGCAGGTTAAGTGCCTCTATGCACGTAATTAGTTTAGATAGTTTCTTTATTTTCTTCATCTCATGTGTCATTATACTGAGTTTGAGCAAACCTTAAGCTTGATGCAGATTACTTCATAACAATCATCCACCTCACATCATAACTGACTAGGTTGCTTCTCATTATTAATATTATGTCATTATTAATATTATCATCTTTTTCTTTCTATATAATGACAATAGTATATCACAATATTTTATTAGTGTATACCACTATACTACTACTGAGCCAATTTAATAGTTAGGATCATCTTACTCAGCAAACAGATAATTTAGAATTCATCCAATCTGTACAAATTTGCTTTTCTCTGAACAGGTTTGCACCTACTTCTTAGACTGGTCTTCTGTTTGTCTCATCTCAGATCCAACCTTCAGTCACATTCATTCTCTCTGTTGTGTAGCGAACCAAGCAATTTATTATTATATATTTTATATTTTATTTTGTATCCATCAAGGGCTTCGGGTGATCTGCAGTTTCACCCTTTCCCAAGCTGGAGACATTCACCTTTTCACACACTTTCCTTGGCTGAACAATGACACAGCCCTAATGTACCTTATGCACCTCTCTATTTTATTTAAAAGGTTTTCGTGTGAATTATTTCCTTTTATTGATTTTATACATTCTGGGCATGATTGTCATGCCAACTATGTTTCATTGTTAATATCAGCTTACAGGTTGTTATCCTTCCTATTATTAGTTTCAATACGGTAAAAATAAGTTCTAATATAATTTTGTCTTTATTTATTTTATTTTTGTACTTCTTATATTTATATCTATTCGGTGGGGTCTGTTTCCAACCTTTTTAAACTACTTTAAACTATTTTGATCTCTAGTTTTCACTTAATAAGGGTTTTATTAGTCACTGCACTGTAGTGTGACCTGATGCTGATTTTACTATTAGAGTATCTTCTGAGAATTGTACTTCCTGTGGTCTTCTGTTCAAAACGGTTTTACATACTCCTGTATCACATAACATCTGCACTGGTTTGCTATTAACATATACTGTCAGTGTAGGTTTGCCTTTTACTTCAGACACTAATTGATAGACAGTAAATACTTCTGCGTCACTTTTATCATTTTCATTTGGCTTTTTCTCATTTAGTCATTCATTTGAATATTGCCGTTTGTCTGTTTTATGTCTGCAATCTCTGGCGAAATGCCCTTCCTTGCCACAATTCCAGCACGTATTATCTCTTTCTTCACTTCTTTCGCGTAAGTCTGTCTGTCTTACATATCTCTGGCCCTTTCCTCTAAATCCTCCTCTGTCCCTGTCTGTTACCTCTCCACCTTCTCCACCTTCCCCTGCGGGATGGCCGTATCTGGGGTTTAGTACTGCTATCATGGGAAAAATGCCGGGAGGACCAGGTGGATCAACATCACCTCCCATATCTCCTCCGTAGCGATCTTTTCCTATTATTATTTTTTATTTATTTATTTATTTTTTTTTTTTCTGTGGATTTTCACCTAGTGCTATTTTATCTAACATGTTTTGTGCCTCTGCATAAGGACCAGGTTGAGGTCTGAACGGATCACAGGATTGTTTAAGGGGGGTCGCAGCAGCGGAAGTGGGGGCTGGTTTCACAGCAGCAGAAGTGGGGGTCGGCCTCGCAGCAGCGAGTGGAGCATATGGTGGGGGGTCTAATACCTCTGCCTTTTCTTTCTTCTTTTCTTGTTTCTTTTGTTTATTCTCACATCGTCTATCTGCCTCTCTCTTCCATGCTTGGAAATATTCTAATTCTTACGTGCGTTTTCCTTCTTTCTTTCTTTCTTTTGTCTCTCCTATTTCTTTCAGTAATGCTTCTTTAAGTTGTATTAATGCAGATGGGCTACATTCTCATTTAGTCTTTTTAGAATTTCTCCATCTTTGCACACTGATTTGTCCGGCGCCTGGACACTTTTTTCCTAACCACTGTTCGTCAACAGTAAACTTAGTGGGCTGATTACCCATTAAAACAGAACTGCAGAGCCTTCTCTGGTATTAGACTTAAAGAGTGGTTACTGACTACGCCCTTCTACTCCACTCTAATTAGTGGAGCGGTGTCAGTTTTATGAGGCGGAACTCAACCGTTCTCTTTTGTCACCAGTACTTCAGCTACTGACAGGAAATAAAATGACAACAACAATGAGAGTGATTCAGCAGCGTATTTGTGCTGTTTAAATCAATTCACTCTCAACACACAGAAAACACAAACATTTAAACAGACATTTCACACAATCGCGCAGACCTTTTCGGAAGGCCAGTCCTAAAGCTTTTATTTTGAAAATCCTTTCGGCGGATCAGTCCAACACTTTTATTTTGAAAATCCGTTCGGTGGATTACCCCAACGCGTTTATTTTGAAAATCCGTTCGGTGGATCACCCCAGCGCTTTTACAAATCCGTTCGGTGGATCACCCCAGCGCTTTTACAAATCCGTTCGGTGGATCACCCCAGCGCTTTTACAAATCCGTTCGGTGGATCACCCCAGCGCTTTTACAAATCCGTTCGGTGGATCACCCCAGCGCTTTTACAAATCCGTGCAGTGGATTAGACTAATTACACCCTTTCGGCGGGTGAGACCAAAGTTCGTTTTACGCAAGTGTAAATGAGTGACTTCCTTTACCTTCCCAAGATTCTCTGGCTATGTTGAAAGTCAGCCACTGGATCCCAGCGTCGTGGACCACTTGATAAAACACTGGCCAGGAATCGAATTTTAGCGTCCCTGGACTTTTTCACTCCTACCTAGAGGACAGATTTCAGTGCAGCTTTCCACGACGGCAGGACACAGCGGCCGATGCTTCCTATCCGGCTCGGAGGACCAAGAAAATGTGAAGAGAAAAGTTATTAGAAAGGCAAATGAAGTCACACTCAGATATCTAATTTTTTACATGCGCATGGGCGGTCAGTCCGATCTGCTCTGCTGTCAAAGTGCGCACAACAGATGTGACAGAAAAACCGCGCAGGGCTCTCAGCGCATTCTTTATTTATACTCCAAGTGAGCTTTAAAGGAAGTAGGAGTAGTATGTTCAGTATACAAAAACGTTTCCATAATAGGAGAAACCTTTAGCTTGTCTGTTGAAATAGGAGATAGCTTGGTATGTATAGAAACTTAAACATTTCCTTAAAAGGAGAGTGAGAGAGGGGGGTGACCGTTAACTCAGGATGTAGTATGTATGTCACCGCATTCCTCTACACATCTGGTTCCAACTCACGAGCTCTCCTATCTTAAATGAAGCTACAACTAAACAATAATCACAAAACTAAAAAATCTCTTATCAGTGTGTGTGTGTGTGTGTGTGTGTGTGTGTGTGTGTGTGTGAGTGAGTCTGTGTGTGGATGTGGGTGTTTTTGTGTGACTTCCTGCTGATCACAAAGGGTCATCTCCCCTCACCCTGTATATGCCTCAACCCCTTTAATGGTCACCCATACACAAGCACAGGTGGGGCCATAAATTGCAAGAAGTAAACATCCTCACTAAATAAGGACAGGAACAGAATGTCTTTGAACATACAGTTTGAACCAAGGCTTAAAAATGTACGTACAATAATGGCAACATTTAACAATTTCACCCAAACAGAAAGGGGGGTGGGGTGTGTGTGAAGAAAAACAGAGGAGAAACCGGACAGTGAGAGAAGACAATAAAAGAGAGCGAACAAGAAGCAAAAAGAGGGACAGTGAGAAAGGGCACTTAAAAAGAGAAAGAAGAAAAAAAAATCTCCTGGATCACCTGTTGAGAGAAAAAGAAGAGAAAACAAGCAAAAAAAAAAAACCAGAGCAACATACTAAACACAACACCATCACGTTAATCTAGCTCAGTGTAAACAGCAGTAAATACTAAATATTGAATGTTGTTGTGTAGCAAGCAGGACCGACAGCGCACAATGTGCTTGGAAATAGCAGGCAATAAAGGTGTAGTTTATGTCTATGAACAGTGAACACCCGTGTGCACACCTGTGTGGATCAGCGTGCTTGTATTCAAAAGGTTTCCCCATGTAATGGTCTGCTAGATCACAGGTGTCCAATTCCAGGCCTCGAGGGCCGGTGTCCTGCAGGTTTCAGATGTGTCCTTGATCCAACACAGCTATTTCAATGCCTAAATTACCTCCTCAACATGTCCTGAAGTTCTGCAGAGGCCTGGTAATGAACTAATCATTTGATTCAGGTGTGTTGACCCAGGGTGAGATCGTGTACTGCAGGGTTTAGATTGGGGCGATCGTGGCTCAAGAGTTGGGAGTTCACCTTGTAATCAGAAGGTTGCTGGTTCGAGCCCCGGCTCGGACAGTCTCGGTCGTTGTCTCCTTGGGCAAGACACTTCACCCGTTGTCAAAGGGCCCAGTGGCGCTAGTGTCCAGCAGCCTCGCCTCCGTCAGCGCGCCCCAGGGTGGCGGTGGCTACAATGTAGCTGCCATCACCAGTGTGTGAATGGATGGATGACTGAATGTGTAAAGTGCTTTGGGGGCCTTAGGGACTAGAAAAGCGCTATACAAATGCAGGCCATTTACCATGTTACACCAGCCCTCGAGGCCTGGAGTTCGAAACCCCCTGTGCTAGAGGGTGTGGGGAACCATAGCCCCGTCCCACAGGGCATGAAGCAGGCATGGATCCAGGCCCCAGACATCCAGAGGCCCGAGGGCCCCGGAGTCCCCAAACGGGGTCCGACTGAGCCACGGGCGCCAGGCCCCGCCAAGCAGCCACCGGGAGTGAGCCGGTACATACCTGAGCGCCCAACCCCGGACACCAAGAAACACCAAGGCCTGGGGGCATCAGCTACTGGCAGGGAGTGTGGTGAGGGGAGATAGGCCCCTATACCTGTGAGCACGGTGAGCACGCTATACAGCGTCCAGAGGACGGTCTGTCTATTCAAACTCACCTCTGGCGCTGGTGCCCACCTCTCAGTTTTAATTGCATGTTGAGGGTTCTCGGGAGGGGCCAAGCAGACACCGGCTGCTCTCTGGCAGGAACCACCATGCCCTCCCATGTTTTAAATGCATTTTAGAACAGGATGCAGCAACACTACATATGAGCGGGCGGAGGGAGGTTTGGGGTCTTCACTCACTCCCGTTCTGTTAACCGTCGGATTGGGGTCTGGGATGCGGGGCCTCCCTGCTATTGCAGATAAGGAGGCGGCCTGCTTTCCTCCACCCCAGAGAGAAGGGCTAGATCTCCTGGGTCTGGGTACGGTTTGCCCCTCTAGAGTATTTTTGGGGAGTGTGAATGTGTGTGCAGTGTCTATTTGTGTCTGTTTCCACGTCGGGTGAGTGCCGAGTATTTGTTTGTGTATATGGGGGTGTGAATGCTTGTTTGTGTCTGCGTGCGCCTGTTCGTCTGTGTCTATAAGTCAGGTTGGGTCTTAGACTCCACCTCTCTGGGAACATCTCAGGCTCTCCGAGGTATGGAGGCCTATCTCCCCTCACCACACTCCCTGCCGGTGGCTGACGCCCTCAGACGTTGGTGTGTTGGTGGTTCTTGGTGTCTGGGGCTGGGCGCTCATGTATGTACTGGCTCACTCCTGGTGGCCGATTGGCGGGGCCTGGCGCCTGTGGCCCGGCTGGGCCCCTTCCGGTCCACTCTGGCACAGCTGGCTGCCGGCAGAGCCCGCTGGCATGTCACTGCAACCCCCTCTGGCCTCTGCTCCATGGCGGCTGGGTGACCTATCGTTTGGGGCTCTCCTCATCTCTGCCCAGGAGGGTGGCACGGTTGCCCCCCTGGTGGTCCTCCTTGGGTCCTCGTATTCTGGGGCCTCTGGATGTCTGGGGCCAGGATCTCCTCTATGCCTGCTTCATGGCCTGGGGGACGGGGCTATGGCTCCCCACACTCCCTAGCAGATCGTTACATGGAGAAACCTTTTGAATACAAGCGTGTTGATGCACACAGGTGTGCACACAGGTGTACACACGGGTGTTCACAGACACAAACTACACCTTTCTTGGCTGGTACCTCAAAGCACATTGTGCGCTGTCTATATTGCGTGCTGCACAATAATATGTAATACTTACTATCTACTATTATTTACTGTTAGCTAGTTTATTGTGATGGTGTTGTATTTATTATGTTGCTCTTTCTTGTTTGTTTTCTCTTCTGTTTTTTCTTATCTCCATACAGGTGATCCAGGTGTTTTGTTTGTTTGTTTTTTTCTTCCCCCCTTTCTCACCATCTCTTCTCTCTCCTCTATTTTTCTTTCTCTCGCTCGCTCTCTTTCTTTCATTCTTTCTCCCTGTCCTATCCCCCAGTCATGTCTGTCCCGTCTGTAACAACCGAAAATCAAATACAATTAATACATAATTATAATGTCTGTGAAGGTTCTCAGTCATCCAGGTCATCGTAGTCAAAGGAGCTTGCAAAGAAAAGCGTCTGGACTTCTTTAAGTTACTTGAAGACGTTTCACCTCTCATCCGAGAAGCTTCTTCAGTTCTAAGGTCAAATGGTGGAGAGTCCCAGATATAAACCTAGTGGGAGTATCCCCCCACAGAGGGACAAAAGGACCCCCTGATGATCCTCTGATCGCCTGAGCCAAGGTGTGAAACTGGGTGTGGGTCCCAATCAGCCAGAGTTTCGGGTGTGTTCATTGTGAAACCTGGCCCCACCTTATCATGCGAATTCCTGAGGTCAGATGGCCCAAGATGTGAGTGGGCGTTAAGGCGTCTGGGAAGGGATCTCAAAACTGGATTATAGATGGCAGAGAGTTGGTGTCGTAAACCCCCGCCTCTGTTCAAAGATGGTCGCTCACAGTGGACATAGATGGCTTCTTTCACTCCTCTTTCAAACCATCTGTCCTCTCTGTCCAAAATGTGAACATTGGCATCCTCGAAAGAGTGTCCTTTATCCTTAAGATGCAGATGGACTGCTGAGTCTTGTCCTGTGGAGGTGGCTCTTCTGTGTTGTGCCATGCGCTTGTGAAGTGGCTGTTTGGTCTCTCCAATGTAGAAGTCTGGACATTCCTCGCTGCACTGTACAGCATACACCACATTGTTAAGTCTGTGTTTTGGAGTTTTGTCTTTCGGGTGAACCAGTTTTTGTCTGAGCGTGTATGCTGTACAGTGCAGTGAGGAATGTCCAGACCTCTACATTGGAGAGACCAAACAGCCACTTCACAAGCGCATGGCACAACACAGAAGAGCCACCTCCACAGGACAAGACTCAGCAGTCCATCTGCATCTTAAGGATAAAGGACACTCTTTCGAGGATGCCAATGTTCACATTTTGGACAGAGATGACAGATGGTTTGAAAGAGGAGTGAAAGAAGCCATCTATGTCCACTGTGAGCAGGGGTGGATCTAGAAAGGTGGCATGTGCCACCCCAAAATGATCCCTTGCCACCCCTAGTGCCACGAGATAACTTACCAACGTGTACATAATAAGCTAATACTCTTGTGTGCTATAGGCTACAGTGTACACACCTACTTACTGTTTTTTGTTTGTTTGTTTTTGTTCAGCCTGCGTCTGTTAATTAATTTGTGTTAATTAATTACAGCTCAAATGGCGAAAAATGCGCGTGCTCTTTGCCAGCCCGTTCCCAGCCTGTAACCAGCGCGCTATGCTGTTAAGGGCGATCATTGGTTAATGGTAGTCATATGACTGATGCAAGCCAGTCCTTTTATTGAGCAAAACTGTGATTAATAGTTAAATATTATTGTTGAGGGGCACAGACAGGACTCCACACACACACACACACACACACACATAGGGCCTTGTCTTAGAACCATTGGGGGGTTTTACGGTGGGAGGTGCTTGTGTTGTGTTGTGTTGTGTATTGTAACAGTTTGTCAATAAATAGCTGCGAGGAGAGCTGCTCTTTGAAGGATTTGGGCTAGAGACAGGTGAGGAGCATTGCTCCACTGCCTGGTTCTGACCAAAGCTCTCCCTCGCTAGCGAGTTAAAGACCGGTTGAAGATGTTCTGTTTTGTCTTGTGTTCTTCATGAGGAATAAGTCTCTAAACTAGCGGGGCCTGTGGAAACACAGACCCAACACTTTTATTACCAAGTTGAACCTACCAATTAGTTTTGGTATGAATTACTCTTCCAAGATGAAGAGCATGCTTAGATGTCCTAACTAGGCCTTCCTATTTTTTTTTTTACTATCACAGTGCACTGAAAGTTTTGTTTGGTCATGCAACATGCAGCACTTGTACATAAAAGGCCAAAGCTGACTGTACTTCCTCAGGAGGCTGAGGTCCTTCAACATCTGCAGGAAGCTCCTGAGGATGTTTTATCAGTCGGTGGTTGCAGGAGTACTGTTCTATGCTGTGGTGTGCTGGGGGAGCAGCACAGCAAAGGACTCATCCAGGCTGGAAAAACAAATCAGGAAGGCTCTGTGGGGAAATCCTCGAGTTGAAAATCCTGTTTAAAAAAAGCACTTGGGACAATTGTGTTGGTGACAGCTTTTGTTATAATATCAATAATATTTATATGAATATGGGATACTGTTACATGTTAGACTTTTGTGGAATATGGAGACACTCCTGGCATTATATGAGCAAAGTGAGACTCATTTTTTAGGGTTGGTGGAGATGAGTGTGACGATCCAAACAATCCCTGTCAGTGATGGAGAAGCTTTGATGAAAATATTTGGTAAAAAGTTCACCAGCATGAAGGAAATGAAGTTTCAAACTTTCCTTAGGAGGAGCCCAGCACGCCTGCTTAAAGAATAGTAAGTGTGGCGATGTGGAGGCTTGCAGCGACTGCTGTATAGAGGCCATCCTGCTACACATGAAACACATCAGAGTCATAATTGTTATTTTAGTCACGTGTTTGTTTATTATCCTTATTGTTTTATCTGGGACTGTTTGCAGACATCTCAGAGAGAAGAGACACCAGCATCTGAACAGAGACTCAAACCAGCAACCTGCAGCTCCCTGCTTGGCTGCTCCAGTTTTCTCCTCACTCATGTTGCCCACCAGTGATTTCTAGCTGCCCACCCACACAGCAGGCTAGAATATGCGCTGAGCCTCAGCACCCAATACTTGGACAAGTTTTCTTTATTAAATAATGAACCAGACCCCAAAAAGTAAACAGCTGTTATTGCTAGGCAACGGGAGCAGCATTTGGAGATGCAGCACCTGACATTCCTGACCATGTGGGCGGAGCATGCATGAAATGGAATGTTTAGTAGAACTGTGCAACACAAGCACTTAGTTACAGCATGTTTCATTGTATCCAGACACAGCTAGAGACACATCTACAGCAGCATCTCTGTGCAGGACAAACGACAGTTGACGAAGAAAACATCGAAAACTTCACTTCACTCCTCTACAAAACGTTGGTTCCTTTTTTTAAAAGGCCAAAATGAATCGAGGGAGATCGAGAAGAGGATCGGCGAGTGCTTCACCATACAATTCAGTACAGCTGATTAACCTGCAAGAAGAACTTCAAATGATACAGGCTGAAAATATCAAATTAAAAGAAGAGGCAGAAAATTCAAGAGGAGAAGCTAAAAATTCAAAGTTTGAAACTGAAGTAGTATTGCAGGAATTACTGCATGTGGGTCTCAAACTTAAAGGAGAGAAAATGGGAAAACAACAGGCAGAAAACGAGAATGAAAACATGAAGAAAGAACTGTTGGAAGCTCAAAAAGCATTGGAGGAAGAGAAAAGCACAGCACAAGAAGCCAAAAATAAATATCAAACTGCAAAGAAGGAGGCAGGAAATGTGATACAGGAATTACAGGAGGTGCAGGAAGCTTTTGAAGAGGGCAAAAGGAAAATGCAGTTGGCAACAGAAGAAGCTGCAAATGTAATGGCTGAAGCTGAAAAACTGAGGAAGGAATTACTGCATGTGAAGCAACAACTTGAAGAGGAGAAAAAATGTAAACATGAGGCAGAAAATGAGATTGAAAATTTGAAGAAAGAATTGTTGGAAGCTCAAAAAGTGTTGGAGGAAGAGAAAATTAAAATACAGGAAGCAAAGAAAGAAATGGAAGATACAAAGAGTTACACTGAAAACATGAAGAAGGAACTGATGAAAGTGCAAGAAGAACTTGCAGAAGAGAAAATTGAGGTGAAGGTATTCAAGGAAGAAATGACGGTGACCAAGAAAGACTGCAAAGACGCACTTAAAGAAATGCGAAAGCACAAAAAGGCAGCTAAAGAGCTCCTCAAACAGAAAGTGAAACTGGCCAAACAGCAGCTGAGGGAAAAATTTAAAGATGCCGAGGAGCAGCTCAACAAAACCTTAAACGAACTGAAGGCAAAAGAAAAAGAAAAGAAAGCCGAGGACAGGAGGGGATTCTGGAGCAGACTGCTGAGAAAGAACTGACCCAGCAGCATCAAGTTTGAGGACATCAATAGTTTCTTCCTCCTTCCCCCTCTCTCCACCTTTCTTTCACCCCATCCTTCTTCTTGGGACGTTTGTTTGTTTTTTAAAAACTCTAATCTAAATACATGTACTGAAATACACAAATAAAATTGCCATAACTTGACCTCATGTTGCCTGCTTCTTTTCTTGTGTGTCTGTGGATGTAAAGCAGTAACACACTTTCTGCTCTGTGTCTTTAATTGTAAATAAATGCAATATGTTTTCATTTTAAAATGCAGTGCAAAAAACTTCTGCTCTAAATCTTTTTTTTTAGCAAAAAGCTTTTTTTTGCCTGTTGTGGAAGTTTTCCATTCAAATAAAGCCTGCAGACGAGCGGTGAGCGGTAGCTAACATTCTTTAATCAAAACACACAAAGAACAGACAACCTGTCACAAACAAGGATGCAGTGGACTCAAGAGCAGACTCAATTGCTCGAACTATGTACAATTTATTGAAAGGAAAAGGAACTTAAACAAGACTGGGTCTAACAGAAATCATTCGCAGGAACTGAGGGAGGCCCGAGGGCGGAGAAACGGACGTAGAACACAGGGAGAACACGGGCGGGAACTTCTGCAAACACAGGAGAAGGGTTTTACTGAATGGGAAACAGTTAAAGGGCAGAGGTGAGTGGTACTAGTGGAGAGTCTTGTGCTTACTTGAAAACACCGGCTATTAGGCGGGGAAGGGGTTGCCGTGGGAGCGTTCCAGGGATGGTTGAGAGTGTGGGGAGGCTGGTCCAGGTTCCAAGGTGTCCAGGGAAGTTGAAGTACGGGCTGGAGGGCAGGCTGAGGAGAAGATGAGTGTGTGGTCCTAGGGTTCTGGGCAGATGATAGATGGAGAAAGACGTAAGAAAGCACAGACGTTAGATTTAAAGGTAAGGACTGCTCAGCGGCAAGAAATCTACTGTGTTTTGGTAAATTATGTATTTTCATGATGTGAAACATCCTGCACAACAAACTACGGTATAATTATTTTGTGTTATTTAAATGTTGAATGAAAATACTCTGTAGTCTTGTGCAGAATAATCAGGTTAGCTGCAAGCTACTTTGGTGAATTCACAATAAAAGAGTATGTTGGACAATTACATTTAAATAATTTGCAAAGAAGCTGATGATGCTTAGATTAATTGTGCCAACTGTATATGGTCTAGTATGAAGACAATATGCAGTATACTGTCAGTGTAGGAAATGTAAATTAGCCAAGATAAAGAGCTCTACTGAGCCACTACAACCAATTGTAGGGTTCCCCTACCTTCTGAATCCCACTTTAACCCTTTGGTGTAGAGAAAAACTTTAAAATTCTCCTCCACTGCTTGTGTCCTTCATAAAAGATTCAAGCTCAGTGTATTAGATAGATATATAATTTAGATGTGAATAAATTTTGTATTCTGAGTACCAATATTATTTTATTATCATATTAATAGAGCACAAGGTTAAATTATGAAGGTTAAATTATTATTTGCATGTTAGAATCTACTAATATCTAGTGACATCTACTACTAGCTCCTTTTTACTCAAAGTAAAAAAGAGCTACTCTTTACTTTAAGTAAACAGACATTTTCAATTTTATTTGAGCAAAGAAGTTGATTCTGTACTTTAGCGTTTACTGGAGTATTTTTTAACACAGGTGGCCTGTCTGTGCTTCCACCTAAGTAAAGAATGTCTGTATTTTTGCCACCTCTACCGCACTGTGCAAAAACAGTTTGGTTGTTATGTGTATTGAGCTTTTTGAAATGTTGAATTTGAAATTACATGCCACTTTAAGTAACTGTTTATCCTTGAAGTAATGCAAGCATAGCTTTACATCTGAACCGTCACAGGGATGAGAGGAGAAAAGGATGTGTGCAGGTGGTGTCATGTGGTTACTTACATAACAGTCTCTAAAAGGACCAGCTCATAAAAACCTGGCATCTCTTAACAATATTTGATAATAAAATGCCAATCAGATTTAATTATAATTCATTCATAATTCACAGCTTTGAACTTTTCTAGCGTCTAACTCAGTTGGATGTGTATTGAACCTGCTAGTACACTGGTAGGCCTACAAAGTCAAAGTTGCACCAGATAATCTAAATAAAAGTGGTAAGTCATACTTGCAGGGGTGGATCTAGAAAGGTGGCATGTGCCACCCCAAAATGATCCCTTGCCACCCCTAGTGCCACGAGATAACTTACCAACGTGTACATAATAAGCTAATACTCTTGTGTGCTATAGGCTACAGTGTACACACCTACTTACTGTTTTTTGTTTTTTTGTTTTTGTTCAGCCTGCGTCTGTTAATTAATTTGTGTTAATTAATTACAGCTCAAATGGCGAAAAATGCGCGTGCTCTTTGCCAGCCCGTTCCCAGCCTGTAACCAGCGCGCTATGCTGTTAAGGGCGATCATTGGTTAATGGTAGTCATATGACTGATGCAAGCCAGTCCTTTTATTGAGCAAAACTGTGATTAATAGTTAAATATTATTGTTGAGGGGCACAGACAGGACTCCACACACACACACACACACATAGTGCCTTGTCTTAGAACCATTGGGGGGTTTTACGGTGGGAGGTGCTTGTATTGTGTTGTGTTGTGTATTGTAACAGTTTGTCAATAAATAGCTGCGAGGAGAGCTGCTCTTTGAAGGATTTGGGCTAGAGACAGGTGAGGAGCATTGCTCCACTGCCTGGTTCTGACAAAAGCTCTCCCTCGCTAGCGAGTTAAAGACCAGTTGAAGATGTTCTGTTTTGTCTTGTGTTCTTCATGAGGAATAAGTCTCTAAACTAGCAGGGCCTGTGGAAACACAGACCCAACACTTTTATTACCAAGTTGAACCTGCCAATTAGTTTTGGTATGAATTACTCTTCCAAGATGAAGAGCATGCTTAGATGTCCTAACTAGGCCTTCCTATTTTTTTTTTACTTTCACAGTGCACTGAAAGTTTTGTTTGGTCATGCAACATGCAGCACTTGTACATAAAAGGCCAAAGCTGACTGTACTTCCTCAGGAGGCTGAGGTCCTTCAACATCTGCAGGAAGCTCCTGAGGATGTTTTATCAGTCGGTGGTTGCAGGAGTACTGTTCTATGCTGTGGTGTGCTGGGGGAGCAGCACAGCAAAGAAGGACTCATCCAGGCTGGAAAAACAAATCAGGAAGGCTCTGTGGGGAAATCCTCGAGTTGAAAATCCTGTTTAAAAAAAGCACTTGGGACAATTGTGTTGCTGACAGCTTTTGTTATAATATCAATAATATTTATATGAATATGGGATACTGTTACATGTTAGACTTTTGTGGAATATGGAGACACTCCTGGCATTATATGAGCAAAGTGAGACTCATTTTTTAGGGTTGGTGGAGATGAGTGTGACGATCCAAACAATCCCTGTCAGTGATGGAGAAGCTTTGATGAAAATATTTGGTAAAAAGTTCACCAGCACGAAGGAAATGAAGTTTCAAACTTTCCTTAGGAGGAGCCCAGCACGCCTGCTTAAAGAATAGTAAGTGTGGCGATGTGGAGGCTTGCAGCGACTGCTGTATAGAGGCCATCCTGCTACACATGAAACACATCAGAGTCATAATTGTTATTTTAGTCACGTGTTTGTTTATTATCCTTATTGTTTTATCTGGGACTGTTTGCAGACATCTCAGAGAGAAGAGACACCAGCATCTGAACCAGAGACTCAAACCAGCAACCTGCAGCTCCCTGCTTGGCTGCTCCAGTTTTCTCCTCACTCATGTTGCCCACCAGTGATTTCTAGCTGCCCACCCACACAGCAGGCTAGAATATGCGCTGAGCCTCAGCACCCAATACTTGGACAAGTTTTCTTTATTAAATAATGAACCAGACCCCAAAAAGTAAACAGCTGTTATTGCTAGGCAACGGGAGCAGCATTTGGAGATGCAGCACCTGACATTCCTGACCATGTGGGCGGAGCATGCATGAAATGGAATGTTTAGTAGAACTGTGCAACACAAGCACTTAGTTACAGCATGTTTCATTGTATCCAGACACAGCTAGAGACACATCTACAGCAGCATCTCTGTGCAGGACAAACGACAGTTGACGAAGAAAACATCGAAAACTTCACTTCACTCCTCTACAAAACGTTGGTTCCTTTTTTTAAAAGGCCAAAATGAATCGAGGGAGATCGAGAAGAGGATCGGCGAGTGCTTCACCATACAATTCAGTACAGCTGATTAACCTGCAAGAAGAACTTCAAATGATACAGGCTGAAAATATCAAATTAAAAGAAGAGGCAGAAAATTCAAGAGGAGAAGCTAAAAATTCAAAGTTTGAAACTGAAGTAGTATTGCAGGAATTACTGCATGTGGGTCTCAAACTTAAAGGAGAGAAAATGGGAAAACAACAGGCAGAAAACGAGAATGAAAACATGAAGAAAGAACTGTTGGAAGCTCAAAAAGCATTGGAGGAAGAGAAAAGCACAGCACAAGAAGCCAAAAATAAATATCAAACTGCAAAGAAGGAGGCAGGAAATGTGATACAGGAATTACAGGAGGTGCAGGAAGCTTTTGAAGAGGGCAAAAGGAAAATGCAGTTGGCAACAGAAGAAGCTGCAAATGTAATGGCTGAAGCTGAAAAACTGAGGAAGGAATTACTGCATGTGAAGCAACAACTTGAAGAGGAGAAAAAATGTAAACATGAGGCAGAAAATGAGATTGAAAATTTGAAGAAAGAATTGTTGGAAGCTCAAAAAGTGTTGGAGGAAGAGAAAATTAAAATACAGGAAGCAAAGAAAGAAATGGAAGATACAAAGAGTTACACTGAAAACATGAAGAAGGAACTGATGAAAGTGCAAGAAGAACTTGCAGAAGAGAAAATTGAGGTGAAGGTATTCAAGGAAGAAATGACGGTGACCAAGAAAGACTGCAAAGACGCACTTAAAGAAATGCGAAAGCACAAAAAGGCAGCTAAAGAGCTCCTCAAACAGAAAGTGAAACTGGCCAAACAGCAGCTGAGGGAAAAATTTAAAGATGCCGAGGAGCAGCTCAACAAAACCTTAAACGAACTGAAGGCAAAAGAAAAAGAAAAGAAAGCCGAGGACAGGAGGGGATTCTGGAGCAGACTGCTGAGAAAGAACTGACCCAGCAGCATCAAGTTTGAGGACATCAATAGTTTCTTCCTCCTTCCCCCTCTCTCCACCTTTCTTTCACCCCATCCTTCTTCTTGGGACGTTTGTTTGTTTTTTAAAAACTCTAATCTAAATACATGTACTGAAATACACAAATAAAATTGCCATAACTTGACCTCATGTTGCCTGCTTCTTTTCTTGTGTGTCTGTGGATGTAAAGCAGTAACACACTTTCTGCTCTGTGTCTTTAATTGTAAATAAATGCAATATGTTTTCATTTTAAAATGCAGTGCAAAAAACTTCTGCTCTAAATCTTTTTTTTTAGCAAAAAGCTTTTTTTTGCCTGTTGTGGAAGTTTTCCATTCAAATAAAGCCTGCAGACGAGCGGTGAGCGGTAGCTAACATTCTTTAATCAAAACACACAAAGAACAGACAACCTGTCACAAACAAGGATGCAGTGGACTCAAGAGCAGACTCAATTGCTCGAACTATGTACAATTTATTGAAAGGAAAAGGAACTTAAACAAGACTGGGTCTAACAGAAATCATTCGCAGGAACTGAGGGAGGCCCGAGGGCGGAGAAACGGACGTAGAACACAGGGAGAACACGGGCGGGAACTTCTGCAAACACAGGAGAAGGGTTTTACTGAATGGGAAACAGTTAAAGGGCAGAGGTGAGTGGTACTAGTGGAGAGTCTTGTGCTTACTTGAAAACACCGGCTATTAGGCGGGGAAGGGGTTGCCGTGGGAGCGTTCCAGGGATGGTTGAGAGTGTGGGGAGGCTGGTCCAGGTTCCAAGGTGTCCAGGGAAGTTGAAGTACGGGCTGGAGGGCAGGCTGAGGAGAAGATGAGTGTGTGGTCCTAGGGTTCTGGGCAGATGATAGATGGAGAAAGACGTAAGAAAGCACAGACGTTAGATTTAAAGGTAAGGACTGCTCAGCGGCAAGAAATCTACTGTGTTTTGGTAAATTATGTATTTTCATGATGTGAAACATCCTGCACAACAAACTACGGTATAATTATTTTGTGTTATTTAAATGTTGAATGAAAATACTCTGTAGTCTTGTGCAGAATAATCAGGTTAGCTGCAAGCTACTTTGGTGAATTCACAATAAAAGAGTATGTTGGACAATTACATTTAAATAATTTGCAAAGAAGCTGATGATGCTTAGATTAATTGTGCCAACTGTATATGGTCTAGTATGAAGACAATATGCAGTATACTGTCAGTGTAGGAAATGTAAATTAGCCAAGATAAAGAGCTCTACTGAGCCACTACAACCAATTGTAGGGTTCCCCTACCTTCTGAATCCCACTTTAACCCTTTGGTGTAGAGAAAAACTTTAAAATTCTCCTCCACTGCTTGTGTCCTTCATAAAAGATTCAAGCTCAGTGTATTAGATAGATATATAATTTAGATGTGAATAAATTTTGTATTCTGAGTACCAATATTATTTTATTATCATATTAATAGAGCACAAGGTTAAATTATGAAGGTTAAATTATTATTTGCATGTTAGAATCTACTAATATCTAGTGACATCTACTACTAGCTCCTTTTTACTCAAAGTAAAAAAGAGGCTACAGTGTACACACCTACTTACTGTTTTTTGTTTTTTTGTTTTTGTTCAGCCTGCGTCTGTTAATTAATTTGTGTTAATTAATTACAGCTCAAATGGCGAAAAATGCGCGTGCTCTTTGCCAGCCCGTTCCCAGCCTGTAACCAGCGCGCTATGCTGTTAAGGGCGATCATTGGTTAATGGTAGTCATATGACTGATGCAAGCCAGTCCTTTTATTGAGCAAAACTGTGATTAATAGTTAAATATTATTGTTGAGGGGCACAGACAGGACTCCACACACACACACACACACACACACATAGGGCCTTGTCTTAGAACCATTGGGGGGTTTTACGGTGGGAGGTGCTTGTGTTGTGTTGTGTTGTGTATTGTAACAGTTTGTCAATAAATAGCTGCGAGGAGAGCTGCTCTTTGAAGGATTTGGGCTAGAGACAGGTGAGGAGCATTGCTCCACTGCCTGGTTCTGACCAAAGCTCTCCCTCGCTAGCGAGTTAAAGACCGGTTGAAGATGTTCTGTTTTGTCTTGTGTTCTTCATGAGGAATAAGTCTCTAAACTAGCGGGGCCTGTGGAAACACAGACCCAACACTTTTATTACCAAGTTGAACCTACCAATTAGTTTTGGTATGAATTACTCTTCCAAGATGAAGAGCATGCTTAGATGTCCTAACTAGGCCTTCCTATTTTTTTTTTTACTATCACAGTGCACTGAAAGTTTTGTTTGGTCATGCAACATGCAGCACTTGTACATAAAAGGCCAAAGCTGACTGTACTTCCTCAGGAGGCTGAGGTCCTTCAACATCTGCAGGAAGCTCCTGAGGATGTTTTATCAGTCGGTGGTTGCAGGAGTACTGTTCTATGCTGTGGTGTGCTGGGGGAGCAGCACAGCAAAGGACTCATCCAGGCTGGAAAAACAAATCAGGAAGGCTCTGTGGGGAAATCCTCTAGTTGAAAATCCTGTTTAAAAAAAGCACTTGGGACAATTGTGTTGGTGACAGCTTTTGTTATAATATCAATAATATTTATATGAATATGGGATACTGTTACATGTTAGACTTTTGTGGAATATGGAGACACTCCTGGCATTATATGAGCAAAGTGAGACTCATTTTTTAGGGTTGGTGGAGATGAGTGTGACGATCCAAACAATCCCTGTCAGTGATGGAGAAGCTTTGATGAAAATATTTGGTAAAAAGTTCACCAGCATGAAGGAAATGAAGTTTCAAACTTTCCTTAGGAGGAGCCCAGCACGCCTGCTTAAAGAATAGTAAGTGTGGCGATGTGGAGGCTTGCAGCGACTGCTGTATAGAGGCCATCCTGCTACACATGAAACACATCAGAGTCATAATTGTTATTTTAGTCACGTGTTTGTTTATTATCCTTATTGTTTTATCTGGGACTGTTTGCAGACATCTCAGAGAGAAGAGACACCAGCATCTGAACAGAGACTCAAACCAGCAACCTGCAGCTCCCTGCTTGGCTGCTCCAGTTTTCTCCTCACTCATGTTGCCCACCAGTGATTTCTAGCTGCCCACCCACACAGCAGGCTAGAATATGCGCTGAGCCTCAGCACCCAATACTTGGACAAGTTTTCTTTATTAAATAATGAACCAGACCCCAAAAAGTAAACAGCTGTTATTGCTAGGCAACGGGAGCAGCATTTGGAGATGCAGCACCTGACATTCCTGACCATGTGGGCGGAGCATGCATGAAATGGAATGTTTAGTAGAACTGTGCAACACAAGCACTTAGTTACAGCATGTTTCATTGTATCCAGACACAGCTAGAGACACATCTACAGCAGCATCTCTGTGCAGGACAAACGACAGTTGACGAAGAAAACATCGAAAACTTCACTTCACTCCTCTACAAAACGTTGGTTCCTTTTTTTAAAAGGCCAAAATGAATCGAGGGAGATCGAGAAGAGGATCGGCGAGTGCTTCACCATACAATTCAGTACAGCTGATTAACCTGCAAGAAGAACTTCAAATGATACAGGCTGAAAATATCAAATTAAAAGAAGAGGCAGAAAATTCAAGAGGAGAAGCTAAAAATTCAAAGTTTGAAACTGAAGTAGTATTGCAGGAATTACTGCATGTGGGTCTCAAACTTAAAGGAGAGAAAATGGGAAAACAACAGGCAGAAAACGAGAATGAAAACATGAAGAAAGAACTGTTGGAAGCTCAAAAAGCATTGGAGGAAGAGAAAAGCACAGCACAAGAAGCCAAAAATAAATATCAAACTGCAAAGAAGGAGGCAGGAAATGTGATACAGGAATTACAGGAGGTGCAGGAAGCTTTTGAAGAGGGCAAAAGGAAAATGCAGTTGGCAACAGAAGAAGCTGCAAATGTAATGGCTGAAGCTGAAAAACTGAGGAAGGAATTACTGCATGTGAAGCAACAACTTGAAGAGGAGAAAAAATGTAAACATGAGGCAGAAAATGAGATTGAAAATTTGAAGAAAGAATTGTTGGAAGCTCAAAAAGTGTTGGAGGAAGAGAAAATTAAAATACAGGAAGCAAAGAAAGAAATGGAAGATACAAAGAGTTACACTGAAAACATGAAGAAGGAACTGATGAAAGTGCAAGAAGAACTTGCAGAAGAGAAAATTGAGGTGAAGGTATTCAAGGAAGAAATGACGGTGACCAAGAAAGACTGCAAAGACGCACTTAAAGAAATGCGAAAGCACAAAAAGGCAGCTAAAGAGCTCCTCAAACAGAAAGTGAAACTGGCCAAACAGCAGCTGAGGGAAAAATTTAAAGATGCCGAGGAGCAGCTCAACAAAACCTTAAACGAACTGAAGGCAAAAGAAAAAGAAAAGAAAGCCGAGGACAGGAGGGGATTCTGGAGCAGACTGCTGAGAAAGAACTGACCCAGCAGCATCAAGTTTGAGGACATCAATAGTTTCTTCCTCCTTCCCCCTCTCTCCACCTTTCTTTCACCCCATCCTTCTTCTTGGGACGTTTGTTTGTTTTTTAAAAACTCTAATCTAAATACATGTACTGAAATACACAAATAAAATTGCCATAACTTGACCTCATGTTGCCTGCTTCTTTTCTTGTGTGTCTGTGGATGTAAAACAGTAACACACTTTCTGCTCTGTGTCTTTAATTGTAAATAAATGCAATATGTTTTCATTTTAAAATGCAGTGCAAAAAACTTCTGCTCTAAATCTTTTTTTTTAGCAAAAAGCTTTTTTTTGCCTGTTGTGGAAGTTTTCCATTCAAATAAAGCCTGCAGACGAGCGGTGAGCGGTAGCTAACATTCTTTAATCAAAACACACAAAGAACAGACAACCTGTCACAAACAAGGATGCAGTGGACTCAAGAGCAGACTCAATTGCTCGAACTATGTACAATTTATTGAAAGGAAAAGGAACTTAAACAAGACTGGGTCTAACAGAAATCATTCGCAGGAACTGAGGGAGGCCCGAGGGCGGAGAAACGGACGTAGAACACAGGGAGAACACGGGCGGGAACTTCTGCAAACACAGGAGAAGGGTTTTACTGAATGGGAAACAGTTAAAGGGCAGAGGTGAGTGGTACTAGTGGAGAGTCTTGTGCTTACTTGAAAACACCGGCTATTAGGCGGGGAAGGGGTTGCCGTGGGAGCGTTCCAGGGATGGTTGAGAGTGTGGGGAGGCTGGTCCAGGTTCCAAGGTGTCCAGGGAAGTTGAAGTACGGGCTGGAGGGCAGGCTGAGGAGAAGATGAGTGTGTGGTCCTAGGGTTCTGGGCAGATGATAGATGGAGAAAGACGTAAGAAAGCACAGACGTTAGATTTAAAGGTAAGGACTGCTCAGCGGCAAGAAATCTACTGTGTTTTGGTAAATTATGTATTTTCATGATGTGAAACATCCTGCACAACAAACTACGGTATAATTATTTTGTGTTATTTAAATGTTGAATGAAAATACTCTGTAGTCTTGTGCAGAATAATCAGGTTAGCTGCAAGCTACTTTGGTGAATTCACAATAAAAGAGTATGTTGGACAATTACATTTAAATAATTTGCAAAGAAGCTGATGATGCTTAGATTAATTGTGCCAACTGTATATGGTCTAGTATGAAGACAATATGCAGTATACTGTCAGTGTAGGAAATGTAAATTAGCCAAGATAAAGAGCTCTACTGAGCCACTACAACCAATTGTAGGGTTCCCCTACCTTCTGAATCCCACTTTAACCCTTTGGTGTAGAGAAAAACTTTAAAATTCTCCTCCACTGCTTGTGTCCTTCATAAAAGATTCAAGCTCAGTGTATTAGATAGATATATAATTTAGATGTGAATAAATTTTGTATTCTGAGTACCAATATTATTTTATTATCATATTAATAGAGCACAAGGTTAAATTATGAAGGTTAAATTATTATTTGCATGTTAGAATCTACTAATATCTAGTGACATCTACTACTAGCTCCTTTTTACTCAAAGTAAAAAAGAGCTACTCTTTACTTTAAGTAAACAGACATTTTCAATTTTATTTGAGCAAAGAAGTTGATTCTGTACTTTAGCGTTTACTGGAGTATTTTTTAACACAGGTGGCCTGTCTGTGCTTCCACCTAAGTAAAGAATGTCTGTATTTTTGCCACCTCTACCGCACTGTGCAAAAACAGTTTGGTTGTTATGTGTATTGAGCTTTTTGAAATGTTGAATTTGAAATTACATGCCACTTTAAGTAACTGTTTATCCTTGAAGTAATGCAAGCATAGCTTTACATCTGAACCGTCACAGGGATGAGAGGAGAAAAGGATGTGTGCAGGTGGTGTCATGTGGTTACTTACATAACAGTCTCTAAAAGGACCAGCTCATAAAAACCTGGCATCTCTTAACAATATTTGATAATAAAATGCCAATCAGATTTAATTATAATTCATTCATAATTCACAGCTTTGAACTTTTCTAGCGTCTAACTCAGTTGGATGTGTATTGAACCTGCTAGTACACTGGTAGGCCTACAAAGTCAAAGTTGCACCAGATAATCTAAATAAAAGTGGTAAGTCATACTTGCAGGGGTGGATCTAGAAAGGTGGCATGTGCCACCCCAAAATGATCCCTTGCCACCCCTAGTGCCACGAGATAACTTACCAACGTGTACATAATAAGCTAATACTCTTGTGTGCTATAGGCTACAGTGTACACACCTACTTACTGTTTTTTGTTTTTTTGTTTTTGTTCAGCCTGCGTCTGTTAATTAATTTGTGTTAATTAATTACAGCTCAAATGGCGAAAAATGCGCGTGCTCTTTGCCAGCCCGTTCCCAGCCTGTAACCAGCGCGCTATGCTGTTAAGGGCGATCATTGGTTAATGGTAGTCATATGACTGATGCAAGCCAGTCCTTTTATTGAGCAAAACTGTGATTAATAGTTAAATATTATTGTTGAGGGGCACAGACAGGACTCCACACACACACACACACACACACACACATAGTGCCTTGTCTTAGAACCATTGGGGGGTTTTACGGTGGGAGGTGCTTGTATTGTGTTGTGTTGTGTATTGTAACAGTTTGTCAATAAATAGCTGCGAGGAGAGCTGCTCTTTGAAGGATTTGGGCTAGAGACAGGTGAGGAGCATTGCTCCACTGCCTGGTTCTGACCAAAGCTCTCCCTCGCTAGCGAGTTAAAGACCGGTTGAAGATGTTCTGTTTTGTCTTGTGTTCTTCATGAGGAATAAGTCTCTAAACTAGCAGGGCCTGTGGAAACACAGACCCAACACTTTTATTACCAAGTTGAACCTACCAATTAGTTTTGGTATGAATTACTCTTCCAAGATGAAGAGCATGCTTAGATGTCCTAACTAGGCCTTCCTATTTTTTTTTTACTTTCACAGTGCACTGAAAGTTTTGTTTGGTCATGCAACATGCAGCACTTGTACATAAAAGGCCAAAGCTGACTGTACTTCCTCAGGAGGCTGAGGTCCTTCAACATCTGCAGGAAGCTCCTGAGGATGTTTTATCAGTCGGTGGTTGCAGGAGTACTGTTCTATGCTGTGGTGTGCTGGGGGAGCAGCACAGCAAAGAAGGACTCATCCAGGCTGGAAAAACAAATCAGGAAGGCTCTGTGGGGAAATCCTCGAGTTGAAAATCCTGTTTAAAAAAAGCACTTGGGACAATTGTGTTGCTGACAGCTTTTGTTATAATATCAATAATATTTATATGAATATGGGATACTGTTACATGTTAGACTTTTGTGGAATATGGAGACACTCCTGGCATTATATGAGCAAAGTGAGACTCATTTTTTAGGGTTGGTGGAGATGAGTGTGACGATCCAAACAATCCCTGTCAGTGATGGAGAAGCTTTGATGAAAATATTTGGTAAAAAGTTCACCAGCATGAAGGAAATGAAGTTTCAAACTTTCCTTAGGAGGAGCCCAGCACGCCTGCTTAAAGAATAGTAAGTGTGGCGATGTGGAGGCTTGCAGCGACTGCTGTATAGAGGCCATCCTGCTACACATGAAACACATCAGAGTCATAATTGTTATTTTAGTCACGTGTTTGTTTATTATCCTTATTGTTTTATCTGGGACTGTTTGCAGACATCTCAGAGAGAAGAGACACCAGCATCTGAACCAGAGACTCAAACCAGCAACCTGCAGCTCCCTGCTTGGCTGCTCCAGTTTTCTCCTCACTCATGTTGCCCACCAGTGATTTCTAGCTGCCCACCCACACAGCAGGCTAGAATATGCGCTGAGCCTCAGCACCCAATACTTGGACAAGTTTTCTTTATTAAATAATGAACCAGACCCCAAAAAGTAAACAGCTGTTATTGCTAGGCAACGGGAGCAGCATTTGGAGATGCAGCACCTGACATTCCTGACCATGTGGGCGGAGCATGCATGAAATGGAATGTTTAGTAGAACTGTGCAACACAAGCACTTAGTTACAGCATGTTTCATTGTATCCAGACACAGCTAGAGACACATCTACAGCAGCATCTCTGTGCAGGACAAACGACAGTTGACGAAGAAAACATCGAAAACTTCACTTCACTCCTCTACAAAACGTTGGTTCCTTTTTTTAAAAGGCCAAAATGAATCGAGGGAGATCGAGAAGAGGATCGGCGAGTGCTTCACCATACAATTCAGTACAGCTGATTAACCTGCAAGAAGAACTTCAAATGATACAGGCTGAAAATATCAAATTAAAAGAAGAGGCAGAAAATTCAAGAGGAGAAGCTAAAAATTCAAAGTTTGAAACTGAAGTAGTATTGCAGGAATTACTGCATGTGGGTCTCAAACTTAAAGGAGAGAAAATGGGAAAACAACAGGCAGAAAACGAGAATGAAAACATGAAGAAAGAACTGTTGGAAGCTCAAAAAGCATTGGAGGAAGAGAAAAGCACAGCACAAGAAGCCAAAAATAAATATCAAACTGCAAAGAAGGAGGCAGGAAATGTGATACAGGAATTACAGGAGGTGCAGGAAGCTTTTGAAGAGGGAAAAGGGAAAATGCAGTTGGCAACAGAAGAAGCTGCAAATGTAATGGCTGAAGCTGAAAAACTGAGGAAGGAATTACTGCATGTGAAGCAACAACTTGAAGAGGAGAAAAAATGTAAACATGAGGCAGAAAATGAGATTGAAAATTTGAAGAAAGAATTGTTGGAAGCTCAAAAAGTGTTGGAGGAAGAGAAAATTAAAATACAGGAAGCAAAGAAAGAAATGGAAGATACAAAGAGTTACACTGAAAACATGAAGAAGGAACTGATGAAAGTGCAAGAAGAACTTGCAGAAGAGAAAATTGAGGTGAAGGTATTCAAGGAAGAAATGACGGTGACCAAGAAAGACTGCAAAGACGCACTTAAAGAAATGCGAAAGCACAAAAAGGCAGCTAAAGAGCTCCTCAAACAGAAAGTGAAACTGGCCAAACAGCAGCTGAGGGAAAAATTTAAAGATGCCGAGGAGCAGCTCAACAAAACCTTAAACGAACTGAAGGCAAAAGAAAAAGAAAAGAAAGCCGAGGACAGGAGGGGATTCTGGAGCAGACTGCTGAGAAAGAACTGACCCAGCAGCATCAAGTTTGAGGACATCAATAGTTTCTTCCTCCTTCCCCCTCTCTCCACCTTTCTTTCACCCCATCCTTCTTCTTGGGACGTTTGTTTGTTTTTTAAAAACTCTAATCTAAATACATGTACTGAAATACACAAATAAAATTGCCATAACTTGACCTCATGTTGCCTGCTTCTTTTCTTGTGTGTCTGTGGATGTAAAACAGTAACACACTTTCTGCTCTGTGTCTTTAATTGTAAATAAATGCAATATGTTTTCATTTTAAAATGCAGTGCAAAAAACTTCTGCTCTAAATCTTTTTTTTTAGCAAAAAGATTTTTTTTGCCTGTTGTGGAAGTTTTCCATTCAAATAAAGCCTGCAGACGAGCGGTGAGCGGTAGCTAACATTCTTTAATCAAAACACACAAAGAACAGACAACCTGTCACAAACAAGGATGCAGTGGACTCAAGAGCAGACTCAATTGCTCGAACTATGTACAATTTATTGAAAGGAAAAGGAACTTAAACAAGACTGGGTCTAACAGAAATCATTCGCAGGAACTGAGGGAGGCCCGAGGGCGGAGAAACGGACGTAGAACACAGGGAGAACACGGGCGGGAACTTCTGCAAACACAGGAGAAGGGTTTTACTGAATGGGAAACAGTTAAAGGGCAGAGGTGAGTGGTACTAGTGGAGAGTCTTGTGCTTACTTGAAAACACCCGGCTATTAGGCGGGGAAGGGGTTGCCGTGGGAGCGTTCCAGGGATGGTTGAGAGTGTGGGGAGGCTGGTCCAGGTTCCAAGGTGTCCAGGGAAGTTGAAGTACGGGCTGGAGGGCAGGCTGAGGAGAAGATGAGTGTGTGGTCCTAGGGTTCTGGGCAGATGATAGATGGAGAAAGACGTAAGAAAGCACAGACGTTAGATTTAAAGGTAAGGACTGCTCAGCGGCAAGAAATCTACTGTGTTTTGGTAAATTATGTATTTTCATGATGTGAAACATCCTGCACAACAAACTACGGTATAATTATTTTGTGTTATTTAAATGTTGAATGGAAATACTCTGTAGTCTTGTGCAGAATAATCAGGTTAGCTGCAAGCTACTTTGGTGAATTCACAATAAAAGAGTATGTTGGACAATTACATTTAAATAATTTGCAAAGAAGCTGATGATGCTTAGATTAATTGTGCCAACGGTATATGGTCTAGTATGAAGACAATATGCAGTATACTGTCAGTGTAGGAAATGTAAATTAGCCAAGATAAAGAGCTCTACTGAGCCACTACAACCAATTGTAGGGTTCCCCTACCTTCTGAATCCCACTTTAACCCTTTGGTGTAGAGAAAAACTTTAAAATTCTCCTCCACTGCTTGTGTCCTTCATAAAAGATTCAAGCTCAGTGTATTAGATAGATATATAATTTAGATGTGAATAAATTTTGTATTCTGAGTACCAATATTATTTTATTATCATATTAATAGAGCACAAGGTTAAATTATGAAGGTTAAATTATTATTTGCATGTTAGAATCTACTAATATCTAGTGACATCTACTACTAGCTCCTTTTTACTCAAAGTAAAAAAGAGCTACTCTTTACTTTAAGTAAACAGACATTTTCAATTTTATTTGAGCAAAGAAGTTGATTCTGTACTTTAGCGTTTACTGGAGTATTTTTTAACACAGGTGGCCTGTCTGTGCTTCCACCTAAGTAAAGAATGTCTGTATTTTTGCCACCTCTACCGCACTGTGCAAAAACAGTTTGGTTGTTATGTGTATTGAGCTTTTTGAAATGTTGAATTTGAAATTACATGCCACGTTAAGTAACTGTTTATCCTTGAAGTAATGCAAGCATAGCTTTACATCTGAACCGTCACAGGGATGAGAGGAGAAAAGGATGTGTGCAGGTGGTGTCATGTGGTTACTTACATAACAGTCTCTAAAAGGACCAGCTCATAAAAACCTGGCATCTCTTAACAATATTTGATAATAAAATGCCAATCAGATTTAATTATAATTCATTCATAATTCACAGCTTTGAACTTTTCTAGCGTCTAACTCAGTTGGATGTGTATTTAACCTGCTAGTACACTGGTAGGCCTACAAAGTCAAAGTTGCACCAGATAATCTAAATAAAAGTGGTAAGTCATACTTGCAGGGGTGGATCTAGAAAGGTGGCATGTGCCACCCCAAAATGATCCCTTGCCACCCCTAGTGCCACGAGATAACTTACCAACGTGTACATAATAAGCTAATACTCTTGTGTGCTATAGGCTACAGTGTACACACCTACTTACTGTTTTTTGTTTTTTTGTTTTTGTTCAGCCTGCGTCTGTTAATTAATTTGTGTTAATTAATTACAGCTCAAATGGCGAAAAATGCGCGTGCTCTTTGCCAGCCCGTTCCCAGCCTGTAACCAGCGCGCTATGCTGTTAAGGGCGATCATTGGTTAATGGTAGTCATATGACTGATGCAAGCCAGTCCTTTTATTGAGCAAAACTGTGATTAATAGTTAAATATTATTGTTGAGGGGCACAGACAGGACTCCACACACACACACACACACATAGTGCCTTGTCTTAGAACCATTGGGGGGTTTTACGGTGGGAGGTGCTTGTATTGTGTTGTGTTGTGTATTGTAACAGTTTGTCAATAAATAGCTGCGAGGAGAGCTGCTCTTTGAAGGATTTGGGCTAGAGACAGGTGAGGAGCATTGCTCCACTGCCTGGTTCTGACAAAAGCTCTCCCTCGCTAGCGAGTTAAAGACCAGTTGAAGATGTTCTGTTTTGTCTTGTGTTCTTCATGAGGAATAAGTCTCTAAACTAGCAGGGCCTGTGGAAACACAGACCCAACACTTTTATTACCAAGTTGAACCTGCCAATTAGTTTTGGTATGAATTACTCTTCCAAGATGAAGAGCATGCTTAGATGTCCTAACTAGGCCTTCCTATTTTTTTTTTACTTTCACAGTGCACTGAAAGTTTTGTTTGGTCATGCAACATGCAGCACTTGTACATAAAAGGCCAAAGCTGACTGTACTTCCTCAGGAGGCTGAGGTCCTTCAACATCTGCAGGAAGCTCCTGAGGATGTTTTATCAGTCGGTGGTTGCAGGAGTACTGTTCTATGCTGTGGTGTGCTGGGGGAGCAGCACAGCAAAGAAGGACTCATCCAGGCTGGAAAAACAAATCAGGAAGGCTCTGTGGGGAAATCCTCTAGTTGAAAATCCTGTTTAAAAAAAGCACTTGGGACAATTGTGTTGCTGACAGCTTTTGTTATAATATCAATAATATTTATATGAATATGGGATACTGTTACATGTTAGACTTTTGTGGAATATGGAGACACTCCTGGCATTATATGAGCAAAGTGAGACTCATTTTTTAGGGTTGGTGGAGATGAGTGTGACGATCCAAACAATCCCTGTCAGTGATGGAGAAGCTTTGATGAAAATATTTGGTAAAAAGTTCACCAGCACGAAGGAAATGAAGTTTCAAACTTTCCTTAGGAGGAGCCCAGCACGCCTGCTTAAAGAATAGTAAGTGTGGCGATGTGGAGGCTTGCAGCGTCTGCTGTATAGAGGCCATCCTGCTACACATGAAACACATCAGAGTCATAATTGTTATTTTAGTCACGTGTTTGTTTATTATCCTTATTGTTTTCTCTGGGACTGTTTGCAGACATCTCAGAGAGAAGAGACACCAGCATCTGAACAGAGACTCAAACCAGCAACCTGCAGCTCCCTGCTTGGCTGCTCCAGTTTTCTCCTCACTCATGTTGCCCACCAGTGATTTCTAGCTGCCCACCCACACAGCAGGCTAGAATATGCGCTGAGCCTCAGCACCCAATACTTGGACAAGTTTTCTTTATTAAATAATGAACCAGACCCCAAAAAGTAAACAGCTGTTATTGCTAGGCAACGGGAGCAGCATTTGGAGATGCAGCACCTGACATTCCTGACCATGTGGGCGGAGCATGCATGAAATGGAATGTTTAGTAGAACTGTGCAACACAAGCACTTAGTTACAGCATGTTTCATTGTATCCAGACACAGCTAGAGACACATCTACAGCAGCATCTCTGTGCAGGACAAACGACAGTTGACGAAGAAAACATCGAAAACTTCACTTCACTCCTCTACAAAACGTTGGTTCCTTTTTTTAAAAGGCCAAAATGAATCGAGGGAGATCGAGAAGAGGATCGGCGAGTGCTTCACCATACAATTCAGTACAGCTGATTAACCTGCAAGAAGAACTTCAAATGATACAGGCTGAAAATATCAAATTAAAAGAAGAGGCAGAAAATTCAAGAGGAGAAGCTAAAAATTCAAAGTTTGAAACTGAAGTAGTATTGCAGGAATTACTGCATGTGGGTCTCAAACTTAAAGGAGAGAAAATGGGAAAACAACAGGCAGAAAACGAGAATGAAAACATGAAGAAAGAACTGTTGGAAGCTCAAAAAGCATTGGAGGAAGAGAAAAGCACAGCACAAGAAGCCAAAAATAAATATCAAACTGCAAAGAAGGAGGCAGGAAATGTGATACAGGAATTACAGGAGGTGCAGGAAGCTTTTGAAGAGGGCAAAAGGAAAATGCAGTTGGCAACAGAAGAAGCTGCAAATGTAATGGCTGAAGCTGAAAAACTGAGGAAGGAATTACTGCATGTGAAGCAACAACTTGAAGAGGAGAAAAAATGTAAACATGAGGCAGAAAATGAGATTGAAAATTTGAAGAAAGAATTGTTGGAAGCTCAAAAAGTGTTGGAGGAAGAGAAAATTAAAATACAGGAAGCAAAGAAAGAAATGGAAGATACAAAGAGTTACACTGAAAACATGAAGAAGGAACTGATGAAAGTGCAAGAAGAACTTGCAGAAGAGAAAATTGAGGTGAAGGTATTCAAGGAAGAAATGACGGTGACCAAGAAAGACTGCAAAGACGCACTTAAAGAAATGCGAAAGCACAAAAAGGCAGCTAAAGAGCTCCTCAAACAGAAAGTGAAACTGGCCAAACAGCAGCTGAGGGAAAAATTTAAAGATGCCGAGGAGCAGCTCAACAAAACCTTAAACGAACTGAAGGCAAAAGAAAAAGAAAAGAAAGCCGAGGACAGGAGGGGATTCTGGAGCAGACTGCTGAGAAAGAACTGACCCAGCAGCATCAAGTTTGAGGACATCAATAGTTTCTTCCTCCTTCCCCCTCTCTCCACCTTTCTTTCACCCCATCCTTCTTCTTGGGACGTTTGTTTGTTTTTTAAAAACTCTAATCTAAATACATGTACTGAAATACACAAATAAAATTGCCATAACTTGACCTCATGTTGCCTGCTTCTTTTCTTGTGTGTCTGTGGATGTAAAGCAGTAACACACTTTCTGCTCTGTGTCTTTAATTGTAAATAAATGCAATATGTTTTCATTTTAAAATGCAGTGCAAAAAACTTCTGCTCTAAATCTTTTTTTTTTAGCAAAAAGCTTTTTTTTGCCTGTTGTGGAAGTTTTCCATTCAAATAAAGCCTGCAGACGAGCGGTGAGCGGTAGCTAACATTCTTTAATCAAAACACACAAAGAACAGACAACCTGTCACAAACAAGGATGCAGTGGACTCAAGAGCAGACTCAATTGCTCGAACTATGTACAATTTATTGAAAGGAAAAGGAACTTAAACAAGACTGGGTCTAACAGAAATCATTCGCAGGAACTGAGGGAGGCCCGAGGGCGGAGAAACGGACGTAGAACACAGGGAGAACACGGGCGGGAACTTCTGCAAACACAGGAGAAGGGTTTTACTGAATGGGAAACAGTTAAAGGGCAGAGGTGAGTGGTACTAGTGGAGAGTCTTGTGCTTACTTGAAAACACCGGCTATTAGGCGGGGAAGGGGTTGCCGTGGGAGCGTTCCAGGGATGGTTGAGAGTGTGGGGAGGCTGGTCCAGGTTCCAAGGTGTCCAGGGAAGTTGAAGTACGGGCTGGAGGGCAGGCTGAGGAGAAGATGAGTGTGTGGTCCTAGGGTTCTGGGCAGATGATAGATGGAGAAAGACGTAAGAAAGCACAGACGTTAGATTTAAAGGTAAGGACTGCTCAGCGGCAAGAAATCTACTGTGTTTTGGTAAATTATGTATTTTCATGATGTGAAACATCCTGCACAACAAACTACGGTATAATTATTTTGTGTTATTTAAATGTTGAATGAAAATACTCTGTAGTCTTGTGCAGAATAATCAGGTTAGCTGCAAGCTACTTTGGTGAATTCACAATAAAAGAGTATGTTGGACAATTACATTTAAATAATTTGCAAAGAAGCTGATGATGCTTAGATTAATTGTGCCAACTGTATATGGTCTAGTATGAAGACAATATGCAGTATACTGTCAGTGTAGGAAATGTAAATTAGCCAAGATAAAGAGCTCTACTGAGCCACTACAACCAATTGTAGGGTTCCCCTACCTTCTGAATCCCACTTTAACCCTTTGGTGTAGAGAAAAACTTTAAAATTCTCCTCCACTGCTTGTGTCCTTCATAAAAGATTCAAGCTCAGTGTATTAGATAGATATATAATTTAGATGTGAATAAATTTTGTATTCTGAGTACCAATATTATTTTATTATCATATTAATAGAGCACAAGGTTAAATTATGAAGGTTAAATTATTATTTGCATGTTAGAATCTACTAATATCTAGTGACATCTACTACTAGCTCCTTTTTACTCAAAGTAAAAAAGAGCTACTCTTTACTTTAAGTAAACAGACATTTTCAATTTTATTTGAGCAAAGAAGTTGATTCTGTACTTTAGCGTTTACTGGAGTATTTTTTAACACAGGTGGCCTGTCTGTGCTTCCACCTAAGTAAAGAATGTCTGTATTTTTGCCACCTCTACCGCACTGTGCAAAAACAGTTTGGTTGTTATGTGTATTGAGCTTTTTGAAATGTTGAATTTGAAATTACATGCCACTTTAAGTAACTGTTTATCCTTGAAGTAATGCAAGCATAGCTTTACATCTGAACCGTCACAGGGATGAGAGGAGAAAAGGATGTGTGCAGGTGGTGTCATGTGGTTACTTACATAACAGTCTCTAAAAGGACCAGCTCATAAAAACCTGGCATCTCTTAACAATATTTGATAATAAAATGCCAATCAGATTTAATTATAATTCATTCATAATTCACAGCTTTGAACTTTTCTAGCGTCTAACTCAGTTGGATGTGTATTGAACCTGCTAGTACACTGGTAGGCCTACAAAGTCAAAGTTGCACCAGATAATCTAAATAAAAGTGGTAAGTCATACTTGCAGGGGTGGATCTAGAAAGGTGGCATGTGCCACCCCAAAATGATCCCTTGCCACCCCTAGTGCCACGAGATAACTTACCAACGTGTACATAATAAGCTAATACTCTTGTGTGCTATAGGCTACAGTGTACACACCTACTTACTGTTTTTTGTTTTTTTGTTTTTGTTCAGCCTGCGTCTGTTAATTAATTTGTGTTAATTAATTACAGCTCAAATGGCGAAAAATGCGCGTGCTCTTTGCCAGCCCGTTCCCAGCCTGTAACCAGCGCGCTATGCTGTTAAGGGCGATCATTGGTTAATGGTAGTCATATGACTGATGCAAGCCAGTCCTTTTATTGAGCAAAACTGTGATTAATAGTTAAATATTATTGTTGAGGGGCACAGACAGGACTCCACACACACACACACACACATAGTGCCTTGTCTTAGAACCATTGGGGGGTTTTACGGTGGGAGGTGCTTGTATTGTGTTGTGTTGTGTATTGTAACAGTTTGTCAATAAATAGCTGCGAGGAGAGCTGCTCTTTGAAGGATTTGGGCTAGAGACAGGTGAGGAGCATTGCTCCACTGCCTGGTTCTGACCAAAGCTCTCCCTCACTAGCAAGTTAAAGACCAGTTGAAGATGTTCTGTTTTGTCTTGTGTTCTTCATGAGGAATAAGTCTCTAAACTAGCAGGGCCTGTGGAAACACAGACCCAACACTTTTATTACCAAGTTGAACCTACCAATTAGTTTTGGTATGAATTACTCTTCCAAGATGAAGAGCATGCTTAGATGTCCTAACTAGGCCTTCCTATTTTTTTTTTACTTTCACAGTGCACTGAAAGTTTTGTTTGGTCATGCAACATGCAGCACTTGTACATAAAAGGCCAAAGCTGACTGTACTTCCTCAGGAGGCTGAGGTCCTTCAACATCTGCAGGAAGCTCCTGAGGATGTTTTATCAGTCGGTGGTTGCAGGAGTACTGTTCTATGCTGTGGTGTGCTGGGGGAGCAGCACAGCAAAGAAGGACTCATCCAGGCTGGAAAAACAAATCAGGAAGGCTCTGTGGGGAAATCCTCTAGTTGAAAATCCTGTTTAAAAAAAGCACTTGGGACAATTGTGTTGCTGACAGCTTTTGTTATAATATCAATAATATTTATATGAATATGGGATACTGTTACATGTTAGACTTTTGTGGAATATGGAGACACTCCTGGCATTATATGAGCAAAGTGAGACTCATTTTTTAGGGTTGGTGGAGATGAGTGTGACGATCCAAACAATCCCTGTCAGTGATGGAGAAGCTTTGATGAAAATATTTGGTAAAAAGTTCACCAGCATGAAGGAAATGAAGTTTCAAACTTTCCTTAGGAGGAGCCCAGCACGCCTGCTTAAAGAATAGTAAGTGTGGCGATGTGGAGGCTTGCAGCGACTGCTGTATAGAGGCCATCCTGCTACACATGAAACACATCAGAGTCATAATTGTTATTTTAGTCACGTGTTTGTTTATTATCCTTATTGTTTTATCTGGGACTGTTTGCAGACATCTCAGAGAGAAGAGACACCAGCATCTGAACAGAGACTCAAACCAGCAACCTGCAGCTCCCTGCTTGGCTGCTCCAGTTTTCTCCTCACTCATGTTGCCCACCAGTGATTTCTAGCTGCCCACCCACACAGCAGGCTAGAATATGCGCTGAGCCTCAGCACCCAATACTTGGACAAGTTTTCTTTATTAAATAATGAACCAGACCCCAAAAAGTAAACAGCTGTTATTGCTAGGCAACGGGAGCAGCATTTGGAGATGCAGCACCTGACATTCCTGACCATGTGGGCGGAGCATGCATGAAATGGAATGTTTAGTAGAACTGTGCAACACAAGCACTTAGTTACAGCATGTTTCATTGTATCCAGACACAGCTAGAGACACATCTACAGCAGCATCTCTGTGCAGGACAAACGACAGTTGACGAAGAAAACATCGAAAACTTCACTTCACTCCTCTACAAAACGTTGGTTCCTTTTTTTAAAAGGCCAAAATGAATCGAGGGAGATCGAGAAGAGGATCGGCGAGTGCTTCACCATACAATTCAGTACAGCTGATTAACCTGCAAGAAGAACTTCAAATGATACAGGCTGAAAATATCAAATTAAAAGAAGAGGCAGAAAATTCAAGAGGAGAAGCTAAAAATTCAAAGTTTGAAACTGAAGTAGTATTGCAGGAATTACTGCATGTGGGTCTCAAACTTAAAGGAGAGAAAATGGGAAAACAACAGGCAGAAAACGAGAATGAAAACATGAAGAAAGAACTGTTGGAAGCTCAAAAAGCATTGGAGGAAGAGAAAAGCACAGCACAAGAAGCCAAAAATAAATATCAAACTGCAAAGGAGGAGGCAGGAAATGTGATACAGGAATTACAGGAGGTGCAGGAAGCTTTTGAAGAGGGCAAAAGGAAAATGCAGTTGGCAACAGAAGAAGCTGCAAATGTAATGGCTGAAGCTGAAAAACTGAGGAAGGAATTACTGCATGTGAAGCAACAACTTGAAGAGGAGAAAAAATGTAAACATGAGGCAGAAAATGAGATTGAAAATTTGAAGAAAGAATTGTTGGAAGCTCAAAAAGTGTTGGAGGAAGAGAAAATTAAAATACAGGAAGCAAAGAAAGAAATGGAAGATACAAAGAGTTACACTGAAAACATGAAGAAGGAACTGATGAAAGTGCAAGAAGAACTTGCAGAAGAGAAAATTGAGGTGAAGGTATTCAAGGAAGAAATGACGGTGACCAAGAAAGACTGCAAAGACGCACTTAAAGAAATGCGAAAGCACAAAAAGGCAGCTAAAGAGCTCCTCAAACAGAAAGTGAAACTGGCCAAACAGCAGCTGAGGGAAAAATTTAAAGATGCCGAGGAGCAGCTCAACAAAACCTTAAACGAACTGAAGGCAAAAGAAAAAGAAAAGAAAGCCGAGGACAGGAGGGGATTCTGGAGCAGACTGCTGAGAAAGAACTGACCCAGCAGCATCAAGTTTGAGGACATCAATAGTTTCTTCCTCCTTCCCCCTCTCTCCACCTTTCTTTCACCCCATCCTTCTTCTTGGGACGTTTGTTTGTTTTTTAAAAACTCTAATCTAAATACATGTACTGAAATACACAAATAAAATTGCCATAACTTGACCTCATGTTGCCTGCTTCTTTTCTTGTGTGTCTGTGGATGTAAAACAGTAACACACTTTCTGCTCTGTGTCTTTAATTGTAAATAAATGCAACATGTTTTCATTTTAAAATGCAGTGCAAAAAACTTCTGCTCTAAATCTTTTTTTTTAGCAAAAAGCTTTTTTTTGCCTGTTGTGGAAGTTTTCCATTCAAATAAAGCCTGCAGACGAGCGGTGAGTGGTAGCTAACATTCTTTAATCAAAACACACAAAGAACAGACAACCTGTCACAAACAAGGATGCAGTGGACTCAAGAGCAGACTCAATTGCTCGAACTATGTACAATTTATTGAAAGGAAAAGGAACTTAAACAAGACTGGGTCTAACAGAAATCATTCGCAGGAACTGAGGGAGGCCCGAGGGCGGAGAAACGGACGTAGAACACAGGGAGAACACGGGCGGGAACTTCTGCAAACACAGGAGAAGGGTTTTACTGAATGGGAAACAGTTAAAGGGCAGAGGTGAGTGGTACTAGTGGAGAGTCTTGTGCTTACTTGAAAACACCCGGCTATTAGGCGGGGAAGGGGTTGCCGTGGGAGCGTTCCAGGGATGGTTGAGAGTGTGGGGAGGCTGGTCCAGGTTCCAAGGTGTCCAGGGAAGTTGAAGTACGGGCTGGAGGGCAGGCTGAGGAGAAGATGAGTGTGTGGTCCTAGGGTTCTGGGCAGACTGTAGAACGGGACGGAAACAGAACCAGCGCTGCTGGTGAGTACGACGGGTGATGAATCTGGAGAATACAGGAGACGGAGAACACATTAACCCACGATTCAGGCACAGAGAGTCTGAGCACAAAGGAGGCCAAGTTTACCACGGGTGGTAGCAGGACGAACTGGCGAGGAGTGGCAGGCAGTGCTGGCTTAAAAACCCTCTAGATGGAGCCCCGGAAATTGGAAGCAGGTGATGAGCTGGCCAACTCCACCCCAGGGGACGGACAACAGGAACCTGGACCACACCCGACCAGACACTCCCACAGCATATGACAGCCTGGATTATGATTGTGGATGGCCGCTAACTTTCTGCTTCTTAATTCAGATAAAACTGAGGTTATTGTACTCGGCCCTGAAAATCTTAGAAATATGGTCTCTAAGCAGATTCTTACTCTGGATGGCATTACCTTGGCCTCCAGCAACACTGTGAGGAACCTTGGAGTCATTTTTGACCAGGACATGTCCTTCAACGCACATATTAAACAAATATGTAAGACTGCTTTCTTCCATTTGTGCAACATCTCTAAAGTTAGAAATATCCTGACCGGCTAGCAAGGGGAGGATCTCAGAGCAGCACCTCTGCCCTCGGTCTCAGACCACTCCAAAGAACCCAGCTTCCCCTGCAGCCTTTATTCTGTGACACACAGTTTACAAAAACACCCATCATAAAAAAAAAACTATGGTGCGTCATAAAACTAAGGCACTGAGTGTGTGCATATGCATGTATGAGCACGTGTGTGTGTGTGTGTGTGTGTGTGTGTGTGCGCATGCATGTGCACGTGTGAGTGTGTGTGTATTACAGGATATATTACAGCAGTGAGCTTGAACTCTGGGTCAAAGATTCAAGTTGCAGTTATTTATATTTCCTATCACCTTAAATCTTCACTCAAAGACAAGTATCTTTGACAGTGTATATACAGATGTATTATACATAAGAGACAAATATTGTTCGTTTAATATGTTGGCATTACATTACATTTGGCTCAATGTTTACAAGAAAGAAAATGTACGAGCTGTGATAACTGTGTCTGATAGAATGAACAGTAGATTGATATATTGAATATTCCTTTATTGGGTGAGAAAATCAGACCATGTCATAACTGCTTTAAGTCATACAGAATAAATATCAGAGCCTTAAACAGGCTGACTTCTGCTAAATGGGTCAAACTGGGCAGAAAGTACACAAACACATAACATCCTTATAGAATATGATGTAACACTATAGATCAACTTACCTCAGAATATATAAAGCATATAAACAATTACAGCAATATGATGCAACAAACACAGCAGTGCTACTAATCCAAAATACTCCAAGCTTCATAGAACTGAAACAAACATTTATTTTTAGCTCCATTCTGCTGCTGATACATACTTTAGGTTTCTGAACATTAAACTTGTTGCTGCCTTTCATAGTGTGTAACTTGAAGGCCCTGAGTACTTTCTCCCACACTGAAAACACTGGAATGATAAAATTATTTCAACATTACCTAATAAGACTGATTCAGGACAGACAATTAGTTATTTTAAACTTTTCTAGCAGTCCTTCACAAACAGGGAACAGTCTGTCTATTCTCTCCATCTGTCAGCTGCTGCTGGCTCTTCCTCCTCCTCTTCCTCACACACTGCTGAGTTTGTCCTGGTGGATCATCAGGGGTGCAAAGCCTCACAGATGATGTGCAGCAGTGGGTCCCTCAGTCTGTCCTCACTCTGGACAGTTGTCTGTGCAGTTGTCACACATGGAAATCAAATGTGTGATAAGCAGCAGGATTCAAACACAAGTGTAACTTATAAATACATGTTCATACTTTTATTACACAATCAGAGAGAAAGAAAAAGAGAGAGAGTGCAGGACAGACAGGTGACAGTCTCAGCTGTATACACTGCTACAAAACAGCACAAGAGAAGGAGGATTTAGTTTTTGTGTTATTATGAGTGCTAAACAAGAAGAGTTCCCAGATGGTACAGTGGACACACGTGTGACTCCTGTGATTAAAGCATCTTTCTTTCAGCTTAACGAGTGAAGCTCAGCTCGTTCAAACACACGTTAAAGTCCGTTTGGCTCGACACCACCGAACAGAGGCAGCAATATAACATAGCTAACATTAACAGTGCAGTGAATCCTGCTTGTGCCGTGATGTTCAGGACTGCAAACCGAGCAGCATTCACTGACTTTCAGCTTGTTGTGTTTGTGGATATATGACTGACTTAATTATCCACAAAATCATCACATGCTCTGTAAGATTAAGGTCAACTATATATATATTTTGAAGTAGAGGCTTTAATACCAAGTTAACTCTGAAAGTACAAACATCACTAATGTCACATAACTTTGCCGACATGTGGTCAACAGTAATGTTTTAATGTTCTTCATTATTAAACATTCGCACATAAATAAGTGACATCATATTCAGTACTCACTTTTGACAGTTCACTCTTCAGCCGCTCCCTTCTGCCGTTTGCCGTATTTTGTGGCAAAATTATCCACACCCACCGCCGCGCTATGAATTGTGGGATATATGGGACCACGAAGCGTGCACCGGACCACACTTGATATTTGGGGAAATCGACGGCGCATTTGGAGTACGCATTTGAAGTACACTTCAAATTGGGACAGCCATCGTCGCGTGGCGGTGACGTAATCGCACTCAAAATGTGTACTTCAAAATGCGTACTTCAAGCGTGCGGTCTCTTAATTGGGACACAGCCGTAGAGTATAAAAGGAAGCCATTTTCTTTAGTTGTAGTTAGTGTTTTTTTGTGCTGTTAACATGTGCCTTCTTTAATAAAGTGCCAGTCCATGGATGTATTTTATTCCAGTCTCGCGTCATATATTTGGAAAGAACCTATGACCGCCGGCCAAACCTGACAAGTGGTGTCCGGAGTCCTGCCTCTAATGAATGAGGTAAATATGATGACGAGAAGTGGAAAGAAAAATGACGGTAATGAAGTGGCAGAGGGTGGTGAAGGTGCTACAGCTGATTCAGTGGCTAAAGCAGGAGCTAAACCTGGCGATAGACTGGATGAACTGACAGATCTGGTGAAATCATTGATGCAGTCTCAAGCAACAAGAGACCAGAGAATGGACAAAGAATCAGCCCGACAAGAACAAAGATGGAAAAGTATGCAACACCAGTTTCAGCAAATTCAAGCTCAAGTGAAAGAAATGACAGAACAGCAGCAGGAACAAGGAGGGAGGTGAACCTGATGAGGGACCTTGTCTAACTGGTCAGCAGATGTGGTCTCTGCCAAGAGAGGAACCATTTCACCAGAGATCCCAAGTTGTTGCCACTCACTCCAGATGATGATATTGAGCATTTTCTCACTACTTTTGAGAGAATGGCTCAAGTCTGCCGTTGGCGTAGAGAAGAATGGGCTGTTCGACTCGTGTCTCTGCTCACAGGTAAAGCACGTAGTGCTTATGTGCATATGGACATTGCTGATTCGGAAGTCTAATAAAGTAAAAGATGCCATTCTTGCTAAATATGAAATAACTGCTGATACATACAAAAGAAGGTTTCGATATTGGATATTCCTGGATATTCACCCAGGTGAAACTCCAAGAGAACTTTATGTGCAATTAAAAGATATGTTTTACAAATGGGCGAAACCTGAAAAATCTACAGCGAAAGACATTTCTGAACTGATGATCTTGGAGCAGTTTCTGAGGATGGTCCACCCAGATCTGGAGGTGTGGATCAGGGAACATGCCCCCAGATCTGCAGAGGAGGCTTCACAGCTAGCGGAAATCTTCATCTCTGCCAGAACAGGATCGGGAGGAATCACCTTTGGCTGGGACAGCTTCGTGACTGGACGAAGTAAGTCTGATGGGGGTGTAAGGAGTGGTGGTATAGGCCAGAGTAGAAGTTATCCTGCAAGCAGACATTTTGTTTCTGGTAAAAGTAGTCATACTAAAAAGTCACATTCAGGTTCAAAATCAGATGTTAGATGTTATCACTGTAACCAGATAGGCCACACTCAGTATACCTGCCCAGCAACAACACAAAGTAGGCCATCCCTTTTGTGCTCAGCCCCCAGACCCACATTGCCGGGTCCTGATCACGAAGCAGTAAGAACACCTGTACTTGTTAGTGGTCAGCGTGAAGAAGCACTCTTAGCTTTCAGTCAGTGGTTTTGGCTAGTCTAGTACCAAGAGAGCTATGGAGTGACACAAGGACTAAAATAAGCTGTGTACATGGTGATGAGAAGGATTATCCCATGGCTGAGGTGTATTTGACTGTAGGTGGCCAGACATTTCTCCTGCCAGTGGCTTTAGCATCCAGACTACCATATGCAGTGATATTGGGCTCAGATATACCTACACTGCTAGATTTGGTGTCTAATGAAGTTCCGGGACATTTGAATACAGTTAATGTAGATCAGGACCACAACTTACAGAAGCAAGAAATTATTCTGTAGGCACAGCCAGAAAGTGCAATCCCCAGTTTGATCACCACAAGAGTTCAGAGTGCAAATGACCCGTTGAAAGAGCTACCTTTCTATGATGAAGAATTAGAAGTAAGTCCAGCAAAACCAGAAAAATCTCGAGCGCAAAGATGAAGAGACAAATTTAGGGGTCCATCCACGTTAGAGGTTGTAGACCAGAGTCCCAACCTCCCTCTGGAACTTGATATCCCACCAGATATCTCTTCACTTCAGCAGGCAGATCCAACATTAAAATCCTGGTTTAATAAGGTGTCTGAGGTTGATGGACAAGTGCAAGGGAAGTAGATATGTTGGCAGATGCAACCTATGTGCTGAGAAATGGTGTCCTTTATGAGTGTAAAGGCAAGACTGAAGACATAGCATTACCACAGGCACTAATACACAAAGTCATGGAACTTGGTAATTCTGTATCTTGGGCAGGCCATCTTGGTTTTCAGAAATCTCTACATAGGATTGCAAGCCGTTTTGTGTGGCCTGGCACGTACACTCAACTACAGCAGTTTTGTAAGTCGTGTCAGATATGTCAGCTCACCCTAAATAAAGGAGTGGCCCGTGCCCATCTTTAGCCATTGCCTGTCATAGATACACCTCTCGAAAGAATAGGAATGGATGTAGTGGGGCCCCTTGAAAGAAGTTCATCAGGTAATCGTTACATCTTGGTCATTTGTGATTATGCCACTCGTTATCCTGAAGCTTTCCCCCTAAGATCAGTGAAAGCGAGACAGATTGCCAATTGTCTCCTGCAGTTGTTTTCTAGAGTAGGTATAGTTTAAGAGGTCCTGACACACTGTGGCACAAATTTCCAGTCTAAATTTCTACAGCAGGTATATAGATTACTTGGCATAAAAGGTATTAAAACCACCCCTTACCACCCCCAGTCAGATGGACTGGTGGAGCATTTTAACCAGACACTAAAGAACATGCTGCGCAAATTTGTAACAGAGACTGGCTCAGACTGGAATCAGTGGCTGCCTTACTTGTTGTTTGCCTATTGCGAAGTGCCACAGGCCTCTACAGGATTTTCACCATTTGAACTGCTTTATGGCCGTCAGTTGAGAGGTCCACTCGATCTGCTGAAACAACAATGGGAGAATCCAGAGCCTGATGGAGATAATATAAAAGCTTATGTGCTGAAAATGAGAGAGAGACTAGAACAAAGGACAATACTGGCACAGCAAAACATGAAAGTGGCTCAAAACAAGCAGAAAACCTGGTATGATAAGAAGGCCAGGGAAAGGACGTTCCAACCAGGACAGCAGGTATTGCTGTTGCTTCCTACGACAGACAGCAAACTGCTAGCCAGGTGGCAAGGCCCCTACAAAATTACAAAACGTCTCAGCAATGTTAACTATGAGCTGTACATGCCTGACAGGAGGAAGAAACATCATGTCTTCCATATTAACCTGTTAAAAGAATTCACGCAGCAGCACACTACGCAGCAGCAGCAACTGCCAATGCAGTCCACGCAGCAGGTAAAACAGCATTGTCTTGTTCGGGTAGTCAAGGAAGAAGAAGAGGAAGAACAGTTTTTTCCCACAGGCAAATCAGGGCCAAGTTTAGTGTCACTGACCCATCTTAAGCCCTCAAGCAGGGAGATCTAAGGGCTCTTCTGGATCCAAATTTGTTCCAGGAAAAACCTGGTTTTACAAAACTGGTACAGCACAAAGTCCACCTGAGGGATAATGCTCCACCCCATAGAAAATTCTATAGGATTCATGAACGCCTGGTGCCACAGCTGAAGAAAGAAATCGACCTAATGTTGTCACTTGGGATAATTGAAACATCAGCGAGTGAATGGTGCAGCCCAATTGTTCTGGGGTCTGTTTCAGAAAGCGGGTCTAGAAAACTCAGAGTTAAAAATGATACTCAGGGTTAGGTAACCCCGAACTGTCCAACTCGGAATATTCGGTTTCAGAAAGGCTGATAACAATTAGTTCAATCAACGCGGAGTTGCTTTAACCCCAAGTTAAGCGCGCGCACGAGGATACATAAAGCCCTGATTAGTGGAGCACAGATTAAGCAAGTCACCACGGAGACGGAGGGAAAGAAGGCGCGGTCAATGTATTTTACAGCACTTGAGGCCGAAATTCTGATGGCAGCATATGCCGATAACATGCAAATTTTGCGGAAAAAAAGTAACACAGCCTCAGCTGCAAAAGAAAGGGAGCATGCATGGCAAAACATAGCCGACAGAGTCAATGCGTGAGTGTTAATTTAAACATTGATCTAGGGATTTCCACCCATTTAACACGTTATTTTATTATATTTTATTTTATTTTTTATTTTATACATTTTATTTTGTGATGTGATGTGAGCGCAGGTGCAACCCAACAGGCCCCAAACGTTCCTGGCAGCAAGTAAAAATGAAATATAAAAATATAGTCCAAACAGGTAAGGTGTAATTGTATTATGAGCCATAGTGCTTGGTCTGTTTGTCCTATGTAAATCAATTGCAGTTAGAGGCTACATTAATTTTCTTTCTGTAAGCACTTATTGAAATTATCTGAGCACATTACAAGTACATATTTGCTTACTCTCTATGCTCAAATGTGACCCGTTATAGCCAACAGAAAAAAAGCAGAGGCCCGAAAAACAGGTGGGGGTCCTCCACCACCACCACTCACAGAGGCTGAGCAGTTGGCCCTCAGCCAAAACAGTGGGCGCCCTGTGGCTGAAGGCATCTCTGCGGGGACATCCTCTGAGTCAATAACCCCGCAAGACACAAGTGCCTACATAAGAGGTAAATTCAAAATAATACATGATGTGCATACATCCTTTCTTCACAGTCACCTTTGCAGTGCTACTCATTCATTTGATAAACTCTTTACCATAATGAATTATTTTGTAGTGAAGTTATTTTCCTACTAATTTTGCCTTCCCTCAGTCTTGGTTGTCTTTGAGAGCATAATGACAATGAAGTGTAAGGTGATTGGTATATGTTTGTTAATTGCCATTTGGTCCCTTGTAAATTATGAGTGACCTGTATAAACCTCATATTCTATCAGTTGATGGTGATGGTGTACTGCATCTGGTGCAGCCTCCTGTTGAGCCAGACCAACATGCAGTTGTGAGTACTCTTAATACTCCACAGATTATATGAGTTTACAGTAGAACAGCAATGTTGTTAATTTCTTTACTACAGGAAAATAATGAAGAAACATTGACAGCTGTTACAGAGGAGGAAGCAACAGAGACACTTTATGAGGTTTACATCTTACAATGGAAAATATAACAATTGAATAAAATGTGGTACTATAACAAAACCATGGACTTTCTATGTCTCTAACAGAGTGATGATGGAAATGAAGAGGGAGAGGGTCCAGCCACTTCTCCAACAAACCTTTCCTCAGTAAGATGTTCAGCACTGATTTACAACCAACCTAAGTAGGCATGTACTATGAATGTCAATGCTATTTTCTGTGTTTCAATAGCTCCCTGTAAAGCAGCTGTACAAGACCTATTTGATCAAGAAAATAAAAAAATGCGACTTGGAAATGGAACACTTCAAGCAGCAGATCCAAAAGACCAAGATTGAGATTTTACTGCTGGAACATCAGTTAAGGGTGGGTGAAGTGGTCAGAGATGGACAAATTATTTCAGTGTTTGAACAACATAATAATATACTTATTAATACTTTGTGTACAGGAAATACAGGCGACCAATAAAGCCAGTTGAACAAAAAATCTGTTTATTCTTCTTTCAAGAAGACGTTTCAGTGCAACTGTAACATTTTTGAAGAAGTAACTAGTAACTATAATTAATTACTTTTTCAAAGTAACTTGCCCAACACTGTCTAGTAGTAGGGACTTGCACCAGGAAAAAAATGTCAGTAATTCTAGTGTTAATGGTATTGAATGTGTTGTGGAAGTTTTCCATTAAATAAAGCCTGCAGACAAGCGGTGGGCGGTAGCTAACATTCTTTAATCAAAACACACAAAGAACAGACAACCAACCTTGATGAAGTCCCTGCATGACCGCGGGACAGACAGTCAGCAGAGTCTCCCTGAGCCTAGCATGGCTCTCAGTTAAATACCTTCTCCTGGAACAAAAGGCAGTACACAGCTGTTTCACACCTTGAGGTTCACACTCCCTTGCTGCCTACCAGAGTCCTCAAAGAGACAAAAGACTCTTCCTGTGGAGTCGCCTGTTTCCCCCAACTTCCTTACTAGACCCCCACCATTTGTCTTACTGTATGAGTGTGAGACATGTTAAAATCCAGTGGCACCAAGGTATCATACAATAAAATAATGTGACTAATGCATAAGTAAAAGAAATTCCTATACAATCCCACCCTTTGATTCTTAAATCAAAGAATCACATTAATACCAGAATTTCTTTCCTGACATTCTGTTTATCACATCAACATTATTGTACACTTAAAGGAGTTTCACACTGTGTATCCTCACTTCACTGTTCTCTCACCACCCTTGGTTCATCTTTAATATTCCCCACAATCTAAGCTCTCACGTGCAAATGGCAACAACAATGATACAGAGGAAAGGTCTTCTCCAGAGTGTCAAAGTACTTTGCATGGCAAAGTGAAACAGCATTAGGTGGTCATTCTCAGTCACGGTCATGGCTCCTGGTGTCTGTGCCATTTACAGAGTCATAATTCCAACGCTGATCTCCCTCTGCGCTGTCACCTTTGGAGCTTGGCACACTCTCTTCATTCCTCAGTTTCTGTTCCAACGCCGCGGACGATTTAAGGCAGAGCATGTCGTACACCTTAGTTGTCTTCCTCAACGTCAACGCCGAATCTTTTTCACTTTATTTTAAGATTTTGCTGTTCACAATCTCCTGGAAGCCCAGTGGTGCAGTCCACTGTCGTTTGTCAGTTGTCCTGGAGATGGTCCCTGCTTCTCACTGGTCCTCTTGAAGCCTTCTCTCCTGGTCATGGTCTGCATCTGCGCCTCAGTCAATCCTTCCATATCCCTTCTCTGCAATTTAAAAATGAAAGCTTCCCCGGAAAACCCTCTTGTGCCCTATGTCAGCTTATGTCAATTAGACATGCACAATAAAGTTGTGCATTGTCTCTTAAAAATTCCCAGGGCCTCTCCCCTGGAGTAGCTTCACTCCAGGCCCTGTAACCCTGTCAAAAGAAAAAAAAACATTAGCCAGCAGTGTGTCCTGCTGTAAATCATGTGATTAGATCCCACGATTAACCCTTTGCTGTGGAAAAAGTGATGTAGATATTCGCGCAGCGCATCTGTATGCACACTTTCTCACAGTGACATTTGCATTGTAAACAATACAAGGTCATGAATAACACACTGCTGGTAAATTTACAAAGACACAGAAAGTGGCAATTAAAAGGTTAAGTCAGCACGGCCCAAAAGCTCATGCAACCTGTTGCTGTCATCTTTCTGCTCCTGTAAAAAGAAACATACATCCACCCTTTTGTCACTGTCTAGGTGGAGGTGCAATCTTGCATACTGGTGTCAAGTCAGTCAAGCTTTTGTCAGTCCAGTCAGTCCCCATTTTTATTTGCTGACAGTAGAACCTCTCGTGACGCAATAAGTTTCTACTGCCAGCAATGACGCCATTTCAAAAAAGAAAAAAAAAATTTAGACTGGATTACCTCGCTGAATCCTTTTTGACAGGGACTTGTTTTCTGATTGTCCCAAATAAGTGGCTTTCTCCTGAGCCCATTTTAATTTTGGAGAAGCTCACTTGCGATTGTTCAACATGTTGTGTAGCGCTTTCGATTCCGATCTTGCAGGCCTGCTTGAAAAAGAGAAAATTGCCAAACACAAAATCTCAGTGCACTGTTAAAATCAAAAAATATGAAGGCCTAGTTTTAGGACTTGTCTAAGCGTACTCTCTTAGAATGATAGATCAAAACTGGCAGGGTCAAAGTGGTACCAAAAGAAAATGCATCAGCCAAGTAAATCCCCAAAACTTTCATCCACCAGTCACACCTCACACAACAACAATATTCTATTAGATGATGAGTTTCTTCCCATGTAACCAGATGTGTGTCATGATAAGACCTCCCCCACACATCAGAAACAAGAAACTCAATAATCTATTAGTCTCCACTCATCTGACCCCCCTGCAGCATTCTGTTCACCCCTGCTATGATTCAATCATCCTTCCCCAAAAATAATACTAGTTCACTAGTCTATGTATCACTTCTTAACCTAGTAAGTGAACCGGACAAGATGATGTTAACAGAAATGCATGCTTAAAAATACTGTTTGATCTTCATGAGCTTCATTGCATGTGTGTTGGTGTTAGTAGGATTAATGCATTTTTCTGTTTTTGTAATTTTTGTGTACCTCTCCTCTTTGCGGTGCTCCAGACACTTTTCAATTCTCCACGTAAGGCAGTCGTTTTTTCTCCCCAGTTTCCTAAACCCAAATTTCATTTCCCACACTAAAACAGCCTTCCTCCATGTCCTCCCCTGCTCCTTCCACTGTGGTCTCATCTCATCTCCCCCCCTTGCAGCAGTCCAGTGAGAGTCAGTTGTCCTGTGTTTTCCACTGTCTCATCTTGCCATTTTCTCCAAAAGTGGCAAATGTCCAACTCAGACAGTCAAAGGTCCATTTACACACGGTGAAGTTGCAGCTCGTTGGAAATGCACATCTCCATCCATCCAGTCATGATGATGCCATTTTTCTCCTTGCTGTCGCTGTCTTGCACAGCTGCTGCTGCTGGACCTTTTCTTCACTGCTTAGGATGCTGCTGTGAGCTCTTGAGATCCATCTCGTTGTTCTGGAACTGCATTTCTTGTCTTCAGGGAGAGATTCTTGGAGCTTGTGTTCTCAGGGTGACAAACACATGGAAGTGTAACCCACCTAAAATTTGCCTCATGAAAATGAACTGCTGTTCCCAAAGAATGTCAGTAGGTGGCACTATGAGATTGTTTAGTGCTTGTGAACTTGAGTTGAGAACTATAGAGAAGGAGAATAGCGCTAAGGCTACGTATGCTGGTCGGAGCTACTCACCGAGTTTTTCTTTAATCCTTGTTCAAGAAAAAGGTTATGTGTGAAGACACAAATTGGATTTTATTCTTCCGCTTGTTGGGAAACGCGGACACTTTTTGTTGATGCCGATGTACCTCTGTTTTGTGTTTTTTGTTCATTTCCGGTGAGTTGACTAACTGCGCTAGCATAGCAAGCTAATCGTTAGCTAATCATTAGCTTTGTATAATGTAAATTTCATGTGTTCCTTTTAAGTGCTGTATTATCTTTTTATTTCTTCACTTGTGGATGTTTTAAACCAATCGGAAATATTTCTTTGGAAGCTAGTAGGTTGGTTTTTTTGTTGGAGTCTAAAGTTGCGAGCCAGGATTCCGGATCCCCAGCTGCGATGCAGGAAAGATTTCCAGCCTACTTAGAAGTGACAACTGCGTTACTTCTTGACAGATAAGCTTATGAGATCTCAGAACAATACACTACCCGGGTAGTACTACTAACATTAACACTACACGCACACACTCACACACCTGAACTGAAAAGACTGAAAAGAACTCTGAACACTGAACTCTAAAACTGAATACACAGACTGACAAATATGGACTATTGGAACTGTTGTGAACTGTTGGATGACTGTTTTTGTTTTTGTTTTGAATAAATGTTGACTGTTCTTTTAGCTGTGTGTCATTCGCTCCTTAGTTGATTCCTAGAGACCATAAGTCTAAGATCCTAACTTTCTCTACATTCAGTAGTGGTAAAGTATCGTGTGTTACAGAAGTTAAGCTGTAAAATAATTCACCCAAAACCTGGCTTGAGTGTTTCTAATGGTGTTAACTTATAATTTTCTTCCAACTGCTGCACGTGGAAAATTGATCCAGGTCTGCTCTTCACCTGCAAGTGACACACTGAGACATTTTGATCATTCTTCTCATTGCTTAAACAACACATCTCCCCTCTCTGGTTCTGAACTCCCCTTTCTTAAAAACCCAGGGAGATTGTAGTTGCCCTACATTGAAAAACACCAAACCCTCTTCCTATTTTATTGCTTATTTTTATCAACAATTCTGCTAATTTTGTGTGTGTGTGTCCACCCTAGGGGAGCTGGAGTACCACCTTCTCCCGCTAGTTGGAAACAACTTTTACACACATTTCTACACTCCTCTCTTTTTTTTCTTTTCTTGTTTTTGTTCCCAATTTTCAACATTTTTAATCCCATTTTTAACCCAGTTTTTACACACACATCAACTTTTCCCACACAACCATTCTCTTCCATCTCACAACAGACTTGTACTCACATTTCTTACCATACAGTCAAATATTGAGTTTTATCTCTGGCCGCTGGGTGAAACATCCGCCGCTACTGGATCTAGATCCCATATTTACATTCAGAGCGTCCCCTGCAATGGCCTTCTTCCCTTCTCGGCAGAAAAGTGCTAAAATACCGTCACTCCGCACACTGTATTGTGCAGATGTGATTATCAACAGTGGACTCGAACCACCGTTCCCTGTGATGGACCGGTGTTTTTGCAATTACTTTCTGGCAGACGATTGCTTTTCTTTGCACAACACCGGAACCGAACACAAGCCTGGGGGCTCGAACCCCAGGATTTTCCTCCCGGAGACTCAAACTCCGGAGCAGCAAGCACTTCACGGCTCGGCCAGACAAAAAACTCCTCATGACTGTATACAAAGTTAGCTACAACTCACCCATCTGCAGGAGTCCCCTCAAAGTTGATGATCTCGGTGGTAACTGAAACACACGGTTCCGTGACTCTTCCATTTCCTTCGCTTCAACAGCTGGTAGGACAAAGGTACCTTTTCCCTCAGGGGTGATCAGCCCGTCCACGAAACCGTTGTTCAGCGACCACATGGACTATCATGTCGACAACGCCATTTTGTTGTGGAAGTTTTCCATTTAAATAAAGCCTGCAGATGAGCGGTGAGCGGTAGCTAACATTCTTTAATCAAAACACACAAAGAACAGACAACCAAGCTTGATGAAGTCCCTGCATGACCGCGGGACAGACGGTCAGCAGAGTCTCCCTGAGCCTAGCATGGCTCTCAGTTAAATACCTTCTCCAGGAACAAAAGACAGTACACAGCTGTTTCACACCTTAACACTAGAATTACTGAGCCTTTTTTTCCCTGGTGTGAGTCCCTACTACTAGATTTACTAGCCCTGCGCAAATTTGCGTAAATTCCACTGGCACTGCGTTGTCTTTACAGTCCCTGGCACAGCAGCTGCAGCAGCTTCAGCAGCCTGCGTCTGTGCTAATATTTCCTTGTGCTACATGAATCGGCAACAAAGTTCCTGAGCTAGAAGACTCAGAAACAATCTTCTTTTGCCTGTCCATCCTGTACATGCCTTGTACAAAATGTAGGCATTCACCGTCGCCAGGTCCAGCATATTGTAGAAAACCGCTACTGACCACCTGCGTGTTGCTGCTCTTATGGAATACATCCGCACAAGTTGAGTAAGTTCACGCCAGACTTTATTCACCGTGCCCCATAACGGCGTTTTGCGCTGCAGCAGTCTGTGCGACAGGGACAGTGAAGTAAAGAAATTGTCTGTTGTGACGTTTCTCCCATCGTCCAAAAACGGCTCCATCAGATTCATGACCACGTTCTCTGCCAGCCTCTCTCCCTTCTGACGACTGGGGTCTTTTCCCAAGTAAGGAGATGCACTGCAGACATATTTGGTGTCCAAGTCCGTGGCCATCCAGAACTTGATCCCAAATTTGTCTGGCTTGGTTGCGATATACTGTGTGAATGGACAACGAATCTTGGTAGGGAACAGCTGTTCATCTATGGTCATGTGTTCTCCTGGAGTGAAACTCTTAGCACAGTTCTTGTTGAAGCGTGTCCAGATGTCGGAGATCACCGCAAATTTATCTGTTTTCACCCGTTCTGCCCGCGTGTCCTTGTCATCAAATCAAAGGTGTTGCATAATTGAAATGAATCTATCTCGGGGCATTGTCTCTTTGATTACTGGCACCAGAAATCTTTCTGACCAGCAATCCACAATGGCACCAACAGGACACATGATTGCTCTTACAAACAGGATTGAAATGAATGCCATCAGTTCATGAACTGACAAATTCCAGTCCGGCTCTATTCTTGATGGACCGTACACTCCCTGATGGTCTGCAGCATTCCCACGTCTAACAGGCAAAGGAAGCTTTGGAGCACACTTGTAATCTTACGCTGTCAGAAGATAAACAAATAGAGAATGGTAAATTTACATGGACCTCACTCTAAATGGGTTTATATAAATATCATATGTAATATGGCAGTGACAAACCTTAGCAGACTCTGTGGGTCCAGCTTGTGCAGTGAAGCACGAGCGATTTGCTACTGCACTGGGCATTCCAATGTCCAATGTTTTTTCTTGAGAACTGAGACCTGACAATTTTTTGTCTGATACCTGACAACTTTTTTCTTGAGAACTGAGACCTGACAATTTTTTGTCTGATACCTGACAACTTTTTTCCTGACAACTGAGACCTGACAATTTTTTTGTCTGATACCTGACAACTTTTTTCTTGAGAACTGAGACCTGACAATTTTTTGTCTGATACCTGACAACTTTTTTCTTGAGAACTGAGACCTGACATTTTTTTGTCTGATACCTGACAAATTTTTTCTTGAGACCTGATGATGTCCTAAAATGTACACCGTACCTCAGATCAGCTGAAACACTCAGTTTATTTAAATCCAGGTTGAAGACTCACCTATTCTCAGCGGCATTTGAATAAAGCAACAAATCCACACTTTTAAGCTTAAATTTCAAAACTTAGATTTTAACTACTGATCTTATCTACTGTTCCTTCCTTTTTTTCTTTTTTTTCCTCAATTTTTATTTGTTTTGGTTTTTTTTTTGTTTTTTTAATGTGTCTGTAAAGCACTTTGAATCACCTTGTTGTTGAATTGTGCTATATAAATAAACTTGCCTTGCCTTGCCTTGCCTATATAGAACAACTTTATAGAATTATATTTGTTTGCAGATGTTGGCAGCTATCAGCAAATAGTTATCAGCAATTTTGAAACAAAAAAAGACACTTTTTATCCATAACAGAAAATGCAAATGCTATTTATGGTCTCCTCACAACAATGATAAGAAAAATAAACTAAGCCAATATGGCATGTTTGTTAATACAGAGATACACATGTTAATGTGATCTCTGGTCTCCCACTCAGAGACCTGTGTCTCTGAGTGTCCAGCATTCAGATGGCTACCTGAGGACACTCTTCATGTGAGAGAAAATCTGCTCACACAGATATGTAGAGCCAAATCCTGTCAATAAGGCCTCTGCAATGTTCTGAAGACAGTTAAACTTGTCAGGTAGTGATGTCCAGCAGGTGAAAATGCAGCTCCATGAACACACACAGCTATGGATTCCAGCTGTGTTCGTAGTTCTGCAAACTTTGACCCCCACAGAGTCGAGCTTTTCAGTTCAATCAGCTGCATTTCGATGTCCTCTGTGTCCAACCAGTTTAATGCAAGACAAATCCAGCTGCTCATTAAAGCTTTCTGGTTTGATCAGAAAAGAAAACATTGGTCCATACAAGTGAAAGTCCCGAAAACACATTGTGAATTCTTTCTCGAGTTCACGGATGTATCCGTGTATTTCTGCAGTGCTGATGCTGTGCTGAGCGGACAGCTCCTGAAGCATTTTAAGTGTTGGAATGTGGAAATTTCAACATCGCTTGAAATAACTGCCAGCTAGCAATTACAAGTTGAATCTGGTAGTTGGGGTTGTTAGCTAAGATGAATATGAATATTTCATATATATATATTATATGAATATTTATGAATATTTCATAAAAATCGAATTATAATACAAATTCCTAGGTATTTGTTACATCCAGCAAGAGTAATATTGATTACATATGTCTGAATTGCTAACCCTAACCCTAGCTCAATAAACCTCAATGGCAGGAACAGCGTCTGGCACGTGTTGGTGAAACATCACAATACACTGGTGTAGTTTCCTCTCCAGCTGTTTGACATTTAACACTTCATTATTAAGGGGAACAAGAAGAAACAGTTTTATGTCAGGTGACCACATGGTTTCTAAAATAACTGACAGAAAGTAACCAGGCCATTAGAAATGGATGGCATGTGTTTAGAGTTACTGGAGTTTGGTAACTCTACTTACCAAAAGCAGAAGCACACAGATGAACAAGGATCAGATGCTGAATATTGCAGGAACTTGCTCATGTGTGGTGGTCATTCAATGCTGCTCTGGCAGGTTAAACAGTCCAATAGTGATATCTGGCCAATCTGAGAGTTTGAAAACACACATGCAAGCTGTATTTGTATTACAGTCAAAGTTTGATGTTCATTTTTGTCCTTTAAAAATGTTTGTGCATTTGAAAGCACTAACATTTAAGGATGACTCGCATAGTCTCTCTCTAAGAGTATCTCAGTTGAACTCGGTTTGTGTTTGTGCATTGATCCACGTCACTTTATCTGGATGTTTTCTTTGAAGCTGGATGATGACTCCTCTCTCCCTCACTCAGAAACACTCCAAAAATAACCAAGCAAATAAATAATATTGAAGATTTACTCACGTCATTACAAAAACAGCAAAAACATTCCATTTCTCCATTCCTGCTGAACATCAGGCAGCAAATATCCCAGTATATCACAGTAAAATGTAAAGCACATATTGTGTACAACATGTGCCAGTATAAAGAACATTCAAGTCTAAAACTCATAACTATTTCTATTTTAGCTGTGTATGGTTTATCTGCAGCCTCGAGTTCTAAACAGATCAAACTAGCTCTTAGTTTCAGCAATCAGTGAACAGGCAGACAATGATACCATACTGATTCTTTATGAATACAATATGGTATTTTCAAGTCAAGTGTAAAAGTAATTTAACTAATATGTGTATATATACTATTTCAGATATGAAATCTACCACATAAAAGCCAGGGTGGGAGGGATCTCTGCAAACTGACTTACCTCTGCAAGTGTGAGGTTGTTCCTCCAGCCTCAACAAAAATCTGACTCTCCAGTCACAGACAAACAAAAAACTCCAGCTGGGAGATAGAAAACACTGTCTGGGTCTTGCTGGATGTTGCTGGTCAGAGCCCACACATTAGCAGAGTGCTTCTTGGTCCCACTGACCCATGTGGACAGTGACTGTGGAGAACTGTTCTGGCAAACAGAAAAGAGAATTAAAATGACAAAAAGCCAAACAGGATTTCCATAAAGACTATCTTGGAATCAGCAATCAAAAAATAATTGGTTCATATTTCAATTAAATATGAACAGGTTCCTTAAATGTACGCAGTTGAGATGGGATTTGATTTACATCCTTCACACAGCAAATTTTTCTAGGCCTTCAAGTAAACAGGAGTAATCTCTGGTAACATGGTTCGCTGAGATATTTGAATGCTAATCAATAAATCACATCACATAGTAGAGATTCTGTAAGAAAGATTGCTAGCTCTAATATGATTACCACACAATCCAAGGACACACCAACAGCTCAGATTTCTAGAACTATTTAAACAAATGTCAGTCTATCCATTCATTTTCTTCTGAATATTCAATTCAGGTTCACAGTGGGAGGGTGGAGAGCTAGAGCCTGTCCCAGTAGTCATAGGTAGAGTACAACTGGACAGGTCACCAGTCTGTCAGAGGATTAACAGAGAGACAGACATCAGAGTAACAAATCTATTTAAAATTAATGTAAGCTTGCTACAACTGTATGTATGAACATGTGTTTCTGTGCTGACAGTCCACCTCTCAGGAACCTGCAGTTCATTTTTAGTCTACTTTAAACAGACCTCACAAAAGGCTGATGTGGCTGGATCAGTAGTCTGATTTAAGTACAATACCTTTGGCCAGGGATTAATCTGGTACATCGCTTCACTGCGGTCTTACGTATTTTCCACACACCTGAATAAAAAATATTTACAAATAACAGATTCAGCTTATGCAGCCTGACTCAATCCTGAATCTAAGAGGCTCAATAAACCTGCATCCTGATGTTTGTCATGTAGGATTAAAGGAGCCAGACTTTGTTCACACAGCTAGGATTGTATTTTACACTGACCTTGGGTCAGTATAAGTATCATACAGTTTAAACGAAGCACTGAAAACTTGCACATGTTTATTATAGATGCATTGAAGCTAATCGGGATATTTACTGTCAATCTGTGGCTGCGATTAATCACTTTCCTGGAAACTTTAATAACTAGTAACTTCATTAGTCCATGACAGAAGCTAATGTTTCTGTCCCAACATTGTTTAAACAGTAACAGCTTTACTACAATATACGCTAACATTTACACCCTAATATGTCTGTGAAGGTTCTCAGTCATCCAGGTCACCGTAGTCTAAGGAGCTTGGAAAGAAAAGCATCTGGACTTCTTTCAGTTCCTTGAAGACGTTTCACCTCTTATCCGAGAAGCTTCTTCAGTTCTAGGGTCAAATGGTGGAGAGTCCCAGATTTAAACCCTGTGGGAGTGTCCCCTCAAAGAGGGACAAAGGACCCCCTGATGATCCTCTAATCACCTGAGCCAAGGCGTGAAAATGGGTGTGGGTCACAATCAGCCAAGGTTTCGGGTGAGCTCATTGTGAAACCTAGCCCCACCCTATCATTTGATTTCCTGAGGTCAGATGGCCCAGGGTGTGAGTGGGCGTTAAGGCGTCTGGGAAGGGATCTCAAAACTGAATTATAGATGGCAGATGCCTTCCATCTATAGATGGCCCATGCTGGCCCATGTCTACGGGACTGATTTCTGCTAATAACGCCCAGTGTATGGACTGATAACATCCGTAGCGAGTGAAAGTCACCCAATCACTAGCTGTACCATTACTCAGCATACATCACTCCCTCCATCAATGCAATAAACGATACAAAAGTAATAGCCTGTATTTAATTTATCTACTGTATCTGCTGTTTCTCACGTAGTTGTTTACATTATATAATTTATCGTGTTCAGTATACGTCACTACAATGTGATTTTGGAAATATATAAATATAAGGACAACAGGCTCTCCGCGGCAATCTCTTGTCATCAAAAAACAACGTTTAGGGAGGTCTATGCACGTCGATAAGTGAAGCAGAGGGACCCTGACCATGCGTCACACTTTTGACGAGTTAGGAGTGAGAATGTGTTGTATATACAGTTAAATTTATATCATCTATTTTTATAGTCAGTGATAATTATACTTTCATTTTATTTTAGTTTAAAATGTATTTCTTTATTCTTTTTCATCACAACTACTGAAATTTACACCCTTTTTCAGACATACATATTTTATTAATATTACTCCTGATACTTACTTCTGATAAGCATGCCTTTTCCCACAATTTGTACTGTCTGCCTACCTTCAAACAACTTCTGAAAGCAGCTTAAAAGTAGATTATTTTGTGCTTTGTACATTTTTATTGCAATGCTGAGATCAACTAAATGGTAACATTTTAATGCAGATAGTTTAATGAATAGTGCAACCCTATCCATTTAAAAGTCTTACCTGTTTTTTTGTAGCACATAAATTGGATTAGTGTTTGTTTTGTATGTGCCACCCCATACTTTACCTCCACACAGTCTACATAATAGAGTCTGGTCGCTGAGAGATTGTAACTATTGCCAGAGAACATACAAACACACAGTTGTATTTGTTGGCAGCAGTGGTTAACCCACAGCAAGAGGGTCTTGGGTTGTAACTTGGGTAGGAGTCTTCTGTGTGGAGTCTCCACATGGCCTTGGGGATTTGCTTCAGTGTCTCTCACCATTAAAAACATCTTAGATTAATACTGCCTGCTTATATCATGCATTCCACTTTCTGATTCAAAAAAGCGTAATTACAGCACAATATTTTTTCATTTTGGTTTTAGACAGAGATGGTAATGTACATATTGTATCACTTTATACACACAGTATCTGAGCTAATCTAGCCAGTATTAGTATCACTATGAGAGCTGCGTAAAGCCTTGGCTTGTGATCAAAACTTGACAGACCGGCTATTCACCAAGGCAATCCTGTGACTGTTCAAATATGTCAGCCCAAAAGAGTAAAGCATTGCATGTTGTTCTAAACGTGTCTGTCAATTTCTCTTTCGTTTTTGACAATAACTGTAGTATTTGTACTTACAGCAAATGAAGAGTTGTTTGTTTCCTATAAAAACAAGTGTAGAAGAAAAAGACAATTTAATACAGTTAATCGCTGTTGTGTAATTATCCACTTGTAATTTCCTTTTATGTTGGAGTCTTTTTCTGCTCGGTGTGCTACTAGTGTAGGCATGAAATTCTTTTGTTAGTACATAGTGATAAACAGCAGCCTTGGGGGGAAATCCTAAGGTTAAGGAATAAACACAAAAACAAGTATTCCTTAAATCATATATTTCTGTCCTCATTGCCAGACACTAACCATCACTCTTTGGTTGTGTGGTTCAGTGGCAGATGTTCAATAAATAAGATAGAAAGACACCATTAGAGTTTCTCAGTCCTTATTTGTTGTAGATTTCCAAAATATTTATTGGCTTTGTTGGCAGGATCATTCATGTAACTCCTTCTGGGTTATGTGTCAGACAGTGATCTGATATGAAGTCCAGTGCTGGCGGTCAGGTTGAGGTGACTGCATATCCAGTGGTCCAGTGTGGAGTCCAAGCCAACACTAGTGTCACCTATGGGTTTCCACCACCCTCTGTCATTGTTTATCACCTGCCAAATCATCTCAGGCTCCTCGTCACTGTCGTCAGTCCCAAGCCTCTACAGGGTCTCCACCATTTGCTTCAGCAGGTTTATGCTCAGTAACTCTCTGCTCTTAAGGTTGAATCCTTCTGAATCAACTGACTTTTGATTTTTGGAGTGTTTCTCACTTTGATGGACAGTTCAGGAGAATGTGATCTCAAAAGGTATTGTCATCAGTTTGAGGATCCCATGCACAATATGTGCATACCCATATGGAAAAGATATATATAAATCTTATAAAGTTTGTATTTGTCTTGTGTGAAACTTGTATGAAAAGCATACAAGAGTGAAGACAGATATAAGATCCCTTAAAAAAGTATATAAATGAAACTTGTATGTTTTGGATACTTACTAAAACAATATATGAAAGTAATGAGAAAGTGGCCACTTTCATGAGTAAATCATATAAGCCTTATATGATTCACTATATGAAGTAGGCCACATCTTATGCAAGTCTTTTATAAGTTTTTTCTATTTCTTTTCCATATGGGTATGGTGTGACCCTTTTTTTCACCTTCTATGTTCTACTGTTTTAGGGTTTTATGTATAGTGACAATTTTTTTTATAAGCAAAAAGGGACCTATGAGTATCTTTGCATTTTAATCAACAATGTCATTTTTCTTTTTGCGATATCTCCAGCCATTTTTATTACTAAAACCAAGTGAGTCACTTGGGGTGAGGGCATATCCAAAGTGAAAGAGTGAATGAGGAAAAACCAGTTTTGCAATCAAGCAGGGATGCCAGGAATCTGCACCTGTCAGTAACTGATTGAATGAGTTGGAATGCCACACACTCAGAAGACCTAAAAAATACTGTGACCACTGTCATTCACATGCACATCCTCAACAGACAGTAGAAAGGGGAAGAAAGGTGACCACGTATAAGGGAAAAGAGGAGGGGTACAACAGTATTGATATCACTGTATACTTATCCATTTAAAAAAAAAAATCCAAGTTGTGACTGAGGCATTTTCACGTGTCTCAAGTGACACTACTGATGTAATATTCCTGTAAAGTGAAACACGCAAATATCTGTGAAACAAAAATGAAAGCCCGAGGTATGAAGGTGAGCTAAACACCTCAGCCTACATATCAGGAACAACAAGGAAACACACCTTAAAACCCAAGTTCATACATGCAGACGCATACGTGGCAGAGTTGAGCAAAATGGGAGGTGGAAACAGGAGAATGTATAAAAGAGCACTTCGATATCCCATCTCTTCATGTGTTCATTCACCAGCTTCTTTTTACATCACAGGTAAGTTCAGAAATTAAAACTCATATCAAAGATGATTCTAAGAAATTGAACAAATTTATTCAAAAGTGTTAAAATGTGTTGCATTTCAGTTCATGTTGTACATTTTTAAATTTAACATTATAATGACATTTGAATATAAAAATCTTCAGTTTGTAACCTTACTATTTAACTTACTGTGCTTTACACTGTACAATTTCATCTTAGAGGCAGATTTACTCCAAACAGTGATGGCAGCAGCTGTTTCCAGCACCACCAAAGGCCTGTTCCTCATCTTCACCCTGTTGTCTCTGGTTTGTCTTTCAAGTGCCTTGATAGACAAGGACCAACTGGTAAACTGTCTTTTACGATATCTTCACTGTAATTTCCAAGTTGATAGACTCTGTGCGTGACCACAAATAAAGTTTGTGATGATTTTTTAAAAAAAAAATTTAATAACTTAATTTTTTTTGTGCAGTTGTTGCATAATGCACTATATTAACTTTAGCCATACGAATCTCCCAAACTGTAACCATGTCAATGTTTACTTTGGTTTTTCAGGAAAAATTCAAAGACAACTATCAGGAATCACACCAGCAGCTAGAAAAACTGAAGGTCAGTACATGTTTCTCACATACTTGACAAACATTGTCTAATTATACTGGTGCATTAGGAGCTGTAATAAGTGACTCAAGTACATGTATGACAAAATATAATGCGGCAAGAGTAAACTGAGTTTGTGGAATGTTATGAAATTAATTAATGTTCTCCTATCAGATTGTGTTGAAACAACATGTGACTGACTCCAGACAACAAGTGACTGTGTTCAAACAACAAGTGACTGAGCTCAAACAACAAACGGACTTCATTACAGAGATGCTGAAGGAAACCGAGGCTTACATTGATAGAGAGGAAGAGCAGTTGGGAGGAAAAATAGAAGAAAGTGAAAAAGATCTACAAAAACAGAAGAAATTTATTGAATTCCTTGAGGAACTGCAAACTGAATTGTAACTTCCGTCTCAGTGATTTCCTTTTTCTCTGATGTTGCATCTGTTTAGTTCCCTTATCATATAGTACTTGTTTAAGTTTGGTTGAACTTTTTTAAAAGTGTCCCCCTTCTTTACAATTTTGCATAAACTAGGAGTTTACTATTAGCTATCATTTTCAGGAGGATTTTATATGTTAATGATAAATAGGGCTGTGTGATATGACCAAAATCTCATATCCCGACATGAGAATTCTATCGTCCCGATAACGATATAAATCACAAAAATGTAACATTTCCTGTCAATTCTGTGAATCTCGGGCGGCTCGTCTTGCGTGAAGTGTTTCCAGCTGCGTGTCATGTAGCTGGAGTCGACTGTTTTAACCGATGCGTGAAACTATACATTTTTAGACATAAGTTGTAAAGGCCGCCGTTTTCTTTGTGAGTATTTATTACACGGCGTGCTGCAGGGAAAAGCCTGTTCTAACGTTTTAGTCTAAGGTCTTTTTTTTAGCACCTGGCAGCTCTTTTTTAATTCTCATCCGTAAATAATCTGCTCGGACACGCGATGCTGTTACCGTCGTTGTTGCTAACCACAACGCATAAAAACAGGCGCTTGTCCGTCCGTAGTGTGGTTATATTAAATATAAGAGAAAGAGAGAACTTTAAGAAATTAATATAGCCACTACAGTGACCATCAAAACGATGAAAAAATATTGTCGTAAACAGTTTATTTTGCGACACCACGAAACAAACGATAGCGTAAAATGAAACGATAGTCGTTTTTATATCGTCATCCGATATATATCGTTATATCAAACAGCCCTAATGATAAAGTTTAAGGAATACATTTTCAGAACTTACAGATTTTTCTACCATTGCTTAATTTCTGCAGTGGAAACAATGTTTGTATGACCTGACACATAATAAAAACATTAACCTGCTACTGTTACTGTTTGTTTTATATCTAACTTTTTTTTTGCCATATCCCCAACAGTCAGCTACAAAAGTGGATTAACTAAAATGTACCTGACCCATTTACAAATTATGTAAAGATAAACAAAATTGTTCAGTTTTAAAATATATTTAAAGATTGCATTTATAATTTAGTGCACTCTGTACTGCCTCACTCTTTTTCTCCTCATGTTGTCATTAAGGCATTTGCATCTGTCTCGCAGCAACACTGTGCATGTTCCTGTAAAGACAAACAGGCAAATAAAGTTATTTGTAAAACACATGTGAAAGCCTGAGCTTCAAAGTTGAGTTAAGATGAAAGTCTTACTGCATGTACACACATACAAACACAGTGCAACACACCTGCAAACAACCTACCCAAAAACACACACAGAGAAGAGCTGAGCACTATTTTACCACCATTGGAAGACGTTGTTCCCAGTTTTAAAGGAAATGCACTGCACTGGTTTGAATCATATCTATCTGACAAATTTATGTTTGTAAATGTAAGTTGGGAGTCTTCTTCATGTTAGGGTGACCATATTTTGATTTCCAAAAAAGAAGACACTTGGCCCTTTCATGAAGAGCTTTAATAATACTGTTTGCTAAATAGAACATTTTAAAACATTTAAACAATGCCTTCTCTTAATGAGTGTTGAAACAAAAATGTCATATAGGCTTTTACAAGTAAACAAGGGCAAAATTAAATAATGATACAGAAATAAGGCCTCGTCTTTATAAGAAAAATTACCGGGACCGTATGAGGGAAATTTATTTTGCAGTTTATCTAAAAAACTCCACTAGCGCTTTGACGTCTTTTAAACATCATCAGGTGCACTGCTGCATGCTGTCTATATTTACAGTGGCTTGCAAAAGTATTCGGCCCCCTTGAACTTTCCCACATTATGTCACATTACAGCCACAAACATGAATCAATTTTATTGGAATTCCACGTGAAAGACCAACACAAAGTGGTGTACATGTGAGAAGTGGAACAAAAATCATACATTCCATTTTTTACAAATAAATAACTGAAAAGTGGGGTGTGCGTAATTGTTCAGCCCCTGAGTCAATACTTTGTAGAACCACCTTTTGCTGCAATTACAGCTGCCAGTCGTTTAGGGCATGTTTCTACCAGCTTTGCACATCTAGCGACTGACATTCTTGCCCATTCTTCTTTGCAAAACAGCTCCAGCTCAGTCAGATTAGATGGACAGCGTTTGTGAACAGCAGTTTTCAGATCTTGCTTCTATTACTACCACTTTTGCAAAGCCTTGTTCCTAAATGTGATGTCAAAAAGTAGTGTCATAGGACATGAGAGTGAAAACTTTGCTCACATGTGCAAGATGGGCAGGTTAAAAAAAGAGTGCTGTCTGCTGATGGGGTCTCTGGTTTCTGCCTTAGCTCTCGCACCTGCACATCATTAAAGCAATCACTAACTGATACTTAATAATCCCTGACTAAGGACCTTTAGAAACCTCTGATATCTCTTAAATTTAGAGACTTTGGCTTTCTCCCATAGTGTGTCTTTTGTCCTGTCTGATCTTTTCTGTTCCTCCTCACCCCCAACCTCTCTAAGCCAGGTTCTGCTGGAGGTCTCTTCCTGTTAAAAGGGAGTTTTTATTTTCCACTTTCACCAAATGTTTACTCTTTAATATTTTAGAGTTGATCAAGACAGACAAAACTAGAAATAATGTAATCTATTTGTCTGCATCTAATAAAGCTATGAATACTGCTAATAATACTACTAAAATGCAACTGGAGTTCATATTTTCAGCTTTAAAAAATGTCTTTACTCTGCAGAAGACATTGCATAAGTGAATGGACAGGACTAGAATAGAATAGAATAGAATAATCCTTTAATTGTCCCACAAGGGGAAATTTGGTTGTAACAGCAGCCAAAAAGACACATATACAAACAAACAGTACACAGGACACAGAACAGAAACATATACAATTTTTCTTACATATTTACATTAAGGACAATGGCTACTATATACAGAGTGTTGTACAGTTATTAAATAAAATAAAAAATAACTACAGATAATAGGCAAACCAGATTGTAGTGCGAATCGGTTAGTTAACTTATTGCAGTTACAGCGCTGATGTAAACATCTATGTTTGTTGGGAGCAGTTCTGATTGTACAGTCTGACAGCTGCAGGGAGGAAGGACCTGCGGAAACGCTCCTTCATGCATCTAGGATGCAGCAGTCTGTCACTGAAGGAGCTCTGCAGTTCAGCAACATTTACATGCATGGGGTGGGAGACTCTGTCCATCAGAGATGTTATTTTGGCCAGAGTCCTTCTGTCTCCCACCACCTGCACTGGGTCCACGGTGCATCCCAGAACAGAGCTGGCCTTCCTGATGAGTTTATCCAACCTCTTCCTCTCAGCTGCCGATAAACTGCTGCTCCAACATACAACACTGTAAAAAATGACAGATGCCACCACAGAGTCATAGAAGGTCTTTAAAAGTACTCCCTGTACTCCAAATGACCTCAGCCGCCTCAGCAGGTAGAGTCTGCTCTGACCCTTCCTGTAAAGAGCATCAGTGTTGTGGCTCCAGTCTAGTTTATTATTCAGGTGAACACCCAGGTACCTATACGAGTCCACTATCTCAATGTCCACTCCCTGGATGTTCACCTGTGTCAGTGTGGTGGGTCTGCGTCTCCGGAAGTCCACCACCAACTCCTTGGTTTTCCCGGCGTTGATCAGCAGGTGGTTCTGCTGACACCAGTCTACAAAGTCCAGAGTCCACTGTCTGTACTCTGAGTTGTCCTCACCTGTGATGAGGCCGACTATGGCAGAGTCATCAGAGAACTTCTGTAGGTGGCAGCATGGGGAGTTGATGGAGAAGTCTGCAGTGTAGAGGGTGAAGAGGAACGGTGCCAGCACAGTTCCCTGTGGGGCCCCCGTACTGCAGACCAGCGTATCAGAGACACAGCCCTGTGACCTCACATACTGTGGACATTCTGTGAGGTAGTCCAGTATCCACTGGGACATGTGGTGGTCCACTCCCGATAGCTCCAGCTTGTCTCTCAGAAGTCGTGGCTGGATGGTGTTGAAAGCACTGGAGAAATCAAAGAACATGATCCTCACAGTGCTTCCAGGCTGCTCCAGGTGAGTCAGAGCTTGGTGCAGGAGGTAGATGATGGCGTCCACCACCCCAATGCCAGGCTGGTAAGCAAACTGCAGCGGATCCAATGAAGACCTCACCAGGGGGCGCAGATGGTTTAGAACCAACCTCTCGAGGGACTATAAGGATTCCTTAAGAAAGTAAATTTGATCTTTGATTTTAAAAAAATAGGCAGAATATGAGTACATACAAGCAACCACTCCAAGAGAACTTGATAAAAAAAAAACTACAATATCTCCAATCTAGCCAAAAACTCTTAAAGACATCATCATTTTAAGAGGATTTTCCACCACTTTAGCAAATAGTTTGAGTCACTTCATTTGTCATGGTCCCAGGACTTCTGACCTGATATTTTCAGTTTTGACATTCTTAAGTTCACTTGTATACTGAAGATCCCTAAGTTTTCTGTTCAGTGCTGTATATTAGATTTCCCCCCTGTGTTGTCCTCTGTGTGACTGTGTATATAGTGATGTGAGTTATTGCGCTTTGCTCCCACTCCTTTTGTTCTGTTTTCCTCTTTCCATCACGTTCTCTCTCTCTCTCTCTCCCTCTCTCTCTCCCTCTGTGTGTGTACTCTCTGTGTTATGTTTAAGGTCCGCATCTTGGTGTCAGGATTTTCAGTTTCGTGTCCTCCCCGTGCTGTCATGAGTAATTGTCCTGAGCTGTGTTTCTTGTGTGGTTCCACTTCCCTCATTCTGTGTATTTATGTCAGAGTATCCCTTTGTTCCATGTCGTGTCGTCCCTCATGCTGTGTGTTCCCTTGTGTGCCTGTCTGTGAAGTTTAGCTTATATTTTCCCAGTCTAGTTTAGTTCATTATCAATAAGTTGTACCATTTTTCATGCCTTTTTGAGTTCCCATTTTTGCCTCCGTGAAGTCTACGTTTGAGTCCTCATCTGCTTGCACTTCATGACATCATTGACAAAACCAAGATCCCGTTAGACAGAAAGGATGACTTGTTGAAATTGAGGAAAAGAAAGTGGAAGAAACGAAGGACATCCTAAAACTCAGTGGAATTAACTTTATGTCTAAAAGGTTTCTGTCTAATTTCATTAAAAGAAAGACATTATTAAAGCACAATATCTGGCTGGTTGTTTGTTTTGATTACTATTTTTGATTGGATGTGACATTTGTTTATTTTGTTTTTACTGTTCCTGAACTGTGATTATTTTGTTTTTTTTGTTGCTGAAACTGTGCAACATTATTTTAATGTCCCTAATGATCCAAAACTGGCATTGAACACAGATAAAACTTTGTTTAGTCAGTTTATGTTTTTTTCTGAATACAGAGGTGGTGTCACCAGCACTGGCATCACATGTTCACAGCATGATTACATTAACATTTGGGAGAAAGACAAATATGCAAATATTTGCAAATATGTGAAGCAATTTTTTTCTTTGTTTTGGTTTCTAGTGATGTCTTTGTCCCAGACATAATGGAGGGTACTGTATGGGCATTCATCTGCCTCTACTCTTGCACCCTTGAAATAGATTTGTTCATCATTCTGTCTGTCTGCAGTTAATAGAACTCGTCATTGGATCTCATCATTAGACATGAAAAACATTGTGTGGTTTTCTCTAGGAAATGGCACTGTTATCTATACAGTTCTCACTGGGAAACTGCTATTTTTGCATTTTGCATACTATACTGGTACTCCGGGTATTATTAACATCAAATTTTTTTTTAAAAAAAAGGTACCTGACTTGTGTATGTGGCTCATATTGCTTCTTAATAACTTGGATTTGCATATTGTTATCTAATTGTGTTCCCTTTTACTTTGTATCTTTTTTTGATTAATATTGATTTTCAGTTGTTTGCACACTTCTATTGAACTTCAACTGCTCAATAGAACAGTAATGTGGCCTAGCTTAAATACATTATATCATATCCACACTGGTGAAACAGAAAGTGAAGGAATCATGTGCATATGACTAGCTGTCTGTTGCAGGTTAAATATGCCCCCCCCCCCAAAAAAAAAAAGAAAAAAAAGAAAAGAGAAACGTGAACCCAAACACCTATTTTGGTTTATGTTTCTGCCATTTTCTGTTTCATTTTTGAATTTTGGTATTTTCATGTAATGCAAAACAGCAGAATGTGACTTCTTGGAATTAAAATTAAAGCGGTATTTGACACACCCACAGCCGAGCCTTGTCAAGTAGGAGGTGACACTGTGTGTGTGCGTCAGTCCTTCGTGTTACAATTCTTCACTTCTCCTGTCAATAGCAGGTAAGAACAGCAACATTGTACCACAAGGAATTTTGTTAGGTTTACCACAAGGACAGATTTTCATTTAACAACTCTACATAATTTAGAAAGTCCATTTTGTAAATTTCTTCCTTAAATCTTTATTTATACTTTCTGCTGTTTCAGAAACTTTGATGGCAGCAGCACATTTGGCCATGAGTGGTGTCACAACTGCCAAAGGCTCATTCATGATTTTGACTCTGCTGTGTGTGGTCCATTTTTCAAGTTCAACAAGAGATAACATCATCACATTAGAAAGATATAGTAATGAAAATGAGTGACACCAAAAAAACAAGAAAAATCTGGAACCATTTCAATTTTATTGACAATAGAATGTACAGTCTGCAAGAAAAGGTTATCATATAGAGCCGGCTCCACAAACAACCTGCACAGGCACCTGAGAACTGTCCACCCATCAGTGCATTGGGAAGATAAAACGCAGTCAGTTGAGTTTGATAGTAATGAAGATGCGAGTGTGTCTATTGCAACTGTTGCTGCTGCTGCATCTACAGAATCTTGCAGTATACCACCACCACCACCACCTAAACCAAACCAGAGCTCTATTAGTTTTTGCAGAAGTCTGTGACCCCAGCAAGACAGAACTCAATTGATGAAGACCTGGCAAAAATGATTGCACTTGATTTCAAACTATTTCAGCTGTGGGTGTTAAAGGATTCAGAAAGTTTATTCATGCACTGAATCCTATGTATGCAATTACAAGCAGGAAAACACTCTCCCAAAAATCATCCCAGGCCTATATGACAGAGAATGTGCATCTTCTTTTTGTTTTGCATATTGATTTATATTTTATTGTGTTGTGGTTTGCAGTGTTTTGTGTTGTTTTCCTTTAAATGTGTTTAAAAGGAAAAGGCTGAATTAAATTAGTTAAAATAGTTAAAAGTAGAAATGTAAATAGTTGTTTTTTGTATTTTATGTGTATTTTATGTTTTTTGTACTTTATAATTTATTTTATACATTTTATGTGGAGTGAATGAGTAAAAGTATATAATAAACATATATAAATAAAAAACATTTTTTTACATTAGTAATTCATTGTGTGCATAATTTTATATTGCTGTTGATAATAAATTAATTAAAGCGACAAAGTCGAAAGAGCCAGGTTAGGGTTTTCTTTTTTTGGATAGGCGAGCCGAAAGAGCCGGTTCTCTAAAAAGAGCTGGAATTCCCATCACTACAAGCGTATTGTTGGGTAATTGCTAGCGAGCTGAGCTGAGCTAACTGTGTTTGTGTTTGCTGTCTTCAGGAGGAAGGGCGAGACGGAGAGACTGGAGGAGAGATTCACGGAGTTTGGGGAATTTATTGTACACTGACGCATTGCCACGCACCACGGGAAAAGGGAGAGTGCCACGAAGCAAGATTTGAACTGTGGATTGTTGTTTACTCATTTCTTCACAGTAAACAATAGCACTGATCTACTGTACCGAGGTGTCCGAGTCTGGGTCCGCTAACCACTTCTGACAAGTACAACACATCAGATCGTCGCAAAGCAGGTAAGATCAGTAACATAAAATATGATGCTTGCAAAGTGTAACATTAAAATTTTTTCCAGTGTGTGTGTGTGTATGTGTCAGTTTCTTATTTATGTTATTGACATGGTGTTTTCTTAACATAATAGATTGATTTAATCCTAACAGTGATGGCAGAAGCAGCTAACAGAACAAGAGGGCGAACTTGCTTCAGATTCATCAAGTGCTTGTTTGTCTTTATAATTCTGTTCATGTTATCACTCCTGTGCCTTATTTTCATGGCAATCTGGGCCAAGGACCAAGTGGTAAATTCCTCCTTTGTCAATCTCTTGATGTGGTAGTAATTATAGGATTATTTGCACATACATGTAAATTATTCCACTAATTAAAAGCTCATTAAATGTTGGAATTGTTCCTTTTTTATAATGGGTTATAAAAGCCACTGTTGTTCTCTCAAGTTTCAGCAAATACTGAAAAGAGTAAGCGAAGAAGTTGACAAACACAAGGTGGGTCAGTTTGCAGGTTTCTAAGTTATTAAAAGTATTTTCTTTATTAATTATTAATAAACATATTATGAAGTAATCAAATTCAGGTTATTTGTGGGGTTATTTTTTGCTTGTGATCATTTTTATTTTTACCTACCTTTACCCTTACCTTTACCTTCTTGGCTACTGTTAACTGAATGCTCAGACAATGCCATTGGTCAGTTGCAATGTTGGTCCTGGACAAATATATGTTGCAACGACAACAACACAGTAATATCAGATTGTGCAAAAGTCATACAAGTATAGTATTTCCCTGTACTTACTACACTACTCAGTATTGTGTAGTAAATTGAATTGTAACATTTTTTTTTTCCATTAGGAAGATGGCGTGTATAGAACAGCTGAAATCACAAAAATATTTGATCTCGCAAGTTCACTGGATAACAAGGAAAAACTGGTAAATTAAGATCTACCAATTTCTTAATATTGAAAATATATATATTGCAACATAAATATTACCTTCCTGTTTGATTTATGTTCCTTTTCTGTTGTTTACATTCTGTAACACATGCACTATGTTCTGTTCCTTTCCTTTCAGGAAATATTCAAGGAAACCCTTCAAATAGCGATAGAACAGGAAGAGAGACTGAAGGTGGGTCAGTTAGTCTCCAGTTTATTCTCAGAAAGTCCATAATATGAGTAGAAATACTATATGTGAAAAGTTTTATTTTTCTCCTTTAGGAAGAATCCAAGTACAAAGTGATATTGGCCTCAAAACAATTCAATGAAGAAATGAAGGAACTTTTTCCTCAATTGGTAGAAGCAATGCTATTATCATATGATTCTCCACCACTCCAGGAAATAGTTGACATCGCATTCCACGTGATGACAAATGCCAGAGCTTACTTAGACAAGAAGCTGGATTTACTGCAAGAATAGAGAACTCAGAAAAGAAAAATGAGAGGAGTAAATGATGAGCTTCAGAAAATTGCAAGAGAGACAATAAATTGAACTTGTGTTTCTGTTTTTGTTTGTTGACCTATGTAACGTATATCATGTATTTGTGAAAGGACATAATCTGAATTGTTTTTGTGACTTTCTCTAATTGTATACTTCTTAGCTGCGTAACATCTTGTCCTATAATGTTCCCTGAGTGATATTATAAAGTGAAAAGCTTCACTCCTGGTGTGAGGCCTAAGCAAGAGCACAGTTGAGCTCTTCAGTCTTGATGCAATAATGACTGCAGTAGTGAAATCTGGATCCTTGTGTAGGCAGCACAACTTGTCAGTTTTCTGCAGTTGTTTACGTTCCAGTGTTGCAGTTGTTTAGGCTGTGTTTAACTTCCTTATCACAAAGAGATCAGAAAACGGCAGACCTTCATAGCGTATGATCAGTTTTCTGTTCTGAAGCTAAACCTGAGGTTTCCAAATCTAGCTAATGCTTCCACATGTATGATCTGGTGTTGGCAGCATGTAACCAATCACAGACATGGACAGGTCTACTGGCAAGTTGTGCTCCCACCTCATGGATTCTCTGCTGACAGTATGACAATATTTTGATCATATTAGCTAATGTGATCAAAACAAAACAAAAATGTTTTGATCACATTACACAAGAATATTAAACACATAAACACATATAGTACATTGTGTGAGTGTGTGTGTGTGTGTTTGTTGATGTTTAATTTACTTCTTTACTTAGAAGCGTTTTTCTGATTAGAAAAATACTGCTACAGTGTATACCATTACATATTAACATATATTAATTTAGGTAATAAAAATTCTTGGTGATTTATGTCAATAAAGGATTTGTAACTGCGCAAAATGTGACATTTATGGCGAAATAAAGCGGTTGTGGCTACTTGGTTCTTATAAACTTGAACGGTACAGTTCTGTCATGAAAGTCCAATCAGCATCAAACAATTACAACTTAAGAAATATAATTATATTGTTTATAATGGCCTTTTTTCCATAAATTTAGCATAACATATTATGGTCATTTTTAATGTGGTCATTATCTCATAATTATGACATAATTCATGAAATATATGAATGATTAATGGGTTAAGTTATTTAGTTCAACACGAAAGTTTAATGTATGGATGAACTGAGCAGTTGTAATCACTGATTAAAGAGGTTGAAATTTGAATAATACATAAATATATTTATGAAAATCTCAATCTAAACATTTGTGAATATTTTTTTGAGTGGTGTGTATGGTGTGCTCAATACACACCCATGCAGTGAGCTAATATTGAGTATGATGATGGAGGACAAGACACTGGGAATTTCCACAGACTGAGGCTTGTCTGTCAAGAATTCCAGCACCAGTGGTCTGAGTCCCAACAATAAAAGTCCAGAAAGAGTAGTCAGACATATGCACTACAAGTCAAAACTGTGGACACAGCTTCTCATATAATGGTTTTTCTTTATTTTCATGACTGTTTACATTGTAGATTCTCACTTAAAGCATCATTACAATTTTTTTATTTACTACATAATTCCATATGTGTTTATTCATAGTTTTGACTCAAAACATGTTTTATATTTTAGATTATTCAAAATAGCATCCCTTTGCTTTGATTACTGCTTTGCACACTCTTGGCATTGTCTCTATAAGCTTCATGAGGTCATCAGCTGAAATGGTTTTCCCACAGTCTTTAAGAAGTTCCCAGTTCCTGTTGAAAAATAAATGATGGTCCAACTAAAAGCAAACTGGATAGGATGGCATGTCGCTGCAGGATGCTGTGGTAGCCATGCAGGTTCAGTCTGCATTCAGTTTTAAATAAATCTCCAACAGTGTCACCAGCAAAGCACCCCCACACCTTCACACCTCCTCCATGCTTCACGGTGGGAACCTCGCATGTAGAGACCATCTATTCCCCTTTTCTGCATCGCACAAAGACACAGTGAGTGGAACCAATAATCGCAAATTTGGAGTCATTAGATCAAAGCACAGATTTCCACCGGTCTAATGTCCATTCCTTGTGTTTCTTGGCCCAAACAAATCTCTTCTGCTTGTTACTTTTCCTTAGTAGTGGTGTCTTAGCAGCTATTTGACCACAAAGGCCTGATTCCTCTGAACAGTTGATGTAGAGATGTGTCCGCTACTGGAACTCTGTGTGGCATTTATCTGGGCTCTAATCTGAGCTGCTGTTAACTTGTGATTTCTGAGGCTGGTGAATGATAAATGTATCCTCAGCAGCAGAGGTGACTCTTGGTCTTCCTTTCCTGGGTGTCAGCCAGTTCTGTCATAGCGCTTGATAGTTTTTGCGACTGCACTTGGGGACTAACTCAGAGTTTTAGCAATTTTCCAGACTGACTGACCTTCAGTTCTTAAAGTAATGATTCTTTTTACTGATGTGATTGGTTCTTACCATAATAAGAATTCTAACAGCTGTCAAATAGGACTGTCAGCTGTGTACAGTGGCGGTCTTAGCCTGTTTGGTGCCCTGGGCGAACACCCCCACTGGCACCCCCCCACCCTGTTCCCCCGGTACCCTCCACCCCACACCCATTGTACATACATATAAAACACATTTTACTGTAAAAACTGTTGTTGGAACCATACTGAATTTAACCAGATAAACATAAACACACACACATAGATATATAGATATATATATGAAGAGAGAGAGAGTATGCATAGTATGCAAACGGCTTACAAACAGCCATCATAATTCATCAGACAATGAGAATAGGATAAATCAACAACTGACAATGACTAATTAATATTGTGCTGAACACAGTCCAAAAGATTCAGTAAGCTACATCAGTGTCCACTGTTTATTCTCATAGCCAAGTGGCTAACAAAAGTAAACTGACGTTTTCACTATCCCTACTAATTAATGTTATCTTGTTGTATCTCTGTTGTGATCAGTGCTATCCTCTATGCTGTTGAATGCTGTGGCAGCAGGTTGAGGGTCACAGATGCCAACAGACTAAATAAACTGATCCACAAGGCCAGTAATGTGTTGGGGGTGGAGCTGGACTTCCTTGGGGTGGTGTCTGAGAGGCAGATGTTGTCCAAGATAAGGACAATCATGGAAAATACCTCCCACCCACTCCATGACGCACTGGCTAGTCGCAGGAGCACGTTCAGTGAGAGACTGGGATTACCAAAAGCACCACTGACTGACACAGGAAATCATTTCTGCCTGTGGCCATTTCCCTGTACAACTCCTCCATCTAACACACTGTAAACACTGCAATAGTTACACCCTTTTTACACACGCTCTTTTCTACTCTGTAATATTCTTGTCAATGTTCTTGATATATATTTATAATCACCTCTGTTAATCCTTGATATTTATAATTGAGTGATCTATGTATATTGGTGCTATTTCTTAAATGTGGAAAATCTGTAACACAATGTATTGTTTGGAGTTTAGTCTGTTACTGTTACTATTTTTACCATTTCTTCTTGGAGCAACTGTAACCCACATAATTTCCTTAGGGGTTAATGAAGTGTTCTGATTCTGATTGTTTCAGGACACATGACCTGCCATTATCCAATGACACATCTGCTTTCCAGTATCTTTTGCTCGTTTCTTTTCTTCTTCTTTTCTCTTTTTTTCTAAACTGAGCACCTGATGGCTTTGAACTTTTCTTGTCCTCCAGTATGAACACACATCCCCCAACCCGAGAACCACCACAACATAACCTAATAGATCTACACTTTACTCTACACAATTATTCCATAATTTAGGAGCAACAATAGAAAAGGCCCTGTCACCTCTGAGTTTCCTCCTGGATCTTGGTACTTCCAGGATTCATCCCTACACGCCCAGTCGGTGTGTAGGGATGAAGAAGCTCAGAGAGGTAAGGGAGGGCAAGTCTGTGAAGAAATTTAAAAACAAACATAAGAATTTTAAAATGAACTCTAAAAGACATAGGCAACCAGTGCAATGAGGCCAGGACAGGGGTTGACCAACCTATAATCTGATCTCTTGGTGGCGCTGTCACTTGGTGTTCGCTCGCTCTGCAGTAGAGTATCACTTCCTGTTCCTGCTCAAACACAGTGGTGTTTCTGAGTAGCTTATTTGCTTAACAATTTAATTAACAACTTTTAAATACATTCTTCTTTCATAGTATAATCTTCACGTGCTTCATCCGAAGCACACTTTCTGTGTACTCACTACCTAATTTATAGCCAAAGTATTCACTCACTGTCTCTGTACTGTTTCGCTAGCTTAGCTTAGCTCGTAGCCGACTCGTTAGCACCATGGCTACTTCACCTGTCCCTCCTGCACTTTCTTGCTCATTGTGTCAGATGTTTAGTTACTCCTCGGCCTCCTTTAGCAGTAATGATATCTGTAACAAATGTAGCATATTTGCAGCTCTGGAGGCCAGGATTACTGAATTGGAGACTCGGCTTCGCACCCTTCATTCACCCGTAGCTAGCCAGGCCCCTGTAGCTGGTGCAGCCGAAGATAGCGTAGGCCCCGCTAGCTGTTCCCCGGCAGACCCCAAGCAGCTGGGGAAAGAGGGCGGCTGGGTCATGGTGAGGAGGAAGCATAGTCCTAAACAGAAGCCCCAGGTACACCACCAACCCGTTCATGTGTCTAACCGTTTTTCCCCACTCGGTGACACACCCGCCGGGGGTCAAACTCTGGTAATTGGTGATTCTGTTCTCAGACATGTGAAGCTAGAGACACCGGCAACCATAGTCAATTGTCTTCCAGGGGCCAGAGCAGGCGACATTGAAGGAAATTTAAAACTGCTGGCTAAGGGTAAACGTAAATTCAGTAAAATCATAATTCACGTCGGCAGTAATGACACCCGGTTACGCCAATCGGAGGTCACTAAAATCAATATTGAATCGATGTGCAACTTTGCTAAAACAATGTCGGACTCTGTAGTTTTCTCTGGTCCCCTCCCCAATCAGACCAGGAGTGACATGTTTAGCCGCATGTTCTCCTTAAATTGCTGGCTGTCTGAGTGGTGTCCCAGAAACGATGTGGGCTTCATAGATAATTGGCAAACCTTCTGGAGGAAACCTGGTCTTGTTAGGAGAGACGGCATCCATCCCACTTTGGATGGAGCAGCTCTCATTTCTAGAAATATGGACAAATTTATTAAACCCCCCAAAATATGACTATCCAGAGTTGGGACCAGGAAGCAGAGTTGCAGTCTTACACGCCTCTCTGCAGCTTCTCTCCTCCTGCTACCCCCCCAAAAACCCATCTCCATAGAGACTGTGTCAGCTTCCAAAAAGACAAAAAACAAACTAAAAACCAGCAACAGACAACTTAAACATAAACAATCAAAAAGAAAGAACAATACAGTATCCACATCTGAACCAAAGAGTAAAACAGTGAAATGTGGATTATTAAATATTAGGTCTCTCTCCTCCAAGTCTCTGTTAGTACATGACTTAATAATTGATCAACAAATTGATTTACTCTGCCTTACAGAAACCTGGTTGCAGCAGGATGATTATGTTAGTTTAAATGAATCAACACCCCCGAGTCATTCTAACTACCAGAAACCTCGAAGCACAGGCCGAGGGGGCGGTGTGGCAGCAATTTTTCACACCAGCCTATTAATTAATGAAAGACCAAGACAGACTTTTAATTCATTTGAAAGCCTGATGCTTAACATTGTCCACCCCAGCTGTGAAACTCAGAAACCAGTCTTACTTGTTATCATCTATCGTCCACCTGGGCCTTACACAGAGTTTCTGTCTGATTTCTCAGACTTTATATCTAATTTAGTTCTGAGCTCAAATAAAATAATTATTGTGGGTGATTTTAACATCCATGTAGATGCTAAAAATGACAGCCTCAACATGGCATTTAGTCTGTTATTAGACTCAATTGGCTTCTCTCAAAATGTAAAAGAACCCACCCACCACTTTAATCACACTCTAGATCTTGTTTTAACATATGGCATAGAAACTGAACATTTAACAGTGTTTCCTGAAAACCCTCTCCTGTCTGATCATTTCCTGATAACATTTACATTTACAATAATTGATTACACAGCAGTGGAGAGTCGATTTTATCAAAGTAGATATCTTTCTGAAAGCGCTGTAACTAAGTTTAAGAATATAATCCACCCACTGTTATCATCTTCAATGCCCTGTACCAACACAGAGCAGAGCAGCTATCTGAACGCTACCCCAACAGAGGTCGATTATCTTGTTAATAATTTCACCTCCTCACTACGTACGACTCTGGATACTGTAGCTCCAGTGAAAACTAAGGTCTCTAATCAGAAGTACCTGACTCCGTGGTATAATTCTCAAACACGTACCCTAAAGCAGATGACTCGTAATCTGGAGAGGAAATGGCGTGTCACAAATTTAGAGGATCATCATTTAGCCTGGAGAAATAGTTTGCTGCTTTATAAGAAAGCCCTCCGCAAAGCCAGAACATCTTACTATTCATCACTGATTGAAGAAAATAAGAACAACCCCAGGTTTCTCTTCAGCACTGTAGCCAGGCTGACAAAGAGTCAGAGCTCTGTTGAGCCAACCATCCCTTTAACGTTAACTAGTAATGACTTCATGAACTTCTTCACAAATAAAATTTTTATCATTAGAGAAAAAATTACCAGTAATCATCCCACAAATGTAATATTATCTACAGCTACTCTTAGTACCATTGATGTTAAGTTAGACTCTTTTTCTCTAATTGATCTTTCTGAGTTAACTTCAATAATTACTTCCTCCAAACCATCAACGTGTCTTTTAGACCCCATTCCTACAAAACTGCTCAAAGAAGTCCTGCCATTGATTAATTCTTCGATCTTAAATATGATCAACCTATCTCTAATAATCGGCTATGTACCACAGGCCTTCAAGCTGGCTGTGGTTAAACCTTTACTCAAAAAGCCATCTCTAGACCCAGCAGTCTTAGCTAATTATAGGCCAATCTCCAACCTTCCTTTCATATCAAAAATCCTTGAAAGAGTAGTTGTCAAACAGCTAACAGATCATCTGCAGAGGAATGGTTTATTTGAAGAGTTTCAGTCAGGTTTCAGAGCTCATCACAGCACAGAAACAGCTTTAGTGAAGGTTACAAATGATCTTCTTATGGCCTCTGACAGTGGACTCATCTCTGTGCTTGTCCTGCTAGACCTCAGTGCAGCGTTCGATACTGTCGACCATAATATCCTATTAGAGCGATTAGAACATGCTGTAGGTATTACAGGTACTGTGCTGCAGTGGTTTGTATCATATCTATCTAATAGACTCCAATTTGTGCATGTAAATGGAGAGTCCTCTTCACACACTGAGGTTAATTATGGAGTTCCACAGGGTTCAGTGCTAGGACCAATTCTGTTTACATTATACATGCTTCCCTTAGGCAGCATCATTAGAAGACATAGCATACATTTTCACTGCTATGCAGATGACACCCAGCTCTATCTGTCCATGAAGCCAGATAACACACACCAATTAGTTAAACTGCAGGAATGTCTTAAAGACATAAAGACCTGGATGGCCGCTAACTTTCTGCTTCTTAATTCAGATAAAACTGAGGTTATTGTACTCGGCCCTGAAAATCTTAGAAATATGGTATCTAACCAGATTCATACTCTGGATGGCATTACCTTGGCCTCCAGTAACGCTGTGAGGAACCTTGGAGTCATTTTTGACCAGGACATGTCCTTCAACGCACATATTAAACAAATATGTAAGACTGCTTTCTTCCATTTGCGCAACATCTCTAAAATTAGAAATATCCTGTCTCAGAGTGACGCTGAAAAACTAGTTCATGCATTTATTACTTCCAGGCTGGACTACTGTAATTCATTATTATTAGGATGTCCAAAAAACTCACTGAAAAGCCTTCAGCTAATCCAAAATGCTGCAGCAAGAGTACTGACAGGGACTAGAAGGAGAGAGCATATTTCTCCTGTTTTGGCTTCCCTTCATTGGCTTCCTGTTAAATCCAGAATTGAATTCAAAATCCTGCTCCTCACATACAAGGTCTTAAATAATCAGGCCCCATCTTATCTTAATGACCTTGTAGTACCATATCACCCTATTAGAGCACTTCGCTCTCGCTCTGCAGGCCTACTTGTTGTTCCTAGAGTATTTAAAAGTAGAATGGGAGGCAGAGCCTTCAGTTTTCAGGCCCCTCTTCTGTGGAACCAGCTTCCAGTTTGGATTCGGGAGACAGAAACTATCTCTACTTTTAAGATTAGGCTTAAAACTTTCCTTTTTGCTAAAGCATATAGTTAGGGCTGGACCAGGTGACCCTGAATCCTCCCTTAGTTATGCTGCAATAGACGTAGGCTGCCGGGGGATTCCCAAGATGCATTGAGTTTTTCCTTTCCAGTCACCTTTCTCACTCACTATGTATTAATAGACCTCTCTGCATTGAATCATATCTGTTATTAATCTCTGTCTCTCTTCCACAGCATGTCTTTTATCCTGTCTTCCTTCTCTCACCCCAACCGGTCGCAGCAGATGGCCGCCCCTCCCTGAGCCTGGTTCTGCCGGAGGTTTCTTCCTGTTAAAAGGGAGTTTTTCCTTCCCACTGTCGCCAAAGTGCTTGCTCATAGGGGGTCATATGATTGTTGGGTTTTTCTCTGTATCTATGAAGCGCCTTGAGGCGACTTTTGTTGTGATTTGGCGCTATATAAATAAAATTGAATTGAATTGAATTGAATTGTATAACAGCAAAACATGTGCAAGTAAGGGAAAAAGAGTTTAAGGTTGTTATGTTCTGCTGTTCACAATTAAACACGTATCCACGTCCTTCCTTCCTGATCATTTCTACGAGTCTAACAAAGAGTATCACAAAAAACATTTCAGGTGCCTACATCAAGCAGCGCATTGAGAGGTAGGGGTGGGGGAAAAAAATCGATACTGTGTAGTATCGTGATATTTTGTTTGCTAATAATGTATCGATACAGGGACAGCAGAAATCGATATTTTGTTACAAAAAAGGTTTTTGTGCTCTGACTTCAGCGCATGTTGATCCTTTTTCTGAGCAAGAATCCTGACATTCCTTCACTGTCCAAATGTGTTTAACTTTTTTTTGGCAGCAATAAACATGACAGTTTACTTATTTTAATTTAAGACATGTCTTATTTTAATTAAGTTTAAAACTTTTTTATTTAATGTAAAATTATATTTTGTTTTAATTTACTTTCAAATTCTTCAGTTGCTGAAGGGGCTGCATAGTTTTCATAAATTGCATAGTTCAGAATAGCTATAATTGTACCAGATGGTTGCATTCAGTTAAGTTGGACTAGACTGTAATACAAACCGTTCAGTTTGTCAACAATAAAACTGACTGAAATGAGAGAAAGACTGAGTGCGAGACTTTGATATTAGATAAAATGAATATTGATAAAGTTTACCTTTATGTACAGAATCTGAATATAACAAAATATTTTATAAAATTGCAATAATATCGTATTGTGCGTTAAGTATTGTGATAATATCGTATCGTGGGATGTATGGTGATTCCCACCTCTATTGAGAGGAGGTCAAGGGTTTGCAGCGCTGTCAACAAAGCTACTTGGCTGGCTACTTTGAGGAATTTTAAAATATAAGGCATATTTAGAGTTATTTATCAATTTGTTCTTTGCTACATAATTCCATATACTGTCATGGTCCTGGGTCAGTGACCCAGTGTTTTTGGTTATGTACTTTTACTTTTGATAGTTTTGTATTTTCTAGGGTTTAGTGGTGTTCCCTCTGGTTGGTGTCTTCCCTGCTTGTGCATTCCCTTAGTGTAGTAGGTCTCTGTGTTTAGTCCGCGTCTCTGAGTCTGTGTCATTACGTGTATGTGTTTCCTGTTTTACTTTGAAGGGCTCTGTCTTATGTCAGTGTGTTCTGTTTACGTTTCCCCTGCCTCGTCAGTTGTCATGTATTCCAGGTGTGTTCCCCTCCTGTTTCCCATCCCCTGATTCCTGGCGTGTGTATTTATAGTGTGTGTTACCTCGTCCTCGTTGCTGGTTTGTCTGTGTTGTTTCCCCTCGGTCTCCCTGCGTCTCTCCGTATGTATTTCCCCGGACCTCCCTGCATCTTCGTTTCTGTTTTGTTAGTTTTACCCAGTTTAGGTTCTAGTTTTATGTTCCCAGTGCCATTGTTGTTTGTATTTCCTTTTGTTTAATAAATACTCACCTGCACCTGAGCTGCCGCATTTTGGGTCCTAATATATTCCACACGCCTGCCACACCGGACGTGACAGTACGAACCAGCCACCATGGACCCAGCGGCAGTAAATCCGTCCGAGGAGGAATGTGGAGATTCTCCTCGGGCTTTGGCTAGAGAACCCTCCGGAGGAGCTTCGCCGCAGCGTGGAAAGCCGGCTATAACGGCTCTTTTCTGGCCTACCATGGCTTCTGAAGTCGCTTCCTCCGACCATGGAGGCTTTTCTCCGGCACACACCTCACCTTCTCTCAGCCACTCCTGCCTCGCTGCCCGACTCACCGGATGTGATCTTGCCCGGCCCGTCGGACATTCGGACTTCCAATTCGCCGGCTGTGGTGAGTGAGGACTCTTTTCCATTTTCGGACTGTGTGACTATTCATTCAGGGGCTGTGTTCTGTGCGGCAGATGATTATGTGAACAGCTTATCGCCTGCTCAGCAGCCGCTCTCAGCTCAGTTAGCTGCCCAGCAGCCGCTCTCAGCTCAGCTAGCTGCCCAGCAGCCACTCTCAGCTCTGTCACCAGTGTCAGCAGCTCAATCGCTCTCCACTCAGTCTCCTGTTCCCCCAGGGACACCTGTAGTTCAGTCTCCAGTGTCTCCAGTGCCACTTTCAGTTCAGTCTCCAGTGTCTCCAGTGTCACCCTCATTTCAGTCTCCAGTGTCACTTTCAGTTCAGTCTCCAGAGCCTCCAGTATCACTTTCAGTTCAGTCTCCAGTGTCTCCAGTGTCACCCTCATTTCAGTCTCCAGTGTCACTTTCAGTTCAGTCTCCAGAGCCTCCAGTATCACTTTCAGTTCAGTCTCCAGAGCCTCCAGTGTCACTTTCAGTTCAGTCTCCAGAGCCTCCAGTATCACTTTCAGTTCAGTCTCCAGTGCCTCCAGTGTCACTTTCAGTTCAGTCCCCAGCGCCTCCAGTGTCGCCTGTAGTTCACGCTGCAGCGCCTCCAGTGTTGCCTGTAGTTCAGGCCCCTGCGCCTCCAGTGTCGCCTGTAGTTCACGCTCCAGCGCCTCCAGTGTCGCCTGTAGTTCAGGCCCCTGCGCCTCCAGTGTCGCCTGTAGTTCAGGCCCCTGCGCCTCCAGTGTCGCCTGTAGTCCAGTCCCCTGCGCCTCCAGTGTCGCCTGTAGTCCAGGCCCCTGCGCCTCCAGTGTCGCCTTTAGTCCAGGCCCCTGCGCCTCCAGTGTCGCCTGTAGTCCAGGCCCCTGCGCCTCCAGTGTCGCCTGTAGTCCAGGCCCCTGCGCCTCCAGTGTCGCCTTTAGTCCAGGCCCCTGCGCCTCCAGTGTCGCCTTTAGTCCAGGCCCCTGCGCCTCCAGTGTCGCCTGTAGTTCAGGTTCCAGTATCGCCAGTTTCACTCATTCACTCCATGCAGGGAGAATGACTTATTTCTACTCAAGATGTTTTTCATGGTTTAGCCGCCATTGGCACAGTTTGCCACTCCAGGGATTCCCCAGAGGCTAGGTCTCAGTCCCCAGCTGATTCTGGACCCCTGAAGTTTAAGCAGCCACCTGAGAACTGCACCATGTCAGCGTTGCCTGGGCAGAGCCAGAGCTCAGTGCATTGCCAGTCGCCTTTATGTCAGCTAGTGGACTCCATGCCTGCTGGCTTTGTGATGGCTTCTGCTGGGTGGTCCATGGGACCGCTCCGGCCTTCGTCTCGTGTCTCCGCTGGAGGGTCCGAGGGACTCCGGCTTCCACACCGTCGCCTGCAGCGCCACCGTCTCCGGCTGGAGCGCCCTCATCATCCTCGCCTGCAGCGCCCTCATCATCCTCGCCTGCAGCGCCCTCATCGTCTCCTGTCTCCGCTGGAGGGTCCGAGGGACCGCTCCGGCGCCACCGTCTCCGCCTTCCACGCCGCCACCTGCAGCGCCACCGTCTCTGGCTGGAGCGCCGTCGCCTGCAGCGCCCTCATCATCCTCGCCTGCAGCGTCCTCATCATCCTCGCCAGCTGCAGCCTCATCATCCACGCCAGCTGCAGCCTCATCATCCACGCCAGCTGCAGCTTCTGCTTCGCCTGGCCCGGCCTCCGAGTCTTCATCCTTGTCTGGTCCAGCCTCAGTGTCTTCAGTCTCGTCTGGTCCAGCCTCAGTGTCTTCAGTTTCGTCTGGTCCAGCCTCCGTGCCTTCACCCTCGCCTGGTCCAGCTTCTGCCTCTGGGTCTGCAGTTAACTGGCCACGTTCCAGGCTATTGGTCGGGCGCCATGGCCGTCGTGGGCGGCCTCCAGACCCCCTTCGCCTGAGTCGCCGCCATTGCCGTCCGCACAGTCGGCCCCCTGAACTGCTTCCACATCGCCGCCGTTGCCGTCCGCACGGTCGGCCCCCTGAACTGCTTCCTCATCGCCGCCGTTGCTGTCCACACGGTCGGCCCCCTGAACTGCCTGCTCATCGCCGCCGTTGCCGTCCGCACGGTCGGCCCCCTGAACTGTTCCCACATTGCCGCCGTTGCCGTCCGCACGGTCGGCCCCGTGAACGGTCTGGACTCCTGTGTTGTCGGCCCCCGGGCCGGCCCCCTGAAGTGTTCTGTTTTGAACTTTGTTTTCTTGAGTTCTGGTGTGTGTGTGTGTGTGTGTTTTTTTTGGGTTTTTTCCCTTTCTGATTTTGGACTCGTGTTTTGTTTTTTGTTTTGACTATCTAGTGCTCCTGTTTTTGTTTTGCCCCAAGCCCTCCTTCCTGGACCCCCACCGCCCGCCCTGGTCAGGTTGTTTGCTGTTTTTTCTGGATGTTTTTGTTGAGCTGTCTGGAGCCAGCCCTTGAGGGGGGGGGGGGGGGTGGGGGGGGGGGGGGGGTACTGTCATGGTCCTGGGTCGGTGACCCAGTGTTTTTGGTTATGTACTTTTACTTTTGATAGTTTTGTATTTTCTAGGGTTTAGTGGTGTTCCCTCTGGTTGGTGTCTTCCCTGCTTGTGCATTCCCTTAGTGTAGTAGGTCTCTGTGTTTAGTCCGCGTCTCTGTTTCTGTGTCATTACGTGTATGTGTTTCCTGTTTTACTTTGAAGGGCTCTGTCTTATGTCAGTGTGTTCTGTTTACGTTTCCCCTGCCTCGTCAGTTGTCATGTATTCCAGGTGTGTTCCCCTCCTGTTTCCCATCCTCTGATTCCTGGAGTGTGTATTTATAGTGTTTGTTAACTCGTCCTCGTTGCTGGTTCGTCTGTGTTGTTTCCCCTCGGTCTCCCTGCGTCTCTCCGTGTGTATTTCCCCAGACCTCCCTGCATCTTCGTTTCGTTTGTTTTGTTAGTTTTACCCAGTTTAGGTTCTAGTTTTATGTTCCCAGTGCCATTGTTGTTTGTATTTCCTTTTGTTTAATAAATACTCACCTGCACCTGAGCTGCCGCATTTTGGGTCCTAATATATTCCACACGTCTGCCACACCAGACGTGACATATACATTGCTTCATATATTTGATGTCTTCAGTATGTATCTACAGTATAGAAAGTAGCAAAAATAAAGAAAAATCTTTAAATAAGAAGGTGTGTCCGGACTGGACTTTTGCCCGGTAGTGTATATCCCTTCCTTGAGAGCAGTGTGATGTGATGTGAAAGAAATAAAAGCTTGTTTGCAGTTATTTCTGCCAAGGGTGGCATAGGATAGGACAGAGGTGTAAATAATCAGGATATTCACAAGGGGGAGGCAAGACTCAAAGCAAGACAGCAGAATAACAATAAACTCATTAACACTAAACAGTAACTAAACAGTAGCCTAAATCAATAACAAATAAAAGTCAAAAATACTAAAATATAAAAAAAAAATTTGAGTATTACATATCAGTCTTCAACCTAAAATGTACATAATGTAATAATGTATTACTGCTCTGTCCTCTGCTACTAATGTATAACACAGATGATTGATATCAACAGTCTTGTTGACTCTGTCAGTGCCCTGACTGTGTGTTATAAATCCTTCATATCTAACAAAAATAATGAATGTATAAATGCATTTTTTTACAGTCAGTGTTGAGGGAATTTCCAACTTATTGGTTAAAAGTAACACACTCAAAGACAAGATAATGATCTACACCAACACTAGATTTTACAAAATAAAAAGACCAACCATATATTTGTGTTCAAGTTTTAGTAGAAAATAATAAAAATAAGAAGAGGATACTGAAAGCATTCATATATGTATATCCATCCATCCATCCATTCGCTTCCGCTTATCCTTTTCAGGGTCGCGGGGGGCGCTGGAGCCTATCCCAGCTGTCATAGGGCGAGAGGCGGGATACACCCTGGACAGGTCGCCAGTCTGTCGCAGGGCATATATGTGTGTATATATATATATATATATATATATATATATATATATATATATTCAAAATGGGAGACGCCCCCAAGGGTGGTGGAGAATGACCGAGCTAAGATCCTGTGGGACTTCCAGATACAGACGGACAAAATGGTGGTGGCTAACCAACCGAACATAGTGATGGTAGACAAACAGAAGAAGACGCCGTAGTGATCGATGTAGCGGTCCCGAATGACAGCAACATCAGAAAGAAGGAACACGAGAAGCTGGAGAAATACCAAGGGCTCAGAGAAGAGCTCGAGAGGATGTGGAGAGTGAAGGTAACGGTGGTCCCCGTAGTAATCGGAGCACTAGGTGCGGTGACTCCCAAGCAAGGCGAGTGCTCCAGCAGATCCCGGGAACAACATTGGAGATCTCTGTCCAGAAGAGCGCAGTCCTGGGAACAGCTAAGATACAGCGCAGGACCCTCAAGCTCCCAGGCCTCTGGTAGAGGACCCGAGCTTGAAGGATAAACCGCCTGCAGGGGCGTGCTGGGTGTTTATTTATATATATATATATATATGGTGGATTAATTCACGTTGAAGCGTTAATTTTGACAGCACTAGTATATTTACATAGTGTTAAATATATGCTAATAATTATCATTTTTACACATCAACACAAATCCTTATGCTCACGAAGATACAATCATTATTTAAGTTGTTTAGATTTATGAAAATAAGATCAAAAAACAAGAAAGCATCTTCTAAGCAACTGTCATAGTGATTGTGCTGTAGAAACAAGTGCAGGTGAAAATGGAGGGTACAAAGCTACAAGCGCCACTGCCTGTTAATGCCTTTGTTACCTGCTGTAGATCAACCTATAGTTGCTGAGCTGGAGTCAACATGCACTCCACTACATAATTCTGGATTGGCTAGCTTTTTGTTAGCATTCTGTCTGTGTACATGTTTTCAAACAGCTGAAGTTGTGGTAGCAATATTGTGGCGAGCTCAGACAAGGAGGAGACGGAGGTATCGTTTGGTCTTGCTTCCCCTGAGCTAGCAAGGGAGCACAGCCGTTTATTTACATTCGCAGCAAACACTGCCGCTAGCTAACTGCTCAGCGCGGCAACAACAACAACACAGGGCGCCCTCTGACCCCGGAAGGACACACCGTCGCAGCGAGAGGGCGTCACCTGTCACTATGGCAACATAAACAAAACATAACTGTACAAACAGAACCCCGAACAGCCCTGACCCACTACATAGCCCCCACCTAAGGGGTCAGTCGTCCCCGACGACCCCATTACCCCACACAAAGTCCTGCAAATGTCCAGGTGCCTTCTTTTGGCGCACCGGCCGGTCACGACCGGCGGGGGAAAAGTCACTTGGGTCAGAACATGGGGTGCCACCATCATCCCCTGCTCCGGCGTCTGCTGGAGCGAGCGGTCGGTACGGTGAGAGCCTGTCCCGGTGCAACACCACCATGCGCCCCGGGCCCGGCATGCGGATACGGTACACCACGTCTGTTAGCCGCTCCACGACCTCTGCCGGCCCTTGCCAGTGACTGCAGAGTTTGGGGGACACTCCTCTCTTGCGAACCGGGCAGTACACCCAAACCTTGTCGCCAGGCATGAAAACCCCCCCTCGGCACTTGGTGTCGTAGGCTCTTTTCTGTCGTACTTCGGCGCTGGCCTGGGCCTGGCGGGTGTAGCCATGAACCACCTGCAGCCGCTCCCTGAGCCTCCTGTAGTAGTCCATCTCTGGCCCACCATCAATCTCCGGCTCGGGGGGGGACCCGAACACCAGATCCACAGGCGTCCGGAGCTCCCGTCCAAACATCAGAGCGGCAGGTGTGCACTGGCTGGACTACTGCACCGCAGTCCGATACGACCAAAGGACCAGGGGCAGATGTCGGTCCCAATCTCGCTGGTGGCGGCTGGTGAGAATGGCGAGCTGGGTGGCCAGCGTGCGGTTGAAGCGCTCAACCAAGCCATCGCTTTGTGCCACAGCATTTTGTGGAGCGGTGTGGTTCTCGTCTTCTCCACCCCCAGTCGCCGGCAGATCTCTCCGAAGACCTTCGATTCAAAGTTACGCCCCTGGTCACTGTGGAGCTCAGCCGGGACCCCAAAACGGATGAACATCTCCTCCACCAGCTTCTCGGCCGTCGTCGTTGCGCTCTGGTCCGGCACCGCGTAGGCCTCTGGCCACTTCGTGAAATAGTCCATAGCCACCAACACATACCGGTTCCCTGACTCTGTGACGGGGAAAGGCCCTAGAACGTCCACTCCCACTCTTTCCATTGGGGCCCCCACCAGGTACTGCTGAAGGGGGGCAGTGGAGCGTTGAGTTGGGCCCTTCTGTGCCGTGCAGGTGTCACAGCAGTGCACATGGAGTTCCACATCCCGTCGACAGCCAGGCCAGTAGAACCGTCCCCTATGGCGTTCCCATAGTGTCCTGCCCCCACCGAGCCATGGACCAGCTCAAGCACCTGCGACCGCAGCGACCGAGGCACCAACAGCTGCAAGAGATCTCTGCCCTGACCGGGGGCCCGCCATCTCCGGTACAGGAGGCCGTCGTGGGTCTCCAGATTGTTGTGCTGGGAGTAGTAGGCCTTCACCTCGGGCTCCTGTCCCGACACCCCCGTCCAGGCGGGGCGTTGCGCCGCCTCCAGCCAGGCCCCCACCTGAACCAACGTCGCGTCGGCCTCCTGCTCCCGTTTCAGCTGCTGCGTTGTCAATGGGAGCCACCCCCCTCCGCCGGCTGTGGCCTGAGCAGTAGCCACCCCCAGCACCTCCTGGGCCCGCTCTTCCTGTCGCAGGCAGTAGCGGCACTCGACGGCTACGCAGGGCCGTCTGGAGAGGGCATCAGCGTTGCCATGCTGTCGACCTGGCCGATGCTGGATCTCGAAGTCATAGCCCTGAAGGACCTCCAGCCAGCGGGCCACCTGCCCTTCTGGGTGTTTGAAGTTCAGGAGCCAAGTCAGAGATGCATGGTCAGTGCGCAGGAGGAACCGGCAGCCGTGCAGATATGGCTTGAAGTGCCGCACCGCTAGCACTACGGCCAGCAGCTCCCGCCGGGTCACGCAGTAGTTCCTCTCGGCTCGCCCCAAGGCACGACTGAAGTACGCCACCACCCGTTCTCCAGTCTCGTCCTGCTGGGAAAGGACCGCCCCGACCCCTACATTGCTAGCATCAGTGTCCACAATGAAAGGTTGCCGGGCGTCGGGGTAGGCCAGGACTGGGGCTCTGGTGAGGGCCTCCTTCAGCTGTTCAAAAGCCGCAGCACAGGCATCCCCCCAGCCAAACAGCTGTCCCTTGTCAGTCAGGCGGTGGAGGGGGCTGGCCATTGTCGCGAACCCTTTGATGAACCGACGGTAGTAGGAGGCTAGGCACAGGAAGCTCCGCAGTTCTTGGACGTTCGAGGGAGTCGGCCAGTCCCGGACCGCAGCCACTTTTGCGGGGTCAGTGGCGACACCTCGAGCGCTGATCACATGGCCCAAGAACGTGGTCTCTCTCGCCAACAGGCGGCATTTCGCGGGGTTGAGCCGCAGCCCAGCTCGTCGGATGGCACTCAAGACCTCGCTCAGGTGAGACAGTGCACTGTCGAAGTCGCCACCGTGCACCAACAGGTCATCCAGGTACACAACGCAGCGGCTACGAGGTATATCCACGAGCACCCTCTCCATCAGCCTCTCAAACGTCGCTGGCGCATTGAAGAGACCAAATGGCATGACCCTGAACTGCCACAGCCCCTGTCCAATGGTGAATGCAGTCTTAGGCCTTGCGTCGGGGGCTAGCTCCACCTGCCACTAACCGCTGCGTAGGTCGAGGGAGCTGAACCAACTGGAGCCGGTAACGTAATCTAGGGCCTCGTCGATCCGCGGCAGCGGGTACGAGTCCTTCTTGGTGACTGCATTGAGACGGCGAAAGTCCACGCAGAACCTCGGGCTGCCATCCTTCTTCCCCACCAGAACCACGGGTGCCGCCCATGGGCTATTGGACGGCTCGATCACCCCAGCCGCAGCCATCTCACGGATCTTCTCTTCCGCTACCTGCCGTTTCGAGAGGGGCAGCCGGTGTGGGCGCAGACGGATAGGCTGAGCAGAGCCGGTGTCGATGGTGTGCTGGACCAGACTCGTCTGCCTGCAGTCTTTGTCACTGGCGGCAAAGATGTCCACATTCTCGTCCAGGAGGCACCTCAACCGCTGGCGCTGGTCGACGTTGAGGCCTACGCTGCTGCGCTGCCAAAGGTCATCAACAGCCTCGATGGTCTCGGTCGAAGGAGGTTTGTCAGGCTGAGAGGCTGAGGCTGAGGCGAGTGGAGATGACCCGGAGCCACCGGCATTTGAAATCTGCTGAGCGGCAGCTGCCCGACGCCTGTCTCGTCTGGTCCCTGCTCCCTGCTTTTGGCCGCGCTGGAGAGCAAAAGTCTCTGCGCCAAGAGTGATAGCCAGCTTTGCGGTGTCGACGCAGGCCCCCCAGCGGCTCAGCAGATCCAGGCCAATGATGCACTGGTCTTGAATGTCGGCGAGCCAGAAGTCGTGCACCAGCTCTAGATCCTTCACTCGGATCCGCAACGTTTTAAGTCGTTTTAAGTGTGTTTGGTAGTTACAGAAATAGTTTTTCTACCTTGTAGCTGATTTACTCTTGAATGGAGTGGTAGTAAATGTGTTGATGTACCATAAACTTTTAGTGAATTCACTGATACACTTTATTTGAAAACTTTACAGAATTTGTGAAATGTGAACAATGTTCATTCAAAATCAAAATACTTTTTCATAGTTAAATCAAACAATATAACTTTAAACAGTGCGTTTTTTAATGTGGTGTACGTCCAAAAGCATAATGGATTCATTTCAAATAGTAATCCATGTAAGTGAACCTCCTTAAAATCAAAAAGTTTTGGGGATTTCTGCTGTGATTAATGCACTGGTGTTTTCCTCTTTTGAAATCTCAACTATGAAAATACATGAAGAACTAAACCAAGTTTTTTTGTAGATTGTTAGTGAGTTTCCCCATTTTCATTTGTTAGAGTCACAAATGCTTTTGTTTTGAAAGCAACTGAACACAAACATTTGTAGTACTCATAGTAACTAGCACATTTGGCACACTAGGACAACTACATTTCTAGCACTTCACCTGTAACCATGCCTCCTTATACTTTTCTGCTTTAGTGTCTTGAAAAGCACAAAATAATTAACAAATCCCCCAAAATGATCTGATCTTCTGCAAGTCTTTTGCACACTCTCAATATATCCCAAAAAAGGCACGGATCTCACATTTCTCAGCTTAATCTAAGTGCTTATTTCCCCCGTGCACTAAATAGATGGGACTATGATGTTCTTTGAGATTGTATTGATAGGAAAATGAAACTGTCACTCAGGTACAAAAAAAAAAAAAAAAAAACATAGCGGTTGCGACAGTTAATCATGTGAGCACATGATTAACCAAAGGTTGAAAAGCTGTATGGCGTGGCTGTTATACCGGCAGGTATAGCTAAGTATTCAGTGTGCCAAAAAGGGTGTGTTAAATGATGATATCTGCTTATCTCAAACTAAGTGCTTATTTCCCCCGTGCACTAAATAGATGGGGATACGATGTTCTTTGAGATTGTATTGATAGGAAAATGAAACTGTCACTCAGGTCAAAAAAACAAAGCAGTTGTGACAGTTAATCATGTGAGTACATGATTAACCAAAGGTTGAAAAGCTGAATGGGGTGGCTGTTATACCGGCAGGTATAGCTAAGTATTCAGTGTGTCAAAAAGGGTGTGTTAAATGATGATATCTGCATATCTCAAACTTAGCAAACAGTTTGACAGGTTTTAGAGCAAAACTAATCAGTGATTTATTTTTCACTGTGATGATGCCCCCACATAATCTTTCATGAAAGACATAACAAATATCAAAGTCTATTGTTATTTGACATTTTTACAAAGGTAAAAAAAATAATTAATCTAAATATTTAGATAACGTTAGTCAATACAGTGCAGGGTTTTACTCATTTATCATTCAAGAACAAGTACACCCGGAGAGGTGTAAAAGAGATCGACAATACATCTGCTAATGAGTCCCAACTTAGCCACCTGGCAGTTTCTGTGTAGAATTACTCCCCAAAGATTTGTGTCATCATACTAAGTCTCAGCTTCAAAAATGCCTCTGAAAGCCTCTTTGAAATTGGAAGACTCAGCCACAGTAAAAAACAAAAAACAAATATACATTTAGCACTCATTTAATGGCTTTCTCAGAATGCAACTTTCTTAAGCTCCCTTCCTCAAACTCAAACAAAATATAATTCATCCACGTACCAACCAATCCCGCTGCCCCACAATGTATTATACCTTGGATCCCTCAGTGCAAAACATAAATAAGTCTCACAGGACAAAGCAGTAGTGATGTAGCTCACCAGAAAACCTGTGAGAAAAGCTTCAAACCCTTCCAAAAATATAGCTGCAGCAGGTGAAGATTTAAACTGTTGCAGGATGTTGCTTATGCTTACTTACACTTAGCTGTCAGTTTGTAGGGTTTTTTTTTTCTTTTTTTCTGTGGATCTCAGTGCAGCTTTCATTGCTCTAATAGAATTCCTTGATTTCCTAAAAGCTGATTTATTGCCACAGTGTCCCCTGGGCCCTGTCTTTAGTTAAGTCATTTTATCATAATTATACTCGAACTGGAGTCCCAAAAGCACACAGGCTAAGGCTAAGAACAGATTTACAGTTTTTATCAACAAAACTGAATGAGTCGAATGATCAAATGAGCCCCTATGCAGCCAAGGTAGAGGATTAATCAGTGAAGCGGTGATTGGTAGGGAGAATTCCTTTCAGATGTCAAACTGAACAGGGAATCTGATGTAGAATTGTCTTTTTCCAAGGGATGAATCAAGAGGAGATCTAATATAAAATCTAAAAATGTTATGAATCAAGAGGAGGTAACAGCTGAAACACCAAGGGTTTTCTAAGACGGAGGACAAGAGAGGAACAAGTGCAGGAATATTTTAACTGGAGTGAAAGTCTTGATGTGCTGCTAGCTGTGAAAATGGTCTGCGTGATCAGCTGTACAATCTGACAGTTTGTCAGTCTGACTGTAGAAACAGTCCTTAAATACACAGAGGGTAATGAGCTGATCAAAAGCAGGGTTGTTGGGAACATATCGGGAGCAGAAACAGGACCTCAAACGCATGTGAATCTTGTTTTCCTGTAAATGTGGTTTGTTTACAGGAAAGAGAAACAAGCAGTGAGTAAAGTTTTTCATGAAATGAAAGAATGCCACGCACAGCATATGGTATACGCATTATCCCACTTTTTACACTGTCAGTGTCAGTCTGTTTTACTGCTTAAAGTATGGACACATTTTTTTTAGTAAACAGAAATTGTTTTCCAATTTCTGCATCTCATGCAATATACTGTACATTCAACAACTTTTTTCCTTTATGCACCATCCCCAGCTGTCATCCAAAGCAATTTACATATTATGCAAAAGGTGAACAGAATTATTTGTGCACATTTGAAATATTTAAAAGTTTGAGGGGGTTTTTGTACACTTTTTTCCTCCAGCTGTCATCTTGGCATCTTCGTGTGAAACAGGCAAAAATCTGCGAAACAAAAATGAAAGCCTGAGATAGCTAAGTGTTAATGCCTCTGCACACAGACCACACTGCAGCACACCCAACAGCACACACACACGCATGCAAACACACAAAGAAATCTATTTACTTTCCACTCCTTACATTTACAAACCATGCTTATTGCACTTACGTTTTAGAGTTATTATTTTACATCACTATAACCGTTCAGACATCAAACCAGTTTGAGCCGAAACAGTAACATATTAAAGGCAGTCCTGCTCATGTACTAATCACCAGGGCATGTCACGTAAAAAGAGATAAAAGAAAAAAACTGCGCTGTAGTCAGTGGGCCGATGTTTTTTTTTTTTCTTTTTTCACCACAGCACTGGAACAACTGCACGTGTCCATATGTTGCAGTTGCAGTACTTTAGCATCTAGCTAGCTTTCATTTTATAAGTGAGTTTTTAATAGTACAGCATATAAAGTGTGAAGTGGTATTCAGCAACAAGCCACATTTCCTGTGTCCGTGTTTTCACGACACATGTATAGCTGTCCACGGTTGCCGCAACCTGGTACTTGTAACATCTTCTGGCATTACCCCAGAGGGCACATTTTATGCAGAAAGTTAATGTCTTCTTAGAGAAAATCAGGATTGATGTAGCCAGGGTAAATAAAGAATTTGATCCAGAAATTTCACACACTGAAAAGAAACTGAGAAGAAGGCCTTTATTAGGCTTTCATTGAATTCCTCTGGGAATAATTTCTCTGTAATTTCTCTCATTCAATACTTGAGTACTGTGTCTCAATAATTTTGAATAGGACTGCCCTTTTACCTGCTTGACATAAAATAGTTTTTTACTATGACTATGACTTAAACTGTCAGATGTGTTAATATACTGACAGCATCCAGTGACATAATTTGAGAAATATAAACACTATTTATTGCAAATAATACAAAATAAAGACACTATACTTCTTTTCTGCTCTGCCAGTCATCTTAAACAATAGACCTCTTTACAGGCAGACATGTTGACTTTGCATATTTGCAAAAGCGCAGGTGCATTAACAATGCACCTTTTACATCCTGGTAAACCATGAAGCTAATAGGGGTTCAGTATGTTGCTCCCGTTCACCGGAAAGGAGACATGTCTATGCAAAAACACCTCTCCTCTCATGCAGGTGCACTTGGCCTCAACCCCTCCTTGCTGCTCTGTTCTGTTTAGCTGTCCTGCAGCACTGAGCAGACTCTCAGTGTAGGCTAGAGTGAGTGAGAAAACAGAGTAATGTGTAGAAGTACGTAGCAAAAGAAGAAGAAAGAAGGAAGGAAATCCCTCAGTTACTTTAGCAGACGGATCAGCTATAGACTATATTCACATGTTGAAATAACATATTTAGCCCACTGAATAAATAAAAAGACAAAAGAAGTTGACCCAAAGTGCTTTGAAGACATGGATTAGATCCATCCATCCATTTTCTATTGCTTATGGGGTTTCAGGTTGTGGAGGCAAGAGTCTAATCAGAGAACAAAACGTAATCTAAGTCAACAAAAATAACTAGTTTAACAATTTACTGGGTTCTGAAAAGTGGGTTTCTTAAACCAAAAAAATAAATAAACAGCTCATTGCTTAATCTTCCCAAAAGTGTAGAGCTAAACATTTTCTTACACTCATCTCAAAATTAGTCAATAATAGAGCCCTCTAGGTTATCAGTGGTGAGGGATATTTATTTTTGTTCCTTTTATTATATATGTTGTCTCAGCCCAGTGTAGTCAATACATTGCATATTTCATCATCTTACTAGTTTCACCCAATAAAAATTAGTTATGTCACTTTTTGTGACTAGTTCCTTTGTGTCATAATTGATGTAAGCTGGTGGTCTCTGGACTCTAGTTCAGGCAACTGCATAGAGAATGTCTTTACAGGAGGAAAGGGGGGGGGGGATAAATGAAATAGTCACCACCACAGGGCTTAAATACACAGGCAGGACAACAAGAGCATATGGAGCAGGTGAGAACACAGCTGGGACAAATCAGAAATAACAAGACAAAGGAAGCAAAGTAGAATACGCAGACAAAGGACAAGAACTGTCAAAGTAAAACTGGGGGAACGAGGGAACATGAAGCACAGAGACAAAAGTAACAAGAGGTGGGACACAGGGAATACATAAAGACAGAAAACCAAGATTAAGCATACAATACACGGATAACAGAATTAAACATTGACCAAGAACACAGGGGAGGCACAGAAGCAGTGTAGAAACTTAGAAACCAGGAATTTTAAATATATTACTGTGGGACTCATTTAATGGGTGGACACAGATGAATGTATTGTAATCCAGTCTGTAAGTGATGGCGTGATGAATCCTGCTTCCTGGACCAAACTACTCCGCATTTAATAAGGCGTTAGTGGTTTTTTTTTTACATGTTTTAATGCTTTGTATCTTGTTCTGTTTAATCTCAACAAGCCCATAAAAACAGTCAGTGATCACTGTCGGCCTCTCTTGGTTTTTATTACCGCTAATCATTTTAAAGCTCAGTTTTTAAACCCTTGTAACTACAGCCCAGCCCATGCAGCAGTGTATTAATGACTAACCTCGTATTGTGAATGGATTATCTCGGTGGTTCTCCTGACTGAAGTTCGGTTCGTTTACACCATCCTGCCATCCGATTGCATTTGTCCTGAACCTTCGGGAACCCTCATGTTAACTTTTATTGAGCGGAAAAAAGTTAGCATTCATCCTCCAGTTTAAATTATGCTAACATAGCTGTGCCGCTAATGATCACGTAGCACGTCATTATATACTAGCTAGTCAAACTTCAGTAACCCTACAAATGTCACTGCTGTTTATTTTTCTGTCTTCATTTATGTCGGAAATGATAGTAGAACTGTACGTTTGAATTTGTTTCAGAAATCTCTCAGTCAGAACATGCTGTGTTGTATGTTTAGGTGGAAACTAGCGAGCTAACTTCCTACTAACTTCTAACTCCGTTAAATTTCATAAATTCAGTTTTCATGGATGCCCGGGTGGTAAACTTAATTGTTATACCTGGTAGAGCAACAGCGCTGATCATTTTGTTACAGATGAAAGGATTTAGACAGTTTTTAACTCTCAGTAAAGCCGCAGTGATTGTGTGACTTAGGGACCTGCAGCGGAGTTTGGGCCCAGGCCCATTCCTATGAATGTGTTTTCAATGCATTGTCACAGGACGTCAGAGTGAAACAAGAAATAAAACAGTTTCTCATGAAGTGAGAGACAACAGTTTAGTTCAGTTTAAGGTTGCCATGTACAATATGTACACATGATGTAATACCCTTTATTTCACCTTCTACATCCTGCTGTCTTAGGATTTAATGTATAGTCACAACTTTTTTTAATAAGCAGAAAGGGACTTCTGAGAAACTTTGCGTCTTTGCATTAAAACCAATAATTTATTTTTTATTTTCGCAATATCCCATTTTGATTAACAAAACCAAATGAGTTACTGCATTCCCTGTTAGCCTGAGGGAATATCCAAAGTGAAAGAATGAATAGCAAACTGATAATTGGTCAGGGAATCTGTTTCATATTTTGAGCTGAACATGTGAGTGAAGCAGTGGGGTAATTTTTCTTAAGGTGCCATGTATCTACATGTTGCTGATGACTTATTTCCATGAAGTGTCTTAGTAAGCCCTGACAAGGGAACCAGATGAACATATCAGGGTTTCACCAAATAATTAACTTTGCAACACATCACTCACACACACACATACATGCAGTTTTATTTAATATACAGAATAAGAAATATTAAAACTCCCTGCATCAACTGTAGTATAAAAGGCATTTTTTTCTCTTTTGGCAATGTCCTAAATATTATTCATGACCTACAATGTTTTTCTTCTGCATAACTTTATGCAGTTTTTCCCCCTCATAATGTCACGGTGACACTCACTGATAAATAAAATACTTTCACTTCACAGAAAACTATGAAAATAAAGCATGCACGCAAACCCACAAAAAAAGAGAGTTGTGTAATCAAGCAGGGATGCCAGAAACCTGCACCTGTCAGTAACTGGTTGATTGAGTTGGAATGTCACGCACTCAGAAGACCTAAAAAATACTCTGACCACTGTGATTCACACACACATTCTCAATGGACAGTAGAATTGGGAAGAAAGAGACAGGTCTGAAGTAAAAGAGGAGGGAAACAAAAGACGAAGGCAGTCAACACTGAGTGTTGCCACGGCCATAAAAGCTCTTCCTTACAAAACCTTGTTTGTCATTGCCTGGGTTTTTCACCCAGCATTTTGGCCAGTATCTGGCCAATCCACCACCTTTCACTGTTCATACCGTTACCAAAACAAACAAACAAAGAAAAAACATAAACAATGTTTACTTTGGAATTTCAGGAAAAATTCAAAGAAAACTATCAGAAATCACACCAGCAGCTAGAAAAACTGAAGGTCGGTACATGTTTCTCACATACCTGACAAACATTGTCTAAGAATACTGGTGCATTAGGAGCTGTAATAAGTGACTCGAGTACATGTATGACAAAATATAATGTGGCTAAACTGAGTTTGTGGAATGTTATGAAATTAATTAAATGTTCTCCCATCAGAGTGAGTTCAAACAACAAGTGACTGAGATCAAACAACTAACGGACTTCAATACAGAGATGTTGAAGAAAATTGAGGCTTACATTGATAGGGTGAAAGAGCAGTTGGGAGGGGAAATAGAAGAAAACGTAAAGAAACTACAAAAACAGAATGAATTTATTGAATTCCTTGAGGAACAGCAAGCTGAATTGTAACTTCCGTCTCAGTGATTTCCTTTTTCTCTAATGTTGCATCTGTTTAGTTCCCTTATCATATAGTACTTGTTTAAGTTTGGTTTAACTTTTTTGAAGTGTCCCCCTTCTTTACAATTTTACATAAACTAGGATTTTACTGTTAGCTATCATTGTCCAGATGATTTTATGTGTTAAAGATAATGTTCAAGGAATACATTTACAGAATTTCGATTTTTTTTTCAACCATTACTTAATTTCTGCGGTGGAAAAAATGTTTGTATGACCTGACACATAATAAAAATATTAACCTACTACTGTTACTGTTTGTTGTCAGAATATCTATCTCAAAATATACAACTTTTTTTGCCATGTCCCCAGCAAAAGTGGATTAACTAAAATGTACCTGACCCATTTACAAATGATGTAAAGATAAACAAAATTGTTCAGTTTTAAAATATATTTAAAGATTGCATTTATAATTTAGTGCACTCTGTAGTGCTTCACTTTTTTTCTCCTCATGTTGTCATTAAGGCATTTGCGTGTGTCTCACAGCGACACTGTGCATGTTCCTGTAAAGACAAATAGGCAAATGAAGTTATTTGTAAAACACATGACACCTGAGCCTGAGCTTCAAAGTTAAGCTAAGATGAAAGTTTTACTGCATCTACACACATACAAACACAGTGCAACACACCTGCAAACAACCCACCCAAAAACACACACAAAAGATCTGAGCACTATTTTACCACAGACACTGGAAGACACTGTTCCCAGTTTAAGGAAATGCACTGCACTGGTTTGAATCATATCTATCTGACAAATTTCAGTTTGTAAATGTAAGTTGGGAGTCTGCTTCATGTACAAAAGTTAGTCATTGAGTTTCAAAGAATTCTGTGCTGGGAAGCATTCTGTTCACATTAAACTTGTTTCCCTTAGGCAGTACTGTAAGAAAACAATGCATACATTTTCATCGCTATACAGAAGATAACCAGCTATATATATATCAAGGTAAGCATATGACACAAATCATTTAGTTTCAATATTGGCAGGATCAGGGAAATATCTGTGAAACAAAAGTGAAAGCCTGAGTTACAACAATAAGCTCAGGTAAGTGTGACTGTTTCTGCACACCAGGAAACCAGGAAACAAACACACAGCAGCGTTAAGCTGAGCAAAAGGGGGGGTGGAAATAAAGTATGTGTGTAAAAGGACATTGTGATGTGACATTTTAGATTCAGTTCTATTTTAATTATTTCCTTTGTGATGCAATGTAACGCATTGATTTTATACTCTTTTTTCTTTTTTCTTTTTTTTTGAAATAACTCCGCTGGAATTTAAAGATGTTCAGCTGGAGTTTGTACATTTCCCATTCAACTCTTCATGCTTTACAATGTACATTTTCTTCTTAGAGACAGAACAGCGATGGCAGCAGTGACTGTTTCCAGCACCACCAAAGGCCTGTTTCTCATGTTCACCCTGCTGTGTCTGGTTTGTCTTTCAAGTGCCCTGGTAGACAAGGACCAACTGGTACATTCAATATAGATGAGAACCAACTGGTAAAGTGATTTTTTTTTTCTTAACCTTCAGAAATTTTGAGAGTCACTACAAATGCAGTTGCTGTTTTAATCTTTTCCTTATGTCTCTCATTAATATCAACACTCTGACTTCTTAGACTGTAAGCTTTAGTTTATGTACAACCAAAGTTGTAGAAGCCATCACTCCAAATGTCTTATGATAACAAGAAAAAAAAAAATTTCGCTACACGGCCTCATATATTTCTTCTGCGACTTCTTCTGAATTCTTTTTCTGCTGGTTTGAAACCGATAAACCATAAAAAGGAGGATTTAGTCATTTTATTTGCATCATGCAGCTTCAATCCTGTGTCAGTAAGATTGTACAGTACAGCATAATATGTGAGAAATGCTGGTCTAATTATGGCACAATTATGGTCAAATGAATTAGAGACTAACAATGTGTTCTATGTGAGAATGTCTCGTGCTGACAGACCTGCAAACTGTTCAGACTACTTGTAGCTGTCCTCGTATGTCAGGTAATACATTTATATTTATGTCACACCTCTGTCTGCTTTCCCATTTGTATAATCCTTACTTACATTCTGATTAGATAATTTCAGTTTGTAAATTATCAGATTACATAATTGGAATACCATTCATCCATCCTCTTCCTCTTATCCAGTTCAGGGTTGCACCAGGGTTTGAGCCCTAACAACAGCTAGAATAAAAGGCTTTTTTCCAACCTGAGCTGTTTCAGATGCTTTTTAAAATTCTGAGCTCTGACCTCAGTGTAAGGTGGCTGTGTCCTCACTGTGGCTGCTTCTTGAAAGCACTTCTGCTTCTTGTGTCCCCCCCCCCAGTGTTGACCTCTTGCCCTTAATATCATTCACTGTACCTTAGGAACAACAGAGGACAAACACTTGTCTTCCTTTTAACCCTTTCACGCATGAATTATGACAACCTCAATCACATTTTTTTTCTTAAGTATTTTTATTCATCTTTAGGCATGAAAACAAGATTTTTGAACTTTTTTTTAACGTGTACTTTTCAAAGAGTTTTTTACATGTCCACTTAGGTGGACAACACTGGCTGACCAGTGGGTGGCAGGGTATGGAGTGACACATCAGTGTCCAATGTAGTGGTTTATGTGCAAGTATACTGTCAACAGAAAATTGTACTTAGTAGTCAGTATAATCTTTTAATAATATAAGTTTACTTATGGTAGAATACTGCATGTAATCATTTGTGTTTAGAAGTATATAGTTGGTGGCATATTGAAAGAATGTCTCATCCTAGGAGGTCTGTAACAACGTTGTGTACATTCCAGGGTGTTCTGGCATTCACCCCCACATCCTAGGAGCATGGGAAAGGTCGTACCTTCTTTTATTGTTTTACGGTAGGATAACCGTAGCTATGTCAGTTTTAGTCTAAGTGCCTTTTTTACATTTAGATGAACTGTTGGATTTTCCAGACCAGCAGGTTTAGGGAAGTCGTTTATGGGTCACACTTTGGCACACACACACACACATACATATACACATCCACATTCCAATGTAAGGAACAAACACCCACTGATGTATAAATAAAGACCAGGGCAGTCACAGAGTCAGTCACAGAGCTGCGAGTCTCAGAGCCCTCACTCTCAGTGTGAGTGCTCTGTGCTGCCCTTGTATACAAGTAAAACTGTGTTTCTCCTCTCTGATTCTCAACTGAAAAAGTGTTTAAGAATACATCTCTTGACATATACCATCAACACTGACACAAATACAAGAAAACAGCCTTTGAATAGCTGTCTACTGTAGTGACTGCTATGTGTGAAAGGGTTAAGAAGTACATTCATAAAGAGGTAATCTATGGAAACACACTGGATCACCCTCCGGTAGAGAAATCAGTCTCTCTGAAACATTTCCATAAACGAACGTATGGGGAATGAATGAAATGAGCTTTTTAGGTGAAACCAGTCCCACAGTGATGAATGAAACTTCTCTGGATTCTTCTGTGGAAGAAACTGCCAGATACCATCCTGGAAAATGTTGCTCACCTTTGTTTCTAATAATGTCACTTTTTTAAAAAATCGTATCCTGTCAGCTCTCATGGGTGAAATTTGTCTTCGAGGGTCTGGGAGCAGAAAAAACTTTTAAGGACCTTTGATTTCTAACTCAGTTCTTCTTTAAACTATTAAGGATGAAGTAACAATGCTCCTCTGAAATCTGTGTTAAACAACAACAAACTTAAATTACATATTTATTATAGATGCATTGAAGCTAATCAGGATATTTACTGTGAATCTGCGAATAATCATTTTACTCGTAACTTAATTAACTAGCAAATGAATTAGTCATGAAGAAGCTAATATTTGCAGTTAATAAAAGGACAGGTAATGTTTTGTTGCAGGGAGAGAGTGCGAACAGTTGTCTGTGTACATGTGTTAGCCCTGCAACAGACTGGTGACCAGACTCTTGTCGATTGTAATGGAGTCAACTGGATCTGCTCTCCCTGCCCAGTGCATGCACCTGCCGCAGGGGAAGCAAATTCTGCTGGGGAAACCAGTGAGAGTAGATTCTGGAGTCTTTCCATGCTCTTGTTAGTGATCCTCAATCTGAATGAGTCATAACAACCTTCAGAACAAACTAGCAGCTGTAGAAGGCCACTACAGGCTGATATCTATTAGCTGATTTCCACTAATAACACCCATTATCCACTGTTGGGATGGACAGAGGTAAAATTGTAGGAAAGTGAGTAAATAAATAGATAAAAATAAAATGAAGAAATATTTGATTATCTAAATACTTTGGACATATAAACAAATATCTAAAAATTGATTAATGATTCCATCATTTATGCTTGACCTGAAGGACTTATGATCAAAACATAGGAAGCAAAAAACCCTGTCACCATCTTTGTTGTCAGTGAATAGGGGATTATGATACAGTTTCTACATATATCATCTCTGATTTTTTTCGTTTTTACTTTAGGGTTTGACAAAGGAAGCACAAGAAACATTCTTTACATAGCACATTTATTTAGAATGCATAGAAACGTATAATGTCTAAATAAAAGAATCACTGGCTAAGATCAGTAAAACAAAAGAACTCCCCAGTTTACTACAACTTTGTGCCAAATTAATATAAAGAAGTCACATATGTATAACTTGAAGGAAATGTATTTTTTTTATGATTTAGAAACAACAAAAAATGGTTTTCATAAAAACTAAATATGCGCAAACTAGAACAGACATAGAGACAGAAATGTAAGCAGTTCAATTTGTTGTTTCTTCTACAGTTTTGTGAAGATGCCCATCACACCCAGTTTCTTTCCTGTTCTCTATTCTTGTAGCAAAGTCATCTTCTTGTCCATGTAAGTTCGGAAGTTCTTCATAAAGTGCAAACCAATCTTAATTACTTCCTTCACTGGTGGATAATCAGCTGATAACATATCCAGTTCTGACTGATGAATGTATTTCTCAAACAGTTCATCCAATACTGTTGCTGCCATTTTGTACTTGTCTTCTGCCTGAATGAGAAAAACAAACATTTTAGCACAAATGATATAACATTTAATTCCATTTCAATGTTGTCCATTTGCAGTGTATCAGATGCCTGAAGGTATGCTGATGTTACTGTAGGTTTTGAGTTATTAGTTTTATGAATTAAAGACTTTCTCAGTTAACATGTGAGTAACTTTGAGACTGACAGACCCACCTTCAGCGTTTCCTCTTGTTTTACAGCGCTGCGTAGGGTTTCCTGGAATAGTTCCTGAATATTTTCCAGAAAAAAGCAGAGCACGGTGAGTATAACAGCTGCTGAAGAACACAATGAAAACCACAGCAAAAGAAGAGCATTCTTACAGGAAGAGATTATTTATGTAAAACTATTGAACAAAGGTTATTAAATATTAATTTACCAGTTGGTCCTTGTGGGTCAGTGAACTTGAAAGATCAAATAGTTTTGTGATTGTTTCCTTTCTATATTTGTCTTCTGCCTAACAGAAAAAAATAAGAACATTTAAATTTACCATATTATTCTACGTTGTATGTAATGCAATCACTGTAGATAGTGTAAAGTAAAATGGATTTATTAAGGTATTTTTTAAACTCTTCATTTCTGCCTACACACAGCAGATTTTAAAACTTGGAGACTGACTGACCCACCTTCCATCTCTCTGCGTCTTTTATTGCTTTCTTCATCTGCTCAAGCATCATCTGTGTGACCCATTGCAAATAAAGAAAAAAAATTCAGCAGCTAATGAGCTTGTGATGACTTAGACCAGGGGTTGGCAACCTGCGGCTCCGGAGCCCGCATGCGGCTCTTTTGTCCTTATAGTGCGGCTCCGGGTGGTTTGGGAAAATAAATTAGAAGTATTTAGCTGAAGTGTATGTTATTTGTGTTTAGTTCTTTTTTTTAACTTGTAGTTCTAAATTGGAAGATTATTGTGATATTAAAATATAAAAATAAAATTATATTTTATTATTTTTCATCGCTCAAAATAAGCGTCACACTCGCGGAAGCCGGTGTGCTTTTTTTCCAATTATTTTTTAAAAGTCAGGTCAAGGCTCCAAAAGCACAAAGGCGATATAAGGCTTGCGGCTCACAACAGTTTTTGTTTGCTACATGGATCATTTTAGTTCAGCTGGGTGTCTTTCCTTTTGTTATATTTCTTTAAGAGTTCAAAATGTGTTAATTACATAAATAAAATTTTATTTTCTCTGTAGCACTTCATGGATTTCATAAGCAACACACCTTAGTTGTTCACACAAAGCATAAAGGTAAAAAAAAAACAATATATACAGTGTTATCTTCATTTTAGATGTCAAAAAGTATTTGCGGCTCCCAGTGTTTTCTTTTGCATGGAAATGGCTCTTTGGGTGTTAAAGGTTGCTGACCCCTGACTTAGACTGTACATATACAAATAAGTGTGTAATTGTTGAATCATAAATGGGAATTCAGCAAAAATTAATTCATCACCTGGTCTTGGGTATAGAGGGAAATTGCGACTGAAACAAGACACAGCAGAGAGAAGATGAGTAATAAGCCTTTGTTGGCTAAAGCTGGTCCCCTCGTTCTGGAAAAGGCTGCTGCTGCCATCGCTCTTAGAACTGGAACAAACTCCCTGCTTAAAAAAGTTGAGATGTCATAGACATTTAGAGTTAATAAGTAACTGAATATATATATATATATATATGTGTGTAGTCAACATGCTTTTCCACGTTGATATAAACTTATTCCGTAAATATTAATCAAAATAAATCATATTTTTGTGCATGATGACTCCTCTTACCTGCTGTGCGAACGTAAGAAGAGCTGCTGTACCATACAGGTGGAGAATGAAACTATAATGAGATAACATGCCACAAATGCTTTATATACAGTGCCTCTTAACTAATTTGCATCTCATGAATGTGAGCAGCCCTTTCACTTTTCTTTTCATGAAAGTAGTGTTTGTCTAGTCCTGTTTATAGGAATAGAAGCCCATCAGTTATTGTTATGAAATAACATATTATAAAGACACGTTTTTCTACTTGATACTCTACCAGTGAGCTTTTAGGGTGACATCACGACATGGGCGGTTGCCCAGGGCGGCATTGTGGTGGGGGCGGCATCATGGCATCGTCAAAAAAAGTTGCTGCAACCCATGCTGCCCTGACATCATGCCAGCGCATTTGGGGGATTGCATGGGCATTGATCGGTTTTCTATTGCCCATTTGCGGGGAGTAAAGGCGCCCTCTGTTTGCGAGGTGCGCCTGCTGCTTGCCACACAGGGAGGAGAGGGGCGGGGGTTTTCTGGCTCGCTGGAGCGGCATCTCCAGCTCGCAAAATAAAACAATGATAAACAAATATCAGTCATATTTGTCTAATATAGATGTCTATACTAATAATTTATTCTGTTCCCTGGTCAAATGATATCTGGTCCAAACAGGTTAATATTGTGGTTTGATGCACATTGAAGACCTTTATCAAATTATATCACCACTTGAAGCAAACATCTTTGTATTCAGGAATTTATTGGTTCATGGATGGTACATTACCAATACAGACACTTGTATAACTAATACACATAAGAAGACATCACTAGAATCCAATACAAAGACAAAAATGCAAAATCTGTTTGCAAAACATGGGAATGATATTTGTCTTTTACTGTCAACATGTCATGCCAGTATTGCTGACAGCACCTCTGTGTTTAAAAAACAACGTAAGTTGACAAAACATAATGTTGCAGTGTTTCAGCAAAGAAAACAAATCACAGTTCAGGAAAGGTAAAAGCAATACAAATACATGTCCCATCCAACAACAAAAAACAATGATGCTAAAGTCTAAAGCATAGCTAAATGCTCTGCTTAAAATGTATTTATTTTAAAGAAGTTAGACAAAAACGTTTAAAGTTTATTCCGTTGAGTTTTAGGTTGTCCTTCATTTCTTTCAAATTCTTTTTCCTTTCTTTCTAACAGCATCTTGGATTTCTCAATGAAATGAATCAAGTTATTTGTGAGATCCATCAGTGGTGGAAAATCCTCTGAAAATGATGATGTCTTTATTAGTTCCTGGATAGACTGAAGATACTGTAGTTTTTCATCAGCTTCTCTTGAGACCGCCTTGATTTTCTGTGATTTGCAAAAGTAGAATGCATCAGTTGCTTAAGAACTGCATATTAACAACTGTAAGTGAAGAAAAAACGTCCAGACTTTCATAAGTTTATAGTGACTTATAGTGTTACATTCAAATATTCCTCAGTTGTCTGTGAATTTGACGCATAGACCAGGGACAGCAGCAATAAGATGATTACAACTTTGGTGTTTCTGACACCAGTCAGTCCTCTGCTTTTGGAGACGCCTGCTGCTGCCATCACTGGTGAAATAAAAACTTCTGGAGAGAAAATGACAGAAAATAAATGAAATGACTAAATGAAGAATTAAATCTATGTTTCCTGTTTTATGTTATTAATATATTGTATAAAATGTATTAACTATAAACCATCTTATGATGCAGTTTTGCTGATCTTACCTGCCTGCTGAAAGGAGAAAGAGCTGCTGCACGGTACAGGTGTAGACTGAAAACACAAGGGACTCAAACACTACAAATACTTTAAGTGAGCTGTGCTTTCTCTTTCATTTCACAGATGTAATATGATCCACTTTATGGAAATTAAGGCCCATCAGACTGTTAAACAGTTGAAGAATATTCCATATATTAACAGCAGCCATGACAGAAGCATGTGGCAGAAAAGGGATGAGTTTAGGCATGTTACTCACTGTACCGTTTGTGTACATGAACAGGAAAATCTAGATGGTTTTCCTGGGATTATTTTACAAACTGCCCTGAGACTGGGTTTGTTTAACACATGGACTGCTTATAAGGACAAAGAAATGTTTTTTTACACATTGTAAAAGAATATACAAATGAACAGAAAGCGAATGTAATCCAATGTTAGAGCCAGCATCACTTTTGTTAAAAATGAGACCAGTTCATATTCCAGTTTTCCAATAATTCCAGTTTTCAGTTATTCATTTAATATTCAAATAATCTTTAACATATGATCAATAGTATATCTTAACACTAAAATGGACACTACATATATTGCAACATTAGCATGACGTAAACATATATTGCAACATTAGCATGAAGTAATATATTTATAACCTGGTAACTATCTATGGAGATACTAGTGTTCATAATTTGATGCAAACACTGAAAACAAAAGTATAAGAAGTACAAGTTTTTACATCTATTTGTTTCTGTGTTTCTCACGTGTTATCATTTGATAATGATTGTATATGTTGTAGGCTTGCACACTGCCAATTTCAGCATCAGCCACAGCTGTCGTCTTTTCTTGTGAATTTCACAGTTTGTAAAAATATGCATTTATAACAACTTTAATGTCTTTATTCGCAGACAATGATTCTTCAGATATCCTTTAAAATAGTTCATTTTACTAATTGTACTTGACAAAGAAATGTACATCTTTGGTGGTTGATGTTTTCATAAAAATCATAGATTTAGTCTACAATATTCCTGTGCTTTTAGTCCGGTAGCATTAAAGGGAACTTGACCAGATAGTTCATTATCCTCATCACCTCATTGAGGTATAACTAGAAAACATAGACTGGCCCTTTTATTTCAGAATGGCAATGAAAGAGAGGATATATAAAATATAGAGTATATTAACGAGTTAGTCAAAAGCAGCTAAACAGCTGATTGATATTCTCTACTTTGTGGGTTATAGAATTTAAATGTGGTGAGTCAGTAAACAATGGACACCAATCAGCCACAGATGCCGTACTTCCTTCTGGGAAAAAAGGGGGGAAAAAGCCAAGGATAACAGTTTTATTAACAATTTTTATTCACATTAAAGTATTTTATATAAATCAATAATAACTATCAACTACTTCACACACAAAATCCCCATGATCATTGGTTTGTACTTGCATTACAACTTTTTTATAATGAAGATAATGAGAGGAAAAAAAACTTGACAAGTTATTTTTTCAGGTCAAACACAAGTTTACAGTTAGCTTTATTCAGCAATTTAAAATATCAAGGCCACTCTCAAGGCAAAAACTGAAACTGAAACTGCACGGTATAAAGGAGAAGATTTACAAACACAATACACACAATATAAGAGACAGATGTAGACTAATGTGTTACAATTCATCTTTATGTTTCTCTAGGTGTGTTAGCCGCTCCATCACAACATTTAGTTTCTCTTCATAGTCCTTGATTTCTCCAGCTGTCGTCTCAAGGTCTTTGTCTATGTACTTCTTGGTGGCTTTCAGGAATGTTTTCAGGTCATCCATTAAATCCAACACTGGTGGAAAATCTCCCATTGTTGTATTTAGAGTTTCAGACAAAATGTCCATTAAGTGCATAAAATCATCATAGAATAGTGGAATATAGAATCTGTCTAACTTGAGATTATCCTGGAGGAGAAAATGAAACGAGACAAATGTGTAAAAACTACTTTTATATTCTTTTTGGGGGGGGGCTTTGGTTGTTTAATAGATTTATAAATATTTATATTAGCAGTTATAGACATTCCACATTACTCATTCATGAGCACAACATGGACAGAGACAGACTCACCTTCCTTGTCACTGCTGCTTGTTGTAACTTCTGAATGTTTTCTTTCAGTTCTTCCTGCAAATCCAGATAGAGAATGTCCACAAGCAGCCATGTGAAACATGTGAAGGCAAACAGTCTAACTAATAAAAATAAAACTACAACTGGGAAATCAAAAAATATATATATATATATATATATATATAAATACATCACAATCATTTTACCAGTTGGTCCTTCTTTATCAGTGAACTTGAAAGGTTGACCAGAACCAACAGGGTGAAAATGATGAATAAACCCCTGGTAGTTGTGACACCACTCACTCCTTTGCTTCTGGATAAGTTCACAGCTGCCATCACTCTTCCGGAAAAAAAAAACAAAGCATTTATAAATTTCCTTCTTAAATCTTTAAAGTGAAATGTTTTAATTTGAGTGGAAATGTTGTATAAAAATCTACCTGCAATATCCTCTTATAGTACAGTGTTGCTGGGGTTTTTCCACCTGCTACAGGGGAACTGATAAATGATAATACGAAGGGCTCACACCACAAAATGCTTTATATGCTTCTAGTGTCCCCTCCCCCCTTCCCCATGACACAGCTTACCTGTGCGTGACTTGGCTTGTCTGTGGGTGTGTCTGTGTGCCTATGTTTTCTAGAAGTGGTAATATTCACTTTTGTTTTACAGGAAAACGCGAACTTCATTTCCACAAAGTTTAGCACATGCAATGCCGTTATTTACCTTGAATTCTTAATAAAATGCTTCATATTCCTTAAATCTGTCTTTTGTTATTTTCTTTTATATGCACAGTGGGTTTGTCAAGGTTTTAATTTTAACACTAGCCAAAGTCATGTCTTCCTGTTCAGTGTGAGTTTCTTGTGTTCATGGTTAGTAGTTATACATTGGATTTTCCCCTGTCTTTATTTTGATGGTCATCTTTTGTGTCTTCGGTTGACTTTTGTCTTCCCCTTGTGATTGTCTACATTTACATCCATTTCCCCTCTTCCTATCTGTGTGTGTGTGTGTGTGTGTGTGTGTGTGTGTGTGTGTGTGTGTGTGTGTGTGTAAATAGCCCTGTTTTCCTCGCTTTTGTTTTTGTGAACTTATAGTCTATTAAAAGCTCGCTCTAACAAATGTGATTTCATTTTTATTTGTTTAAGTCATATCACCAGTGATTTCTCTCCTACCTTAATTTTCAGGAGAAATGTATTCTTTAAATTCAAGTCAAGGTCAGTGTTCTGTTATATTTAATATTAAATGTGATTACTTTAAAAAGATATAATTCTTAAATATGCTCTAGTTGTGCAGCAATGCCTGCATGTGGGTGCACTGGCAAATTTAATGTCAGTTGGCCTACGTCACCATGTACGTCCACATTTAGTACAATTTGTATTCTATCATAAGCGGTGCGAGGATGTACAAACCCGCTGACATTGGAGTTGTACAGAACGCACTGTGAGATCTAACTCTGTAGAAGAGAACAAAGATGGTTCATAATCCACAGACGCTTTTAACGGAGACTGACCTGTAGCCAAAGAGGTTAAAAAGTTGTCAGCAACCAATCCAGGTCAACTGAGTTGGCCATGTGGAAGGGTTATAGGTTGGGGCTGCAGGACGGCCTCAAGCTCTTGTCTAAGCCTCTCTGTGTGCCCATTGGTTTGGAAGTTGAATCCACAGCTCAGGCAGACTTTGGCTCCTAAGGAAGAGCAGGAAAAAACCTTCCAGGCTTGGGGGACAAATTGAGGCCCCCTGTCAGAAACTATTTCTGTACGGATTCTGCAGAGTCTGAAAACATGGTTTACTAAGATTTTAGCAGTTTCAGAAGCAGTGGGAAGTTTATTGAGAGCAATGAAGCGGGCAGCCTTCGGGGATCTGTCTATAACCAAGAGGATGACAGTCTTACTTGAATGTGGGTAGACGGTTTCAGCAACGTGGCAGCTCGAGATGTGCTGCTCTTTCTCCGGGCGCAGATGGAACAGGCCGTGACATAGTTCCTCACATCTTTCTCCAGATTGTCCCACCAAAAATAGCATCTAAGTAGAGAAATAGTTCTGCTTACCCCCGGGTGGCAGGCAAACTGTGCAGTGTGCCCCCAATGGATGACGGCAGAACAGGTTCCCTAGATACATGGGAATATTTTTTCCTTTTTAGTTTAAGAAGCACACTTTCTGAACCCTTTATAACTTAGACGTGTGTCGCTCAAGCTAGCAGCGCCCCATGAGAAACAGGACGAATGTTTACATGTTCACGGGAGTTTGCACCCTTGGCAAGTGGACTGAGGTATGTGATGCAATGTGATCTGATGTTATACTTTTACTGAACTGTGAAACACCTTGATGCCGATTAAGCAGCCTTTTTTTTTTTTTGCTTTATTTAAGCAATGACTGTAAATCTCAGAATTACTTAATTTTTTTCTTTAAATTTACCTGATTTAGTTTAAGCACATTTGTTGATATTGCTTATTGTTAAGGTTCAAGGGGACTGTACAGGTATCAATTTTTTCTTATTTTATAGTTTTCACGGTGCTCAACGATGTCCAGAGAATGAGCCGTGTTTGGTGAGGAAATAAATGGCTGCACCCGTTAGAGACTCTTCTATTGTTCTTGATGCCAAGGGCTGCTACACCTGTCATTCACAGCCACACTCACACCAGATGGCAACGAGTGGAGGAGAGCAAAAGAAACAAGCACTCACACAATGGGAGTTGCCAAGGCCATAAATCCTCACCTTTGTGAATCTTGTTTTCCTGTAAATGTAGTTTCATTTTCCTGTAAAAAAAAAACAAGCAATAAGTAAAGTTTCTCATGAAATGAAAGAATGCCACACACAGGATGTGTAATACCCATTATCCCACTTTTTACACTGACAGTCACACACACACACACACACACACACACACACACACACACACACACACAAACAGTTGCGCAAAATGGGAGGTGTAACCACAAGCATGTATAAAAGAACTTTGTGATGTGCCGTATTTTCATTTCTTCATTCATCAGCTTCTTTTAACATCACAGGTAAGTAAATCACTGTAACATGGTTTATACAGACTTCACATTTTTTTATATAGAAATTAAAATGTTTCAGATTGATTTGTAATTTGAGTTTTTCAGTTGTGATTCTTTGTGAATCCTTAAAGTTGCACTTTTTTGAATGATAACTCCACTGGATAATGAAGACAGTCAACTGCAGTTTGTAAACCTTCAATTCAAATTTTAACGCTGTACAACTTTGACTTAGAGACAGAGTTACTAAGAACAGCAATGGCATCAGTGACTGTTTGCAGCACCACCAAAGGCTTGTTCCTCATGTTCACCCTGCTGTCTCTGGTTTGCCTTTCAAGTGCACTGATAGACAAGGAGCTGGTAAATTGTTTTTTCTTAAGCTTCAGTAATTTTGCGAGTCACCACAAACAAAGTTGCTGGTGTAATTTAAATTTTTAATAACTGTATATGCTGGATTTTCAGAAACAACTCAAAGAAAACTACCAGAACATAAAACAAGAGATGGACAGACTGAAGGTCAGTACATGTTCAGAGAACTGCGGACATATATGACCAAATATAACGTTACCACATAGTAAACTGCCTTCATGTAATATGAAACTATTACATTTTATCCCATCAGGCTGAGCGTGAGGAAAGAGTGAACTTCGGTTCTGAACTGTTGAGCGAATACTTGAGCCTTACGGACCCATTGATCGCACTGATGAAGAAATCTGCAAAAGTTTTACCTGATGGTTTTCCTCAAGTTGATACATTTATGGAGAACATTAATAATTTCGTCAAGGAAAGTAAGGCTGACACTGACAAGAAGAATGAGGAGTTGGGTGAGAAAATACAGGAAAGTGAAATGAAACTGGGACAACTGAAAAAACGGATTGAAGTCCTCGAGGAAAAGCAAGCTGAATTGTAACTTCCATGTCAGTCATTTCATTTTTCTCTAATAATGCATCTTTTGTATCTGTGGTTAGTTTCCATGTTATATAGTACAGCTTCTTTACATTCTGATATAAAAAAAAACAAAAAACATTTCACTATCAGCTACCATTGTGCGCAGACTCATATGTGCTGATGACAACTTTTAAGAATACATTTCCAGTTGGTACTTGTTTTTCTGCCATTACTTAAATATAGAAGTGGAAACAATGTTTATGTAAACTGCAAACTGCCACACAATAAAGACATTTACCTACTACTGTTATTGTTTCTGTTCTTCAGCAATAAGATGACAGATTAATAACCTGCTCACATTCTTGTGAAATGCAAGTATGCCCTCACCAGAAAGTTTATGCTGATGTTTATCATATAAATGATGACGGTATTTATAATTTAATAAGAACAATTATTATTGTTGTTGTTGTTGTTGTTGTTGTTGTTGTGAATGTTTTCCTCATTTATTTATTCATTTATTTTTTATGGTAATTTGCAGCATTCATATTTTTGCATTGAATTGGGCTAACCACATCTGCATGTCAATAGCACAGACATCTTTATTATGAAAGCCATAATACTGGTGTTATTTGTCCATGATGTACATTCATAAGCATCATGTTCCATCTATATTTATACCTTTACTGGTTTCCTGTGTTAACGACTTTTATACATTTCACGTATTTGTGTAGCCAGACTTTACTCTCAGTAGTAGCATCATTAGCGGATCACGCAGAGCTCAGGCTCGCTTTCCTGAGTGTAACCCAGGGTTATTTTATTGCCAATGGTATTTTATTTTTATGTTATTTTAAATGTTACTGTGTGTTGAGTGTTGAGTTTACCAATGTACCATGAACGCACCGCAGCACTGATAATGAGAAGTCCCTGCTCAGGGTGAGATGATTTTTTATTTCATTGCATCTGTCTGCACGGAGCAAGATGCACAAGCTGTTGTAGAATTTTCAGTACTGTAACATGTTGAGCCACACTATTTACTATAAAGTGATTGGTTAAAGCTAAGAAATAGCTCTAGTTGCATCTTTAGCAGGCCAGTGAAAGATCTGGAGAAAATAAGAGCTTTGTTAGATACAGATAAATAGATTACATTACTTCATTATTCTTTAAACCAGGTGAAGAGATCTTTTATCTAGTTTTGTATTTCTCCATAACATGTAATTTATATTGACCCTAAAATATTAAAGAAAAAAAACTCAGTTGCAGTGTTTTCCCTTTTAACAGGAAGAACCCTCCAGCAGAGTCTTGCTCAGGGAGATGCAGCAATCTCCTGCAAGATGTTAGGGGTGAGGAGAAACAGAAAAGAGCAGAGGTAAACAGGATAAAAGACACTATGGGAAAGAGCCAGAGTTCAATAATAGCAACTAATGATTCAATGCACAGGTGGGTTTTTTTATGGTGGTAATGTATTATTAGGTCTTTAATATAAGATGAGACCTGTTTATTCAAGACCTTGTATGTGAGGAGAATGACTCTAAATTTTAGAGATATTAGAGGTTTCTGATGGTCCTCAGGTCCAGTCAGTGATGAGTTTGATTATATGCAGGTTTGACAGCGAAGGTAGAAACCAGAGACCCCACAAGTAGACAGAACTCTTAACCCTGCTCATCTTAAACACAGGAGAAAAGTGAGTTGTAACACAAAAAAATATGATTGGTCCGGGTGAAAACCCAATTTTTATTTTTATTTTTTTTTATATTGTTTTATTTAAATTCTTTGGCCATAGAGTTTGGTCTGGTTAAAAAAAATCCAAGTGTCTGAAAGAAAGAGCTGTCGACAGAAAAAAGAGTTGTTTGTTTTTTGTTTTTCTTTTGTTGTTTTTGTTTTGTTTTTTTGGACGGACCACTGGGAGGGAAACCTCAGGAATACGACGTCTGATTTCAGGACTGTTGTGGGAAGGACTCTGTCCTTAGTTTATGGTGTTTAACACTTTTGCACCAGAAGGAAAAGGCCGGACAGTGAACGCGCTTGTCCGCAAAGCTGAGCTCAGCAGTAGGCATCCTGGGGTGGCTGTAGCTCGGGTGGTAGAGCAGGTCATCTACTGATCGGAAGGTTGGTGGTTCGATTCCTGGCTTCCCGTAGTCATGCCAAATATCCTTGGGCAAGATACTAACCCCAAATTTCTCTCCGATGCATCCTTCGGAGTATGAATGTGTGTGAATGTTAGCTATAAAGCACTTAGAAAAATGTGCTTGGGTGAATGCACAAGTTTGAGTGCTCAGATGAGTAGAAAAGCGCTATATAAGAACCAGTCCACTTACCTATTGGTGGTCCAGGCAAATCCAGGTTTTGATTGTGTGATTTTTTTTCTTCTTTCAGAAATATGGGAAAGAATACATGCAGTATGAAGTGTGTAGAAACTGAGGAATGCAGTAAAGAAAACTGTGTGTGTGTGTGTGTGTGTGTGTGTGTGTGTGTGTAAGAAGTGCTGTGGGTGGTGTATAACCAAGAGTGATGGAAAGAGATGTGTTAAAATGTGGACAGAAGAATAAGAGAGGGAAAGTGTTAATAAGTAGTGATGAAAATGACATTAAATATGTCTTAGTGTGTTAGTACAGGTGGCTACGGAATTGGATCAACGTCCTCCACAAGCTCAGCGGCCGGAGCAAAATGATAGCTTAACATAATTGGAACCACACCCAGCCCATGTTTTGGCTGAATATTACACAGCTTCACTCCATGTACATCTTAACCTGAGGAACAAGCTTCGAACACTGCCCTAAACCCTAAACCTTAAAGGGTTCAGCAGCATGTATAAATACCATGGAAGCATGCACTCCTGATCACAAGCTGGGAGGTTCACCTGCGACATCACTATGTGTGAATGGACTTGAGAAGACTGTCTGAGTTTCACATTTGCCATACTAGGAGTTGAAATGGCAAAGACAGAGACTGAAAAGATTGAAAGACAAAAGGCAAAGCTGAAGAAGAACGGCCCACTGGGCCCCTGACACGCCACAACCGTGAACTGCTGCAGATGCATGAGAGAGACAGAAGCTGTGAGAAGTGGGGAGAAGAGAGCATGGAGGGAAAATGAAGGCTGTTGTTGTTAATGTGAGAACACATGAAAATTGGGTTGGAAAACTGTGGCCGGCTGTCTTGTGGAGGTTGAGAAAAGTCCGTAGGATCGCAACAAAGGTAAAAATAAAATGATTGGAGGGTTGTTGTTTTTTTTGTTTTTTTGTTTTAGTAGCAGGCTGATTTTGACAGTTAGGTTAGGGTTGTTTTCTTTTGTAAGAGAAAAACAGGTTTATTTTTTTAATATATATTTAGACATGTCCTGAACAAGGCCTAATATGTTTTTTTTTTGTAACGGTGCACTTAGGGAGAAAAAAAAAAAACCTGCCAGGTATCATCCCTCTGGGGGTGAGATTTTGTGTGTTGATGATTTAAAAGCAGGCCTGCAAGATTGGAAGTAAAAGCGCTATAAAATACTTTAATTGAGAGCAAATATAAGGTGAGCTTCTCTAGATTACAATGGGCTTCTGAGGAAATTCACCTACCTAGGACGCTGACCATATTAGATGGTAAGTCCTGTGTTTAAAAGGATTGTAGCGATTCAATCCATTTCAAAAGCAACAAGAATTGTTTTTATTTTTGGAATGATGTAATATTGCTGTCAGTGGATATTTAAATTCATGTGCGGTTTTCCACTATCAGCAATGATTGGTACGATTGCATGTGACTGGATGAATGCATGTGATTGGACTGTGGCTGGACTGATGATGTGGACTAAGTGTGACTGACTGAAACTATTTCAGGATTAGTCACTGCTAATGCCTAATAAACCCTAAACAGTGAAAAAAGGGTGGATGCATGTGTTTTTGTTTGCTTGTTTTTGCAGGAGCAGGAGGATGACAGAGACCAGAGGAGGGGAGACTGTAGGTTCACATGAGTGTGGGCGGGCCTTGCAGACCTAACCCTTTAGATAGCACTTTTCTGTGTTACTGATTTTGTGTGGAGAAAACTGTGTTTTCCTGGCTGCTTGCTGGTTACAGTAACACACTGTATTGTTGGCAAATGATAAATGCTACAGGAGGAAAATAAATGTGTATTCAATGTGAAACACATACTGTGTTAAAATCAGTATCACTCCTTTCACAGACAAGGAGGGTTGACCACATGATTTACAGCAACACCTCTGGAATCTGTTGATCCAGGCCCGGCCTGCCAGGACAAACCACTGGCTAATGGTTTTTTTTCCCTCTCTAAGGGTTCTGGCATCACACAGGCAGACATGAGTGAAATGAAGACGGTTGTGCAGTGATTACAGAACATCTTAGTGTGGGGCTCATTATCATATCGTTATTCATTTTAAGGTGTTGAGCTCAAAGTGTGAAAACAAGTGAGTGACATTACTTAAGATAAGTTACTGGTTACAGTAGTTTTAATTAAACACATGGGATGATCCATGGTTTGGGCAAATTATGGTAACAGTAGTGTTTTAATGATTTGGGGAAATAAACTGCATATGGCACACTTTTGTCTGTGGTGTTGGATGCCTTATTACTCTTATAACCTACAGTTGTTTGTAAGTGTGAAGTTTATATTTACTCACCGATTTTGGTTTCTAGGTAATTGTGGTGTGGATGCATGCTCCAGGCAGAGCCAAGAGTTAGACCCACTTACCATGACATTAATGCTGATTTTAGTCTTTAACACAGGGTTTACAGGGCTGAAGCGAAATTACTCCGGAGGAGAAGCCACGATGTTGTCTGAGAATTTGTGTTACTAACCTTTTCCTTTTTGTTATTCTCCTAGTTCTGATGAGTTGACTCATGGGAGAGACCATGTGTCAAAAGGAGGGATTCTAGGTTTAACATGAAACAATGTTTTTTATGTTTTCAATTCAATTCAATTCAATTTTATTTATATAGCGCCAAATCACAACAAAAGTCGCCTCAAGGCGCTTCATAGATACAGAGAAAAACCCAACAATCATATGACCCCCTATGAGCAAGCACTTTGGCGACAGTGGGAAGGAAAAACTCCCTTTTAACAGGAAGAAACCTCCGGCAGAACCAGGTTTTCCATGAGTGTTTTTGTTCTATGATTTTTGCAGTGATTTGTGTGATTAACAGTTCATTTACGGGTATTACACCTATGCAAGTGGTGCATCCATGTTCAAATGAGGCTTTGATGGCCTATAAGTGAAGTTCACTGAACTAAAGAGTGTGGTTTGATGATGGTTGACATGCTTTCCAAATAGAAGTTTTTCCTCCTAGCAAAAAATACAGGTGCAGCAGCCAGAGTATTGCTGGAAGAAATTGTCCCAAGGGTGGAATCTCCTGACTGAGACTGGGTGCTGATCAGAAGTCTTCAGAGACCCAGCAAGAAGCAGGGACCATTCATAGCAGAGCTGACAGCCCAGGCAGTGGTTGAGGTCAAAGGTCGTGCGGTTTGGGGCCCTACTAGTCATCATGAGAAGATTCCAGAACCACAGCAATAACCATAAAGCTGCGTTGGAACGAGAGGGTGAGGGGTGAAAAGAGCGCCCTCCTCCAACAAGGGCGTGCCAAGCTCCAACTCAACGACTGCAGAGCAGGCTCTGTGCCACCCAAGAGGGATCAGCGAATGAATGCAGATCACACCTGCTTAAACAGCCAATCAGTTTCCCTGGAAAGCTTAGTATGTTTTTAAGTTAAGGAGGTCGTTGGGGTGACGTTAATAATCATTTTATGAATGATATGCATTTACATGACTCTCCGAACATCACAAACTCTGTTAGAGTCCTGAGCATGAGTAAAAGTGATTGGAGTAATTATAGCATGCAAGTTTTACAGCAACTTGTGCGCATTTTGTAGGGTAGGTAGATTATCTAGCATGTCAGTTCCTGATGCGTAAGTGCATTAAGCCCTCATTGTCTGAGTAAACATAGTAACAACAGTTGTGAGTTCTTTTGACATGTGTACTCAATTTTGACACATTTGACACCGTAAAGATAGGATTTGGGGTTCATCACATTTCAATGAGGGATTTTGACAGACCTCAAACATGCTGGAAGCACCTAAAGAAGGAGGTTGTTCTTTGAGAATTAAATGTGGTTGTTTTGGTTTCCCCAATCACTGATGTGGGCACAGTAAAGATAATTGCAAATGCCCTTGAGAGGGTTTACACCTTTTAAACTGGCTGATGGCCCTACAATAGTAAAGAGTACAGTACACTGCATAGACAGAGAGGAAAGAGCTATAATTCTGTTGTAAAATATATGTTGGCTGTGTGGAAATTCATGGCTACTTTTGGGTTTTACTTTAAAACTCGAGAAGCACTAACATCAGTGTTAGTATATGTTTGTGGTATTAATTTACCTACAGGTTCAGACATATTCACTGTCCTTGATGGCAAACATCTGGACAGGGCAAAGCAAATGGCACAAAGGAGTGTGTGTGATGTTTGGTGAGGCATGTGTGCCTCAATCCCTAATAACACTGGGGAAGAGGGTCTTTTACAGAAACAGTTAATAAATTGGGAGATTTAATGATAAAGTGGGAAAATATATCACACACCTAAAAACTTCCTTATCTTAACAACGGGTTCTTATGAAAGAGCAGCTTGATGTAACCGAGGTTGAAGGTTTCTTTGCAGATGAAAAACGAACACTGTTTCATTTCTTATATGATTTCATATTGTGTTTTCTTTTATGATATAACTGCCATCCTTCGAACAAAGGGTGGAGACTCAGATGAAGAGAAGGTGACCATAAAATGTGAATTTGTTGGTTCCTTCTGACTTTAGAGAAGATGCACATTGTGAATTCTTTGAGTACACAATGGTGCTGATGTTCAGTAGTTCGAAAAGAAATCTCCATGTGTTTTTAGGTGATTCTTAATTAATTATTTTTAATTCTTAATTGTGGTATCACAAAGGGTGGAATGTAGTGGCAGATTTCTTTTCTCATGTATTAATCACATATTTAATCATATCACATTAGTTATAGTAATATCACTTTCTCACTTTACTATAGTAAGAGCACTCCTGTCACTAGTTTACATGCATGTGGAAAGTTAACACAGTGAGGCCGTTGTAATGGGAGACGTTAAACAGATAGTGAGACTCCTTCTGCTTATCAGGGATGTAAATCCTTAGGTGATGGCCAAGCAGAAAACGAGGTCATAATTCTCTCCGTGAGGGAGGAGGTATAGCCCCCCGTGAGAGGGGCCAACATGTGAGAGTTTGTTGAATGTTCTTTGTCTGTGTCTCTGTATATAAGATGTAAGGGCGGTGGCCACAATCCGGAGATGGTCCTGGTGTTTCACTGGGATGCTCTCTCTACATTGCAATGTGTTTATTAAACCCACTTCAAATCAAGCTCGCTGGGTGCAGGTTATTGTTAAATTTTCCACGACACTAGTTATTCTTGGTCCATGAATGCCTGTAGGCTTCCATGCTGTGTTACACCCTTGTAAGGCATGTACAGACCAACCCAGTTTTGCTGTTGACTTACAGAGTACACATCTATAGTCAGACCATTTTCTCATAGTTATACTAGAACTGGAGTCCCAAAAGCACACAGGCTAAGGCTAAGAACAGATTTACAGTTTTTATTAACAAAACAAAATAAGTCAGTTGATCAAATGTGTCCCTATGAGCAAAGGTTGAGGATTAATCAGTGAAGTGGTGATTTGTCGGGAGAATTCATTTCAGGTTCAAGTTGAACAGGTGAGGGAATCTGAGGTAGAATTTTCCTTTCCAAGGGATGAATCAAGAGGAGACAGAGAGGAGGTAACAGCTGGAACACCGAGGGTTTTCCAAGACAGAGGACAAGAGAGGAACAAGTGCAGGAATCATTTCACTGGAGTGAAGACCTTGATTTGCTACTAGCTGTGGAAATAGTCTGTACTCACAGCTGCACTCACACCAGATAGCAAAGAGTGGAGGAGAGCAAAAGAAAGAAGCACTCACACAATGGGAGTTGCCAAGGCCATAAATCATCACCTTTGTGAATCTTTTTTCCATAAATGTGGTTTGTTTACAGGAAAGTGAAACCAGCAATAAGTACAGTTTCTCATTGTGGCGGAGCCTGGTCTGTGGCGTGGCTGCGGGGGAGGCTGGTGTCTTCCCTTTTGTTGCTGTAGAAGACCTGCCCATCACTCAAGGTCTTTGCAAGACTCTGAATGATCAGCATACTAGTTTTCTCCCCTCATCAAACTGATATTGACATACAAAAACTTTATTTTTCTTTTATGCATCATTCGCAGCTGTCATCCAAACCTATTGACAAATTATGTAAAAGGTGAGAAGAATTGTTTGTGCACATTTGAAATATTTAAACAGTACGTTTATTTGTTGTATGTTTTATGTCCTTTTTTTCCCCTCTGGTTGTCACCTTGGCATTTTCATGTGAAACAGGCAAATATCTGTGAAACAAAAATGAAAGCCTGAGGAGCTAAGTGCTAATGCCTCTGCACACAGACCACACTGCAGCACACCCAACCACACGAGCGCACACGCATGCACACACACACACACACACAAACAGTTGTGCAAAAAACTGAGCTGTAACCACAAGCATGTATAAAAAAACTTTGCGATATCTTCATTTCTTCATTCATCAGCTTCTTTTGACATCATTGGTAAATAACTCACTATAACATGGTTTTTACAAATACGTCACATTTACTTATATAGATATTGAAACATTTCAAACTGTGGATGGATATATGTGACCATATATAACGTTACAACATAGTGAACTGTCTTCATGTCATATGAAACTGTTAAATTTGATCCCATCAGGCTGAGCATGAGGAACGAGTGAACTTTGGTTCCGAACAGTTGAGTGAATACTTGAGCATTATGGACCCATTGATCGCACTGATGAAGAAATCTGTGAAAGCTTTACCTGATGGTTTTCCTCTAGTTACACTTTTCTGGAGAACATCAACCTGGTTTTCATGAATTAATCCCACTTATGGTGCTATAAGAATTAGGTGAAGGAATTTAAGGCTAACACTGACAGGAAGAATGAGGAGTTGGGTGAGAAAATAGAGGAAAGTGAAATGAAACTGGGACAACTGAAAAAAACTATTGAAGTCCTCAAGGAAAAGCAAGCTGAACTTAAGTTAGACTCTTTTTCTCCAATTGATCTTTCTGAGTTAACTTCGATAATTACTTCCTCCAAACCATCAACTTGTCTTTCAGACCCCATTCCTACAAAACTGCTCAAAGAAGTCCTGCCATTAATTAATTCTTCGATCTTAAATATGATCAACCTATCTCTAATAATCGGCTATGTACCACAGGCCTTCAAGCTGGCTGTAGTTAAACCGTTACTTAAAAGCCATCTCTAGACCCAGCAGTCTTAGCTAATTATAGGCCAATCTCCAACCTTCCTTTCATATCAAAAATCCTTGAAAGAGTAGTTGTCAAACAGCTAACAGATCATCTGCAGAGGAATGGTTTATTTGAAGAGTTTCAGTCAGGTTTCAGAGCTCATCACAGCACAGAAACAGCTTTAGTGAAGGTTACAAATGATCTTCTTATGGCCTCTGACAGTGGACTCATCTCTGTGCTTGTCCTGCTAGACCTCAGTGCAGCGTTCGATACTGTTGACCATAATATCCTATTAGAGCGATTAGAACATGCTGTAGGTATTACAGGTACTGCGCTGCAGTGGTTTGTATCATATCTATCTAATAGACTCCAGTTTGTGCATGTAAATGGAGAGTCCTCTTCACACACTGAGGTTAATTATGGAGTTCCACAGGGTTCAGTGGTAGGACCAATTCTGTTTACACTATACATGTTTCCCCTAGGCAGCATCATTAGAAGACATGACACCCAGCTCTATCTGTCCATGAAGCCAGGTAACACACACCAATTAGTTAAACTGCAGGAATGTCTTAAAGACATAAAGACCTGGATGGCTGCTAACTTTTTGCTTCTTAATTCAGATAAAACTGAGGTTATTGTACTCGGCCCTGAAAATCTTAGAAATATGGTATCTAACCAGATTCTTACCCTGGATGGCATTACCTTGGCCTCCAGTAACACCGTGAGGAACCTTGGAGTCATTTTTGACCAGGACATGTCCTTCAACGCACATATTAAACAAATATGTAAGACTGCTTTCTTCCATTTGCGCAACATCTCTAAAATTAGAAATATCCTGTCTCAGAGTGACGCTGAAAAACTAGCTCATGCATTTATTACTTCCAGGCTGGACTACTGCAATTCATTATTATCAGGATGTCCTAAAAACTCGCTGAAAAGCCTTCAGCTAATCCAAAATGCTGCAGCAAAAGTCCTGACAGACATAGAAAGAGAGAGCAGATTTCTCCTGTTTTGGCTTCCCTTCATTGGCTTCCTGTTAAATCCAGAATTGAATTCAAAATCCTGCTTCTCACATACAAGGTCTTAAATAATCAGGCCCCATCTTATCTTAATGACCTTGTAGTACCATATCACCCTATTAGAGCACTTCGCTCTCGCACTGCAGGCCTACTTGTTGTTCCTAGAGTATTTAAAAGTAGAATGGGAGGCAGAGCCTTCAGTTTTCAGGCCCCTCTTCTGTGGAACCAGCTTCCAGTTTGGATTCGGGAGACAGAAACTATCTCTACTTTTAAGATTGGGCTTAAAACTTTCCTTTTTGCTAAAGCATATAGTTAGGGCTGGACCAGGTGACCCTGAATCCTCCCTTAGTTATGCAGCAATAGACGTAGGCTGCCGGGGATTCCCATGATGCATTGAGTTTATCCTTTCCAGTCACGTTTCTCACTCACTATGTGTTAATAGACCTCTCTGCATTGAATCATATCTGTTATTAATCTCTGTCTCTCTTCCACAGCATGTCTTTATCCTGTCTTCCTTCTCTCACCCCAACCGGTCGCAGCAGATCGCCGCCCCTCCCTGAGCCTGGTTCTGCCGGAGGTTTCTTCCTGCTAAAAGGGAGTTTTTCCTTCCCACTGTCGCCAAAGTGCTTGCTCATAGGAGGTCATATGGTCTACCTTACAATATAAAGCACCTAGAGGCGACAGTTTTTTGTGATTTGGCACTATATAAATAAAATTGAATTGAATTGAATTGTGAATGTTTTGATCATTTATTAATTTATTTGTACGGTGCAGCATTCATATTTTTGCATTGAATTGGGTTAACCACATCTGCGTGTCACTGGCAGAGACACCTTTGTTAAGAAAGCCTGATAACTGGTGTTTGACGGTAACTGGAGAAACGCTTTCAATTTTTGTCTATGATGTACTTTCATTAGCATCATGCTCCATCTATTTTTACACCTCTACTTTCCTAGTTTTTCTAGTTCCCTATATTAACTCTTTCCATAGATTTCATGTATTTGTGTAGCCCAGGGTTATTTTATGGCCAATTGTATTTTATTTTAATTTTATTTTAAGTGTTACTTTTTTGAGTATTGAGTTTACCCATGTACTATGAATGCACCATAACGCTGCTGACAGGAAGTCCCAGCTCAGGCGCATCTGTCTACACCGAGCAACAAGCTGTCGTAGAAGTTTCCGTCCTGTTGAGGCACAGAGTTCATGTATTCTGTGAAGAATATACTGGCTGGTTTTTCTATGTGGTAGAAATCTGCTGCTAAGGACTGAGTGGTGCCAACTAAGGACTGGATGCCAATTGTGATGTCCACAAAGGACGCTCTCAGTCCGAAGGCCACCTGCTTCTTTGGTGCTTGGTAGGAGACAACGATTTCCAATTATTTATTTATTTATGTATTTTATTTTATTTACTTTTTTTTTAAGGGATGTATGTTTCTTTCTTGGAATCTAAGGACACTTTGTGTTGCTACCTTTCTTTTGGGTCAGGCCTGACACCGCTTAATAAAAAACTGATGTACTAGAGGAAAGAACCGTGAACCAAAGACAATCCAAATAACGTTGAAATACTTACCAAATAGTGAATATTAAGTGCACTCAACTGAAATGGACAGCGTACCTGGTGCATTTATGGACACTTAAAGGGACGATACTGTGTGTGTGGTAAAGTCGATTATGAGACATGGCGCACCCAAGTTCATCTTGTACTCAGTGACCCTTTTGTGACGGATGCCCTCAAGTGAGAAAGATACTTGAGAGCCTCTAGGGGTCACTGCATTACCAAGTGCTCATGTCACTCAGCTTGATTGTGCCTTTGGAAATGTTGAGGACAGTGAAGAGCTTTTTACTGCCTACTGCTTCTTAAGCAATTCATTAGAGGGTTCTGGGACCAAAACATGATAATAAGTCTCCAGCTCGAAGCAAAAAAAGATTTCTTCCACCCTTATTTCCAGATCAGGAAATAAGGGTGGAAAGGAAAGGAAAGATCAATGTTCAGCCAAGTTAGACCCATGCAAAAACATTTAGGTGCAACAAAAGCTTCTGCGCATCCACACTCAGCTTTTAGTAGGTGTCGCAAGTGGTACTTGGTCAAACCAAGTAGGAGAAGTAGGGCAAGGGTGCAGCTTCGCTGGAGCTGAGAAAAGATGTGTTGCAGCTAATAGATAATAAACCTATGAGTACGCTATGCAACGTGACTACTGAATGCTTGTGTAACACTATTGTTTAGACTAGAATGGGACACCCTGTAATAAAACTGTTAAGCGCGCGTCACCATGTTGAGATTCTCTGCAACTTGTCACACAGAATGCATCTCCCTTCTAGAAGTATTGTGTAAGAGAATAAAAGTGTGAAACGGTCTACTGAGCTGTGTTTAGTCTTTCATCGGATGCCTATGAGGAATCAAAAGAACTCGGTGAAGTGTTGATATTTAACACCATCTATATTTACACTTTTTCTAGTTTTCTGTATTAACTCTTTCCATACATTTCGTGTATTTCTGTAGCCCTGGGTTATTTTATTGCCAATCGTATTTTATTTTTATTTTATTTTATTTTAAATGTTACTTTTTTGAGCACCGTAGCGCTGCTCACAGGAAGTCCCTGCTCAGTTATTATTGTTTTCCATTGCATCTGTCTGCACAGAGCAAGATGCACAAACTGTCGTAGAAGTTTCAGCGCTCTAACGTGTAAAGCCACAGAGTTAATATATACCAGTTAACAAAAAATTGATTCATCAGAGGGAACAACCGTGAACTAAAGACAATCCAAATAACATTGATACTTACCAAATACAAAATATTAAGTGAAATGGACAGCGTACCTGGTCCATTTATGGACACTTAAAGGGACAGTATTGAACATTTTGAAGGTCAAATTATTCGGGTGAACTAAATGTTTGGAGGGGTTTAAATGTTTTGGTTCATGTCTATGTTTTTTGGAGCAAATGAAATGTTCCAAATTTTAATAGTCTTAATTCACATTTTTTTCCTCTAAGCTCAGTTTTCTCTGCCAGTCTCCTTATGAGCCTAATTGAACCTAACAAGAGTAGATTTTAAATGTTTGGGGGTTTTTTTACTTTAGATGACAGATTACTGTGGATTCGATTATTTCTGACTACTCAGTTAAAAAGGGTGAGTAGTGGCGAGCCAGCCAGGAGATTGGTACATTGGTTTTTATCTCCAACTCATACGACACACTGTGTAACACTTTTATGAACTTGACCTCTGTGAACACTTTCAAGCTGACAGCCAGAAAACCCTGTTTGTTACAGGCATTGAAAGACGCTGTAGTGGTGACGATATAACAAATGTTTTCGAGGTGAATGGTACAATCTCTAAAGTCGCCAGGGTCCCAGATGAGCCACGTCAGCCCGAAGGCAGAACACTTATAGTGTACGAGTCTGAACAGGCTATCTTAAAGATAGACCCTTCTGCCTTAGGGGAAGTTATCAGTCTGAGTCTATGGGGTAGTGGCTTCCTTAGGCTTCCTTAGCATTTTTCAAGGTGAGTTGCAGGCCAGCCCTACACCCCACACTGAGACACGATCACTTGTTGAACATAACATTAATACGACAGCTGACAACATTCCCAATATTGATTAAAGTGAACCTGTAGAGCCCACAAGTGCATTCAGGCCACATACTGATACTTTTGCTAGTTCAGTGCATATAGACGAGGGCATTTACAACCCTTCGCATATTCAGAAAGTAGTGGTTGAACATATTATTCGCAATGAGAATGAAATGAATGAAACTCGAACAAAAAGTCAATGAGCTCTCAAAGGAAGTTGAACAGTTAACACAAAGGCCAAGGAGCACCACCCCAAGTACTGAACCTCCTGTAAGCACTAAACCCTAATCTGTGAAACTAAAACCAAATGAAACTGCCGAGCTTGAAAGTCAAATAGCTGAGTTGATCAAACAAGTCCAAATGCTTGTCCAAAACCAAAGACATTCAACCAAACCTGAAAAATATGAGCCCAAAATTTCTTTAGCTGTTAACACCAGGCACCCAAGCGCTGCTGCTAAAGACCCTGACACTCTCCGGGCATGGTTTTGCTTTAAGTGTGGTGAAGACAATTGTATTGCAGTGGGTTGTACAAATGACGCCAATCCCACACTTGTCTGAGGAAAAGCATGCAAAAAATTGAAAAAGAAACAAGCTGTTTTTGCTGGACAACAGGCCGCAATCCTGTTTGCTTTAAACTAGTGGCAGCGCTTGTCGTGGGACACCCAGGAGCAATACATGCCCTTCTTGAAATTAAAGGAGCAGGAGTGCAAAACGTGCCATACTTGGGCTATGTTCTGACTCGTATTACATTTCCCGAGAACATTTCAGGCAAAGAACAACAACTAGTCGTTTTAATCCTTTTTGTTCCTGAATGTCACTTTAACAGTAAAATTCTGTTGCTAATAGGGACAAATGTGCTTTTACGGGTTTATAGACAGCTGCTACTAGGGATGGACCGATCCAATATACAGTATCGGTCCGATCCTGACCTAAATTATTGGATCGGATATCGGGGAGAAAAAAAATTGTAATCCAATACATTAAATATCACAAATTCACCTCACAAAACTTGCAACATGGCGTAAACCAGGTAGTGACCTGAAATTTCAGTTGTTAGTCGTTATAAGAATTGTTTGTGAAGTAAAGTAAAGAATCTTTGTCCTGTTTGTCTGGGATTTGGAGAGCCCAGCGTGTGCTCCCAACGCAGGGGAAACAAATTCTGTCGGGGATACCTGCCTTGGCACGACACCTGTTTAAACAGTTTCGTGGTTCGACAAAAAAGCTATAAAAAACTTTTTTTCAATACACACAAATTGCACAAAGCTCGGTCTCAGGTTAAATGTGATAGAAACAGCTTACACTGACATCCATCTTGATAAAAGATAAGTATCGAGAGAAGCCGTGTTTGCATTGATTTCCACTGTTTTGTCCTTGAGTCGCATGAGCAATAAAAGTTACCTGGTGGATTGCTTCTCGAGTTGGCTTTATTACACGTTCCTTTAATGCCAGCAAGTACCTGTCATTGTACACAATGTTAGTGACCATGCTGTTACGTTGCAGTCAAAGCAGCATTGTTTTGTGGAATTCTTATGTAGCTTGAATCAGAATCAGAATACTTTATTAATCCCGAAGGAAATTAGGGTTACAGCAGGCAGCACGCTAATGGTGCATGCGCACTTACAAAGGAACTTTCTGACCAACTTTACACAAACATCACATTGGGGAGACATGTCAGAAAGGTAGGCTGATAGGAAAAAAACAACGAAAATACATAACATGAGGTAAGAGGAGGAGAAAAAAAACTCCACTCAGACTGAGCTCCTAGTGGGAGAACAGTTTGATAACAGAAAAAACACCTCAGCACAAAAAGCACATGACTATCAATACACCATAGAAACACAAGACAAGCAACAGGGGCGGGTAAAGGGTAAGAGAGAGCCGGTGTAGACAGCGCATCAGGTCCTGCAGCATGTCTGCGCTGGTCCAGTTGACTGCCATCTTCACCAGTAGGGCACAAGCATCGAAGGCGTTTGGAAAGGGAGGGGGGATCACTGTGTGCATATCAGTGTATGTGTGTGTGTGTGTGTCCAGAGTTAAGCTGAGACAGTGTCCTTCGCTCCGTGAGGCTAAGTAAACAGTCTTCCAGCCAACCCAGGTGGCCTTGCATGGAATGGGGGGAACAGTCTAAACACAGTTGTTATCAGGGTGTTTTGTTCAGCTCCAGCCTTGAGGCCGCAGCTGGCGCCGAAGGGGTCTCCGCATGAAGTGATGATAGTTTTTACTTTAGTGCGAACAACATATATGAATTTCAAAGCTGCTCTAACAGTCCAACACTGGTCTCTCAATCTCCCGTTGGAGAGCCGTGAGCTTTCTATGATGTTATCCAAACTTACGTTCCGTAATGTTGTCGTTCTTTTTGCTCAAAGAGCAGGTTCTGAGAACTCACGACCGCAGTGCACTTCCCCAAGATGTGATCGAATTTGCGCTCAAAGGTGTTGTTCGAGCTAGCCCCTCCAGATGTAATCCAGTTTTTCACTCAGAGGTCTTGTTCTGAGTATTCACGGCAGCCGTGCGTTCTCCAAGATCTTCTCCGTGCTGACTCAATGAGCCCATTTTTAGAAACTCACGCCTCGTCCCATCATTTCAATCCCAGCGGGCAGCCTTGTGGGGGTTTGAACAGCCGGTTCCGCTTCCTTAATTCTTCGATAAGTCAGGGCCAAGCCAGCTCCGATCAGCAAGAACCCTGTTATCATGGTTCCGAATAGGTAGATATCTTCAGCAGTCAGGCTCACCCGAACCCAGACTTCTCGTTGAGAAGGGGTGTCAATTGCATTCAGAGACCAGTTGATCAAATCCAAATCCATAATTCCTCTTTTAGGTTTTAGAGAACAGACTGTGAGAGAGTGTTCCAGGGAAAAGTAATACAAAAAAAAACGCGAGACTAGACAAGGACATAAGAGGCTAAGCAGGGAAGCTACGGGAGAGGAGGAGAGGAGAAAAAGTGCGACCGCCTTCGCTGAGAGCCAAAGACGAATGTGATGTATTAGCTTGCTGCATTATATAGATTAACAGCATTATTTTGCTGCATTAGAGTATGAGAGTGTCATCTTAAGGTCAGGCCTTCTTGTAAGGGCAGGCTTCTGTGTAGCTGCAGGAGAAAAATAGTCAGACAGAGAAAATAGCATTTAAAGGAAATGGTACAGAACAAACAGCACTAACGGCTGTCTAACACATCTAACACATCTGAATAAGTATAGACAAAGATATAACCCAGCGTAGATTGGAAAGCAGAACTAGACAGTGAAGCTTAAGGTGCATGGAGAGTTCATGTAAAGGTCACCCACACAGACAGTAAGTGAGGGCATGTGCAGGGAAATAGAAAATAAAGTTGAGACAGATAACCGTATAGGGGGGTGTTTTGATTGAAACTGTGCATGAATAATGGGGCAAACAACACAAAGTACTAACCACATAGGATAGGCAGATGCTGACTGAGGAAGTCTGAAAGAAGTATAAATGTAACAGATCCAGGGACCGCCCTTCTGATCTGCAGATGGCTTTCGCGCTATGCACATCTCCCGCGTACATGGTGTATAAAGAATTGATGGAATAAGCGTTCTGTCTTGAGTCGTTTTTCTTGTACCAGGTCAAAATCAAAGGACCGGGGAGGGAATCCAATTCCCAACAGTTGCTCAAGCTTGTGCGGCCCAACATGTTTCCCCACTAGAATCGAGTCAAACTCTGAATCTTACAAGTCGAAATGAACCAAACAACGACAACCACACATTCAATCTTGATGATTCTCCCATCCCAGACCATATTCTAGAAAAGCTGAGATCTATCCCCGAAATTTTTGTTCTCGATGACATATCACACGGCCACACCACAGCTGTAAAACACCAAATCAAATTGAACAATGAAAAGCACTTCAAAGAGTGGCCAAGGCCCATACAACCAAGTGACAGGGAGGCTGTAAAACAACATCTAAGAGAACTACTTGATGCAGGTATCGTTCGAGAGTCACAAAGTCTTTTTGCCTCATCAATTGTATTGGTAAGGAAAAAGAATGGCTCAAAAAGGCTATGCATAGATTACTGTAAATTAAATCTAAGAACTATCCGAGATGCATATGCCCTGCCGAATATTGAGGAGACATTTACAGCTGTCAGTGAAGCTAAATTGTTTTCGGTCATGGACCTTAAGTCCAGTTACTATCAGGTACAGGTAGCCAAGGATGACAAGCCTAAGACAGCCTTCGTGTGTCCCCCTTGGTCTTTATTTATATACAACAGTAGGTGCGTTCGTTTATTACATTGGAATGTGGATGTGTATGTGTGTGTGTGTGTGTGTGTGTGTGTGTGTGCGTGTGCCAGGAGAGGCTCCTCTACCTGGTACGAAGTGAAACTACTTGTTAAGCTCTTATCTAGCAGGTACTGCTCCTTCCCTGCATGATAATGGGTCACAGTGAATTAAAACAACAGTCTGCTGTCCCTCTGCAAAACCTTCACTCCTTTGTCTGTGAAACACAGTTTTGTAGGAGCGACCCTATCATAAAACCCCCACGGTGTGCTGCAAACTCTGTGTCTGTGTCTATGTGCACGAGCACGTGAGTGAGTGTATGCGCGTACCTGTGTGTATGTGTGAGTGCACGTGAGTGAGTGTGCGTGTGGATGTGTGTGCTTAACAGTTAAAGCACTATGTGCGTATATCTCTATGTACGTGCCTTCCCGAAGGTCATAAAAGTCCATCTCCCTTCCAAACCAAAGTTATTTAGTTACAAACTTTGAGACTCCCACCCAGGCATGCCCTGAGGAATTTCCACTCAAAATTAACCTGTCTTTGTCTCACTTTCACAGTTCAAACTGGGGGAGGGTCTCCTAGAAATCTACTCCTAAATTCCTGACACACTCAGGTCTTTATTACATCGAGGGCAGTGTCAATGTCTCTACAATAATTCTACATTCTAACGCATTTCTAAACTCTAAAATAGGCTACGCATATCTTCAAAACTTATATTATTAAAAGATTATACTGACTACTAAGTACAATTTTCTATTGACAGAAACAAAACTGAAAGTCTGAGGAAGCTAACTGTTAATGCCTCTGCACGCAGACCACACTCCAGCACACCCAACCGCATGCCCACACACACACACACACACACACTTGCGCAAAATGGGAGGTGTCACCACAAGCATGTATAAAAGAACTGTGTGATGAGCCGTATCTTTGTTTCTTCATTCATCAGCTTCATCACACGTAAGTAACTCACTATAACATGGTTTATACAGACTTCACATTTTCCTATAAAGAAATTAAACATTTTAGATTGAGTTTTAATTTGAGTTTTCCAATTGTGATTCTTTGTAAATCTTTAAAGTTGCAAATTTAAAATGATAACTCCACTGGATAATGAAGATGTTCATCTGTAGTTTGTAAACCTTCAATTCAACTCTTAATACTGTACGACTTTGACTTAGAGACAGAGTTTCTCAGAACAGCGATGGCGGCAGTGACTGTTTGCAGCACCACCAAAGGCTTGTTCCTCATGTTCACGCTGCTGTTTCTGGTTTCCCTTTCAAGTGCTCTGATAGACAACGACCAGCTGGTAAATTGTTTTTTCTTAACCTTCAGTAATTTTGCGAGTCACCACAAACAAAGTTGCTGTTGTAATATTTTTTTAGTGTAACCACTTGTATATGATTGATTTCAGAAACAATTCAAAGAAAACTATCAGAACATGAAACAACATCTGGACAAACTGAAGGTCAGTACATGTTCAGAGAACTGCAATAAGAAACTCATGGATATATATGACCAAATATAACGTTACAACATAGTAAACTGCCTTCCTGTAATATGAAACTGTTAACTTTCCATCAGGCTCAGCGTGAGGAAGAGGTGAACTTCAATTCCGAACTGTTGGGTGAATACTTGAAGCTTATGGATCCGTTGATCGAAGTGATGAAGAGATCTATGAAAGATTCATCTGATGGTTTTTATGAAGAAGTCACACTTATGGAGAGCTATAAGAATTTAGTGGCGGTGATTAAGGTTGAAATTGACAGGAAGAATAAGAACTTGGGTGAGAAAATGGAGGAAACTGAAAAGGAACTGGGAGAGCTGAACAAACGGATTAAATGCATTGAGGAACACCGAGATGAATTGTAACTTCCATGCCAGTCATTTCATTTTTCTTTAACAATCTGTTGTATCTGTGGTTAGTTTCCATGTTATATAGTACAGCTTTGCTTAACTTCAGTTTAACTTTTATTTAGAGCTTTCCTTCTTCTTTACTGTCTGATATAAAGAAAAGATTTCACTATTGGCCACCATTGTGCACATGCTTATATGTGCTGATGACGACTGTTAAGAAAACATTTCCAGTAGTTTTTCTGCCATTAATTAAATATAAATTGGAAACAAACATAAACTGCAAACTGCCACACATTAAAGACATTTACCTACTACTACTATTGTTTCTTTTCCTCGGCAACATAATGATTAATTACCTGGTCACATTCTTGTGAAATGCAAGTATGCCCTCACCAGAAAGTTTCTGCTGTTTATAATTGATGATGGTATTTATAATTTAATACTATAATAATAACTATTATTATTATTGTTAATAGTAGTAGTAGTAGTATTGCGAATGTTTGATCTTTTTTTTTTCATTTATTTGTATAGTGCTGCAGCATTCATAGTTTTGCATTGAATTGGGTTAACCACATCTGTGTGTCACTGGCACAGACACCCTTGTTAAGAAAGCCTGATTACTGGTGCATGATGGTAACTGGAGAAACGCATTCAATGTTTGTCCATAATGTACTTTCATAAGCATCATGCTGCATCTTACACCTTTACTAGTTTCCTGTATTGACTCCTTCCATACACCTCACTCTCAGTAGTCAGATCATGTTTTTTGGTCCCTTCAGTTGTTTATTATTAATGATCTTCACACACCACACACCAAATCCGGTTGTTGGTACTTCTTGGCTTGAGTAGCCACTAGGTAACAAAAGCTCAACGCTGCGCCCTAGCATCCTGGAGCACTTCTGTTGTCTTTTGTACGTGTTTTGAAGTTTGTACGTGCTGCTTTGTCACTTCAAAGACCCGGCTCTCAGAGCCGTTTCGTTCGTTTGGGCATTCGTTTACATACAGTTCTCTTGAAGTCCCACCATCCATCCATCCATTTTGCTCCACTTATCTGGGGCCGGGTTGCGGGGGCAGCAGCCCAAGCGGAGAAGCCTAGACCTCCCTGTCCCCAGCCACCTCCTCCAGCTTATCGGGGGGAACTCCAAGGCGTTCCCAGGCCAGCCGAGAGACATAAACTCTCCAGCGTGTCCTGGGTCTGCCCCGGGACCTCCTCCCGGTGGGACATGCCCGGAAAACCTCGCCCAGGAGGCATCCTTGTCAGATGCCCGAACCACCTCAACTGGCTCCTTTCGATGTGAAGGAGCAGCGACTCTACTCTGAGCCCCTCCCGAATGGCCGAACTTCTCACCCTAACTCTAAGGGAGAGGCCAGCCACCCTTCGGAGGAAGCTCATTTCTGCCGCTTGTATCCGCGATCTCGTTCTTTCGGTCACTACCCACAGCTCGTGGCCGTAGGTGAGGGTAGGGACGTAGATCGACTAGTAAATTGAGAGCTTCGCTTTTACACTCAGGTCCCTCTTCACCACGAGGGACCGGTGCAGCGTCCGCATCACTGCGGCCGCAGCCCCAATCCGTCTGTCGATCTCCGGCTCCCTTCTCCCATCACTCACGAACAAGACCCCGAGATACTTGAACTCCTCCACTTGGGGATGAGTTTAAAATCATATGCACAAATTTAGCAAACAAAGTTATTTGCAGCCATTTACCTTTTACCCTTTTTCTAATAACCATTTCAAACTACTTACATAACAATCAGCTGTTCTACATTAAATAAGATGCCACACAAATTATTTTTGCCACTTCAAAAAAATAATTTCTGTCCACTATAAAGGAGAACATCACACCCTGATGCCTGCAGGTCTGACAGCAGCAGGTGTATCACTCCTGTTTTCTACCTGGAGACAGCAGTCACCTCATTGTTGTGACACACAACACAAAACTATCCACAACACTACACACTAACTACACAAGACCACACATTAACTACACACTACAAACACGCTAAACGTCACAAATCTCTCACATCTCAAAACTCGCTCTCCCTCTTTTTCTGCTGTCTTTATCTCTCTCGCCGTCACTCCTAAAACTTCCCCCTCTTCCTAAACAACCAAATATCATGTTGCCATATCATTTTTTGATTGGTCGACATGGTGCATTTTTCCACCAAAACGAACGGGCTGTTTTTTGTTTTGTTTTTTTGTTTTTTGGTCATAAGCAGAGTGCTTGCTAGCGCTGTCCTTAGACGTAAACTATTGAGGAAAAAACGCTGTGTATATATTGTTTATCATGACTCTGGTTTTATGTGGCCTATCAACACAATTTAAAAACTGGTATCACCTTGTTGCTTTGTCATCTTAAAGTGATCATGTGATTGGCTTACCACGACTACTTTATTCTTCCTCAGTCAAACAGCAGCACTCCTGTGTTTTTTTCCCCCTCTTAGCTCCAGGTGTTGTGCCAAAAAGTGATCCTAGGGCAAAAAGTGACTGCTGTCAGCAGGAGCGCATGCAACTGCTTAGAACTGTAGCGCCCAGATTACTTACGTAGACAGGTATTTCCGTGCAGCTGATATAAGATGCGGTAAGCTGAACACAGCTTTAACCATCTGTTTGTTGAAAAATAGTAACACGACAGCCCCGCATTTTCTTGTCGGTAACGTAATGGTGTAACGGTGACGATAGAAATAGTAATTAGTTACTGAAAAAAGTAACGCCATTATTCCTATCACTGCAGGTAAGTAACTCACTATAACATGGTTTATACAGACTTCACATTTTCTTATAAAGTAATTAAAACGTTCTAGATTGAATTGTAATTTGAGTTTTTCAATCGTGATTCTTTGTAAATCTTAAAGTTGCACTTTTTCAAATTTAAAATGATAACTCCACTGGATAATGAAGACGTTCATCTGTAGGTTGTAAACCGTCAATTGAACTCTTAACAGTGTACAACTCTGACTTAGAGACACAGTTACTCAGTACAGCGATTGCAGCAGTGACTGTTTGCAGCACCACCAAAGGCTTGTTCCTCATGTTCACGCTGCTGTTTCTGGTTTGCCTTTCAAGTGCAGTGACGGACAAGGACCGATTGGTAAATTGTTTTTTCTTAACCTTCAGTAATTTTGCGAGTCACCACAAGCAAAGTTGTTGGTGTAACTTTTTTTTTTTTTTTTAAGTGTAACCACCTGTATATGCTGGATTTTCAGAAACAACTCAAAGAAAACTATCAGAACATAAAACAAGAGACGGACAGACTGAAGGTCAGTACATGTTCAGAGAACTGCGGACATATATGACAAAATATAACGTTACAACATAGTAAACTGCCTTCATGTAATATGAAACCGTTACATTTTATCTCATCAGGCTCAGCGTGAGGAAGAGGTGAACTTCAGTTCCGAACAGTTGAGTGAATACTTGAGCCTTATGTACCAGTTGATCGCACTGATGACAGTTCACTGAGGACTCACAAGCAGGACTCCAATTCTTGGAATGAACACATTGGGATTTATTAAACACTTCACCAGGTTTATGTACAAGGAGTGCAGGGAATAGTGCAATATACAGCGGTGACAGGGGCAAGGGCTCTGGCAAATCCAGAGAGGGGAAGACAGGAAAAAACACTCTCTCCTCTTCGGTCACACACTGCTCGCTGCCAGCCAATCTCCAATCACTCACAATAAGAATCTTCTCAGGAAACACAGTGACAGATCCAGGAAATCTATGTAGAGGATACACATTAGCACAAAGGCACAGAACCAGCAAGAGCTATCAACTATATTTTGAGTCACACGACGATCCAGCGATGAGTAGCTGCCATCCTCTGGTTTAAACGTTGACAGCGATAATGAGGCACAGGTGTTTCCTCTTCACAGGTGCGTGGGCCGAGGACGTGAACCTGCAACGAGTTCCACCCAGGCGAGAGAGGGGGAGAGAGAGAGAAACAAAAACACTACTGATCAGCTACCTGCTGATCCACCGGGGCGTGACTGAAGAAATCTGCGAAAATTTTACCTGATGGTTCTCCTTGAATTGACACATTTATGGAAAACATTAAGAATTACGTGAAGGAAAGTAAGGCTAATATTGTCAGGGAGAATGAGGAGTAGGGTGCTGCGTCTTTATTTACACTTTCACTAGTTTCCTGTAGTGACTCCTTCCATACACTTCACTCTCGGTAGTCAGATCATCAGCAGAGTATGCACAGCCCAGGCTCTCTTTCCTGAGCAGATAGGCTTCATGTCAAGTAACAACTATATGTTGGTGCTGAATCAAATCAGTCAGTTGGGCAGTACTTTTAGCTTGACAATGCTGTCATGGTCCTGGATTGCTGACCCAGTGTTTTGTGTTTTTTGGTCCTGTCAGTTCTTTATTATTAAAGATCATCAGGATGATTCTTAGGTTCTTTATTATTAAGTTTTTCAACTGTGTCTCCTGGGTGTCTCTATAGTCACCTTTTTATGTAATATATTGTCTCAGTCGCCCATTGCACTTTGTCGAGTTGTCTCTTGTTGTCTATGATCTTGTTCTCATGTGTTTTGGATTCTTTGGATTTCTGAACTCTATTTCTGTACTGTTTGTACAGCATTTTGAAACCTTGGGGCGACCGTGGTTCAGGGGGTTGGGAAGCGCATCTGTAACCGGAAGGTCGCCGGTTCGATCCTTGGGCACTCTGTCCTGGTCGTTCAGTCAGTCAGTCAGTCTGTCTGCCCCAGGGCAGCTGTGGCTACAACTGTAGCTTGCCTCCACCAGTGTGTGAATGTGAGAGTGAATAGTGGAATTATACAGTGGTGCCTTGAAAATTAATTGGAAGTCAAAGCTCTACAGCAGACACGTGGGAAATTGATGAACTTTACTGCTCATCACTGTATAGTTCAAGAACTGAAAAATGAAAGGATGCATTTGCAACGGTGTAATATAATCCATGTATTTCATGTACCAACGTACCCACACTCAGTCATAGACACAAACAGGACCACATACACACTACGGTGAAGACAGTTACACAGACATGAGGCACAGAAGCTGCTTTGTGCATTCAAAAGAAGGACACGTCACTATTTGTTACATGTCCCCACATCCAGGCTTTTAGCAGACAGTACGGCAACAGGATAATAACTTTTTAAATGTTTTATTACAAAACAACGTGACAAAACAATACACTTTATGTTAAAATCCACACTCACAACATGAGGTGATGGTGTCTTTGAGTCTATAAGGTCCATTCCTAGAGACTGAAATGAATTTCATATCCTTTGAACGACTTCTGTCTCAGTGATGGTGAATCTGAGCAGTGACAGAAAGCAGCATTCAGTTTCTCGCGTCTTCTCTGCAACTACACTTTTCCACAGTGACACAAGTCTGACGGACCTTGAACCTATCAGCCTCTGCACATCTTCGGCAGAGCAGAGAGGGACAGCCCCGTCACAGTCACTGCAGTCCATGTGAAGGCTCCTCAGTGAATTTATGGTTCTAAATCTCTGTCAGTGACGTTTCTCTGTTTGAGGCCCAGGACCGGTGCAGTCTGACCGGGCAGTCTATGGCTCAGCAGTCCTTTGGTGCCTTTGAACCCATCGAGTTTTGGGATTCAAGTGGTGTGTGTGAGAAAGAGAAGCACAGACAGCAAGAGAAAGAGAGAGAGGCGGTGAGAGAGAAGTGCACTTTTCCTTTCCAGGAGAAGCAAATGAGAGCAAACAACAACAAAGGTTAAGGAGAAAGACAATATGGCTTTTCCATGTCTACAGATGTAGACGTTTCATCTTTGATTCTTTGTAATATTAGAATTATGTAATCACTCAGTTTCAAGTCCATTATCACCTGTTCACACTGCTCATATTTACATTTATATGTACATCGGCAACAGCTCTCATCCTGAGTTACTCATTATTAGAAGTCTATACCAACACTGTCATATGATTTCTGTCCTGCAGCTCTCTCTGTGCATAACAGGTCTCTCTCACATGCTTGGACATAAAGTTATATTTCTCATAAATCTCTGAAGTCTCTCTCACATCACAGCTCGTATTCAAAGGCATTTGGCAGTAGCCACTTTGCACTGATTCCAGTAGTTTTCAGGTTTTTTGGAGGATGCAAAATGGTATCGAACATTTTCATATCGAACTTTCTTCACACCTAGCCAGCGGTGCTGGTGATTTAAACATGGTAAAGCTGGAGATCTCCTCTTCTAGTCTTTTCATTCCTTCCCCCAACCCATCCCTCAGACCCTCCTCCACCTCTTCCACCTCCCCTGACTCTCTCTCTCCCCCCTCAGACCTCACTCTCTCCCGCTCCCCCGTCCTTCTGTCCAGCATATCTGGTGATAGAAATTCAGGGCCAAGCCTCCTCCCGCTGCCGCTTGTGTTGCAGTTGGCGTACAGAGAATTCCCATGGCCATTGCTGGAGTTGCTGCTTATCAGAGTGTCGCTGTAACTGTGCCCACCGTTTCCATGGTTGCTAAGGAGCGTGGTTGTTGTGGTCGAAGTCGCCGTCCCGTTTCGTTTTTCCGCCATCCGGAATCCATCCGAGAAAAGGCTGGAGCTGCTGGGGGATTGAGGAGTGGCCGAGGAACCCAGCAAGTCCCGCCCCTTTCCCGATGACAACGAATTATCTGGCAGGTTGCGGGCAATCCCACACCGCCGTTTCACAAAGAAGATAAGGACGGCGACAAAACTTAAAACTAGTAAGATGGCAAATATGTACAAGGCCAGGATATGACGACCTTCGGATGTTGATACTTTTTCGACACTGGGAGCTTCTAGTGTCAGGTAATAGGCTGCTCTGCGGCAAGGGGTGGGGTCTCTGACTGCCGGCCCCCCCTCCTAGATGAGAGAAATAGCACAGACAAAAAAAAAGTCCTTATTTTCAAAAAAATAGCAAAAACAACAAAAAAAGACAAAAGGAAAGCAAACACAGCTCTGCTTCGTAGCTTCATACCTGGCACGTGCAGACATATTTTCCCAGATTGTCGTCAGTGACAACCACCTCCAGGTCAGAGTTGTGCTGCCTGGTGTGTCTGTGGAGAGGATACTCCCAGCTACAGGGCCGAGGGGACAGCTGGACGCACGACAACAAGAGGCGCAGGCCCCGGAACACTTGCAGCACTTGGGGCGACGGATTGCAGCGACCTGGAGCGGAGGGCGAGAACGGAGACAGCGAATAGCTGATTAACAACAGCAGAGGCATTTTCACTCACAAACACACTGGACAGCGACGATCACGTTATCTGAAATGAAAGTATAAACTTACCTTCTGCTACATTACACTTTTTTAAGGCAGCGTCTACCACATCACCGGGACCGGGCCTGCACACAAGGGCAAAATTATAACAGTTAATAAAAAAGTCATTTTAGCAGCTGAACTGACTTCAGCTTTTGTCTTTGGTGTAAAGTGTATTTTTATGAACACTTCTTACATATAGCTCAATTTTCTGTATTACATTTCCATTTTTTTCCTTAGGAAAACATTGGTACACGAAAGTACTGCTGGAATAAAAATGGGTCACTGTGGTATTTTATAACCTTATACAGCTGCTGCCTGCCTTTCATTTCCATTTTTCTGGAAAATTTCCAATTCATTGTGATATTCCTGTAGTACTCACTCTTCTGTTGTTTGCTTGCAGGCTTCCTCCTTTGTGCTCCACACACAGCCCAGTCCTCTGGCTCTGGCGCACACCTCACAGCTGCGATACAGAGCGCAGCCTTCAGCTTGGACACGAGCCAGAGACAGAGGGCTGCCCACCAGAGCGTGGCCCTGGAAACACGGAGAACAGTTGCAGAATCGCTGAGAAATGGAACGAAGCACGGCTGTGCTTATAGTATGTATATGTACACGTGCGCTCTACCTTGTGCAGTAATATATTGGTAACAGGTTCCTGTGATGTGAACAGGGGAGTCTCCTGCAGTAAGGTGACATTCTGGCCCACTACTGCCACCTGGTGGAGCTCCCCACGGTCTGCAACACATTTTTGTTATTTTTATTTATTTAATTATTTCTCACTTGAGTCACAACTTCTAATACAACTTGTGAAAGTTTAGGTTTTTATCAATTTTGCATTGACTTCAGTTTTCAGGACCATCATCTTTATCTTTATCTTAGTTCAGCTTTAGGGAGCTGTCTCCATTAACTACAATTTTAAATGCACTACAATTTCTATATCCTTCTGTCGTCTCTATTGTCTGATCTCTCACCTGTTCCTAGATACAGCACTGCTGCCCTCCGCTCCTCGCTGCCGTCCTTCAGAGTTACAGCCAGTTTGGTGTAACTGATTCCCTTTCGAACCAGCAGGGATGCTGCAGTCACACTGTTCTCCATCAGAGGGTGGTCTCTCACAAATGTCAGCACCTTGTCAGGAAGTTTTAGGGAGGACTCAAAGCCCTCCGCCTTTAATGCACTGTTTAAACACTATTATAAAGAAAGGAAAGGGTGTGTCTTAGTATTTTATGGTAGTAAAGTCAAATAAAATGCATGCATGGTACATTTAAAGTTTGAACTTCCAGAGGGCTTCACAATATTTCATATGTGCCTCCTTTAAAATGTGAAGATATCATGTTTATAGAAATAACTAAGGTATAAATTTAACCTGGAATTTATTTTCATCTGTTATTTTTTAATATATACAGCTGAGAACTCTTGCAAAACCAAATGTTATAAAGTCTATACATCAGAGTTCACATTATAAATGCACTGGATGAAGATTTGTGGATTGAAAATCAGCATATACTTGAAATCATCTTGAATAGATGGCTAAAATTAAGATAAACAGATGGCTGTACGTTTGAACATGTGTGCCACCCTGTTAAATATAACTGTTAAAATAAATATATGTACACCAAACATATTCACTAACTTCTCACAGATTAAAGGAACTGTGTTTTTAAGTGTTACGCTGACATTTTGGGAAAAGGTCAGAGTAAAAGAGTATCTTTGGATCATATCCAGAAGGACACGTTGCTAATAGAAGAGAACAAACATCATTTAACCTCAGTTTTAAATGCCAAACAGATCAAGTATTTTTGGCAGGATAAAAAAATATTGGACCAAACAAGTTACGCCTTGGATCAAGGAAATGATTCCAAAACATCCACTAGAGAAATTCACATAATGTCTCCTCCTTTCTGAACTTTAAAAAGGATGTTCAGTGTAAACCAAGCATTATTTAGATTGTAACATCTTCTACAACAACCATAAATCATCAGTGATGTTTGCGGGCTGCCATATTTTGATTCAGGAAAGCAGTGTAAATCATCGAAAATGTGAAAGTACAGTTTAATACCTGGCCAGGCCGCGGTGAGGGGATCGGCTCATGATTGATCCAGTTGTCGCAGCTTTTCTTCAGCTCTTTAAATGGACCATCCAACACTTTGCTGATGTCAGACAGGCTGAAAACACACACGGCCGACAGGTCTACTTGCTCCCTGTGAGAAAGGGAAAAAAATGTTTAGCATGATGCTAAGTATGAAAGGGAAAAGTTCATTTTTTAAAAAGAATAAAATCACATCTTTTTTTTGGAAAATAAGCATGAAGCTACAGCAAGTAAACAGCTTCATGCTTATTTATACTTTTTATATCATGCAATTGAAAACTGTGAATGAGCCTGTATTGCACCATATCCACTGATAGATCATCTATATTTGTCTACAACAGCAGAAGACAACAGCAAGAAACTACATTTCCAGTGTTACAATATCTCGTATGACCAATGCCTGGCCTCTTGCCCCTGGTTACTCTTTGGCTTACCACTGGGAGGTGAACAGTCCATAGAAGTGTGTGCTGCTGGGGTCGCCTGGAATATGTTGCATGGTGAAAACATCAGTTAGGACGTTATAGCGCTGGCCGCTGGGCTTGTCCTCGCACACCAGCTGAGCCTTGAGAAAGGTGGTCCAGCGTCGCTGCAGAGTCTTCATCCCTCCCACATCAGACTGAACAGACAGAGTTAATCTTAACAGGGATTCAATCATATATAGGGATCAATGATTAAGTCAAGACAGTGGGTTACCTTGCAGACCCGGGCCACCCTGGGTACTTTGACTTTGGTGTAGAAGTCATATTCTTTGGCCACCTCGTTAAAGAAGAAGTAGATTTTGTCATCGTCTCCTGTCGGGTTTCCTGCAGACTGCTCTATGAAAGCGGAGCTGACAAATTCTGGGTCTGAGAGAAAAAACACCCGCAGACACACAGTTCTAATTATCCTTGTGGGAAAGTGTGGGGTCAGCATGTGTGACTGTGGGCAAATGTGTCTCTTACCGCTGAGCCAGTTGATGGATCGTTCAGTTCGGATGCGCTCCTGCTCAGGGCCCGTTGCCCGGGAGATGTCGAAGAGTGTTCCCAGGAAGTTGCTGGTAGCTGCTGTGTAAAGGAGACCATCTAAAAGGCAAAAAAAATGAGAGAAAGGACAACGTTTATTTTATATAAAGATATCAGGAGAGCTTAAAAACTCTTGTTTAAAAATTTCATTTTGACCAGGAAACTTAATCAGTCAATCACACACAGTGGTACTTACCTGCCATAATAGATGTGTAATGCTGACTAGGCTCAAAAGGACACTTTCCCTTCCCTGACTCCATCCTCACCACTCCATCAACTTCTTCCAGAGTAAAGGTAGTGGCATTCTGCAGAGAAGAGAAACAAAGGACTTATATTTCCTAATTAATTACAGGCTTTTCTGTCTGATCTCGTACAGATTGCTTTTTGGTAACTTACACTGCTTCATTCATAATTCATTCATTATGATCTCCTGTGCTTAAAAGGCTTAGTAATATGCAAAAGAAAATACAAATGCAATATCATGACATGTTCAGACACCCACAAAAAGAATCGAGTATCTCTTTAATCTTGCTTTTGCACTCCACAGTTGCTATTAAAATGTTGGTCTATTTCCAAGTCTGTGAATGAATGTGTTCCCCAATTTAGCCTCTTCTTTAAAGGTATAATACTGTCAACAGATATTCAAGGTGCAACTGCAGTATATTATGATGCATCACAATAATGAGGTTTATTTTTATTTCACAATTCAGTCATGATCAAATGATTATGTCATGTCCTCTCTCTCTCTTTTTTTTAGAATCATCTGTTTTCACATCAGTTAAATTTTAATTTGTGGATTTGGGGAACAGCTACACTCCTAAAAATAGTTACTGAGAGAAGGTGTTGCTGAAGCCTGGAAAAGTCTTTAGACCTCACTGCAGGTGGTGTATAAACGCATTATGGGTACAAGTGTGGGAGATCCATCTGCACTCATTAATGCTGCATGTGCAAACTCAAACCCATTATGTAACCATATTGTGGCTCGCCTGTCTGTATGTCTGTCTGTTTGAGCGGGGTCAGAGGTCATCATCATGCATCAGTCGCTAAACTACAAGCGCATGGACGCACTCACCAAGAAGGCACACTGAGGGTCGAAAGCATAGGTGCCGCACACATAGATGCGACCATCTCCCAGGAACTCCAACAGTCGGATGTAGTTCCTGCAGTCGCCCTGCAGGGGGGGACAAACAGTAAAAAATAAAGGCAACATAGAAGGCAAGATACCGTTTCCATTTTAAGCTCGGTTTAACAATCAGGACATACAGCAAATATGTTCATAATTACACATGTTTAATAAAAGTTAAATTCACATTGGATTAAGAATGATTTCACTCAGTGAAAAAGGGCAATAGGTATGTTATATGATAAAATAGTCTTTGTCTACACTGATATATGAATAAGTTTTGTTATAAATATACATTAACTTTCTGCCTTTTTTTGTTCTTCTTGTTGCTGAACACCAAATGATTAATGATTTTCAAAAATGTTTTGAATTTTGAGACAAAAAGGTGTTTTCTTCATGAGCAGTTTTAAAGAGTTTAAAGGGAAGAGTTCAGTTTTGAACAACAAAACGGGAAATTGGAGATGCCTCGCTGCTGGAGGTGACACCTGAGATTCCCACTGCTATCAGCCGAGGCCTCACACACACACACACACACAGGCATGAAACTTGAGATCATCCACTTTCATGCATGACACCAGATTACACATATATTTGAGCAAACTTTATTTTTCTTTCCTTATTGTCACACATCAAAAGCTGTTATGGAAAAACACCCTCACTGTCCCATGCCAGTTACCAAGAAACCATGACGTAAGCAATTTCTACTAAGCTCTGTGTGTGTGTGTGTGTGTGTGTGTGTGTGTGTGTGTGTGTGTGTGTGTGTGTGTGTGTGTGTGTGTGTGTGTGCCATCCTGGATGAGCTCCAGGCCTGATTCACCTCCCCAGAGACCTGATCCTCTCTGATGCACAGATCGTGTCACTCAAACCAGCCCTCCCCAGCCCTCCCCTTCCCTCCATGCTGGTACGGCTCCACGTGAGTTGGACAGAGAGCCAAAAAAGAGAGCGAGAGATAGAGAGAACGAGAGAAAGACAGAAGTGGAGCTCAGGCTGGTAACAAAGGGATCAGCCTGGGATTAGCTATTTCATTGGCCCCAAATTAACCCCATTCATACTAATAAGCTTCATTCACAATCTGGCATGGGGTGGCTCGAATGGCTCTATTCTATTCTGTTTGATTTTATTGAATTCTTTTGTACTCTTGATTAAAATGGCCTCCAATTATACATCTTTCATAGTAAAAACTTTAATGACTTCGGTGCGCATCGCAGAAATAAAAAGTCCTGCCACCTAAACATCTAAAAGCTTTTCATGCTTGCTGACATTTACCTGCTCAAAGCAATCTCCCGGTAATTACTGATGTATGTGTGTGAGTGGACATGGTCCAACTTTTTTCTCCTGACCTCATGCTCCGCGCTGACCCTCCATTATCTCTTTCTGTCCAGCACTTTTCTCACTGCTTCTCTTCTGCAGACTTTCTCCTTGCAAGCACTTCCACAACAGTTGTGACAGTGCAGCATATACAGTGATGCTACTGTAGTACCTGAAGTAAATTAAGTAAATATTGATTGACAGGGGTTGTTTTCGTCTTTCCCTCAAAGCCTCAGCTTAATTTGATTTAATTTGAATTATATAGCACCAGATTGAAACAATAGTCATCTCAAGCCACTCTATATTATAGGGTTATAAACAGTAACGGAATCTCCAACGATCCACTTTGAGCAAGAACTTGGTGACAGTGAGGAGAAAAAAACTCCCTCTGAACCTGAAGATGGCACATTAGTGCAGTTTTAGTGTCTTTCAGCTGAATGTTTTGGTTTTAAGCTCCATTCAGTTCATTTCCTTATTTGGCTCATAGCCAGTCTCATCAGCATCAGCTAGATGCCCGCTGCTTTTTTGGTCTTTCCAAGTATGTGTTACCCACCCAGCAATGAAGAGACGTTATTGCATTTCCCCCAATTTTCTTTATTAAGAGGGCATTTCTGTAAGGTTCTTACAATTTAACTCAATTGTAGTTCTTTAAGGTGCTTTATATTGTAAGGTAAAGACCCTACAATAACAGAGACAACCAGACAACTAATTATGAGTAAGGACTCGGCAAGAGCAGGAAGGAAAAACTTCCTTTTCACAGGAAAGAACTTCAGGAGAACTTGGCTCAGGAAGAGGAAGCCATGTGTTGTGACATGTTGGGGTGTTGGGGGTTACAAAGGAAAAGATTCAAACTTACAAACCAAAAAATCCCAAGAAGCATTTAAGATTTTAGTATCAGTGAAGCAATAACTAGTAAAGTATGATGACTGTATACATGCACACCCACTACTTGCTAAAGCTTTTTCTTACACCTTATGATGAATGTGATGACAGAATTAAACTCAAGTAAGATCTTTTATCATATATCAACGTCTTTTCCTGTAATCCTGTAGTTAGTAATGTCCTGCTGATAGGAGTAAACTATTACTAACGTGTCCTTATTTGTCTCTGAGTCTGCAGTTTTCACATGATTCACACACACACACACACACACACGGGCAGTTACTCTCTTGTTGAGTCTATTGTCTTGTCTCTGCAATCTTCATTTATTCTCCCCTGCACTTCCTCTCTCTCTATTGGTTCGACTTCCCTCCTGCGCCCCCTGCCCCACTTTTTTAAACCATCTGACTCACGTATATTCTTGTAATCAATGCCTTTGTAGAAAAAAACAACCCTTTCCTGGCTTTATCAGTCTATCACCTCCTTACAGTAGAAAACAGCAAACTGTGCTGATGATGATTACGAAAAAACAGGTCAAAACTAATTGCACTTCCTTCTCTTTTGAACCGCTGACCTTCCACTGGTTTTGTTTATTTTTGATTTGAGAGATTTTCTTCTGGTCTGATTCAATTTGGAGCATTATCCAGTCATTTAAGGAAATCTTTTGTGTTTTTCTCAGGCTGCACACTCCACTATGCCAGCAAAAGATCTGTTTCAGTCTGTTACTTTTTGTTTAAACCAATAAATCAGCCAGGTACAAGAAATGTAGATCAAGTGTGTGTTTCTGCGAGCAGTTTGGTCAGAGCAGAGTAACATGCTGACATGTACAGCTTGAGTGGATAGTGCGCTCTAGTTAATCAGTTTCCGTAGTCAATTACTGGACATCTGTGAGTCCACATCCACTTCTTTCTGGTTTTTCATCTCTATCTCTCTCTCTCTTTATATACGCACATGCACGCGAGCACACACAGACACACACACACACCCCTACTGGGGCATTGGCATAAGTCCCAGAACTTCCCATCCAATGCCCAACAGCACAGGTTTGTAAAGCACACACAAAGACACACAAATGTACAGCACAGCACAAAATAAAAGCAGAGACATGTGACATTTAAGTGTTTGGTGATTTTTAAATATATATATATATATAAGCAGTAACCTCCTCTTTGTCTATATTGGTTTCTCTTAATGAAGACCTAGGCTTTGTTGCATGCATCAAAATCTTTACAGCTTCAATCGAGGACCATGCGCTTAGTCATGTGCACCATTCATGTATATATGGGTGGAGTATAAATGGACTCCTATACATATTATTGGTATATCTGGTAAATGCATTGTCTCCTCAGTTGCAAAGGTTGGGATTCGTCATAGCTTATTATTAATACCTTCTAGTCCACTGTGTTTATGTTTATCCAGCAATCTTCGTAAAATAGTTAAGCCAGATATTCTCATTTACATAGCGACTCAATTAATTTTAGAAACAATCAGCGTAGTTCATGGACATTCAAATGGTTCATTAGATTTTATCTGGGTACGACTGAGCTGAGTTCCTGCAGGAAGTAGAAGTTTCAGTGCTGGCTGTGTTTTCCAGTCTGTTCTTGGGTTTCAAACAGCAATAATGGAAGTCAAAGCCACATTTCAGAATAGCAAGATTTAAGACAGTACTACAATTTTGCATTACCACCAGTTTGGCTGAAATAGACAAAAATAACACACAAGCAGCACACATGCACTGTTCTCACCTCTGTCTTTCCCTTTCCCTCACATGACTTCCTCTTGTCGTCTGAGACATCCCAAATAATCTGCAGGAAGAAAGAAGATACACAGACGTAGTAAGTCTGTCAGTTTTCTTATACACAAAGATAATACCATAATACATGCTTTGGCAGAGAGCACCAAAATACAACACAAAATACATTTAATGCTTTAAATCCACAGCTGTACACCGCTGTCGCACTGTTAGAAAGAGTTTCACTTGTTTGCTGGTAGGTAGCATAACAACAGTAACTGCAGTGACTCCAGACAAGCTAACACAAGTATGGGACAAGTTTGACTATTATATGGACGTATGCAACGGGTCACACATATAGATTCTTTTTCATACACCCTGTATTCAGTGGTTTAACGCTGCTGCCTGGTTACTCACACACTGGCACTACGCCTACCTTTAATGGGTTTTTTTCATTGAGCTTCTTGGTGTCTACAGCCAGTATGGCATCCCTGGCACCCAGGAACAGCATGCCCGACGAGCGGTCCAGCAAGAAGGTGCTGAAGTTTGCCACATCCCCGAAAGTCTCCGAACCCAGGATGGTGTCTGTCAGACAGAGGGGGTGAGAGAGGGCGATATATGTCAATAACAGGATCTAAATGAATTTGGAAAGACACACTCAGAAAACAGGGCTTGGAAAAAAAATACATCTGTTCGCTGCCTCCTTGACCCATGTAACTGTGGAAACAAATGGTTGACAGGATGAGATTAAGCAAACACCATATTCCCAGCAAGAAGTTCTAAAGAGATAAAGGTATGGAGGGATGAGAATAGGAGGGGAGAGATGAGCGCAACCCTTGTTTCACACTGTCCTCTTACACAATCAGAGCAGCAGATTAATTCCTAATCTCTCTGAGACTTTTTCACGTTCTTTTCACTCGATGTTTACCGCCATTTTTTTGCCCTTCTCTCTCTGCAGTGATATACTGTTTACAACAAAGGCATCTTCCAACTCTTCCGTCCTTCCTTGCAGCTCTCTGGAAACAACCTGCTGTTTGCCTCCTTTTTAAACGCCGTCCTCGTTCAAACGCAAATCCACTGCAGAGGAGGAAATACAACAAACTAAATTATGCATAATCATAATGTATAATACATAACTGAATCATCTTCTACATAATACATGGTGTGTAATATCAGCCATAATTCTCTCCTTAATCTAAAAACTATCAAATGAATCAAATCCCCGAAGCTTTTAAATTGTGTTCCAGCTCTTGTTTGCTCTCTCACTCAGTCACTCTCCCTCCCACTCTTTCAGCTCTAGGACAAAGCGTGTGTGTGTGTGTGTGTGTGTGTGTGTGTGTGTGTGTACTGATGTCCCAGCTGCTGAGAGGAAAGAGCACAGCTGTGTGCTGAACTTCTTTTGAGTACTGGTGAGAGATTGTGTGTGTTTGTGTGATTTAGCAAGTCCTCCAATGCCACCCTTTTTTAGCCTCACGAAGAAAGACACGGCTTCGCCTCCAAAGAAGGCGGGGCCGGCGATTGGTTTCGACGTCCCAATCAAAAACACAGGAACACAAAAGCACGCCTCAAATAAAGAAGCGCCATTGCACCACAGATGACAAATCAGATGACAGATAAATGCTAATGAGTGCAGCATGTGGTGTTAATTTAACCTCAAACAAACTAACAAGAGCAAAACAGATAATGTGCATTACTCACTGCACTTGCACAATTAAACAATTAATGAATCATGACTAATGACAACAACAGAGCCAACTCCCATGTTTGTTCATAGGGCAGACGTGGCTTTATAATATGAGAAACTGTATTTATCACCTATATACACACATTTACTGTCAAACTCGACACCTAGCACCTAAAATCTAAAGAAAAGGTGTCCAACATAAAGCCTGGGGGCCATAATCGGCCCAGCAAAGACTGCAATTCAGCCCGTTAGAATGCTTTGGAAAACATGAAGGAGTGCATGAGTTTTTGAACTGTTAACTGTATTTTCATAGTTGTTACAGCTTTTTCTATTGACAAAGACCTATCACATTGCCATTAATAGCACAACAAATAGCTAAGTAATAGATAAATGACAAAAATGTTCCTTTTTTTCCACAATTTACTTTAGAAATTTCTGTTTGGTAACAATGGGTATATGGGTGAAACAAAAAAGAGCATTATTATGAATACAGGATAGTCTGGGCAATGAGTTACCAGAACATCTTCTGTAATCTTACACATTTATCATGTAAAAAAATCAGATGTTTTGTTGAATTTGCACTTCTTTTTCTTATATTAAGAGTTAAACTTAAATGACCATCATTTATGTCTGGTTTAAATGAAAAGTTTGTTTTCAAATGTCGAATCTCCAGCTAAGCACACATCTATTTCTTTAAAAAAAATCATGTGAATCACTTGAATATTCAGTGGTCTTAGGCTCAGAAAAATGTTTGGAAAGCCTCTGGACTGCCCAGTCCACATCTTGAAGTTTCCTTGTGAACGGCACTGAACACAACACCTGTAGCCTTTCTGTAAATATGCTGAATCAGTGAGTTAAATGTGGTTGACAATACAATAATACAATACCTGATGTTTGAGCCCTGACTGCAAGATAAGATGGCACTAAAACATAGTGCAGCAGCAGCCCAAGCACAGAAAAGTCAGCTAACTGACGCAGTAAAGCCTGCTACAGTCTGTCTGAAATCCCTCACAGTTTACTATGTTTACATTGTTTGCCATTTATTTTTACGCTGCCTGTTCATTTCCTGCAATTTTATACAATTTATGCACTTCACAAACCCTCAAAAGCTCCCACAATGGAATTAAAGAAAGCAGCATTTAAGGAACGTATAGTATAGATAGTGAATATTACAACTGTATGACATTAAAGTTCCAGCGAATTACGATGGTTCACAGTAGCATCTGAATTCTAATTTAAAAGCTTTCTTCAGAACAACTTCTGTGGCTGCAATACAGGAAGTGATGTCAGATCACTTCCCGTGTATGTATGTCAATATCTAAAGTTAACTAACTTCACCTGGTCTATAAATAAATGTGTACACCGCAGAACAGATAAGACTGAAAGCAGCATCACTTCTGATAATGAAACCAAACAAGAGAGCCCGTGGCTGCGTCTGCACGCATGTTTCACAGAAATACTGCATTACTTCCCCTTCAGTGAAAAGCCATATCACCATGTCACGAACATGTTGTGCTTCAAATCTACGAACGCCGCCATAAGAGAACAAGTAGCATTCCTTTGTGCATTTCTTACTTAGAAATTAGAACGATAGAGAGGAGTGAATAATAGCACACACCCTCTATTATTATGCAGGGAGGGCAGGTGACACTGGCAGACGTTAGAAAAATACAGAACAGGCAATGCAAACAATCTAAAGTACAAAAAGATTTGTTTGTTTTCTATTTAGAGGTAATTTCAAATTGGTGATATACTCCACAAATTACGTAGAAGAAAGCATTCCTGGAGGAAAATCTTGCGAGGACCACAAATGGAGTTTGAAGGAACACGACGGCCAATTTGGCAGCTGTCGTCTAAATGATTAAAACAAGAACAATCATTTTCTTTCTTGTTATAGTGGGTGGGACTACGTCCAGTCACTTTTATAAATGGCGCTCGGCGTTGACATGGTTTTCCACTTAGAGCTCATCTGGGTGTCCGTCTGTGTGGCATGGGAAAAAAAAAGACCCCAACATGCTGACATCTGCTTGTAACTGAATCACAGACATTTTCACGTCCCCCCGCCTTGAATCCAGACTCCCTCATCCAGTCAGTCTGTGTCTGTTTCCTGTAACATTTCACATGAATGTCATTTCTCATTCACTAAGAAGCCATCTGTTCGGCTAAAAAAGCCTCCAGGCAGTCAACAAGCGAGAGCGGCACTGATTTGCTAGTGGAGGGTTAGCACTTCCTGAAAAGCAGCCAATATTAAGAAGGAGAGTGAGATCAATATAATAAAAGGAGACACACACACGCACAAGCACACATGTGTGTTTATGTGTGAAGTGTTGCCCTTGATTAAAAGTTTTTTCTTTTGGAGTGTGGCGTCCTTCTTTTTGCTTTTACACCCCGAGCTACTGAAATAAACAGCTCCCCTCCTCAATCTGTCAGTCAAAGCTGGCTTCAAATGAAAGACGAGACAGGAGGTAATAAAGCATTAGAGACCTCTCCCTTTCGTTCTCACTTTGTCTCCTTTTTTATATTTGTCACTTCTCTTTATCTGCTCTGTCATCATCCACGTTTTTGTCACCCTGCAGCTTCATAGCACCAAAAGACCCCAATTCTTTAAACTCCCTGCGCTGCCTACTTCCTCCTGCTCGACTGATACATACATACACACACACAGAGCGAAGCAGACATGAGTGTTTGTGACAGAGGCCGAAGGCAAAGTCTGGAGAAATGTCCTTGTGAACTGGGAGACTCATGCACGTGGGTCCACCACCTGCTGTGCACCCTAATGTAGGGAGATGATTCCTAGAGCTACACCATCTGCCCTTCTCACACACACACCTTCAAACCAATCCATCCAGAAACACACAGCAGAAGAGGCGCAACGAAATAATGTGCAGTTTCTTCTTTTTCATCCCATATTCGTCTTTTATCTTTACAATGACATCGCCATTTTTTTTCAAGGGTTTTATGAATACATTTGGTTTGACGTGTGTCACAGAGGGGAGAAGAGGATGCTGCGCAGGTTAGGGTAAATGCCTCCTCTTTGACGGCAGGAGACTGCAGCGCACAACCTATCGCATCCCACTTCCTGTGTGTCTTTGCAAAAGGACACATGTTGCAACAAACAACAGGAGGTCAGGATTTTGTGTGTGTAATCATCTTTCAAATCCATGTGTTGTGCTGTAGAATAAAGTAGATTAGCACACTAAAGGGTTATTAGAACGAGGCCTGTGTTTAACCACTGTACAGCTTCTTCATAGCGTGGGCACATTGCTAAATTAATGCATTTTCAAGCAATTTCTTTTTTTTTTTTTAGCTCTGTTTTGCCCGTCATGACCTCCTGAGGAACACATCTGGCACTTTAACTAGTGTCTGGTGCTGAGCAGATACTCTGTCAGAACTGCCTGGGCTTCAAATAGCATGAAACTTCTGTGAGACTGAAATAAATGGCAAAGTTACAGGTTGGTTGTAAAACACAAAAAGGACCAAAAGAGTGTAGAATAATCCTGTATTCTCAGTAATAGAGGTACAGTAAAAAATAAATTAATTTCTGCAAACTTAGATGAATTTGCCAGCAGCAGTAAAAGATTAACAGCTTCTGTCGAGCAAATTTGGTAAAATATAGATTTTACTGTTAGATTTTACGATTTTATTGTTTTCTTATAGTTAAGTGAAAAGCAGCTAAAGCGTTCTGACATTCTGTTTGATTTGTGTCCGCCCTGTACATCTGCAGCAGCACAGCGTTGCAGAGGTCAGCATCGTTGCCTCACAGCAAGACGGTTTCCGGTTCAAAGCTGTCCTTACTCTCCGTGTACCTGGTGGCCGCAGGTGGAGCTGTCAGACAGATAAAGCTTTGAGTCGTCTAAGTCTAGAAAAGAGCTACACAAAGGTGATTTGTTTTCCATGTGTGCGGGTGAATAATCACTTACTGGGTGTGTTGCAACTAATTTTCCACCTTTTTTTAAAAGAAAAAAAGATCCATGTCTGCACCGTTACATTAGGATACAAAACTGTTCAAGAATAGTTTAATTAAGGTTCCAAACCACAAAAGTGCAAATAAGTATCCTCTGTCAAGGGCACAAAGGCAGGACTGAGTGAGGCTCACTAAGGTAATTTATGTCTTAACTGTGCACAGGGACCTGCTGATTATATCGTGATAATCATTTTTCTTTCCCCGCCACAAGTGCAGTCACACACAGGGATCTGATTATTTCTTAGAATAAAGGCCTTTATTCTCCTGTGTGGATAAATACATGTATACAAATATAAAAGTCGTAACCACTAAGGCTCATTTTTAAATGCTGAGATAAGTCGAATGTTACTGAAACCACACAGAAGATGCAGGTTTCGTCGAGCAATCGTTAAAAAAAAAGATTCATATGATGCATCTAGAAAACCTGGTGACCTTAAACATGCTGGCAAAAAAATCACACCCTGACTTAAAAGCGACTGGTGTGAGTATAAATGAATAAGTAGTCCTAAAATACAAAATTCTCTCCCCTGCCATGAATCATTCATTCATTATACATTAAACATGACAGAGAGACAGCAAGGGAGGGAGGCCGACACAGAGTGTGTGTGTGTGTGTGTGTGTGTGTGATGGGGGTATCCATTAAGAGTTTAATAAACTGGCTTTTGCTCTGGGGGACCAACCTTGACTGCAGGGCATTGTGGGACTGGACCAACCAGGAAGTGATAAATTATACACCTCCCTTGTTCAACTGTCAATCAAAACTGACGGGATGGAGAGAAGAGATGCAGAGAGGCGCACAAACACAGGCTCCTGCCCCCACAGTCTCTCAACACACACACACACATGGAGTCAGCCCCTACGGTGAGACAGGACACAGCTGCACGAACAACACAATCCCACACTCTGCAGAAACACACATTTATAGCACTATCATCCACTCAATGCCATTTTCCAATTTTCCAGCTGCTGTTTCCTCTGAATTGTTCTGCAGCAGTTGGGGGCAGACGCACTTGAAAGGTTAAAAAGGACAGACCAGATTTTGGCAGATTGTCCCATTGGGCAGCGCGCGCATTAGCCGGCTCCCCTGCTCCATGCTAGCACTTCAGCGTGCATTATGTTGAATGATAGCAGGCAGCCAGTGTCATCCAAAAGCAGACAACCATCATGTCTGTTACACACAGCCATAAATCCTAACTGTTTGAGTGATAGAAATAATATGGTTAAGCTCAGTGTTGCCAGGTTTGATGCAGTACAAGCAGGTCAAGCAGGTCGAGCTGATGAGCTTTTCACCAGCGCACACCTGAACAACTGTCTTACAAATCGCTCTGCTTGCTTCTGTCAAAGAAATCACGAGAGAGGAATCCTGAATAGAAATCCATGGTGGGATTTTGTAACTCCGAAGACCCGACCCCCATACAAGGTCATCGTCTACGCTGTAAGAGCTAAATCCATAAACATCAACCCAGTCATGTTGTAGGACTAAAGCACTGTTTTGCATCTAACTGATGCAAACGTGCAGATTTTGTAAATACAATCTGGATAGTAGATGTTAGGATTGAGACAATAGACGATGATGTCGGGGATTAACCCCAGTCAAGGTGATAAGTGACAGTTCCCCAGTTGAGGCAATTTTAGCTCAGTTCTCCATTGATGCTTTTTATTAATAGAAATATTATTAAGCTTATATTATGAATCTGATGTCCATGTATAACCAACACTGCATTCATGGCCGGACTTCTCTGCACTTTAAATTAATGTGTGCGGGGAACTGGCATCATTGTTAGATGTAGAGAAAACAGGAATCTATTTCTGACTAGAGGTATAAGGTGAATCAGCGAAGAGTGCAAGTGTTATGAATTAACACAACTAATTAATCAACTGATTACCAAAGATCGAAGGCTTCACCATTGAATGCAAATGTTTTTTAATGCTGAAAATCAAAAATAAATTGCCTGTTGCTGTGTTTTACTGTCATCCATCAACTTTTTTCCTGTGTTTAGGCCACACGTTGTGCATTATAGAGGTTAGCGGGTAGCGCTCTCCACTAGCCTCCTCTGCTGACCCGCCTGCGCCAGGGGATCAGTGATGCCACAGCAGGGATGATGGAACAATTGGACTATGAAGCAAATCGCCCAATCCTAGCAGAACTAAAACCTGTGGGGCGAAAAGCTTTTAAAAGCTTCATTTGTGGCACAATGGGTTCTCAAGCAGCTTCTATCAGATTCGGCTGTTGAGCAGTTTCTGTTTTTGGGTAACCACTGAAAATGTAGTTATGAATCTGTTATTCTTCTAGATGTTTCTGTAGCATGAATTCACTTTGCTGATATAAAATAAAGGCTAAATAATTCCACTTTGATGTATTTCAAATATATTTCACAATAAGAAGCATCTACTTCGATTGTGCATGTGTGGTGATGATGTTTGGTTAACCCCTTGTTATTGTTCCTCAGCAGCTCATTGTCCTTGTTTTGACTGATGACAGCAGTCGGCTATTCAGCCATATCCTGTTTCAAAGAGCTGCGCGTTAAAGTGATGGAGAGGGAGGCGGACAGCTCAACACAAAGTGCTTCGGAATTTAAAATGAAAACGTAAACGTGTAAAGAGGAAAAGGCCGGCCCGCATCTTCGAGTCCCCACGTTCGTCTCTGATGATGAAACATCACAGTCGAATTTGTTGGAAATGTGTGACAGAGATCAAAAGGCTTCGAGTCAAAGGCAGACAGACAATCCTCCTCTTGTACTCCTCTGTATTCGCTGTGAATTTCTGCCTTGTTTCAGATGTTAAATGGTCGCACAAGGGCACGAAGTCAGCGTGCCCAAAATATCCAGAGAAAGAGCTCATCATTTAGCTCTTATAAATGGTAAATGGCCTGTATTTATATAGCGCTTTATTAGTCCCTAAGGACCCCAAAGCGCTTTACATATCCAGTCATCCACCCATTCGCACACACATTCACACACTGGTGATGGCAAGCTACATTGTAGCCACAGCCACCCTGGGGCGCACTGACAGAGGCGAGGCTGCCGGACACTGGCGCCACCATGCCCTCTGACCACCACCAGTAGGCAACGGGTGAAGTGTCTTGCCCAAGGACACAACGACCGAGGCTGTCCAAGCCGGGGCTCGAACCGGCAACCTTCCGATTACAAGGCGAACTCCCAACTTATAAGCAGCAGTCACTACCGATTCAGCCCAAAGCTAAAAAGGCTAAAACCTAACAAGTGTGCGACATGTTTTATGTATGGATGCAATTGTTAATTTCACTGAAAAGTTAATTTCACTGAAGTGCTTGCAGCTGCGGTTTGGTACTTTTACACGTGATCAGGCAAAATCCAAAGAGACACACTTACCACGCACATTAGATTAAGTCTTTACCACCTGTAAGAGTAACAATGAGAAATCTATTTCACACAGGTGGCTCGAAGTGACATACAATTTTGAGTCTATATAGTAAAATACACCGATTATTTAACAGATAAACTAATATAAAGAGTGACAATTGCTCAAACACGCTGCAGAGGTCTTTTTCTAGCCGCCTGTTTTCCTTTGAGTTAGACATGATAGAGACGTAGCAGTGGGCTGCCTGCGCGTCTGTGAATTTCATCAAGTCAAATGTAACAGCTCGTAAGACATTTAACAGCTGCTATATTAAAATAAAAAGACCAATTTTGCCCCCGAAATGAAACAACTAAATGAAAAACGCAGTTCCGATCAGAGCGAAGTGTCGGGGTTTGCGTGACTGAGCTGAATTAATAAAGCGCATACTGAAAAACCCACAAAATCTTGGGACTTTAACGGTGACACGGCGTGTGTAACCGTTTTAGGAGCGGCTGCAAACATTTTACTCCTACTTGAGGTCACGCTGATGTGTTCTTTTTTTAAATTGTGTGTGAGAGTTTATCGACCTGCGTGCTACAGAAAACGAGCCTGCACTCCCCTACCGCAACGATGTAGGTAACTCATTTTGGTGAATATCAACCGAAGCTGTTTAGGCTTATCCTCTTTAGTTACAAATGAGAAAATTAGAAATATAATTGTAATTAAACAGTTAAGGTTTATTGCAATAATCTAACCTGAAGCTATAAATGTTAATAAATAGCAGGGAGACTCACAGGATTCAAGCTCTTCCGTGTTATAGTGTCAGGACTTATCTACTAAGGATTAATAAACGATTCGCTAAAGATTCCTTCCAGACATGATTTAACAATCCAGTCAAAAAACTGAGCTTAGAAAAACAATTTCAGTTTGTTACAAACTTTTGACTTTCAAATAAATGAGTCTTTTATGGGATACAGACAAGAATTAAAAGCTTCTGATAAAACCACAGTGTTAGATCTTATATATTGCACCTTTAAACTCAGACTTGGGATAAACACAGGTAATATTTCCCTCTCCAATGTGAAAACTTTATTCTTTTATCAATGTGCCTACTTTTTAGTTCATGTAGTTCATGTAGTTCCATTATCTGGCCTAAGCTCATAAGTGAAGACATCAAAAAATGTGAAATGACCCTGACGCACAGCATCGGCCTCACCTTTCGGGTTCTCACTTAAACTCACTAAAACTCCCAAGGTCCATGACAAGCAAAGGTAGGAAAGGCTGGGAAACGAGAAATGAGAACATGCAGTATGAAGGAATGACAAGAGCAGAAAATTAGTGGCAGATGGAGGAGTACGGGTGAAGGTGAAGCAGAGGAGGTCCAAGGTGACAGTGACTGATCATCCACTTCATCACTTCATGCTCTGCTCCTCTTCTGCTTCTTTGGGGATTTTTTTTTATTGTTCCACTGTTTCTCTTGGGGTGGGATGCTGTGCGCATTTGTGTGTTTATACTTTGATGATTCTCTCCCCTCCTTCTCCCTGTTTCCAGCCTCCCACTACCTTTTCCCCAGTTTTCCCACTTTCTCTCCCACCCCCAGCCTCTCTCTCTCTCACTTCTCTCCCCCTGTCTCTCTCTCTCTGGCTCTGGGTGATAAGCAGTAGCACTACTAATCAGGCTTGCCCTAAATTCACCCATGCCCTGTAGGATTAGCATGTGTGTGTGTGTGTGTGTGCGTGTGTGTGTGTGTGTGTTGGTTTAGAAGTTGCATGCCGGCAGCATTCATCAGCTCTCACACGAGATGTGTGTACATAAAGCCCAGTGTATATGTGTATATATATGTGTATGTGCAAGAAAGAGTGAGAGCCTGTATGAATGAGTCACTGAGTCAACACAACCCTGCTATTTTTATCTTACAGTAAGACTGTACTGCCTTATTACATAACTTAATAATCTCTTAATATCACTGATCATTTATTACATAAAAATAAAAGGCCTAAAATAAAACGCCTGCCTATGGAAAGGTGAAAGAATGACCCTGATAGGGCTCGTGAAAATAAAAGAAATCCACGACCTCTCAGCCTCATGACACACCTATGGTATCAGTTTGAAAATCCTTATTCTTCTTCCTACTCTTCTCGCATTCACAAGATTTTTCAAAAACTTGACCTCTGACCTTGACTTTGAGGTCAACATAACTAAGATTCAAACTCATCCGAGACTTTTTAATAGATAGACCTGTTTGTATGAATTAGTATGAATTTCAAAATCCTTTCTCGGCTGGTTTTCGAGTTATCGCATTTGCAAACTTAAGCATCTATGCCGCCCATCCAGGGGGGTGACACTAATACCCCGTCAGCCTTTTACAGCTGAGGGGTAACAAAAAAGTCTGGTCTTGTATTTAATATCAACCCCCACAATCATTAAATTCGGTGTCTGGAAACTTGCGTTACCGCATGACGCAGTAACATCATTCACACAAAGACAAGCTCACCTGCCTCACTGTGTTTATCTCTGGCCGGCAAACTCAGACTAAACAGTTAGAGACTCTCCAAAGCCAAAACAGAGCAGGAGCAGCCATAATATCTGTCACACTAGAACAGTTGCTCTGGATCCTTTTTTGGCTCGTCAACCCCTTAAACTGAGACAACATGTACTTGTGAAGTCACATAATTACATGCAAATCAGGAGCAGTTCAGAGTTTCCTTCACAAACTGCTTCATCTAAAGGATTTGTAAAGGTCTGCGCGACAGTGCTCGTGTCATGCTGTTTTTCCTCCTTCTGACTTCGAATGCGTTGCTTGCTGCGCTGAAATGCAAGACGCTGTATCGCTATCAGCTTAACCTCTTGTGTAAGGACTTAGAACAAAAGCAACATTTATATACAGACATCAATTATGTATTTAGTGTCTCATTTGCTCAAACCTTCAAAGATGCGTTAAACGGTAAATGCCGCTGCTGCATCAAACTCCTCTTCTACTGAGAATTTACAGATGGCGGAAAGCGTTTTTTTGTTTCTGATTGAATGAGCACACGGCTTATGTTATTTGTTCAGTTGAGTAATATTGCTGCTACAGATGATTTCCCATGAGTACAGAGAAAAAAATAACAGTGCTCTGAGAGAAAAGGCAAGAAATCAGTGTTAAAGAGACAGAGAGTGAGAAAGTGAGAGGGTCACGTGGACACAAGCCAAACAATGTGAGATTAAACAATCTGATCTTTACGTGTCCATGCACACAAACAGAAACCACCTGATGCATTTTGCTGGATTCTAGTATATATTGTGGCACACAAAGATATACACACATTTATGCACACACACACACAGACACCAGTTGATACAGGCTGATTTGTACGCTTCATCGTGCAAGGTTTCTGTGCATGTGTGTGTCTGTGCTACTGGAAAATCTGTGACCTGCTTGCATTTCTCCTGTAGTTCTTTCTGCTTTAATTCTTAGCTAGCTTTACCCGCCCTGCACACCACCACAACCCCACAGAGACCCCACACATTTCTCATTAGAGCTGCACAAACCACACAGCTGCAGCGAACATCAGCATACGATGGCACACTCACATACACACTCCCAAGTTACTGAGGCAGCAGCTGGTCAGTGTCACACGCGGATCACCTTTGCAGCCTCAAGCCACATGTCACACTTTGAGTGAGGCTCCAACTGGCAGGCCTATAGAAAGTAAAACCACAAGCCCACACATGCACACACTGACCGTATCTACTGAAATGCTTCTAATCTGCTGCTTGCCGCTGGCTGACATGTTTAAAGATGACCCATTTAATGATGAAAGCAACTGCTTTCCACGTGGTGATCTGACGTCTGGAAACTGATACTAATACTCTGAAAAACCCCAGTCCACTAAAAAACACCTTGTTTAAAATGGAAAAACCAAGGCTTATGGGTAAATGTGAACCTCACCACAAAGAGTAGGTGAAAATGACTGCTTATTGTAAAATATAGGACAAGGGTTTTTTCAAAGACTGCTGAACAATAATGAGCAGTGAGTAAGAGTATGAGTGCTAACTGTGGAGACTCTAGTAAATAATTAACAGGCAGTTTCCTGTCCACTGCTTATAATGGCAATGTTAACATCAGCTACATACACTCTCTGTGTGTTTTATAGCAAATTTCTTCTCCCATATGCTTGGGTGACAGGTGATTCTCCCATTTTCACTTCCTGGTTTGTAAAAAGATGACAAATTGATCAAAAATGGACAATAGCATGAAAAAAGAGGGGAAAGGGCGGTATGGCCTTTCATTTTTATGGTCTGAAAACAGCTTTTAGCAGCAAGCCAGCAGCATGTCCATTAGTGGACCAGATAGTAATAGAGGCTAATAGGGAAGGGAGACAGAGGTAATCAATAATACATAGATCAGTTAGTTGCTTGTTGGCCTGGTTGGCTGATAGGAGAGAAGTTTAGGACTCAGCTTTTCAGTCTCTCATCACAACTAGTATCCATCATTATTCGCACTGCAGCCACTCTCCCAGCTTCTTTTTCTTCCATATCTTCAATAATGACGTCATCATTGTTCAAGGACAGTCCAGTGATCAAATTTAGGAAGATCTAGTGTCAAACATTCATATGTACAGAGGCAGCAGGCACTCATCCACTATGTTAACTATGTTGCATTGTCATATTTCAACAGTAATCCACAACGGACGAATCAAACACTGGTTCTAGGAAGGGGATTTTGTGTTTTTCGCCGCTAGCTTAGGTTCTCATTGAGGAAAGAGAAAGGTCTGATTGCATCAAACTGATTGCAGTCTGCAACATATCTGGTAGGAGTCACAAAATCCTACATGCTGCTCCTCTATCACATTTTGTCTCAGAAAGAGTTAAAAAAAATTAAAGTCAGGCAAAACGCTGGGGGTTAGGAGTTATCAGGAGCGACCGGGAAGAGCGGTTTCTACCGTAACAGCAATGATAATGACAAAGGCTAATTATAAAGAGACTTGTGACTGCTGAGCCTAGCAGTTTAACACACAGGGAGAGCCATGAAAAGCAGGCATGGAGTGATTAAATGGCAGTAAAAACACAGACAAACACACCAGTCCTCCTCATTAACATTAGTGGAAACCAGAAAAGGTTAAAAAAAAAAAAAAAAAACTTCCACTGAGCCATTTGCGAAAGCCACTGCAACACATACACACCCACAGGTGACCCCACATCCTAGGTACCACAGCCTAACCCTTTAATCACACCAACATCTGTTTCCATGAACATTTGCATCACATGAAACCAACTTTATAAACCCAACATGAACCATCTTTTCCAGACAAATATTTTTTTAGGTGGTAGCTTTGCGGTTATGAGAAATATGAAAAGGTTAGAGTGCTGATACTTCTTCTTCTCTCTAATGTGAGAAGCCAAATAAAATGAAGCAAAGTCCAATTTTCTTTTAATGTAAACTAAATGTTTTTTTAAATGTTTCAGTTTTTTTGTTTGTTTTATTCTTTTAAGTCAAATCCATATATTATATGCACCAGCAAGGAGCCTGCACCCTCTAGTTTGAGGATCAGTTTGAGGGTTGAATGAAGTGGATTATTACGGTGGCCCTGAGAGGTCAATTTAAGAAAACACCAAATGTTGCAAAAGCACACAAAACACACCAGAAGTTGAGTAAAACACAATGAAAACTAAAAATATAGCAAATGTTCACAAAAAACGACCTTGCAAAACACAACGGAAGTGTTTTTGGGGAGACAATAACGTGACGGGCCATTGCAAAAGCAGCAGCAAACGTGCATCTACAGTATTATAGGAATCATGTGACTGAAAGACACATCACCTGCATCTGTTTCTCCCTCACAAAGATGAACCACGTGTCACTTCTGCAGCTGTTCCTTCACTGTCTGCCCAAAAACCTACTTTGTTAAGCTACTGCGATATATAATTAAAGTAACCCTTTCTTTAAAACCTAAAAGATTGAAAATGACATACATTGACCCGACGTTGCCTCCAAAGCATCTATTTTGTTCATGATGTCTGGGTTCGGTCTATTCTTGGCACAGAACAAAGTGGACAGTGTGTCGAACTGAGTTTGGCCCCTGATACAGACCACGGATCAAAGCGACCAACATTTAACCACTAAGAAGTGACTAACCCTGAGGCTACGAGAGTGTTTGTTAGGGACATTGTGTCAATGCCAAAATGCATAAAGCACTCAGTGCATTAAAGGTTCATGATCTGTGTTTTAGCTTGAATAAAATGCAAACTCAATAACCCTCAAAGGTCTATCGTGAAATATTTTCTAACCGCCGCCATCAATCTTTCTCTCATTTCCTCTCTTTGTCCGACCTTGGCCTTTCTCCAGGTACAGTAGTTAGTGCTCTTCATAGATCTGAGACTTTGCTGGCGCTCCCAGAGCAGCTCATCCTGAGGAGGATGCTCTCGGCAGCTCCCTCACCTCGCTTCTCCACTCCTCTCCTTTTCAGTTTAAAGAACAATGGACACATTGTTGCCAATACACAAGTGACTCTCTATGCCTCTCTGTCTCTCATTACCCAAATTGTCTCTTTCTCAACTATAAAGCCCGAGCTTTAACTTCACTCACTGAATAAACCACACGCGTTAAAACATACAAGCACACACACCTCACCATGTGGCTGTCAGTGTATTTATATTCAAGGTTCCACTCTGGCAGTTCTCACCAGACAGTGACATAAACATGACACCCTTTGTGACCTATGACCCCTCGCTCTTTACAGTCTGATTCCCTCACATACTTTTAGCAGCACAACTGATAACACTTGAGATTCAGTATCGGTAGTATGTGAGTGCGTGTGCAGTGATGGGGGGGTTAACGGCCTTGGAACTGCACAGAAACCAGTCTCACACAATGAAAACATACAGAGATTCCCAAAACAGAGAGGGAGAATTAAATGTTTCCTGCTGGAAATACAGATTCCTGCTTCCCTGCCTCCTTCTTTCGCTCCCTTTTTCCCTTCAACTCATCCTTCCCTCCGTACTTGGCTGCATTATCAAGGTCAGCTGGATCCCAGTTTGTTTTGATGCTCCTTCAAAATTGCATTTGCTAGCAGTTCACTGCCTCGCTCCATCGCAGCTTGTGTGTGAGCAGTTTTAGAAGCTATTTAGCATACCACCAAATCACAGCAGGTACTCCACAAGGGGGAGAAAGACAGAAAGCGACAGGGAAACGAGGGGAAGAGACACAGGGGAATGTGAATAAATAAAGGTACTAAGTAGAGGGAACTAGAAAGGGGGCAGCGAGAGAAGAGAGTGAAAGAGAGGGAGAAAATGCAAGAAATTGGGAGATAAAGTGAGTATGATGAGCAAATACAAACAAGCCACATGTAAATACCTTTGATTGCACCTATATAAATTTTGGTAGCAACCCAATAAAAGTCATACAATAAACAGGCAGTCAATCACAAAAGTGGTTCTGACGCATCAGAGTATGGTTGTGGGGCGGAGCTTCACCCCACAGGCCCATGACTCTCTGAAAAGTATTCCTGAAAAAGTTTCTGGGGTGCAGATTACCGTGCCGAGGCCACTGCTCGACCCCACGGGTCATGTGCCTATTCAGCAACAATGTTTAGGTATATAGCACATTGCACTTTAAGAAGACAATAAGTGAGACACGGAGGAAAAACACCAAAATCCTTCCATTTGTGATACTCACCTTGTTACTTTGTACTAAAACAGAGAACGTCACGAGTTTCCTGCCATCTCCACTGGTTTCTTGGCAAGTTCCCAATGATGGATAGTCTCAACAATCCCACTGCATCAAGATATAGCCCCAGTAGTTTGGCACATAACCCACCACAAACAGCAAATTGCTGTTTTTACATTTCAGTTTTTGATCAAACCGCCTACACATGACGTGACATTATTTACAGTACACAAAGCTACTGGCTGGCTTCAGCTACGCGTTTACCCTCACGGAGATTAGAATAGTCCACCTTCTCATCACCAACTCCAGGCAGGAGAACGACCCCGAACGTAAACGACTCCTTAAGTGTTTCTTTCCCGTGTGTGCTCCCGTTACATGTGGGAAATTGAAAATAATCAATGTTCATTTAAAAGGCTTTGCGGTAATGCTGCATGTAATGTCTGTAAAGCTTTGAGTGCCACAACTGTCGCTGATCACAGTTATCCAGGAAAAGTCACTATTCAGTGAAGTTCAGCATGTTTCCGTCCTAATTAATGCGATCCACAGAAACCATCACTTAAACTGACAAAGAAAACGTTTACATTTAAAGTTGAATATCATACTTCCTCAAACAGTGATCAAAGACCTGAAATGAAGGCATGATTTTGTTTTTAATTTCCACTGCTTGATGAGTATAGCTGATCGCATTTTGATCACTGCGTTTTCTGCTGATGTTACTGTGCACCCACTAAACACTTTACTCTTTCCCACTTAGTTCTGGATGATAACATAAACTGATTTGAATATCAATAAAAACTTGGATTTTGTGTATTTGTGTTGTGTTGCTTTGTAGACACATCTTTTTTTTTCTTTCTTTGTTTGTCATATTATCTTGTGAAGTTGAGAGAAATAAGAAAGTGCATATAGAGAGAGATGGAAACTGCAGGAGGAAAGACACAACACATGGTGTGAGGAAACTAAAGCAGATGTATTTCCTGAGTACTACTTGTACCGCCAGTGCTGCTGAGGTTTGTGTCTAAGGTAATATATAGCAGTAAAGGTCACTGGGTTAAGTGTTCTTGTGAAATGGATGTTGAGGTCCTCTGCGTGTCTGCAGAGCAGATATCGCTCGCTCTGCTGTAGGAAACTCTCTGAAAGAGCAGATGATGCGGCAAACATTGTGCATCTCTGCTGCTGCTATCGGGATTTTCTGGAAGATTTATCTATCTGGGAAAGACAAAAACGACACCAACAACAAACAATCTAAACTGCCTTTAGTTATCTGGGGAAATAATTACCACAGCTACCACCCAGATGATGGATGGCACAGGTGACAGCTATAATATGCCTGGTGACGAACTGTAAACGAACCACTGTAAGCTGTGTCGTGTAGCTCGGATGAAAAATGTGGTGCTAGACAAAATTGTCATCGTTTCCAGGAATTTAATCAGCGTGTTTAATTTTCAATGTAGTTTTATGATCCCCGAGGTTATTAAAACTTAGATGCCTGTGATATAATCCCTCGGCTAAAGTACAAACATAAATTAAAAACTCATCCCGCATGGGTCAGAGACAAAAGCAAGACAAACACTGTTTTAAGTCTGTGAGGGAATCAAATATTGCATGGGAATGAAGGCTGCACTGTGAATTCCCTGCCCCCAAATCATTGTCTATCCCAGATCTGTTATTGACTTGAATAACTTAAGAGCCACTCCTCATAGACACACAGTCATGCATAAATAAAGCATGAGTTTAAAGAGATCAAGGCATGTGATTTTTTATTATTTTTAAGTGAACAAAAGATCAGTACAACCTCAAATATCTATCTCTGCAGCAGACTTTACAATATTCGGTGACTGTCTGCCACAATCTGCATCGGCATAGCAACATGAAGAGGCCTGCCGTGCTTCAGATCATCTATCTGCATCTGATACTGTCTGATAACTGTCAGGTTTTATTCACTGATAAATTCGTCCGTCACAAAGTGCAATAAATGTTAAGCAGATTTTCTTCAGATACACGCTGCTCCTGTTGCACCACGAAGGAATTGCTAAGTTCATTTCAAGCATGCCGATCACATAAATGCCGATAATGTTTCGATATTTCTAGAAAGTCGAGTATATTAAGACATTTCTTGTTTACAGCATCGATATGAAAAAGACAGCAGCTGGAGTTCTTGTGCTGTAGTTGGAGCGTAACTGACCACACCTGAATTTGATATGACAAAAACACTCGGCAACACCTAACCTATCAGCTTCCTGGCTTCTGGGGTGACTTTAATGAAATTAGGTCACATCAATAAAAAGCTACAGACAAAAATATTGGATCTATAAGGGCATGAGTGAGTGCGCGTGTGTGTGAGAGAGAAACTTTATACATATCAGTAGTTTGTTTGTTGCATGTACGTGCATCAGATAAATCTCTAGATATCGTGTCACACAAACCACACAGTCATCGCTCTCTCCATAAGCAGGCTGACGTGCAGGCCTGTCACATTGGCGGAAAACTAAACAACCTTCTCAAAAACATATATTTATCTGTTTGTGGCTGACATCGCAATTGCTTTTTTTCAATAAACACATCATTTTCATGCTTTTTCTATGCTTTTAAGAGCAACAAATCATACTTTTAATGGGGCAAGGACTCATCAGCCAGCAAGGAATTGGGCAGCTTCTCACATGCTGCCAGTGTTCACCCATTTTCTCAGCTTGTCTCAGTTTTTTGCATGAATCTAACTGCACAGTGAATAAAAATAGGAAGTCTAACACAAGGCCTAAATAAAAACTTCAAATAATAGCCCGACATAGGACTCCAAAGTCCAAAGTACAGTGATTTGACATGTGCAATCAGCACTTGTTCACACGTTCAGTACCTTGTCTGTGTGTGTCTGTGTGTGAGTGTGTGTGTGTTTTCTGGTTCAAGAAGATGGTTTGACACAGTAATGAAAATGGGACTCATTATTGTGGCAGTAATCTTAGACGAATGAGAAACCAGCTTACCCTTATACCGTATACAACACACACACGCACAAACTCACACACAGAAGCTGTGCTAAATAAATGATACCTATTACATCCGCATGACTGAAGCTCCTGTGCTGATTCACTGCAGTGTCTATGACTGCACATATATAAACACAAGCAGGCTGTGTAACACGGGTTAAAACGCACACATTCTGCGTGCACCCATCGCTGACTTCCAACGAAGCATTAAACACAAAGTTTTGTGTTTTCCTGAGTTCGGGTCTCCGTGTTAGTGGCAGTTAGAGTATTTAAACACAGGGGCGGTGGAGCGGGGCTGAAATCATGGAAGATTGTTTATTTAAAACTTTTGAAATGAAGCAGGACGAGGGGTGAGATGCAGTTCAGCCGGCTCAAGCGTGGCTGCGGGGCGTTCAGGGTCTGATTCCTGTGTGCGGATGAATGCTTTTAGCCTCCACATTTATTTTAATTAACAAAAAGGCAACATTTACGAAATGCTGCTACGACGGCTTCTGACACTTACAGGAAGCGAGCGATGGACTGAGTTACATGTGCCGTTTCCGTGCAGTGAATATCAAGTTTAGGTCGGGATTTATATTTCCCTGCAGGCGAAAAGCCACTAACACAGAGGTGCAGCTCACGTATACTCTCTTCCTCTTTGCAAAAAGATGCAGTGCTGTGTGAGTTGAAACTGTCAGTGTCCTCCTTCCGAACCTTTTCACTCATTTTGATTAGATGTCAACTTGAAATAGCCTCCAGCCTGAAATAAGGAAGGTGGGATCTCACAGGCACTTCAGGCTGTGAGGCAGAAGGGGACAACAAATCGTTTGTGTGAACAAGTTTGTTTTCCTTTCCATTAAGTTTCTTACTGTAGTAAAACTCAAGATGTGGACATTTACCAGACACGTAGGGTCTACCTGAACAATTCTACCGAGCTGCGCTGCTAGAACATCTCAACCTCTATCTATTTTTATGCTACGCGTTTCTCACAGAGGAGATGCAGAAAAGAAATTTGGAAGACTTTTTAGAAACAGTGTTACTGTTAACTACAAATAGCTGTGAGCTGTGCTTTGAAAGGAAGTAGTTCTAACAGTGGCTGCTGTGGTTAATGCAGTCATAGGATGTAAAATTCACCAAATTCACGCAGCTGCGGTGTGAAACTTTGCTTCACCACCAAATGAACACACGATATCTCATTTGTATTGATTCTGAATGAAAATAAGGTTATTAGTAAAAACTGTAGAGGTCGGTGATTCTGTGAATAAACAGGAAGATACTGTCTCTCTCTTTCTGCCACTCACATGATTAATGCTTGACCAGAAATCAATATCTTCCACTCCCACCTATGGGTGCACAGAAAGAGCCAGGGGTTCTTCATTTACTGCCACTTCCTTTGCCGAAGCGCTTGGATAAATGTTTATAAGTTCACGCTACAAATGTGACTTTGAGCACTGGGGAATGGCACAGATACACTCTCAGGGCTGCGTCTGTTTTATCCCCCCACCTGATACTGACGGCGAAGCTAAAGAGACGATATAGTTGCCTGCAGGGTCAAGAAAATGATGGCGTGACATTTAGAAACCATCAGTTGTTAAGAGGATCTGAGAAAGATGCAAAAAGGTTGAATTTATATAGTGTGTTCACACACGCGCACACACACAGCAATCATTATATGGATGGCGGGTTTTACCTCTGAAGCTTTATCCATAAAGAGCGATTTACCTCTTGGCTATTTCCCTCCCCCACACTCAGACCCTGCGTATGAGCTCGTATCTTCTTCTGCACACTTGGCTTTTTCAATTATATATAAAGCATCTAAAAATGCACTTCCCCAAAATACTTGTGCTTATCACACTGATAAAAACGAAAGAACTGCACACATTTCGCACAATTTATTAACAAACAGAGAATTCCCAGCAGTACTGGATGCATGTTTTAAGGTCTGTGAATGTTTTATGAAGTTTGTAAGTTAACACGCACTTTAGAAAAGTTTCTCTTCTGTCTCCAGCTTACGAGCTGTTTGAACTAAACACTAACCCGCTGCACTCTCTCTGATTAAATCAAAATTCCTACTTGTGTATCTTTATGTATTTTTACGTTGTTAAATAGTTTCAGCAAATAAAATATTTGCTCAATTTTGGACTATGTATTATTTGACATTTTTATGCCAAATCTTCACAAAATTGCCTTTAGCATTTCATTTTGTAAGGAAGAAGCGAACAGAATCCAATTTAAAGCATATTACATTATGAAATAAATTATGACAATTTATCTGCGCTTGAGTTTGTTTTCGTGCTGTAGGTATAAATCAGAAGATTGCAGCACACTGCACATTAAATATGAACGTACATACTTAGGAGACACTTAGCCGGAAGACCAGCTGAAAGCAGTCCAAAGGTCATAAAACCCACTTACGAACAGCTGGCTTTTGTAAGGTCTGAAGGCCTTACAAAAGCCAGCCAGTGGAAAAATGGGTTTTGTTTTAGCAGGTCTTATGTGCTGGTCTATTTCTAAGCTTCCTGCAGCGACAGAACTACTACTGCATCGCTGCCAGATTCAGGTTGGATTCATTCACGAACAATGCCGACTTTAAGAGCGCTGTTGGGTTTGGGGTCAATTTGGTAAAAGGACTGGTTCTTATACAGCACTTTTCTACTCTATTTGAGCACTAAAAGCGATTTATACAATTTCCAATTTTTCTGCCTAAGTCCTTTTTATCTAACATTCACGTACGTTCATACTCCAATGGATGGATCGGAGAGCAACTTGGGTTTAGTATCTTGCCCGAGGATATTTGGGATGCAGATTGGAGCAGCAAGGGATTGAACCACCGACCTTCCAATTAGTAGATGGCCTGATCTACCGTCTGAGATACAGAAAGCCATAATGTCACCAGTCTGTGGTTTCAGACTGATCATCCTCACAGTAACGTTGGTGTCACATCACTCTGATGTTACCTGTACTTTGCCTGTTCCCACACAGACACACACACAGTGTTTTGAGTTAAATGGTAAAATGATAACTGGACATGTAAAACAAGCACAGCCCTAAGTGACAGCAGCATGCTGCAGAGACTCACTGATATAGAACACATGCACGGTTAGCTGAATTACATAAATAAATAAATAAATTTCTGTATTTCTTCTTATTTTCTTATTTGCTGTGGTTTCTTCGGGGAGGAAGAAGGCCAGGAGGTCCTGCTGAGGTCCTGCTGACAATGCTCTAACCATCGTGCCGCTGCTGCTGCAGACAATATGAGCTTTTTTCATGCACAATTTTCTCATTGTACATTTATCATGAAGCAGTAGTTTCCTTCTATTACATACAATGCTAATGCTACAAAGATGGGTTTTACTTTAATGGACTTCAATAAATGTTACTGGAATCCTGACACATACTGATTGGCTGCATCACACACACTAACTAACAACAATAGACACTTGAAAACTGTGTGTAGACATTAATCATGTCAGTAGGGTTGCCTTCATCCATTTATCTATCCCCTCACCCCCTCTCATACACACACACATGCATGCAGTGACAAATTGCTGACATGGGTACGATATCACCAAGTCTGGAGATGGGAGTCCCATGAGTCCAGCCCCTTAACCTGATTCCATGTATCTCATTCTCTTTCTTCCTCTTCATGCATCCATACAACACGAGGACGTGTTTGCGTGTGCGCCTGCGTGAGTCTTCTTGACTGGGGGTCTAAAAGTCATTTCCCACGATGCCCTGTATGCAGCTTCAGCGTTCTCTGTGATGTCATCGTCACTCTGGGCGACAAGGGGAAATAAAGAGGCGGGGCTTTCCTTCCTGACACCATCTCCAATACAATAGAGACGCACACTGTGTCGGGTAGTGCAGGAAAAGCTCTTGGATTGGTTTATGCAAACCGTGTCTATGTAAATGGCTGTGTTTTATGAACTCCGCTCTTCTGGTCATGCTTCAAGGAGGAGTCACAAATGCAAACAAAGAAACACAACAAGGTCTGCGGGAGGTAGTCGGTTCCATGTGCAACAGGAAGTGGAACTAAAGCTAAAGACCAGGTATGCTTGTGTTACAGAAATCAGCCAGAAAGCAGAAGTTTAAGAAAATGGTTCACTGTACCATGAATCCTGTGAGTCTGCTCAACAAAAATAACCAAACCAAAACCAAGGTGAGGTGATGACTGCAGCTACCACACTGTGTGACTGACAATTTGTTAAAGGAGGAGTAGCATATGATGGAAATAATGCAAAAAAAAAAGGTGAAACTAAATTCAGGCTGGTATTTTTTAAATCTTTGGTAATTACTTTAGAGGAAGACGACAATGGACAATGACTAGAAAACAGGTCTGATTACTCTCTTAGCTTCTCTTGAAATTAACTGGATCCAAAGTACATTTCACCGACTGGAAACAGGAAGCAGGAAGTGTTTTGTGTTGTAAGAAGATGTGAACCGCTAGCAGGTCCAGTTACACAAATATACACTCAAAATCTACCGGGCAAAGAGAGCGTGAGTGTAAAAGAACATATGTAGTACAAACGAGCTACGAATGTGAGAACAGAGTTTACAATGAAAATATGTATTTTTAAAATCCCACTTTTTTAAACCATTTTTAGACCATTTTATAGTCAAAACAAACACATAAGAAAAATAGACACAAGCATGATCACAAAGAGAACACGTACATATATGCTGCACTGTACACTTGGCTTCAGGCTATTATGGAGAACCCATATCCCCAGGTACTATCCGCCCCCACACTCTTTCCTGCCAGTCACACAAATATGCAGGACCTGTTCTACAACTCCACTAAAGCATCCGCGTGTATCCGCGTGCACGTATGCTGTGAAAGACTAAAATTGGGTCAGGTTGGGGGGGGGGTCAATCATCAGCCACAACATGCCAGCTTTTCGTAGTGCCAAGAAACAAGATGAGGAAGGAAGAGAAAGAAGGAGACAGATATTTTCTGGATACAGTCGCAATGTACAGGCAGCTGGAGACGGTAGGTGCATTCGCTTGAGCCTTTTCCTGGAATGCTGCTTTTACAGTGCCAACATCCTCACTGTGTTTCCTCCTAACAGCCCACCATAAAACATATTGCAGGACCTATTTTTTTAAGCCATTCACCTCAATGACCTCTACTCAAATTCTCGGATTTGGACATTTAAGATTTGTTATAACTTTGGACATTTACATTTACAACACAACAACACAAAATTTAAAAATGTTGGCTTCAGTGTGAATAGATATTTGGGATTCAGGTACTTGTTTTACTTTATTTGCAAGCAATGGTTAGTGCTGCTGTCCCAAAGTGCTGGGTAGGATTAAGGTTAGGCTTAGCACATATGATGACTTTGACCTCAGAGGGTAAAAAGGCTCTGCTTATACTCTAATTCTGCCCGCTTGCAATTGATGTGACCTTTTTTAATAAAACAGTACCTAATGCTCATGAGGCTCAGTGTTATTGGTGCAAAGCAACTATTATTTATCAAAATAGCTTTGACACTCTCAAATGGTTCAAGTACAAACCGTGTGCAATCTTTTTTTTTTATTTAGTGGCATTTCTTTTGGAAACACTGTTGTGTACTTGAAACAGAAACAGTTAAATCCTCAAAATATTAAATAAGCTCCTTCAAAATCTATTAAAGTATATTAATGATCTGCTAATCTTGTCTTTGGTCTGATGAGTCTGCACCTCTTTGTTAGCTCAAAGGACTGTGAGTCAGCACAGTGTAGTATCACCACACAGGTGATATATGTTCTTTTCAGCTGCTTTTTGCCCAAATGACAAAAACCCTACCACTAAAACTCCAGATGAGTTAAAGAGACTCACTAAATTGCAGGTGGGTAAAAAAGATGAAGAAGCTGCCAGGACTGTATAAAGTATTGAAAGGATAAGTCTCATAACTTTTGCTTTTGCCTGAGGAGATCCTGTGCTGCTCAGAAAACACACACTCTGGAGAGCTGCTGTGTCATTATGTAATCAGCACTAAAGATCAGTCATTCGTGTACAAGGACAGTGTGTGCAAACAAACACACACACAACAAAATGTGTTTGGTACAATCCACATACAGAGCGTGCACTACGTGTGTGTTTCTGTGTCATTCATGCACGCACCACACACGGCAGTAAAAATGGAATTGGACAGCACCAGCTTCCAGTGCACATATAACTGATGCTGACCTTCCAAACAGAGACAGCAGTTCCTCTCATCAGAGCAAACCAAAATAAATCCCTCCCCGCTTTCTTAAAGTTAAATCACCGTCTCTTTGGGGGGAGGGTTTTTTTTTTTGACTTCCCCACAGTGTGACTTTCCCCTCGGCCACCTCACTCTGTCAGGGCCGGCTCCATCCACTGTGTAAGCCAGCAGGGGTGGTCGCTCTCATCTAATAAGCCCCTGTCACACAGATTAATGCCCGGTGATGATAAATCTCCCCCCCGGATCGGCTCGGACCAACTGTCCGCCTGATTAAACCCAAAGGGAGAGACAGAGCGGGTTACACAGTGTGATATGGAGAGACAGACAGGGAAAGGAAAAAACTCCTCCTTTTATCTCTCCTCCTCTCAGGCTGCCATGAGTCTACAGGACATGACAGCTCGTCTTGACTTCCTGCCCTTGTTTCTCATCTTTCTCCTCTCCTTCCATCCACTTTCATTTTCTCCCAGTGATGAGAAAATTTCCTTGTAGCTTCTCTATCTCTCTTCCTATTTTTTCTCTCACTCTGATCCCTCTATCTCTGGTTGTGCCCAGAGATAGAGGGATCATCTATTCCACTGACTTGATCCAAATTTTACTTAAAAAATACTATCCTCCCTTTCTCTCGTTCTTACTTTCATTTCCTGCCCGTCTGTCCTCTCTCCAGTTTTTTCTCCCTTTTTATCCTCTCTCATACAGGACACTAATCCTAGAAACACCTCACTTCATCCTTTTTACACCATGCTCACACTCCTGGATGATATAGTTCTAATTCTTCCATAAGGATTCCTTTCATCCTTGTTGTGTATTCCAATGCACAGAATACAATACTGCTGCTTATTTTGAGCCCATATCAAAATCTAGTTATTGAATTGTTCATTATTACAGATTAAACTAACCCACAGGTAATTCCTCTGCCAAAAACAAAATTCAAAGGAACTGCAACATGTGGTGAACTTATGGTCCTCTGAAGCCATAAATTGTAAGGATAGGATAATGAGACATTACATACTGCCTGAAATACGGCACCAGTGCAATTCCCCATGCAACAAGTACAATATCGCATTTGAATATCAACATCTCAAATAAAACGAGCAATTTTAATGTCAAGAAACTTCATGTTGTGTCCAACTAATTTACACTGTATTTAGGCCTATATAATGAAAATGTAAGATATTGATTCAAGGTCAGAAAATGTAATGAAATACACATTTTTACAATACAAATCTAATGCTAAGTATTGTACAAGACATTTTTGTACTGTATGTATTGTTGTAAGTATTAATAGCAGTTAAGCAAAGCAGATTTGGCTAAGTAAAGCTAGCCATCTTAATAGCTCAATGACCTCTTCTAGCTAGCGGGCTAGCTAGAAGGTTAGCTTCTAAGCTTCTAGCTAGCGGGCTAGCTAGCTGTCAAAATGGATTCAGTTGGTTTGTGATAACAAATAGCAGGTTGCCAGCTTTGCTGCTATAGACCGAAATCAAGCAAGTTTAATATTAGCAGACAAAACAAGTCAGATCATATCATTAGGTTGTCCAACGCTATGAGGGTTAACCAAGCATCTGTTTTGCAAAGCTCTAACCAACAGCTAAAAGCTAGTAAGATTTACTGAGTCTAGCCTATTGCTTGGTCACTTGATTTCATATGCTAATGTTATTATTTCTATTTCATGATAATAGCCTTATACTGAGATACATTATTACCCAATTTTATATATATAACATAGAGCTATAACATGTACATGTTTTTCCCAGAAAAGACATTCAGAAAGATATTCTTGGACGTTTAAATTATTTTGATGCTGCTATTTGAAAAAGAAAACAGTTGCATAATGTTGTTTTAAGCATCACTGAAATATTAAAACCTCAGTAGTAATGTAACACCAACCGATTTTAAAAGTACAGCAGAATATTGGTTTGCAGTTCAAAGAAAAGATTTTTGAACAGCAGTGACAACAAGATGGATCTATTTTAACCGTATATACCCCTGCTTTCATAATCACCAGAAGGCCTCAAATCCGCTTTTTTCACTGCAGCGGCTTCACACCGTCAAATCCCTGTTTACCGCCAAAACAATCACTTGTAAGGTTTGATTTGGAGTATTTTGGGGACTTCTGTTTGAGCAGTGCAAACACTACATAAGACAACAACATTCACAGATTGTGTGTGACCTAAAAGAACAAAAAACAAACAAACAATGGAGCTGCACCACCCAGTCTCGGTCAATTCATTTACCGCACATGCAGGCATGCATTCGTGTGGTTGCACCTGTATGTGCACACCTGGAGGGAGGAGCTTTACACAAAGGGAAGAAGGAAACAATGTGAAAAATAAAATTTAAAAAAGGTCTTCAAAGTGGTGCGACTGTCTGTCAGCGTGTGTGCACGTGTGTGTTTGTGCACATGCAAGTCTACATAAACTGCATAAGCAGCATGTTTGCAAGTGTAAATACATGAATATTCTCTATGTGTGTGTGTGTGAAAGAGAGAGAGAGGTTAAATTTGGTCAGTTTGCTCCAGGACAAGCAAGATTAATGAACCTTAGCTCATTCCTGGCAAATGCTACGATCGCTCTGTATGTGTGTGAGTGTGTGTTTGTGTGTTTGACCTAACAAGGAAATCTTTGTCTGTGTAATGGCTTTTAGCTCCCCTGGAACCTGCTAATCAGCATGTGCATGTGTGCAAATGAAAAAAAAAAGGAGGATACCAAACTGTATTTTTAAAAAGTGGAAATTGATGACATCGTTTTGATACCTATAAATATTCTGGGCCTTATGCTCTAATAAGGATGTGTGTTAGTTGCATGCGTCTGACATGAAGCATGTGTGTGGCTGCGTTCCTCTCTTATTTATTTTCATAACATTAGCTGTGCAAATTTTTGACATGTTTATCAGTGTTTGATGGCTTAAAGTCCAGCAATGGAGCACTGAACGGTCTGCAATGAGTCAGCTGGCTTAGGAACAAGCAATGAGCTAGCCCACATCCATACGCACGTATGCATCGATAAGAAGAAGCAGAAAGACAAAAGATATATACAAAAAACACATGAGCATTGATTATTGTGTCAATTCAGAGGGGAAAAATACATGATGCATACCACATATACAGAAAAAGGTCAGGGTTAAATGCATTCAGGTGTCCATTGTTAGGGTTCTTCGCTCGTCACTCAGTAGCTTAAAACAAATGCTCTATATTTAATATAGAGCAAGTATGATTCTTATGCAGGCATATACACAAATACCCACTTCACCAACCAATTCAGGCATGTCAAAAGTGAGCTCACACAGCTGAAACGTCTGACTTGTTTCGTGATAAAATATAGCAACATTACATCGTCTGAATGTTTCTGGCTGTTGTGGTTGAACTGTGGTGTCAATTCACTTGTCAGACAGATTCTGTCTTTCTGGCTGACAATGCAAATAAGCCTGTTAAAAAAAACAACTTGCTGCAGAGAAAAATACACATTTTCTGCTCTTGTTGCAAATTTGTCGTTCTTTGCATCATGATTCCAGTCCTTTGTATAACAGACACTTTATGCTACTGTGTCATTTTTACATTAGTACATTAGTACATAAGTACAGTTTAGATGCACGAAAGCTGACACTAAGCAGCATTTTCTATTACCTATTATTGCTGCAAAGGCACAGAGTTTAGCTTTAAAAAGCAACCTAACTTTAACATCTGAAGCTATAAATATCTTATAGTTAAAAGAATATGCCGTCTTTCCCGGCATCTCAGAGGGCAGCTCTGTTTGAAACACAACAATGATGACATGCAAATTCCCAACTCGTTCATAATGCAAACCAGTCCAGCTGACAAAGCTAAACACGCCCATGGTGTTCAACGTGACTTAGAACGTGTATACTACACAAACAGAACCAGCACTTAAAGGGAAAGGAGCTGGACTCATTTTCCTAACGCTTTAAAGTGATCTACTTTAAAAGAGTAGTTTTGTCTTGCTCCAGTTCTTATGCTGAAAACAATTATGTCCATGTCCACGTACAAAACATACCTGCTAAGCTACTAACTGGCCTGACACGTCCTCGGTCAACCTTCACTTGCCATGTTAGTTCACATCTTTAACTCTTCTCACTATAAATAGAACTGTAGGTGACATTTATTATTATTATTTAAATGGGACTCCTCCTACTCTTTTAAAAGTACTCTTTTCATGCCCTGCTCTTCACGTTCAGCTGTTAAAACCAAAGCTGCAAGTATGTGTGTATTTTGTAAGGCTGTTTGTGCAATAAAGGTGACTCATGAGCTGGCGTGAAGTCAGCTGACGATGCATTTACTTGACACTACAAACATGCACCCATATGGACAAAGAAAAAAATGCAAACTTAGGAAAAATTGAATTAATACATCCAAATGATGGGAAAGCGTGTTGTGCATGAATGTACAAATTCTCCAGTGTTACTTGGAATTTGAACTAGAGCTTTTCTGTGTCTCACACTGACAAAGTCCCCCACAAAGATTTATCAGAGTCTGAGTGCGTGTAATTTGCATGTAATTCTTTACTTTGTAATGAACTGTAACTATTTAAGTGCAGTAAGCCCATAAAACAACTCATGAGCTCATTCCATAAATCATAGTTTCTCCATAATATTCCTCCAGTTTTATTATTATATCCACGATTTTCTTCACAGGCAAAGACTGATCTCTGCTAACTTCGCTTCTACATTCACAAATCCTTTCTATCTGCCGAAGCGTAGCATGTGCAACACTGCTGCACTGCTGGTATCTGTGCAAAGTAATGGGATGTTATGGAGCTTGCAAAATCCTGTTACGCAGCACAGTACAGTGCATGGCGCAGTCATTATTTAGTACCGAGAAGACTGTTGACACAGGTAGGTACGTAATGGTTTCCTGGGTTTGTGAATAAGCCATTAATGGCATTAATCACTCACTGGACACTGAAAACATGAGGCAAATAACACAAATACTCTTATCACGTCTGATTTTAGCAGCTCCGGCCACATATGTGTAAATAGGTCACCTGTTCTACCATAGACTCAGCTTATAAGCACTGCCGCTTCTGCCAAAACAAAGCCTTCTGTGTTCTTCCATGACAACAGGACACACATGGGTGTGATGAGATAATCGTAAGTAGTGCCTTAACATCCTGCCAATCTTGCACAAAGCAACTAGGAGCTGCATAATGTAATCAACATAAGCACGAAAACACTTAAGCCTTGCAATTAATTATCAAAGTGATTCACCTTAGATACCAAACCACAAGCTTATTAGCCCTAAATTCCCTCTTAAGCACAAACACACACACACACACATAAAGGCTTTGACCTGACCCATATGTTTGGTGGGATAAGTCCACTTCACCTCTGAGTCTATGATTACAGTGTTTGCTTTAAATTCCCTATTAGTGCACTAACCAGTCCTCACACGTTAGCACACAGACAGTCTCATTAACAGATTTCCCCTGCATTCGTTTACCTTTACGTTGTGCTTGCGTTAAGACGACAAAGGTCTCAGTATGTGAGGTCAGTAAACAGTGAACAAGAAGATAAAGCTGTCCTCTACTCGTTCATCTACTAAAAGGTAATTACAGAGGCATAAGCAAATATTTAAACTGGTGCAGAAAAAGCAGGTTATACTTTTAATTTCTTGATTGCCCTCCTTGTCAATGACATAATCGAGTTATATAAAAGAGCAGAGCATTGTCCCTTCCAAAGTTCAATGTGAGGTCTTAAAATGTTTAGTTTGGCCACCTAATAATCCAGGCAGACACACCAAAGTCAAAACCAAAGTTAGAAACAATGTGGACTTCATGCACTAGCAGCCAGCAGGGGGCAACTCCTCCAACTGCAATAACAAGTCTGCTTGTATGGAAAACAATGGAAAAATTCTCTGCTTCTCTATATTTTTCCCTTAATTTATGACCACGGAAACAGTCGATGGTTTCAATCGCAGGTTTTAAGACCTATTTATTACAGTATGATGGTCATATTTTTTTTGTAACATTTGACTCTCAGAAGTATTATATATATTGAATGAGTGGCTAAAAAAATTGAACGGAATGGACGGATGGATGGATGGACAGATGGATGGATGGACGGATGGATGGACAGATAGATGGATGGACAGATGGACGGACGGACGGACGGACGGACGGACGGATGAATGAATGAATGGATGGATGGATGGATGGATGGATGGAGGTAACGGCCAAAAGGTCTTGCTTCAAATAACGACTCAACAAACCTGCAGATGACATCAAGGTTGGCAAGTCCATCTAACAGATTATCAAATTCAATTTTCTTTATTTTGGCCATTTTTTTGTAATTGTGCTAGCAGCTTTCACGTGCATGCATTTGTTAGGTCTCTGCGCCACATCAAGCAGCAATGTCATTAATCTAATCAGGGCCGCTGCGCTCTCATTTCTATTCTGTTCCACGTGGATGAGGAAGCCGTTACATAAAAGCACTTAAGCTGATGAGATCTGCCGAGATGGAGGCCGCTGCGATGTCGTGCCGCCATCTGACTGCACACGCTGAGGTGTGATGTCATCGAAAACTTTTAATTAAAACTTTAAATCATGATCAGGTCGGTAACCCGCTGTTTCATAATGGAGGTTGTGTGGTGCTGTCTCAACAGATTCACTACATTAAAACTTAAGGCAGGTTAAATATTGAACATTTTGAGCAAACAATGGCGTTACTGTCTTTGTGTGGGGACTATCTGAGTTTTAATCTGTGCTCACTTCATCAAAACAAAGGCCTGGATAAAGTGCGCTTACTATGATGCCATCACCTATGTTTATATGCCCCTATGTTGTGCTCTGCAATGCCAGCATGCTTTATAGATCAGTGTGATATGGCTTATATGAGGCTTTTCCAGCATGAGTGATATTACGCACACACACATACATTTTTTGGAAGAGCCTGTCGTCTATTGTAATGTTAAGCTAAAAGATGAAAGTATGGTGTCTGTCTGGCACTAAAGACCCTCTCTCTTTCTATATTCCCCCCGGACCCCACCACACACACACAAACTACACAAACAGGCTCAGCAGACACCTCAATTATGATAATGTGGATCAGCATTAATGTATCCTTACAGCACGGCTGGCTTTCAACAATGTTGTGTGCAATGTGAGTGTGTGTGTGTGTGTGTCCCAGACAGCAGGAGAGGAGGGGCAGCTACTGTATCTCATTTAACGCAGGTTACTCCCTGCAGGAAAGCAAAATGCTGAGGCCTTCAGCATTTCTACCTTGCACCAGGAAAAACACATACAAAGAGAGAGAGGGAGGGAGGGGCTCACACACGTGGTTAAACAAAAGTTTTTCATGAATCCAACAAAGGGAAACATGGGCGACACATTTAAAGCTCCAAGAAATCCAGAAGCCAGTGTGTGCTTTGAGAAAATGGAAAGACAAAGAAACACGACAAAACAGTTGTGAGAACTTGATTTTAATAGCACGAGGGAGAGATGTGTGTTATAGTGGTTACATGTGTGTGTACACATACTGCTACAGTCACACAGAAAAACCTTAGTGCTCTAATGGGATTTTTTTGGCTTGCCTGTTTACACTAGTCTGTAAATGTTGCCAATATCTTGTTTCACTGTGAACTGGCTGCAGTAGCTGCCCTGACATGTGAACATATGACAAAGAGGACTTTACATCTTCATTAGGGCTTTTTGTGGAGCATTGGCTCCTGCTTCTCCACAGAGATGTGGATGCAGAGCTTTAGCCACGAGTGGTTGGATTGTTCCCCGAAACAGATCTGCACCCAGATGTTCAGGATGTGAAGGAGCTCTTTTAGCTGTCAGCTCTTCTCCACGAGGCGCATGGTCAGACGCTCAGTTCGAGCACATGAAATAAAAATCGCATGAATTCTCTTTTGAATATTTACACTAAAAATGTTTTTGCCAAAAAAATATTTGACCGTAATATAATATAGGAGCGCATCCTAAAGTGGGCCAAATCTAAACTGAGTAAGACTGGATGAGATGTGAAGATTGTAACCCAGCTGATTCAATGATCAGTTGATTCAATGAGATACCAAGAATATGCATAACATAACAGTCTTGGGAAAAGACCAAACTATGCAGAAGAGACTTAAGCAAAAGCACAAGTGCACTTTGAGCCTACAGACCACCTTACATTTGTAAAAAAAAAAAAAAAAAAGGATTGTAATCCTCACTCATTTATCTGCATCACTGTTATGCTCCTCGACAACCCTTTCTCTCCAGTGTTGCCTGGGCTTGATCGCTGATTGGCTACACCTGATGCCTGAGCTCAGCTTAGAGGGCGCACACCACTTCCTGCCAGACCTCATCATGTTCTCTTGGCTGACGGTTATTAAGTAATTTGAAATAAAACCAATGCTTCTACAAACGCTGAGCAAACCCTTTTTAATCAGCGTGCTTTAGCTGGAAACTGTGCTATCCTTCTACTGAAGCGCAGCTTTGTTGCTTAGGTTTACTGTGTTTGGTGCCATCCTGATTGGGGATGTGCGTCAGACGTTGGTAGTGAATTACACAAAAGTTTAATGTTTAGAAGCGCCTCGAGCCTTGTGCATCACTGAAGACTGATAAAACTGAGGTTATTGTGCGCGGCCCTAAAACTCTTAGAAACATGGTGTTGAACCAGATGCTTACTCTGGATGGCCTAATCTAGGCCTCCAGTGAAACTGTGAGGAATCTTGGAGTTGTTACCCACATTTGCACCGTATCTCTAAAATTAAAAACATCCTGTCTCAGAGTGAAGCTGAAAAATAAGTTAATGCATTTGCTACTTCTAGGTTCAACTATTAGAACTTATTATTATCAGGATGTCCTAAAAACCTTCAGTTGATCCAAAATACTGCAGCAACACTCTCCGTTAGCTACACTGCAATAGACCTAGGCTGCTGGGGACTTCCCATGATGCACTGAGTGTTTATCTTCATTCACCTCTTTTCACGCTCTATGTGTTTACACGTCACTCTACAATTAATCATTAGTTTGTCCTCCGTCCCTACCCCCACACCCCAACCACTCACGGCACATGGTGGCCCCTCCCTGGCTCTGCTGGAGGTTTCTTCATGTTAAAAGGGAGTTTTTCGTTCCCACTGTTGCCAAATGCTTGTTCATAGGGGGTCGTCTGATTGTTGGAGTTGGAGGTGACTGTTGTTGTGATTTGGCGCTTTATAAATAACACTGAATTGAAATTGAATTGAGCAGAAATTAGTTTTGTTGTTATATTACGACTGAGAGTTGCTCAAAAAGGCAAACCAGTGACAATGAGTTTTGTAGGGTCTTTTAAGAACATTCCTAACTCACTCACTTCAGATCACATAGGTCTTTAGCTGAGTTAGCTAATGTTAAATCTTTGTCCAAACATTATGAGTACACATGTGGATCAGTGTTTAAGGATGTCTAATGAGCTGAGTGCTATGATCTTTAGTGTTGGGGAGTAGCAGGGCCCCTTCTGGTGGATACTTGTGAATATGGTGGCAGTAACTGTGTAAGCGCTGGGCCACACACTACCTGAGTCTGCGAGACAACTAAAGCACAAGCAGCTCCTTACAATCCCCCGGTCATCTGAGAGTACACCGAGCACTCCGTTCTCAACAACTACTTCTCTTGAACGTTGTCTCCAGTCTCACCTCTTTCATACAGATCCTTTCCTTACCTCCTACTCCTCATTGTCCCTCTTTCTTAACCGCCCCTCCCCGACCCTGCTTCCTTCTTCCTCCTCCTCTACCGCCTTCCTTGTAATTACCACCTCAGATTCCAATTAAAACAAACCACAAAAAAGAGAACAGAGGAGGGAGACCAGGGGGAGGTATATGGGACGCAGGAGGAAAAGAGGAGAGGCTGTGGTTGGGGGAGGGAGGGGGGATTTAATGAGCAGTTTGTACACACACACACATATATATATATATATATATATACACACACTGAAACTGCTAGCAAATCCTGGTGACTTTTAAGGCTTTTTAAGGGACATCAGACATACATGTTTACATAACACTCATATCAGTGTGTGCTAAAAAGTCAACTTAGATGTGTGTGTGTGTGTGTGTGTGTGTGTGTGTGTGTGTGTGTGTGTGTGTGTGTGTGTGTGTGTGTGTGTGTGTGTGTGTGTGTGTGTGTGTGCTGTTAAGCAAAGCAGTGCAACACTGGGAAACATAAATGGCAGGAAACAGGCTGAAGCAAACAGAAAGGAAAACTGCCAGGAGTTCCCTTTCACACACACACACACCAAAATAAAAAAACAAATGAGACAGAAGGTCAATATACCAAAGAGGAAGAAGGGCTGATAAAAAGAATGAAAATTAAACTGGAGCTCAACAAATCAGAAAGAGGAAGCAAGACTATGTCGATACGTCTGTTCGAAACTGACCAACACACACACAAACACACACGCACATACATAAAATAATACCGAAGAAACTCCCCACAGCGGAAGGCACTATCAATCAATGAACACAAAGTAGCACAGCAGGGTAGCCCTTACTGTCAAGCAATCTTTGTGCGAGTAAGTGAGTGTGTGTGCGGATGAAATGGACCTCATGGTTGTGTGCCAACCAAGGCTGCCAAAAGACACACGCACACTCGCATGCATATAAACACATGCACAAAAGGAATGAGAGAGAAGAAGTGCAGAGAGGTGCTTTAATTTGCTAGTCTGCCAAAGGGAGCCCAAGCCTAACTCACAGAAAGGAAATAGATATCTCGGTTTGTTACACACACACACACACACACACACACACACACACACACAGATACACACAGCAGCCTGAGACAGCCTTATCGCTTTTTATTTAGAACGCTGTTACTCAGCTTCTCTTTGAAGGCTACGAGTGTGTGTGTGCCAGACGGGAGTCGCTGCACTGACTTTATGACTTGGTGTGTTACCTTGATCATAGCAGGAGCAGTAACCTTCTCCGCATGACCCGCCAAACGCCCCGTGGTGTGTGTGAGTGAGAGAGAGAGAGAGACCAAAGAGTGTTTTCCTAATCTTCACTGAACTGTAAATTACGTGTAAAATACCATCCATGCTTAGGATCTGAGAACTGGTTGCAATGAAGTGTCTCGAGTTCAACCTGTTGGTCCGGTTCTTCTTCCTGAGCCCAATAGACTGTGTGTATTTGTTTACTCTTCTCACGTGGCAACTATAAAGCTTGTTCACACAGATTGTGATTATAATTTGGAACTTTAGAGAATATTTGAGTCACATTTCTGACATTACTTAGCAGGGGGATGGAAGCCTGCTCTGCTGTTAAGCTCTGCGCTGTGCTGTTTGGAATATAAAAGGAATATAAAACAATTAAGCACATGATGAACATTGTAAATATTTGAAAAGCAATCCTCTGGGAAACAGGAGCAGCAGGTTAGATACTAAACTAGTACGCACTGTCAGGCCTTTATCACTGGAGTATGTAGCTTGGCTTCCCAGTAGACCTAAAGTGCCCTTTAAGACTTGAATTTACAGACCAATTTCTGGTACCTGCAGATCCGACTTAAACTGGGTTCACACTACTGCACGAGGCTCGCACAATCACATAACTTCTGCTGCGAGACTAATATCATGCTGCTGCATCACCGTGTTTGCATGGGAGATGGATTTGGGAGATGTCTGTTACTGAAAAGCAAAAGATTACTGAGCTGAGGTGTTCCACTTCCTTAATGTTGTATTCACTATCAACAACCTGCGTTTGCATTTGCAAAGTGGTATGAGAAAGAAGCCCACACAAGCAGCCTGGACTGACCAATCGCAACTGGACTGTAACTGTGAACTCTGTTCCCTGTTCATGTTTATCATCTCATTTATAACAATAGTAAATCAATAGGTGTGAAAAAAGTAAGGGAAAGTCTGAAAGGGTCTACCCATATAGGCCTGTATATTTCCCTCTGCAGTGTCTCCCACACATAGACATTGCATGGGTGGGCCGCCAGTGTGTATTAACTGTGTTAAGAATAGAGAGAAATTCACGTTCAGCATTTTATTTTTTGTGTTAGTCTGAGAGAACAAAGTCATCCTGCGATCGAATTACACATGCACAATCCTCTCACTCTTATTTTGACAGCCCTTCCCATCTCATGTTTAGCCAGGATCCGATCCCATCTTTTCCGTCTTGGACAGCAGCTGGCGATGTTAGACTTTCTGCTCTGGAGATCCACTGCAAACTGGAGGGTTGATCTAACCAGAACCTGCAGCAGGTGGAGAGCTGGTTCATTGGTGTCATTTTTCTCCAGAGCAGAACAAGCACTAACATCACCAGAGTCTGTCCCAGATTGTTGGAGTTGGAGTTCATCCACAGGGTGAGAGACTCACTTGAAATGCAGCTGATTGCATGGATAATTTATTAATTTTTCAGAGGAGTAACTTATTAATGATAAAAGCTTGTCTGCCCACACAGACATAAAGCCCCATTAACAAATTAATATTCTACTTAATAATCTGAGGGATGTCACTTTGTGCCATAACTACTTAATTGTTTTTTTAAATCTGACAGAATATAAGCAGAAGCATCGGTGCCAGGAGAAAGCAGTATTTACTAAACATTTCTTCTGTGCTCAAACTCAGCAGTCCGCACACGATGGCTTTTTCCAGCTTCCAGCTGTCACCGAGAGTAAAAAATGCCAACAGGCACAAAAGTGGAAAAAGCTGACTGTTCACTGCAGCGCTGATGTGGGGAGTTTAACATGTCCACCTTTTAGCCCAACTTCTGACAAACACTATGAGAAGAACATGGTGTTCATGTGGCGTTTTATTTGATTTTGGCTTCGCAAACAAAGTCGCAGGTGGCATGCGGGCATCGAAAGCCCCGAAACAAACCTGGCGAGATGACGCGAGCGTGCGTGTGTGAGTATGGGAAGCAGGAAAAGGCTCAAGGAAGTGAAGTATTGTGCTCATGAGAGGAAAGAAAGAGGGAGATGTGTCTGTGTGCCTTTCCTTCCTCATCCTAATAAACTCCCACCTTTTGCCTTAGTGCTGACACAGAACAACACAGCAAACACACAGACACACACACACAGACACAATAAGGCCATTTGACTTCAGCACGTAAGAAGCTTATCCAATCACTCATTCAATCATGAATCAATTACCAAAAAGTGTGTGAGAGGCAAATAAATGGAGCGTGCCTTCACATTCCATCCACTAATGGAAGCACGCACTGACCTGAAACACCCCGAAACAGAGAGAGACGAGCCAGCAGACCGACGGATCAGTTGACCGATGACTTTTGTTGGTTCAGGACTTCCAATCAGTTTGAGTAAACAGCCGCCAAATCTCTGAGGAACCTCTCATTACGACTGCAGCAGAGCGCGTGTGGTCGCAAAGATGCTAACAGGTTAAGTGGATGCAGTGTCTGAACCTGAGCAAGGTCACCCTGCACGACCTCTGACCTTGCCTCAAATCCTGTGACACCCGTTATGTCCTCGCTGTCTGGTTGGTTTGTCCCGAATCAGACAGATCAATTACTCTGTCTTTGCTTCATTTCATCAATATCTATTAGTTTCTATCTCTTTTCCACGAGCTACTCAGACCCACTTTAAATGCTCTGACCTCTTTCCACCTCCTCTTTTTTTCATGCTCTTCAGCTCTTATTTTTTCCTCGGTTCATTACACGAAAATCCAACTGTCCTTTCTCGCTCCCTTTCACTTCACCTTGAGTCGGTGGCCAAAACAATCCCTTCTGATTTGTACCACTGATGATAGTCAGCAATATTCACAGACAGGAAACACAAAGCATGACAGGGTCACCTAGATTTGATGAAAATGTTTTAAAGGCTTCTAGAATTTACAAAAGAACAAGCGATAGAAATTTTTAAATCCACGGCTTAACTGTACCCTCTCAGTTTAAACGCTGAAAACTGTTCGCAGTGCATTATAATTGGTTTCGGATTGCTTTCTATCAGATGGGATTTTCACGCAACAGAGGGCTAGAGAGGCAGGAGATGAGGAAGGAAAGCGGGTGTGAATCCCAATGAGTTGATGATATATGCTTGAGCTGTATGCGGCCGTCACTTCTTCTAAAGCCCTGCGAAGGTAATACACGCTAATGCTCTCTCTGCTAAACCCGCCAGGACTTTAACTCCAGAATATTCAACAGCTTAAAAAAAAAGACAGAAAGAAAAGAAAGCAGGCTTTTACATTATGACACAGCACTTTTTGCAGGATTTCCATTAGCGAGGGAGTGAGAAGAATGCAGAAGGTAGGAATGAATGAAAGATGGAGAACTCCACCGATCCGCCTATGCAGTAACCTACAGGTGACGTGTAGTTTAACCTGGTAATGGCGATCAAACTGAGTGGGGACAGCTATACTGAAAAAAGGCGGTGCAGAATTAGGGCAGTGAAAAGAATTCCAATCATTAAATCCTCTTGGTAATCCTACAAATCTGCTTGTGTCAACTATGCATGTGTGTGTGAAAGAGAGACAGTGTGTGTGTGTGTGCGTGGCTTCTGACATCTGACTTGGTTTGACCTTTGCTCTGACAGAGTCCAGTCAAGGCGCGACTGTGTGGGCTGACCATTGACAAACAAGTGCGTGAGCGCAGCTAACGTAATTCTCAGAATTGAAATGTCTGGGCTTTATAGAGGACGCTTTATAAGTCAGAGCGTATGAGAAGCTAATGAACTTTAGTGACGACAGCAAGAAGGAGTGAGAGAGTATTTGCTGTAGGTGGCTAACGGTCAATGAGAATTTATCCATCTTCTCCTCCCTTCTTTGACTCCCTTTCTTCCCTTCGTGTGTAGCAAATTTTGGTTTCATTTCAACTGATTTGCCATTTTTTGGACAAATATTTTACACTAACTTTATAGAAAAATCCATGTAGGTGTGCGAGTCAGCTAGCTTTAGCTTAGCTTAAGGCTTAGCTTTAGCGTTAGCTTAAGGTCTTTTGAGAATTTAGAAGATAACAGGAAAAAGAAAAGTGACTGGAAGAAACAAATTATGGGGAAATGGGGAGAAAAAGCAGTCTGTTCTAACTCCTGAAGCTTGATATAATGAAGATTTGTCAAGTCCCGTGGCATTCCTGAGGAACGCGAAAGGTGACCGTCCGCGCTCTTATGCTACGCACCGGGTTATAGATGAAATCCAGTAGAATGACGCTCCTGTGGTAATACACATTCTAGCCGTGTATTCCAGGCCTAACCCTAACCTTATCCCTAACCTTTAATGACGTTAAATCGCTTTGGAAAACACTAATTAAAACGAAAGTACATGTGTGGATTCATTCCTAACGGTTCTCATGTTTCCTCATCTTTCCGATCTCGTAACCTAGGGACATGTTGGGTGCCCGTAAGTGTAATATATCGACAATTTGTCACCTGGCGTAAAATGCTACGCTTTGGGAGTGAGAACGTGTTGAAAAAAGAGAAGATCTTAAGATTTGAATATCAAATTGCTACATATGAATAAAACGAAAAAAGAAATCAGCTTTGCGTCAGGAGGAGGTGTTTCTGATGAAGCCAACGAGAGACTGGAAGGCAAACTTTAAAACGCAACAGCTTTCCCCTCCTCTGCACTCAAGCTATAGCCGAGGCGAGAGCTTATCAGACCAAACTGAGAGAAGCGCTAAAAGCATTTCCGATGCCATTCTCCACTCCCATGGTACCACTCAACTGCATCAGGCCCCATCAGCTTCACTACCACGAAGGAGAGGGATGAAGGGCAGACAATGAATGACGGAGAAACAGACAATGGGATACGGGAATGAGAAAGAAGACATTCTCTTGTCTTTGCAAAACCACGTTACATTCCCCAGTGGGAGACTAACAATGCATCCTCAACACAAACACATAATCTACTGTAGTCCACATGTACCCTCACAGGCAAAGCCTGCTTCAGTTAGTTTAGTAGTTCCTCTCTTCCTGGCCTAATCCCCAGGCATCTTTCTAACATGGATATACCGCAGTAACAAGAATTTTGAGCCTACCAAGCCCTCCAAGTGAGAAATTTTAGAATCATTTTCCTGGTAACAGTGTGAGTCATATGAATGCAAGTCAGATGAAATGAGTTTCAACACATGTTCTGTTTTAAATTATTAACATACACAGAAGGTAAAATACAACATGGAGCTTGGCAATTAACTGCATTTTTAAAATTCTGGCTTACAACTATAATCAAAACAAGTTATTCAGGATATAAATATTATACCTTTTGAATTTTGGTACAAAGCGCACTGCTTTCCTTCACAGCACTGCATTTTTCCCCTTTCTCAAATCCAAACTCTTTCACGGTTTAGTTCAACTGGAGCAAAGACAATGAAAGGAGAGCCTTTAATCAACAAGATCCATTGAAAATCTGACCTTCTGCCAACAGGTCCACAGACCACACCAGTTTTCAATGACCACACACTCATCCATCTCCCAACCAAAAACACACTTAATATTAAATGATGGTACCAACCATGTTTTCCACATGCAAGTAAGCGCCAGCCAAGGAACAGCAACAAAAAAACTACAATCGAGTAGTAAATCTTTGATCACTAAAGGCAAGTGAAGTGAAAAGTGTTTGAAAAGAGATTGTGTTAAGCTGCTGTTTACAATAAACAAAGAAAAAGTATAGTTTTTGGGAGGCAAGCAGGTGGTACAGTAGGTGGACGCTGGGTGGCCTTGTTAGCAACATAACGCTTATATACCTGCATAGTATCCGACTAACCGAGCTCATCAAATTAGACCAAACTCTTCTAGCCCACTCTGTAAACGGACCCTGATCCACACAGTCACCAAACCACTGGGAGAGAGACCTTCCCATGTGTGCCGACACCCTAATGAGATTCATGTGAGGAGCATTAAAAGTGCTGCTAGACCAGCGCAACTGGAGCTGGCAGAGGGGGAGCGCACACAGCGGATATACACATAAACACAATGGAAAGGTGGGTGTAGAGAAAAAAAATCGAAATCTGTTCGTGAAAGTGAAAATGATGACCACCTACACGGCCTTGTTTGTGATTTCTTGCAATTAAAATCCGACATTCTCCCAGTGACTTCATTATTTAGCGTGTAATTTCAGCCGAGCAGTTTTATGACTTTTCCCTCAACACTTACCCAGAGAACTGCTACAGTCCCACATCAGTCTAATTAACCACAGCACCAGCTGATAAACACATCCAACAAGCGCCGTAAAAACAGATTCATCATAACTACAACGAGGAAGGCAGAAAAGAGCATTTTTCACAAGACAGTTGGATAATGTGAGGCATGACTGTCTGCCTGTCTGTTCGCATAAAGTGCAGTCTTGAAATACTGGAACGTCTGACCTTCTGATGGCGCCATATGAAAAGTCACCACGACTCCAAAATCACTGAGATTCATTCTCTGCTGGCTTTGAATGACTGTCAGTATCTGCAGTCTATTAGCAGAATAGCATCTGACATGATGATGCCATGCTAAAATGTTACTGTACGTGCAAATCTAGCTCAAGACAAACACACATCACCTGAAAAGTTGCTCCATAACAACAGCACTGTCTTACATAAGAGTCCCCCATTGTCATCATAACACACATCCAAACAGTGAAGCATGCACAGAGACACACACCCAGAGGGCAGGAACTACTTCAGCTCTCTGAACGAAAACACTGTTGTTGTTTTTAATGAAGACATAAGCCCTGCGTGTTTGCACTTGGCATCTCGTCTCCAAAGCTTCTGATCTGCCCAAAAAACAGAAGAGACACTTGAGTTATTGATGCACTTCTTAAACTACAACTGCTTTATTGTGAAAACCAGACGCATTGCTCTGTGGGGCAACATATCGGCTTGTTTCCCACTCTTCCCCACTCTCTATCAGAGCTATGCAACTGGATTTGTTGTGAGGCCACAGGCCACAGTTGCATAATAATACAGAGCCAGGGAGCTAAGTTACAGGCACTCCATTCATTCCGCCAAAGGAACCCGGATCGACAGCAAAGACGTGTCAAGAGGACGGATTTAGATGCGGGCTGATCACACCTGGAAAAACAAAGGGTTAAAGCACAATAAGCGCTGCAGCACAGTGCAGCACAGGGCTAAAGCCCATTAACACAGTCAGGTGACTGAAGTGCAGGCAGCTAATGGTCAACGGGCAGAGTGACGCAACCTCTAAATCTTTTCCTCCTCACTGCATCTGCGTGTAAACACCATCATGTGCTACATAGAGTACGAAAGGAGCTTAAGCAAGCATAAAATATTGAAAAGGGGAGTGGAGGAAGATAGCAAAGGCACTTATTACCTGTAAACAAAGAGAAAACATTCAACAGGGACAAAGATATAAAAGATATAAGCACACACACACACATGCACCAATCCGGCCTCCGGAGGGACACAGTATGGCTCTTTGTGACTTCTTATTTTGTTGTGATGGATGTCTCCTCTCATTTTTTTTTATTTTTATTTTTTTCATTTAAACTGTCAGTTGCTTTTTAGAGAACAGAAAGGCTGGCAAGTCTGTGCTCCTGACCCCGGCAGTCACAGCACAAAGAGGGAGCTTGTTAGAGAGCCCGGGCTTGTCTTGTGTTCACTCTGACTTATAGCTATACAAAATCTGTCTGGCTCTTTTATCCTCGCATTATTGCTCTCTCAATTCAAATATTTCCAACTAAACAGAGTTGAAAAGAAAGGAGAAAAAAAATGCCACTACTTTACAGTCATTTTTTTTAAACTACACTTGTGCAGCAGGGTAATATCCCAGATCATCCAACTGAGTTTGCCCGTCTTCATCCTCTCTGCTGAAGCGGCGCCCCCAGCGAAGATGCTGAATCATTACCAGCTCACAGAGCCGCTGATTCTGACCTTTGGCTTCTCCAGAGGAGGGCGAACGAAAAAGACAAATTCCCTACAAGCAGCAATCCCTCCAGCAGAAAGCTCATTTGACTGAACTGTCCCTTTAAATTTCAAAGCCGATACGTGTCTGGATCAACCAGCACACAGCCTGGCGTTTCTGCCCAGTCCGTGCACTTGTTGTTGGCTGCGAGCAGAACAAGTCTGGCACCTGCCTGCTTCCCCAGTATCACCATTTATCAAGCAACAATAAAGGCAGAAGGCAGAGCTTTGGCATCGCTTTGTGTGCGTAAAACAAAAGAAAAAAACAACAACAGCGCAGAGAAGAAGTTAACACAAAAGACACCTGAACTTGTGGTAAAGGCTGATTTGCTTTTAAAATGCCAAATCGCTAATCGTTTGTGGAGCACTATTTCAGCTCTATACGGGCACGCAAACTCCTCTAAAGTTGCATGTGCTGCCAGAGCCCCAGGTGTGCTTGTTTTGATATCTGTTATCATGATCATCAGTAAAGATGCTGTGCACCGTTTTTACTCGCACACTGACACATTTATAGTGTGAAAAAAGCCGTGTCTTAATGCCCGCTTTAGCTTTGACTGTCAGTAGTGAGCTCCAACCTTGGTGCCCAGACTTTTTTGCTTTCCTCCACCTTGCAGTTGAACTCACCTCTACGAGCGCTCAGAGTCGCAGCCGATGATCCGGCGGAGAGAAAGACGAGCAACGCGAGAAGGCTTAATATCGCACCGCTGAGAGTCATCTTGATTCAGTTCCTGTCCAGCACCAAGGAGGTTGGAGGTCTGTCCAGTCCGATTTCACCACCAGGACTCGTGGGTTCAGCTGCGGTGCATCTTGATCTTGATCCTGGATTTGTCTGAGTCCAGTTCAGTGGAGAAAAAAAACTAGAGATAAAAAATAAGTTCAGGTGATTGTTTGGAAATGAAATAAAGGCGTCCTGTTCTTTTATTTTGCTACAGGTTTCTGGTTTCCCGTCGTCCACAAAGCGCAAAGAAGTGTTCGCCCGCTCACCGAAAATAAAGAGGGCTTTTTATTACGCACTAAATGAAAGCGACATGAAGGGAAACAGCGGATAAACTGTTGTAGTACTATCTGTGGTGTACCCCAGTCACAAAGTGCGCACCAAAGTAATCCAAAGTACCGTCGAATAACGTCCAATGGTTATAATAAGCCGAAGAATCGCTCTCCTCTCCGCTCCGTGTGCCCTGGTGTCGCCGATCCTGTCCCGCGGCTACAAACAAAAATCCGCTCGTTTTCTGTTTAACATTATCTCAGTAAATTCATCAGAGGAGGAGAAAAACATATTCGATCTGTATATTTAAAATAAATGAAAAGCGCGCAGTACTGCTGGAGCTCGAGCGCAGGAAAGAGGATCACCGGGATATGGAGAATTGTGACGGGCTGAGGATGCACTGCTCTGAAGCACTGAGCGCGCACGGCCCCGCCCTCCGAGCAGGCTCAGAGCAAGTGCCTTACAGGTAAAGGTGGTGGTGTCACAGCACACAGGTGCGCGTACGTAGCCCTGCTTTTCGCAGAAGAGTCACAGCTCGAGCGTGTCAACTTTATCTACTGACCGAACATGTTTTGTGTGTTTTATAAGGAGTCATTTCGCGCGTGGGAATGGACCCATCATTGGGTCAGGGAGTAATTACGGTGTTTTCGCCACATTATTATCCTATTATAGAAATGCTGCTTTGTCACTCGGTGAGGTGTGTTTTTTAAGACCTTGAAACGTGTCATTACAATAGTCACAGAATCCCAGGAGGATTCCTGCAACACAAAAGTGAAATGAGATCAACCTGTATCATCTGAAAACAGGCTGTAGAGCCTGGGTTAGTGGCCGGGTTATTCAAGCCTTTTACGTAGGCTGAGCAAACAATACTACTGCGGTAGTTTGTGTAAACTAATGTGTCACCTAAGATTTCACTACACTGAATTACCTGGAATTACCCAACTATGCGTAAGAAAAGCGTGGGCTGTGGTCTTGGAAACCATTTTTAGTGTTTTTTGAACAAAAAGTACAGGCTAATGTTACAAATGCATAAGCTTTATATTTATATTATTTAATACAATATTTTAACATTTTAGACAACACTTAGAATTCCACCGGTTTCCTCCCTCTTCTGCTTTTTTTTTTTTTTTTTTTTAGCTCTGGACTCCTTAATCCGCCTGTCAGTCATCCTGACATCATGTTGGGAGGGGCGGGGCTTGGAGTAAAGATGATTAAATAGCAGATGTGAGGTTAATGGTCTGCAAGCTTTTTAAACACCCTAATAATAGGTTGTTTTTACGCCAGGCGTGATAGTTAACTGATAGTTAATCTGCAGCCCGTCAGCTCACTCAGTGCTGACATTTCAATGTACATTCATTTTTTCCTTTGTGTGCAGCAGCCATGTGCGCTCGCTTTCCCGCTTCCTCTTCGGGGTTTTTTCTCCCAGCACGGCTAGCAAGGGATGCTGGCTGACCGATTTCACGGGGCCAGAGTGCAGACATGTACCCCGGCTTTAGGATAAAGGGAGGGGGTCACGCAGGAACCCGGATTAAAGGATTTGATAGACGAAGAGGGGGAAGGAGGGCGAGGACTGGGGTCAGAGGTGAGGCAGCTGATGTTCAAAAAAGTCAAATGGAACTAAGGAGTGAGCGGCGCCGTCTCTAATCGAGCTTGATTAAGCCCACACTGTGCGTGTCCCATCTTTAAGCGGCCAATGAATTTCGAATGACTAAACATCAGACAGCATCACAATGGATGTCTTCATCGGAGACTGTTGCAGTGACCATTGGAGGTGAAGGCATTATTTTTTTTACAAAGGCCCACCCTTGACTTTTGGGGTGGTCGGCATATTTATCAATGTCATTTTGGGGGTTCAGATCCACGTCTAGTGTCAGTCACTGTTTAGACTGAATGCAGTCCAGCTGGTGGTGAGATTGTTGCCTTTGTCCTTACTCAAATGTCCCAGAGATTAGCTGCTGCCCCCTTCTGGACAGGTGAGGCAAATGCTAAAACAAAATACAGTACTGATTGCCCAGAGCCTTGTATATGGATTGCACTGAACGAAATAGAGCAGAGATTTAAGAAAAAATAACGTTTTACTGAGACTCGGCTAACAGAATGGGGTGAGACACAAAGACAGAGCAAGATTGTACAGACACTGTGAGCTTGATTGAGTCCTTCATATCACTCAGCATGCACTGGTTCAAACAGAACCACAACATTTGCATAAACCGGGCGTACAGATTGGCATAAATTAAGCACAGGCACCAACCAGAGAGGAATATGACCCTTAAAGGGATTGCCATGGCTGCTTATCTGTCGCCACGCATTAATAGTCAGGTCCTGATGTAAGGACACTGCAATCCGTGACCCTGCACTCCTTTGGCTAATGTGTGTGTCGCTGTGCATGACTGTTTATGCATTGTCACTTGTCTGTTAATGTGCATTCCCAGTGTGCACGCTTCTCCTGCATGTGTGCCAGCCAAAACTAGACACTGCCTTATGCAGGCCAAAGGTTGTCACTGGTCTGCAGGAGTGTGTGTGACTAATAGTGGAAGCTGGAGGGACTGTTATGGGGAAGAGGATGACAGAAAAGAAAATCAGACAGAGGAAAGATAGAGAGAGACACACAAGCCATCTCCTCCAGCAAATGTAATTATATGGCTGGGAATCAGGGAGCTGATTCTTGGTCAGCTTTAGGCTGGGCGTACACACACATGATGTTGACCTTGTCCTTGTCCCTTTACATCATGGCAGACAGAGAAGCAGTGACTTGGTTAAAACAAAAAAGAAAAAAATATCTTTGTCTGAAATCCATGCACTAAATGTAGCAAAACTGTGGCCAATCTAATTGCTGTGTAAGTAATGCATGCACTCAAGGATATTAATTCTGTTCCAGTTAAAATTCACTAACAGCATGTGTGTGTGTGTGTGTGTGTGTGTGAGGGGGGGGGGGGGTCACAGTAAGGCGAGGGGCTTCTGCCCCGAGGAACAGTGGGGCCACATGCACAGAAACAGTCGTTTAGTTAACGGCTTTCATTTTCCTAATTAAGATTTAGTGAATCCTGGTTTTCCACCTCCCTCACCCCAGCATCCCTGCTCCCCATTACGCTTTCCGCTTCTTGCGCTGCATCTGCACACATTCGCCCCAACACACGTCTCTTCCATATAAATATATCATTCACGCTATCAGTCTGACTGAACCATTGAAAATCATTGCAGAAATGTGCTGAATGCGTGTATTTCACCCAGAATGTCTGGTTAAACAAGATTACAAGAAGAGCAAGGGGTCAATCCTTACCCTCTGTGATATCCACTACTTGGTGTTTGTGTCACAGCTGGTTGCCAACTGATTTACCCCCCCATGCCTCACCTCTGCTGAGGAGGAAATGGAACAAACAGCTTAAAACCTTTTCTACTAATCCCCCAACAATGGAATCTGCTGTTTTTATCGAGGGCGGAGATGGAAAAGATTTTAGGCAGTAGGGCTGAACCGCAGTTCTGAGCCCAGGTAAGCCTGGAGATTTGGTTCAATGGTCCAGTTAAAGCATTTGATTAGCTTCATTCCACCACACTGCTCCATGACCGGGTGGATTTTTGTCCAGGTTACGTAGAAGCCAAGTGTGAAATCTTAACCTACAAATAATAAGGGGAATGTTGCCAGCTGCTCTTTTGCAACTGGAAATCATTTGAGTATTAGAAGCAATGTCTGAAGCCGACTTTGTTTCTTTGCACAGAATTGTCCTCTGCAAAAGATCCTGCCATCCAAATGTTGGAAGGTAGTCAAAAATTACCTCTTGCTTGAAGTGCTTCCTTGAAGCGAGTTTAGCACCTGACCTGTGGACAAGGTTGGAATAATTAAGCCTGGGTATTGTCTGAAGGTATCCTCTCTCACGCTTTTGGTCATACTTCTGGAAACACTCCATTTGGTTCGTTCGTGCTCAACCGGATAATAGCGAGAACAGTTCAGGGCTGCTGCACACATGTGAGAGCAGATTTGTTCACTCTGAGTCTAAATCATCTGAAGATGAGATTGCAGCTATATTACAAGCACAGGAAAGTAAAGTACTGAGTGCACTTGCTTGAAGAATCTCACAATTGTGTAGTATTCAGTTAGAACTCATTAAAACTCTGCATTAAGCAAAAATTTCCCAGAAAAGTGACAAGCTATCAACCACTATCACTCTCTAAATAAGGTCAGGCATAAAACAATTGGATGCTTCCTGTTGAGAGGATGTAACACAGTAGTCTGATCTTCACTGAGGTTTTATTGCCAGTGCGTCCACCCGTAGCCTTACAGAATCTTGCTATGATACGACATCAACTGTTGTGGCTACTTGAAAAACCTTGTACTTAATCCAAGGTGAAAGATTTCACCATCCTTTATCCAACTTTCCTCCTCAAACTTGACTTCTCTGTCATGCGCACAGCAGCCAGAGGGGTTGCACGAACCTGACGAACTTTGAGCAATGTCAGCGTCTCACAATCTTTGAGCAAACAGTCAGGTTGAGATAATACAGGGAAATCAAACACGACTTAACTGGTTGCAGTGATTAAGTGATAAGAGCTCATCAAAAATATGCAGTTGCGAGTTAGAAAACACATTTTCCAAAGCAGATTTCCAGTGGAATCGGTTTTGCGTGCATTTTTGTCAACAGGAGGAGCGAGAAGAGATTTGCTTCCATACAGAGAAGACTTATCTCAGAATGCAGTGATTATGCACCTCATCTTGCCTTCAACTGTTATTAATCAGGTATGCCACATGCATATCACATTGGATATAATGTAATTAGGTGTAACTCTCAGCTGTCTGGTGTCCTTAAATTTCTGCGTGAAATGCTCTCAGCGTTCACGTATTATAGCATCAATCTTTCACCCCGTTCCTTTATTTCTTTCCAGGGTGTCATAAACACAACATGCATGATGCTTCCAAGAAATATAAACACATGTCGAGATGGTTCTCCTGTGGCTGCAGCTGAGGTGTTGGCAGAGAAATCAAAGCTGCCTTGCACCATCACAAACATGGTGAATGTGCTTGTTTTCAGCATTAATAAAAGCGTCTTAATCAGTGAAGCATTAGCACATGTTAGCAGGTTTGGGGGTTTTGTGTGTGTGTGTGTGTGTGTGTGTGTGTGTGTGTGTGTGTGTGTGTGTGTGTGTGTGCGTGTGTGTGTGTGTGTGTGTGTGTGTGTGTGCGTGTGCTGGGAGAACTGTGCACTGCACTAACCTTCGCTGTGTTGTGGGTCAAAGATGTTCAAACAATGCTAACTTCCTCATTATTTATAGACAATACACAAGCGCAATCTAGCAACAGCAAACACATGAATGAGTACGCATACACACACACACACACACCATCCTAAATCTTAGGATTAAAGGGATAATGTCAGCTATTCAGTGAGTGTCCAGTATGTAGGTAGCATAGCCATTGAGCTGAAATAAAATCATTTACCTCGTCCTTGAAATGACCATAAGCTCTTTGTAAATGAAACATGCAGCTGTTCATCTGATGTCTTAGATTTAATGCCAATATGTCTAATCAATGAACGCAATGGTTGCTAATCAGGCAGCGACGCCCCAGTACGCCTACTGCATTAGCCACTGAGTCAACTGTGACCCCTGGACATGTTTCCTCAAATAGTGACCTGAGTCTTTATTTCCCCAAAGTGAGTGTAACAGGCCTTTATTTGAAGCAGACTTTTTTTTCTATAATAAATTCAGCTGGCTCAGTAAATGAGATCATCTTAGAGATGATCTTGTTCCGATGTCCCGTTACTGAGGCTGTTATTACTGTCTGATTAATGACACAGTTTAGGCATTATGTGTCATTACTTAAGCAAGGTAGCATGAAACCCTCTGTGTACACTGATATGTGCATTAAACACAGCATAGAATTCTAAATGCTGATTAGCACTGTCTCCACCACTGACAAAGCATTACAGCAATCTGTGGTTTTTATTCGTGCAATGGAGTTAAAAATATAACTTTGATATATGTATATTCATCAAACACCAGTATTTAGATCAGTGACTACTTCACTGTGAAACTGATCACTGGTCATTCCAGAACAGAGCTCTGGCAGGGAAATTGTTCACAGTGCTAAAACAGCTACCCACTGCGCTTAGCCAGTCTAATATAAAGATAAATATAGACAAAACCTGATCAACTGACCAGAAAAGAAAATTGCACAAACAAAGAACATCCCAAACACATCATTTCAGCTAACTCAAACCATCCATTTCTTAACATTTGAAGCCTTAGCACCTGAAACAACCGCAGGATGGGATTGCTTTCTGCTCTGAACTGGAGCTTTTATTTTCCAATCAAGCAATACCTGACTGGTAGCTAAAAAAAATGAATAAATGGTTAGCTTAATGTTATGTAAAAAGAGATTAATTATTTGTAAAATATAACATTCTCCATTAAGTTTAGTTCTGTGGGGAAAAAATAACAATGATTAAATTAAATGAAATTAAAAATTTGTAACATGTTATACTACTTTATGAGTTCATGTGATCTGCTCGGGAGCAGGTACATCAATCAACCCAAAGAACTGTTTTTGCGCATTCATTTTACTGAGAGTATGATGAAAGAACATTTTGAAATATAATTATACAGTATCATTTCCCTGATGGGAAAGATAAAGTATAATTACCCTGCACTGCACTAACCTAATTCCATACATATGATATTGTGGTAGATTGATTCAACAGCAGATGGTGCTATCAATTATTGAGCCTGTGAAGATGTCTCAACCCCCAGTCGGATTAAGTAGATTACCCCAACATCAACTCCCTTATGTACACAGCATTATGCTGATCTAAAGATGAATAGCCCCTGACAGAACCGCCTCAGTCTATCTATCTATCTATCTATCTAGCTTGCTAGCTAGCTAGCTACCTAGCTACCTAGCTAGCTGGCTATCACTCAGTCGTAAGACTTTATTGTCCCCAGGGAGTATTGTGTATGTTTAATGTATACATTCTTTTGAATCTGACCTAAATATGCTACATGATGATTTCTCTGAGCATTGTCCCACTGCATACCATGATGGAGGCACTTCCAGTATATTCAGCGCTCCACCCAACACGATGCACGTCCCCTTAATCCTGTTAACCCACTCCAACTGTGTGAAGAGAGGAGAGACTAGGAGAGAGCCCGGGGCGAAGACGACATTGTACCCCTCCACCCCGCTGAGATCCAATTGAAGAAACAAGTGCTTGGTACAAAGTGAAGCTCCTTGGCTCGCTGGGACATTAATGCATGACTAGTGTAAAAAAAGGGGGGAAAAAAGAAGTCTCTGTGATTCATAGCGTATAAATGTGAAATACAAGATTTTGAATCTGGGGGTGCAGAGGAGGAACCAAACGTTTGTGTAGGTGTTTATAGCTGCTCATGTTGTGAAACATCTAATCTACAGGTGAAGCAGCCAACAGATGTCTTTATAAATAATTTTATTATTTAGCAATGCCTGTATCTGTCTCTAGAATTACTTGCAAGTTGTAAGAATCTATTAACAGCATTAACTACAATAACTTCTTATTCACTATGAGCTACAAAACAGCCATTTTCCATTGATGTTGTTACATTTTCTGCTACTCCCATAACAAGTACCACTGTTGCACCTCTTGCAGTACTCTACAAATTACTTTTGCTAATGTTCGTAGTCAACTTCCACATGACTGCTTTGAATTGTATCCAAAGCTTTTTGAGAATCAAACGCTAACCTTACCACCACCCCTTGCTTCAGAATTTCATCACAAAATGAGTGTGAAGTTTGTGTTTTTGTCATTAGTTTACTTGTAGACATGTACTGGGGTCATTGTTTGTTAGTGATAAAAAGTGACCTCTAGAACGGTAAGACAGAGCCTTTGTGCGCTAAGCTGTTCTTAACAACATGTTTTGATTCTCACCCAGCCCGATAAAGTAGTCTTAACCCAAAAGAGTGAGGGTGTGGGTGCACTGGGCATTGTTAGCTGCAGTTATAATGTCTACACATTTTACAGTATGAATAAATGTGCATTTTAAAGAGGAATGACATTCAAGTTATGTCACTATGGTAGATTTCACAGTAGATTTTTTTTTATTGCAGAAGCACCCCTGTAAGTGGAGCCCCCAGTGCCGGAAGATAAACTGCTGTGGGTGGCTGATAGCGCAGAGATTTTAAATCCTTTACAGTAAACATTGCCACAGCTTTTGACTGGTTCTGGTTGCCTCTGTCGGCTTTATAACTGTGCTGCAATGTGGGCCATAGCAGATGTGGAATATTCCCATTTCAGAGTTGCATTGCTCAAGTCCTTTCTGTGTCAAAGCATTCATTGTTTGAGGAAAGCTCTGGCTGTGCTGGAGTCAGATCTATAAAACTGTACAGAGTCCAGCTTTAGTACTGAGCCTATTTTTATACTGTACCCAGAACTCAGCGCATTACACACTCTGTACAACATTCCTAATGCATTCAGCTCTAGGTACAGTGTAAAATGTTAAGTAAGGTAACAAAATCATTAAAGCAGCTAAAATGAGCAGTAGCTGGCTGCAGCATTTGACTTAATTACCGTCCTCCTTATGCACAGCTACACAGAGCTGCCACATGGCTGCTTGTTTACATTCGGGAATAGGTGGAAAATTTCTGTTTCCACCTAATTCTTAAGTGCATTCACATGGTGTTGGAGTCATCGGAAGAAATTAGTTCCTGAAATTTCACATCAAGGTGGAACAATCACTCGGAAAGTTGATGAAATATAAGGAAAGAAGTTTGGTTAGAGGTAGAAAAATGTTGACCGTTGGTGCAAATTTACATACTGCAGGTAATAGGGAAGAGGGGCTGAGCGGGGGAATCCAATGACGATGTTAATGCACTTATTCTAAATATGACAACTTAAAAGATAATAATAATAATAATAATAAACTTTCAGTTTATACAACTTTCTTGTGCCAAATTAGATCTGCTTAAAAACTGCCTGGGAAATAAAAATAACCTCTTCTTTGGCTCAATTCACTTAAATCCATCGTCTGCAAGTATGCTGAAAAGTAAGAAGTCTGCATTATAAGCTTTTCACCCTCATTTACAGAAAAAATTACATTTCTGTCAGACTGTGTAAGATCACATTCAAATAATTACACCGCAGCCAGGACTGAAAGGATGAGAGATGGTGATTATGTAGTGGAAGCAGATTATTTCATTCAGCTGATTCAGTGGCTGATTACACAGTTTATATTGCAGTGTGGATCGCTGATGAAATAATTCTTTGGCTTTATGTGTCTGCAGTTATATAAATCCTCAGTGTGATATGTTGAACATACATCATGTTAAAGGTTTATGTCACATATCGCTCATATCTGCGATTCTTTTGGGGCCAAATGACTGATTTTTAAATGAAGTGTCATTACTAGCAGGAAAAAACACGCTGCTCGCTTTAAATAGGCTTTTTCATGCTGAATCAATGAGTGATGAGTGAGTCTCCATTTACTGTAACATTCAAATTCATTTAACTGTAACAGCTTTAAATGTGAGCTGGAAAATGAAGTACATGTGCTGAACTCAAATAGTATAATTGATCACGATGCCGTAAAATTGACTCTAACTGCGTTTTGTGCTCATTTAACTTTTAAAACATGGAAAGACTTACAAAATTGTTGCAGATATTACCTTTTCAGTGACTCCACACTCAAATACAGAACCAAACATATCACTTTAAAGCAGAACGCTATCTTCTGTCAAACACTTAAAGGTGTCCAGTGATATTTTTGACCACTGGCAGAGCTGTGATCAAGTGCGTCAACATCTTATCTGCACTCTGCAGATCCACACGAATTTGCATGCTTGTTTTAAGGCTTTTCTTCTGATTTACTGTTGGTGGCTGTAATGTGCATTGTGTGCATGGTAATGAGCCATCAAGAAGACTGTAAATACAAGAAATGTCAGTTCGAAATACTGAAAGACTTAATGTGTTTTAGTGAATTAGTGTTTAAGCTTGCTTAGTTTAAACCAGCCTCTCTCTCTCACACACTCTGACATCAATACCATAGCATGCAGAGGGGGATGTAGCTCAGTGGTAGAGCGCGTGCTTCGCATGTATGAGGTCCTGGGTTCAATCCCCAGCATCTCCATTTCTTATCTTATCTATGTCAGCCTATATAACAACAAATGGCACAAAGTGTTTACCAGAATAGGCAATCATTCCTGATGAAAGGATGAATGACAAAGCAGCAGCATCAGCGGCTCTCCTCAACTAAATAAAACCTATTTTGTTTGAAATATATGAGCATTTAATTGACTTACCTGTCCTTTCATCTGAAATTTGTGATAAATGAGTGTGAAACATGGGTCACATGCAAAGTCCTCTCATCATATTCTCTGATTATGTTATCTGTCTCTATCTGCTGATCTCTATTGTCCATGCCAAATTTGCAAAATGAGAATAAGAGTGCAAAGAGAGTGAGGGTGGAACAAGGAGCAGGAACAAAGAGAAGGAGTAAATTGATCCTTGGCTGATGGAAATTGAAAATGCTTCGATGAAGAATGCCGTCTGAGCGTGCGAACACGATGCCATCGTGTCTATTAAACAAAGGACACGGTTCAATAATCAGCGCACGAACAAGCTTTATTAATTTCATCGGGAAGGATGAACAGGTTTGTGCAGGGAAGGCGGGAGGGATGAATCCAGCTGGGTGTCTGCTCACATGACAACAGCTCCTTCATTTTTAAGATTTTGCAAGCCAAGACTGAAAGAAATTCAGAGGGGATTAAAAAGGGGGAGAGGAGGAGTGACAGGAGGACAGGAGGGAGGAGAAAGAGAGTGGCATCTGTCCCTCCCAAACATCTGCTCGTTGATTAGCAGGAGAGGAGAGGGGAGCAGAGGAGGACAGGAGAGGAGAAGAGGGTTTAAAGTTGGTTTGAGCGCTTAAAATAGCCATGGTGGAGTGGAGCACAGGAAATAAATCACACGTTCTTTAAATACTGCATGAGATTAGAAAATATATTATTGAAATGTGAGTCCCTTTTATGAAAAAAGTGCTCGTCTCTCATGGTGAGTAAAATACAGAGTGCAGCGTCTCATCCATGGCTAATGTCTTTCCTCCTACTGTACGCGTACACTAAAGGGAAAGCAGCCTGATGTGTGCGTATGTGTGGACCAAAATCTGTTCATTGTCTCTGAATTGTTATGAAGTATCTTTTAAAAATGAGTCCTCTTGGCTACTATTCAGGACAGAGAAGCTATCATTGCAGTGGAACCAAAATAAAATATCGGTGCTGTGATAAAATTAATCTTAGTGCATTACAGCGGGCTGGATTTTGACCTTTCTAACAAAAGGCATCTTGGGATACATATGGCAGACAAACAGCAATGATGAGCCTCTGGGGGACACGCTGACACGCTGCTTTAATGGTCTAATATTAGATGTCTCCTTTAAAAACTGGCTGTATCCACAAATTTAGCTCCACTTACCTGCTGTCACACTGATAAATAACAGTCCCCAACCCCCAAGAGCTGCACTTAATTGAATTGTGAAGACTCCATAAAGTGCATTGAAGTGTAGGAATGGGTACCGTTTATGTTCTGACATAAACGGTACTAGTAACCAGACCGAAAAGCAGCGCACATTTCGGTGCTTTATTTCGGTGCTTTTTTTTTTCCTGAGATGTCATACACTTTGGATTCCAGCCTATCATTTTACCTTTGCGAGCGTAGTAGGCGGGCCCAGGTACGTACATTCTTTTAGAGCAGAGCTACAGATTAAAAATGCCCAAGGCGAAGCAGTCAAAAGTCTGGCTGTACTTCACAGCAAAAGATGCAAACTCAGCAGCCTGCAACAAGTGCTTTAAGGTGATACTGTGCAAAGGAGGTAACACCTCGAATCTGATGAAACACCTGGCGACGTATAGCATTTTGTTGAAAGCCGAGAAATGCGCCGTATTTGATAGCTTGCTGCGAGACCGAGCAACATCCCCCAAGAACCCAAAGAGTAGAGTCCTGGCCCCTAGCCCTGCCAGTGTAGCAGAAATGATGACGGATGATGATGGCAGCAGCAGCCGTTCTTCTCTGCGTGAGTAGCTTAATGTTGTTCGTGTGTAATTTACGTTGAGTAGGCTAACCACGTTATTACATTAATGCATGTAAGGTGAACTAGCAAACACCGTCGTAGTTACATGTGGCTGTCTTCTTGTTTGATGGCAGATACTCCCTTCACCCTGGCCAAAAAGGCTAAAATGACCAAAGAAAAAGTGGAAAACAGCTAAACATGAGAGGTTTTTGGACAAAGTTTGTTTTTTCCATTGATTAAGCACTGCTTCCAGCCAAGAGTGATACCATAAATCCCCTATAGCTGCAGAAAAGGCTAACATTGTTATCTTTTTACAAAAAAACAGCTGAACATGAGAGGTTTTTGGACAAAGTTTGTTTTCTCCATTCTTCGAGCACCATTCAAGCACCGGCACCGTTTCAAAAGTACCGGTTTGGTACTGGTATCGGATAAAACCTAAACGATACCCATCCCTACTGAAGTGCATGATGTTATAAGTGTACTTCAGTTGTAACGCTGAATACAGCTTCCACTAACTGCTGATGTTCAATATAATTGCTACAACTGCATTGTGATCACAGTTTATGTACCAGGAGATCAAGAACGAAAACATTTTTTAGACAATGTCAGAAAAACCCGCCCCCACCCCAACTGATTCTGTAAACAGGTAGTTCTCAGGGGTAAATTTAAGTCGACAGGGAGTTGAATACCTTTCTGCTCGGGGGGCGAATTGTGGAGAAACGTGCAGAATAATCACGCAAAAATGTCAGAAAGGATTACATCAGCTTAGGCTCGCTCCTTTGAACACGTCCATCACAAAGACATCTCATCCCAAAGTTGGTTTCTTTGGAAATTAATTAAGAAGAAATCATCCATAAATAAACAGATGTTTTTGCACACCTTTTGCTGTTATTTGACAGCAGAGTGACGAGTGTTAGGGAAGCTAGAAGACTACAATAAACCTATTATAGTGGTGTCGTTGCTGCGGCTTAATAAACCAAATTGTCTCACTCTGCTGTTTCATAGATTTTAACATTACTGCTCTGATACTGACCTTATTTAAAAGTGGGTTTTTTAAGTAGTGTGTAAAAACGCTACAGCCTGTTCTTCATCTGCTTAGTGAATGGATCATTCCTTAATGGAAATTAGAATATATCTCCACTTCCGAAACTTCGACCTAGCTGGAATCAAAACAAGCTGCATCTAAGCACAAACTAACATGTGTTTGATGCTCCTGATCCACGCTAAAGCTCGCGTTCACCTGTTTATTTCCAGCCTGGATTCTGCCTCGTGCGCTCCTCTTTCATTCTAAATTACTTCATTCTCATCCCAGGAGCATTAATTAGTGGTGTTATGTCATAGCCACTGGAGTGGCTCATGTACGCACAAGGTGTCCTTTTGCATATGTGTCCTGACTCAACGGGTTATTGCGTTAGCGAGACAGAACTTCACCAACGAGGGAAAGCAAAATTAAGAAGTGAGCGAATGAAGAACAAAAAAAACAAAAGACGTTGTCAAGCGCAAAGATCCCAACTGAACACAAATGTACATCACAAATGATGATGTGACAGACAAACCAAAACACAAAAAATGTGTCTGTCTGTGTACGCGTTTCCATTTGGAGAGTAAACAGAGAGGGTTTCTAATCCACTGCAGTCTTCTAAAATCCTAACTGTACATCGTTGGATGTGAATGATGTAATCGTCTGCCCACTGAGTGACTGACATGTGGGTTGGAATAGGGAAGTGAGCAGCGGCGGAGTTCCACGGGAACAGAAAACAAACATTAAAGCGTTCTAATTCAGCTCTTTGCATGTTATAACTTTGCTCTTCTCAGCAGCTGGCTGATGGACCAACAACAGGACAGGCAAGACTGGCTCACAGTCTACCATATATGTACCACGTGTTTTTGATAACTCCCCCATTAACAGTAACCACTCTGTTCTACCCCTGCTCAAGCGCAAAACAAGTCTTGGCACCATATAAATCCTGTAGCTTGTTCATCAAGGTACCAACAGTAAAGAAAAATGTTTGCCCAACAGGAAGACCCAGGTGGCATCTTGCAAAAAATGATTTTACAGAATCTAAACTCTCTTTTCATTCAGATAAACATGGCATCAGCACCAACATGCTGCCCAAAAGTGTTTTCTTTCACAAAAGACCTGCTGCACAGTCATAATGACTGAACTCAAAAGGGTCACAGGTAGTGCTGTTACCTTGAGTAAACTCATCAAGGAGCAAAAAAAGAAACTATTATATTGATGTGTTCTTACATAAGCTCATCTATTAATGATGCTGGTCATGGCTACAAGACAGTGCTGCGCTTTTTATTCTTCCTCTTTTTTTGTTCAGTCCTCATTTATTTAGTGTGGCAGCCGATTTGTTCTATCGTTCAGTTCCTCTTTCATCGGTTCACCCTCCTCTGTTTTCCTCTATGTCCTCGACCCTTCCTCCAGCTCTCCTCCACTCTGGTGCGTCTCCTTTGAGCTCCGTCAGCTCCCTGAAGACAGAAGGGAAAGCCGGCTTTGGGGGAAGGGGCGATAAGGTGGTGGTGGTGCTGATGGGGGATGAGGAGAAGGGTGTGAAGAATGGTGTTCCCAGAATGTCAACACCCACACATGTGCACATTTAACCTACATATATCTACACACATATATGTGCACACACACACACACTGGAGATCTAGCTCTGTAGCTGCCACTGTGCCCACTGGCACACACACAAAAATGTAGATACAACTGCTGCCAGTCGTTCCACACTAACCCCCCACCCCCCCCAGCCCCCGGAGGCCCCTATATGCATTAATTGGTGTAATTATATTTGCATAAGGGTGTCCTGTTTCAGCTAACGACATGCACCACAAACACACACACTGCAAGTTTTAATAGGCAGGATAATTGAATATGGTTCTCCCGCTACTGCCCCGAAGGCTCTTTCCACGTGTACTGCAGAGGGTCGCGCTTTACATTTGCTTAGATAAATAGATACGCATTTGCCTGCGGTGCAAATTCTAATCATAAACTTCAAAGGTTAATCATCATATAGCTGATCAAGAGCGGTAACGTCCTGTGTCCAAAAAATTGAAAACAGAGAAGATAACCTTAAAAAAAACACAAACACACACAGCATTGAAAACAAATCTGCATATTTGTCATGGGCTTGAAGTGGAAATCAACTTGACATTTTCCCGAGTGTAATGCTTTTTTACCCCCCCTTCTAATCATTACTGGGTTACGTTTAATAAGTGAGACCGAAGAATGCACGCTACTTGTTTACAACGGCCGCAACATAATTACCACCCATGCCATGCAGTCGGAGATGCTGATTAAAGGAGTTACAAGAGACAATTAGTTGTTTTCATTATCGCTGGAGGAATTGGAAGAAACCTTGAGTTTGCCTGGATGGATTTACTGTACGGGTAATTATATCTCGTATTATACAGTACAGTTTAATTTCAACTAGACAACATTAGGCATCGTACTAAATCCCAAAACATTAATTACTTGAATGTTGCCGCTACAGTAGAAATTTCCAGTTTTGTCCACTCAAAGACTGTGACCGTGACCTTTCAGGCCACAGTCACACCAACATAACCAAGGAACTTTAGCCAGGTTCACTTCTGGCCAGAGCCCAGAGTGCAACAGTATCTCCCAAAGTATTACCACCACTGGCCAGATTAATGCTGTACACATCCCTGCTGGATTATTTTCTAGCAAGTACACCACATTTCTGCTGATATCCTCACCAATATTGCAGCAAAAGATTAGTCCCATTAATGCCTTCATGATAAATTGTTGGACTCTGGCGATGTATTGATCTGAAAATCTCTTGGACTGAGACTTTCCAATTTATATCAGGCAGTTGAATGCACCCTTGGAGACAACTAATCCCTGCTTACAGTCGTTTTGTACTCAGCCTCCATACGTCAGCTACCTTTTCTCCAGTAACATGGCGCCAGTGCTGGAGTGGAGCACACTGATAACCAGCCCACATTTACTGCTCCCTCTGAGCTTTTTAGAAGCAACACCGGTGTGTTTTGGTCTGGATTGAGCACCAGCAGAGGAACAGGGGCGCTTCATCTAAACTCTGAGTGATTGGATATCATGGAGGCCTAAAAACAAAGGTGTTTCTGGGATTTCACAAGTATCTAAGTAAACAATAAAACTATATTAATCGATATTCTCACCTGACAAGCTCTTACATTTTGCCTGAATGCAATGGGAATGGGTTTCACTGCTCAAGCAGACACCCAGCTGGAGATACTGGCAGCATTAAACATGCTCATTGAAGAAAAATATGATCCCTCAGAAATCACTGTGAGTGTGATTTCCTCTTACTGACATGCATCATCTACATTACATCCTACTGTACTATACATTGCTACTGTACTGAATGACATGTTAAAGTATAGAAAAGGTATAGCCTTACAATAACAACCAGGCTTTACTGTCAGAAATCTCAGAGATGTTATGGAAAAAATGAAAAGAAATAAAAAAGAAAGCTGACTTATTCACACAGGTGACGTTCAAGACGATTAAATACGTTAGGAATAAGAAGAAACTCAAAGTGAATGGGAATGCTCTGTAACTGTGGCCGCTGCCGGTCATAATGCAATGTTGCATTTTTTAGGCTTTTCTTTTACAGTCACTGAATACATTTTTCTTTTCTTGCTTTGTTAACCATATCTCCCTTCCCCCTTTCTGTCTCTCTTTTTCATTTACGAACTCACCTCACCTACGCTATCCATCGCTCCCCTCTCCTCCTCCTCCTCCTCCTCATTTTCTACACTCACCAAGCCCCTTGCCTAAAAATGAAATCTGATTTTCCTTCTTTCCCTCTCACTCTTTCTCTCTCTTTCTCTCTCTGTGTATGAGGGTCTCTGGGTCTTTTGTTCATCCACCCGCTCATGTGGCCTCCTCTGGTTGCCACGGCAACCGGGTGTATACATACAGTTGCTCCAGGAGAGGAAAAAAATTGAGATGGAAAAGAGAATGGGATGCAGAGAGATGCGTGAGAGGGAGAGGGAGGCTGAGATGGTGTCAGGGGAGACGGAAAGAGAAAGGGTTAAAAAAAAATGGTAGAGATATGGAAAAAAAATGAGAACAGGACTTAGAGGAATATGAGAAAAAAATGTAAGGGATGACAAAAGGATACGGCAAATGCTGGAATGAGAAAGAAACTGATATTTATTTACCTCCTGCAACAGCAGTACTTTTTTCCCCAGCTGAGATTTTTCTCTTCTGAATGAAATAAGTCTCCAAAACCCCTCGAACAAATTTATAATTTGTAATTCAGCTCTCAGCACACAGCAGTTGGATCCATTTGTTTGGCAGACGATTATTTTTTTTAAAGCACAGCAAAGTTCTGATCTAATCTTCTGCCCTGTGTCTTTCCTATCAGCAGCTAATATTAGCAGAATATAATTAAAATGGAAAATGTTCTGCAGAACTAACAAAAAAATGCATAGAAACAAACCAGCTATAAATTCTTTCTTTCTAAACCATAGAGATTAATAAGAAAAAAAAAGATTTTAAAGTTGTCACGGTTTCTTACCCATAATCCCATTATTACACATTTTAAATTAAATTCATAGTTTTACCAAAAATATGTCATCTAATAAAGAAAAAATGAGGCAGAAATATCATTAATTCAAATTCTTTATAAATATTTTGCTCCTTTTTTACGTTATCTGCTCCTTAAGTATAACATAAAAGAGATTTTTTTCTTTTTTCTTTAAGAGCATAAGAAGGAGAAGCTAAATGAAGCTAAATCAGGCAGACGTGAACCAAAGGTAAGAAAAAAAACATGAAACCAGTTCAGAGAGACACAGAGAGAAACAATAAATATCTGTGTCCGGGCAGCATCTTTCTCCACCCAGTTGTCTGTGTTTGTTGTATTAGAAGCCCTGTAGGAATCCAAACCCTGCAGACAAGCAGCCATCTGCCATCCTGGCTCCAGTCCAGCGATGCTCTGCAGAGCCAAGATGGCATCCAGTCACACGCACGCAGAAGAACTGCATCCAAAAATTTACAGTCCAACGAGACATGTCTTAGATATGTTTTAAAACACATGAAGTCATACAGGCAGAGAGACGGTCGATTCATTTCTATACTGGATTATGGAGTGTGGAAATAAACTCATTTAGTTGCTGCTTTTCAAGGAAAGGTTTATAAAAACGGATTTGCTGTAAACGTCTGGCAACATAATAACAGCGCAGAGATGAAAAAAGTCGAGACATAATAATGGTTAGTTGTGTGTGCGCGTGTGTGAAATGTCCTTCTCAAATATTATTTGACATACTGTAAAATTCAATTCAAGGCAAACAGAAGCAAACACTTGATACAGAACCATTTTAATTAGATCAACTGAACACATTTTGGAGTAAAATACATAAAATGCAATCAAAAAGGAAAGAAGTCTTTAAGATCATCTTCTCTGAAATGTCGAGATGTCCGGTCCTGCTGCTATATTTGGATCTCTCAGTGACAGCCCCGTTCTGTCCCCATGCGCTTGTGCCTCTCTGATGCACGCTGGTTCTCCTCCAGCGTGTCAAATTAGAGATAAATCAACCTGATTTTAATTTGATGGAAGTAGAACTCGCCTAGGAGAGCTGGAGGTGAGTGAAGGTTGTTTTGGTGCAGCCAAAAGACTCCTCAGGATGTTAAAGAGGAACACTGACAGTCTCACCCTGTGGGACAATTTCATGATGCACAACCTCATCAATGTCAAACCCCCCCCAACAACAACGATATGCTCCTGCTAGTGTTTCTTACCCAAAGCCACGACATTGTGGGCTCTTTGAAATATAAGATAATGGACAAGTTTGAGACTTATGGTGAAATTTCATAAATACATTGTATACTGGGACTTTCAGGAAGCAATTTAACACAGCATCTGCACTGAAAGAAGAAGTGATTGTGATGGAGAGATTTGGCATCTTTCTAGTCATGCCAGAAATGAATCAGCCAGAAATGATATGTCTCCCAGTCATTTTATCATGAATTCACAAATTCATAAATCAAAATTACATCTAGGAGTTCTTCCAACTTCCAGCTTGTAATTACAGTTCAAATTAGGCTACCGGAGCCGCAGAGAGTACCGTGGAGACTGGATTATTAGCAGAACTGTGAAGGAAATTCTTTAATCACTTGAAGGATCTAAATTTGAAAAGTACAAAAGCATACTTTTTTTGGATATGGTATTTGAAAGCATAATTTATAAAAAGGGCTTCACCATTTCTTTTAAAAAAAGGAAAAAGCAAGAGGAAAAGTGACGGGAGAAAAGGAGATGACTTCAGCTACAGCCAACTTTTTCTCTAGCTTACCACCAGAGACGCAGCCTGAACGTTAACACTAAGTGACATCTCGTTGGTGCTGCCACATGAACTGCTTTGAAGAGTTGGTGGCCGCCTGCATGCGTGGCTGGTGACCTGCTTGTATGAAGACTGACTGAGTTGGAAGCTGATAAAGAAACGACAAATGGAGCAGAAAGGAGAGACGGAGGGAGGCAGACGAGCTATCGGCTTCATAGTGATTAACCATCCAAACACACTAACCCAGAGCTGTAGAAGGATCATGATATGATACTCTGATCTCCCACTAATGCAGACACATTGGCATCACTCCATCTCACCCGACACACACTCTCCTGGCAGCTCTTCATTATAATCTCTACTCTTTCTCATGCACACATATAGACTCACATGCTGGCTGCCAGAATGCTACAACACCCAAATCTAAGAGTCTGTATAGAAGTTTATCCTGTTATTTAGAGACTCTCATTCATGTTTAATTTATTCATCTCATTCTTCTCTTTGAACCAACACCTTTGTAACCCATGATGGGTGTAACATGCTCCAACAGTAACACATTACTGTAAACACGTTACATTTTTCAGTAATGCGATAATGTAATGCATCACTCTGCATCATTAGGAATTCAATTGCATTTACAATTGCACCATTACTTGCATTAGAAAGGTTTCTTAGTTTTCTGCACATGGGTGGATAGAAAGGATTAAAAAAGTCAAACAAACATGTTTTTTCTTCCTTCACATTTGCGCTACAATTAGCTGATTTTAATATGTGTGCATAAAATGGGGCGGTCGACAGCTTTCGAGGAGCGGAGACACTACTTTTATTTTTATTGTATGAAAGGGCAAGAGATTGATGGTAAACTGCAAACAGCATCCATAACAGAAACAGCTGCATCACAGTGCTAATTCAACATCGGCTCTTTGCTAGCATCTGCACAGATAGCATGCTAACACAAACCTAGCAAAGACGCAGTGATGTTAAAGCTGCGTGCATGATGTTCTCAGCCCAGCAGGTAACAAAGCACTGATGGAACCTCATTTTCTACCTGTAACTAATGTTTCTACAGTAGAGTCAATGTGGCAATCACTTTGAAGTCTCTTTGGAGGGTTTTCACCGGCTTCGTGTTGTCAGCCATGTTTAGATGTAAACACTAATAGAAAGATCTGTGTGTGCCCTCGTTAAGACAGGAATTTGTGTTGGTGCGTGGGACTGTAGCCGCAGGTTTGTATAGTTAGCTGGTAATTATGCGACAGTATGTTTCAAGTCATTTTACAGAGTAAAAAAGGTAATTTAACATGTAGTGTTACATGTTTACTTTTTCTGGTGAGTAATTAGGTAACGTACTACATTACTTTTAAGAGACGTAATGAGTAATGTGTACTACATTACTCTTTGAATAACAACCCTAGCACTGTTTGTACCTTGAGAACATCACTAGGAAAGTTTCAAAGGAAGGGACAGCTTAGCATGTAAGAAAAGAAGGAACACTTCCAAGTCTTACAAGCAGCATGTAGCCTAAAGGAAAGATAGATTAAAAATGACTAAAAATTAAGTGGAGAGAACTGAAAGGCACTAAAACGAAGGGGTTAGACTTTGAATAAAAAAGTACAATAAGCACTTTAAATGAGTAGAATCTTTTGGGTTGCAAAGGCGCTTCTATTTTATTGCTAGCAGTTACAAGGTTGGCACCAAGTGGGTTCTCTCTTTATTTAAATATTAACTTCTATGTTAAAATCAGTGTATAATGAATGGATATGTGGCTGTACGGCACACAATTTTTATGCATCACTACTCTGTTCTGTAACAAGGACAAGCTTGTTCATTAGTGAAGACGCTCTTAAGGGCGAAGAAATTGCAAAAATCTGTTATATGAAGTTTAACTTCTGTGAAGTTTGGCCTAGAAGTCAGTAGCAAGCTGTCTAGACAGCACTGACCTTTGAGGGGACAGACAGCCAAAGAGTAGAACAAAGTATCAATGCTTATTAGCTGGGTTGCAACACTCCTGTTTTCCTATATATTTTTTCTTCCTCTCCTGGTCTACAAAATATCAATGGTTTGCAGACAGTTATGCAATGAATCGTTTATCTTTTAAAACATTGCAAACTTTTGATTAGCGAGCTAAGTCAACACGCTAACAACTCTGATAACTGGCCATTAGCAAACTTGTTAGCTTCGAGAACATTAAGATTTCTCTTCAGTAGAAAAAAACATGGACTCCATATTCCAAGCTGGCTTTCAGCATTACGTTTCAAATAGAAATTTCTAAGTTAATACTCATATTTAATACTTACATTTCTAACTTCGTGTCAGAGCTTAGAAGAAATTAACTGGACTTCAAATTTAGAGGTGGTTCTAGGGTTTGTTGACCCACTATTGATTATCTGAGTCATCACATGAGCCAAAGTGTGAAAAAAGGCATTGGTCATTACTATGACTGGGGGTCAAGGGTGAAATCACTGAGACCTTGCCCGACCCTATTATTACTTATTGAGGTCACACGAGACAAGAGGACATAGATGGCCTCTAGTTACCATTCACCAGTGGACATATACTGATCAGGCATAACATAATTACCACTGACAGGTAAAGTGAATAACACTGATTTTCTTTTCGCCATGGCATCTGTGCATGGGTGGGACATATCAGAGAGGAATTCAACATTTTGTCATCAAAGTTGATGTGTTAGAAGCAGGAAAAATGCATAAGCACAATGATTTGAGAGTCTGACAAGGACCAAAATGTGATAACTAGACAACTGGGCCAGAGCATCTTTAAAACTCCTGCTCCTGTGCGGTGTTCCCAATCTGCAGTGGTCAGGATCTATCAAAAGTGGTGAACCAGCGAGAGGGTCAAGGGCTGCTAAGGCTAAATCAGGGACCTGGGGAGTAAAGGCTGGCTCATGTGGTCCAATCCAACAGATGAGCTACTGCATCTCAAATTATTGAAAAAGTTGATGCTGGTTTTGATAGAAGAAGGTGTCAGAATACACAGTGCATCACAGTTTTATTGGGTATGGGGCTGCATAGAGCCACCCACAGACCAGTCAGGGTCCATATGGACCAAGGAAAGAAAGTGGCCTGGTCAAATGAGTCACATTTTCTTTTACAGTACATCACAGGATGGCTGGGTGCATTAGTATTGCTTACAGGCAATGTAATGTTTTGAGCAATGTTCTGCAGGAAACCTTGGGTCCTGCCATCCACATGGATGATAGACATATACCACCTACCTAAGCATTGCTGCCGACCACGTGCACTCTTTTATGGAAACAGTATTCCCTGATGGCTGTGGCCTCTTTCAGCAGGATAGTGCGCCCTGCCACAAAGCAAAAATGCTTCAAGAATGGTTTGAAGAGCACAACAGTGAGTTGGCATTGTTGATTTGGACCCCAAAGTCTTCAGGTCTCTCCAAGTGCTGGACAAGCAAGTCATGGAGGCCACACATCCCACCTTGTTGTTAACATTTTTGCGCCAGATACCACAGGACACCTTCAGGGAGTCCATGCCTCAATGGCTCATGGCTGCTTTGGCAGCAAACAGGGAACCAACATAGTCAGGTAGGTGGTCATAATGTTAAGTCGGATTGGTGTACTTGGCCTCTATTTTAAAAATCATCTGACTTTCAGTCGAAAATGTGAACATTTGCATCCTTCAAACAGTGTCCTTTGTCCTTTAAGTGCACGTGTACAGCTGAAACTTCTTTCAAATTATCAGTTAAATGACACTTTTGCTTTTGGCATTGTATTGCCTCATTTGTAAGCGCATAAGTGAGGAGAAAGTGTAGTTGGTGATCTTCGAACAAAGCCAACATGGGAGTGCCAGAAACTGCAGGCCAAACCCCAATGAACTCCTGTGCCAAAATGTCCAACTACAGAGCATTAAAAGTTCATGTTTATATTCTTTACAGTAACTCTTGAACTTCTACAACCAAATCACAAAGACAAATTAGTTTCACTATAAAGTATTAAACATAGAAACCTAAATTTCTCCTAAAAAAGTGTTTCCCTGCCTCCCTTCATCCCAGCATCGTGTAGATTTTATCTAAGATATTAAGATGATGTTAAACCTCCTCATCTGATTTTTCCCCATTAATATGGCCTTCAGCTACATTTTTGGGCCTATCTGTGTCCTCTCCAGGTCAGAGGGATTATATGTGTCGCTCATGTCCAGTATCTGTATAATAACAGATTACAAGTGATTACACAGCACACAGACATATCTGTATAATCCTGACATCATTTATCTGACATGTGGTGAAAGTCAGCATATTTTAGCTGTTTTTCTAATGACTGACACCAAGACAGATTAAAGCGAGCACTTAATCACCTTATTAATTTGCAAATCGGTGTGTGGCTGCAATATAGCTTCAATCCATCTAAAAGCAACAATATATTGAAAGTGTGATTATGCATCTGCATGTGTGTAACCATCCGGTAATGTATGGATATGCAGCATTGTCATACATGTGTGTGTTTATATGAGTCCACCATCTTTGTTGGGGTTATCCAGGCAAAAACTGACGAGGCGCTAACCCATGTGTCCGATATTTTAAAAATGCTGTTAATAATGTTGTGTGGTTTGTGTTCAGCACAGTAGAGGGTATATAATCTGCAAGGATTATTGCCTGTGGATTGAGACTGAGATTAAATTCACCAATCAGGGAGTCGTACTGCAGAAAGACAGATTAATTTGGGTGTTTATGAGGTCATGTGCTTTTATTGATGGCACGTTCAAAACCCAGGACAGACACTACATGATCGGGGTAAAAGGGTTCTTATGGATAGTATTAAATGTGTGAAAAAGGTTTTGGTCGTTTTAGGTATTCAGTGATTACAGTTAATAGTTAATAGTAGTTAATACTTTTTTTTTTAATGACACTCACTTCCGCATCAGTTACAGCTTGATAGTACCAGGCCGGAGCCCCTTTTGTTTTCAGAAATCCCCCAATTCCAAACATCCAAATGGTGCTCTTGAGATCTGGTGATTTAGTAGACCATCTGAGTGCAGTGAAATCCTTTCCAGAAAAAACCTTTTAACATGATTTGAGTTTTGTGACATGTTGTGTTATCCTGCTGGAAGCAGCCATCAGGATAGGGGTGCACTGTGGCCATTAAGTGATGGACATGGTCAACAACAACCATACTGAGGTAGGCTGTGGTGTTTCATTGAGAAATCTAAATAGTTGATAGAGGTCAGGATGGATCCACGGTTTCATGTATATGTGTGTGTAAGTGTATGCCCAGAAATGCCCATTCTTCCCAGTCCAGCCTGGCTATAACAAATACTTATTTGAGTTGCTGTTGCCTTCCTACCAGCTTGAACCCATCTGCACATTTTCCTCTGACATCCAGCAGAGAATGCTGCTCACTGGATATTTTCTCCTTTTTGCTCCATTCATTCCATTTAAATAGCCACATATTTCCAAAAAGCAACATATTTCCAAAAAATCATGTTTTTCTCTCATTTTAAATTATTTGCCTGCTCTGCGTGAAAAAAAAAACAGGTCAACAAACATTTATTTTCTCTTATTTCCCCTATTTATCCATTTTGCTTTGACACACACACACAAAATACACCCACTGTCCCTCCATTCTTCTTTTGACCTTTAAATACGCTGTCAGGTTTTTTTTATATATATCTTTGTTGAGAGAAACAAAATCTTAAATTGCCCCTAGGCTCCTGTTCACAAACTTACAATCAATGCTTTCTGACATTTAGAGGGGGAGGGGTATATGTGTGTGTGTGAGCATGTACAAGAGGATGTGCATGCATCTTATTGCATGAACGAGCAACCCAGCAGCAGATACAGTACACCTGTTCTAACCAGCCCCTGCTCACATCCATCAAAGTACAAATTTAAATTGTGAAAGTGACAAAGCCTCGCAGTCTGTGTAGTATATTTAAAATTTTCCAAAAGGGTAAAAAAATGACTTCCACTCGCTAATTTCGGGATTACAAGGTTTTGGAATTTAGAAAGTTATTTTTCAACCATTAAAAAAAAAAACTCTTCATGACTTCAAAAACACCTGTACTATGTGTATGTATTAGTAAGTGTAGTTTGAAACAGAGAAACCCTGTGATTACACATAATAAAAGCGCCGCATGTCCACTGCCAAAATCAATACAAATCTATCGCAACATACTGAGGACAAAGTGCTGACAGCATTTTTACAGTGAAGGCTATCATCTTAAACCATACAAAATTCAATTGCAAAAAAACAAAGAGATACTCTCTGTGGGTACGTGCAATGAAAGAGCATAACACTTGACTCTGAAACGTTTTACCATAAATGACCTATTGGAAAATTGAGCAGGCCTTTCCAAATAATCAATACATTGTAACAGTGTAGAGGCATCACTATCAACATGAACACTGAGTTGTTTTCTAATTAACACTTTCACAGAAGTGCACAAATTGACCAGCTTGTGACATTGTGTGGCATCCTGTGGATTAAGTGACTCTGACCGGGCATATCCTGGAAGGTCATTTAAAATGTTTGGACCAAACACGCCCTCCCGTTTCCTTCTTTTTGTCTCGCTTTGGTAACACGCAAACAACGTGTTTCCACCACCAAAGACTCGCAACAAATTATAGAGCAGCATGATTGAATATCTGTCTAACTGCAGCACTGTAAAAGCCACTTCTGTCATCAGTCAAGATCATTAATGCTGTCACGGTGGGCTCTGAGAAGATGCTTTTTCAAGTGCCACAGTGACAGCTGGCAGTATGTTTCCATGGCTTTATTGCAAATGTTCTCCAGTTTATAGCACGAAACAAAGGATATTTATTGTGCTTTTGGGGGGGTTTAAATTAATCAGTGATCGCTTTAACTTTGTGCCAAGTGATCGATTAATCATTAATGTCACAGATATTTTTATCTGTGACATGTAAATGAAACTGACATAATGGGGAATATCGAATGTTATGGCAAAAATCAAAAAGGGAAAAGAGCACACCTTCCACAGCTTGACTGACATTTACATTTTTACTGTACAGATCTGCTTGAATGCTCTTACAAGGAGTCTTCCACTTGCCAAAGGGTAACCACACACTCTTAGAAGACTGTCCGGTAAAAGGTTAGGATGTGCTCTGGGGTTGAGTGCACTAATCAGAGGGACGTCAGAGTGCAGAGTCCATCTGAGGCAGTTTACATCAAGCCTTTTCCCCTTCTAGCCATGCACACCCTCCTCAAAGTGAACTTATTTACCGGTACAACTGATTTGCAACAACAAATACATTTTGAATTGAAATGAAGGTAAAATGAGTTACGTTTACAATTAACCTCACACGGAGATGCTTTTTATTCATTTCTGTGCTAGTTTCAAAAACCTTGATTCAGATTATATACATCCAATATTTATGTGGCAGTTTTTGGTGTTTTTCATTAGGACATCATGATTCTTGTTTAGGATTAAGTATCATCATAGAATACAGTGAAAGTCATCAGTGAAATGAAATACACTGCAACTGTAAAGATGTTATCAAAACCATATTATTTTTATTGCCTTTTGTCCACAATCACGCAGGCCTAGTGATCAGTCAGTGACTCCGTGGCAACCCCAGGTTCCTAGGAAAAAGTGTGCCCTCCACAGCCAGATGGTGAGTGGTAGCTGAAGGTTGCAGGCAGTAACTAAGTGAAACTGGTACATGTATATGGTGCTGCACCAAAAACCTGCCCCTAGAAACCGCTTTGGTTGCTAGGTGCAGGTTGAAAGGTAAATTGCACAAAAGATGTTTCTCACCAAGTTGCAGTGCAGGTTGAAAAAGTGCGATACAAAGTAGAAACAGAGAATGTTCACCTTGAAAAAAACTTTTGAATGGTTTAGTCTTACTACAGCCTGGAGAGTAAATTTTAAAGAGCGGGAAGAATGTAAATTGATTGTAGACCAGTCAGCTCAAACTAGGTCAGGGCAAATACAGCAATCTGCTAGGGACCAAAGCAACCACCAAGATGTTTTTGCTGCAGAGCCTTCTGGCAATAGCCAGCAACCACTCTCCAACCAACTGGGGAATGCAAATTTTTCCTAGCAACTGCAGGATCCCAGGGGGTCACTAGGCCTGCGTGACTGAGGCCTTTATAAGTCATCAAGCAAACCCAGGACTCTGATGTTAAAGCCCATTTTCAATCCCATGGTGCCCAGTCCAGTCTCATGGCAAGATGTGTGTATAAATGTATAAACAGTCGGCATATTTTAGCCAAAATGATTTTTTTCCAAACCCAAATAAGTAGTTATTTTGTTGCCTAAATCTAACAAAGTAGGTAGGTTTGACTTAAAACATACCGTGCTTTATTATGCTTTCACATCATCACAGGCATTATAATTTACAAAATGAGACCATTTTCTATACAGTAAGATGTGGAGCTAATAATTGAGACCACGAACTCATCAACAAAGTGTCTACTGAGGTCATAGATCAAGTGAATAGAAGAGTAATTTTCTTCTTCTTTTTGTAACCCCAAAGCTTCTTCCATCTTTTATGTGTATTCTAGCTGTGAAGACACACACACAGAAAATGTCATGTTTGTTTTGTTAACAGCCCTCAGAGTGTTTAGCAGAGATTTATTCAGTGTGCACTGTACATGACAAAAAGAAGTTTGTGTCTACGAACTTAAAACAATGGATTAAATCAAACTGCTGTAAGACTGCTGGCAGGTCAAAGTGCAGCTTGGTCAAAGGGAAATGCACAAGATGTCTTATATGAGCTTTGTTGTGCTTGCAAACAGGACAGTTAGCTCTGGGTGTAGAATATTACTATCCGGTCGTTAAGTCTGACGCCACTAGCCGTGTCTGGGCCTAAACTCCGCTGCAGGTCCATATATCAAACGATCACTATGGCATTACTGAGAGTTGAAAAACTGTCTAAAGTCTTTCATCTTTAATAAAATGATCAGCGTTCTGCTCTACCAGGTGTAACAATTGAGTTTAACATCCAGGCATCCATGAAAACGGAATTTATGACATTTAACGGAGTTAGAAGTTAGCAGGAAGTTAGCTCACTAGCTTCTATCTAAATACAATATAGCATGTCCTGACTGCGGGGTTTTGGAAACAAATTAAAACGTACAGCTCTGTTATCACTTCCAACATAAATGAAGACAGAAAACTAAACAGCAGTGACGTTTGTAGGGTTACTGAAGTTTGGCTAGCTGGTATATAATGATGTGCTGCGTGACCGCTAGCGACACAGCTATGTTAGCATAATATAAACAAGCTAACTTTTTTTCCACTCGATAAAAGTTAACGTGAGTGTTCTCGGTGGTCAGGAACAAATGTAATCGCATGGCAGGATGCTGTAAAAGGACCAAACTTCAGCCAGGAGAACAACTGAGATAATCCATCCACAATACGAGGTTAGTCATTCATATACTGCTGCATGGGCTGGGCTGTAGTTACATCCTAAGATTTTAAAAACTGAGCTTAAATAAATGATTAGCGGTAATAAAAGCCGAGGGAGGTCAACAGTGATCACTGACTGTTTTAGGAGCTTTTTGAGATTAAATAGAAGAAAATACAAAACATTAAACATGTTAACAACACAAAAGCCATATTAAACGCAGACTACTTTAGGCCGGGAAATAGGATTCGTCACGTCATTACTTAATGACCGGATAGCACCACTGCTAAAGGATATCCCTCCTGATAGTATTTAATGACAGCCTTGAATTTGCTGCATAGCCCATTCACCTGAACTACCACCAGCAATGATGAACTTGAAATTAATTAGAAAGAAAAAGAAATGTTGGACTGGAAAGTCTTAAAAACTTTGTTTGAAAATTGATTCTATCAGGAGAAGGAAAATTCATTCACTGAACGAAAGAGACAAATTCTCCAGGCAGACCGGAACGAATAAAATGTAATTGGAATAAGCTCGGGAAATGAAAAGACTACTAAAATGTAAACAAGGTAACCGCACACATCTTCTTCCCGTCTCAAAGACATAACAACTGACTTTGGGGTATTAGAGCATTTGACACAAATAAACATATTGCAGCAAATGTCATCTGTCTAGACGGTCGCAGGATCACACCAAAACACAGCGACACGCCAGAACCAGCCAACTGAAGAACACCGATGCCTTAAAGCCTCGTCGTCTCACAACAGTGGGATTGGAACAGGATAATACCCGTGTTCAAAAACAGCCTTCCAACCCTTCTATCCCTTTGTATAATCCTCTTCATCTATTCACCCCCAAAACACTTCCCAAATAATCAGCTTAAGTCACAAGACTGGGGCTCTTAATTAAAGTTCACTATTAAAAATGTGTGTGCTCCTTTAAAGAAAATAAAATCCATGAGAGTTAGGAATGAAAGGTGGATCAGCGCTATTGTTTATCATTCAGCGCGTGCAGCTGATTTTCTTTAAGGAAGATTTCAGTGCGCTTGCAGAATTTACAATACTCTCCTAATTTCATTATTTAAGCACTGGCTGTGTAATCCATCTGAGCCTATTACTTTTTGTTTAGACATTGAATCATCCCCCTCAAGTCCCAGTTGTATCTGTCGTGGCTCAGATCGGATCAATGGGGCTGATTTAATTCTCAGTCAGGGCACTCAATATTTGTAACTGATGCTAATTTAGATGTTAATGATACCATCCAAATAACACATTCGAAGCCAAGGTCATGTAAGGATGAGGGGTGGGAGGAAACAGGATGCTCGAAGAACAACAATAAAATCAAAGGTACAGAAGATTACATGGTGTAGGCTGAATCATGGAGCTGACATCCAAATTGACAAAAGACACTGCTTTGTGTCTCACCCTGCAACATGTTAGTGGCTTAAATAAATAGGGTTGTTGGCTTTTTATTTACAAAAAGGACTGAGGAATATCTGTGTTTTTGTTTTGTTTTTTACCATGGAGACCCAAACAGAAATCGGATTTTAAAAAGACCTGTGTGAATATCACATTTTAACGAGACGTACTGCTGCAGAAAGTTCAGTCATAAATTGAGCTCCGAGGAAGCAGAATTACAGCTTTGGTGTGGATAGAGGACTCATATCTTGAAAAGACAAAAACATTCAACAATTTACTTTCCAGCCTTATGGTTCCCATCACACCTTCACGCTCTTAGGAGAGACTAAACAGGATACAGCAGGTGGCCAGCTGCTCTGAAAGACCTTCAGTCTGAAACTAGCAGTAGTCTGGACTTTATATGTATTAATGTTGAATCTTTTGGTTTCTTGTAACAGGCAGTGTGATTTATGCTACTTATCTGGAAAAATATAATTTCAACTTTGTCCAGCATTAAAGCAAAACGAATATAGTTTTATTTTCTAGCTGTGCCATTAAGGTCAGAGTAGAGGTGAGATCAGGCCAAGGTTTAATGAGCAAGTGTTTCCCATAGAATTAGACTGTGTTTGTAGTGGTAGCGGAGCCCACACATGCATGTGTGAATATGCTTGTACATGCAAAAGGAGGCGGGCCCAAGCTTTCTAAAACAAATGACTAATTAATAATATATTCTGTATAAACTTTCTGACAATAAATGATGGAGTGATAATCGCCTGCCTCTCCAGTCAGTCCCTCTCCCACCAACACCACCTTTAACTGCAGGTATATTAACAGCACATAAATCACCTGCTGCAGGTCCACTGCAGAGCACCATCATGCAGTCCATGATGGTGGGGTTGGAGTCTGAATGACTCTGCTGAACTCCAGATGGATCAACGTGTAGGCGAGGAAACACAACTTAGCTAGTTAGCAGTGACCAAACTTTCAAAACAGGAGTTAAGTTAGTTAACTAAAAATTAAAAATGTTAAAATAGATCTCATAATATACTTCGAGTTAGTAAGCCTGGTGTCATGGTCCAGGTGAGTGGCGGTGTTTTTCCATAAAACTGCCTCATTCCTAACATGATCTGCACCTGTGGGCAATATGGGCTAGTAGGCCAGTATATGAGACCAGCGCTCTCAATGGGTCCCCACCAGCTCTTCTGTTAACCTAGCATTAGTGTGAGGCCACCAGGTTGTTCTTGTGTGTCGCAGCTTACTGCTTATGCCTACCTGGTGTTTTCTCCGTGTGATTTCTAGGCGTCCTCTGGTTCCTCATCTCACTCTAGGTAATAATCACTCCTCTCTGGATGTTGGTCTTCTCTGGAATCACAGTCACAGCCCAAGCTCAGTTTAATTGTCTGTTTACCTGCCTGCCTCCCTGCCTCTGGAAACTCACTTTGACTGCTTTCCCCTCCACACCGGCTTCCACCTGCAAAGACTGTAAGACACTCAAAGTAACTCACCTGTCTCTACCTGACGAATCGTGGGCACCTCTGACATTTCTCTCTTTGTGTTCTCGTATCTCTGACCTCCACTGCCTAAGCCACGACCCTCTCCCTGAGACTCCCTTTTGCTCCTGCTGTATAGTTCACAGCCCCGTCTGACATTTCAGTTCAAAATTCATGTTTTGATCTTGTTATTCGTGTTTGCAACACTTCAGTTCACAGTTGCTTTTCGTTAATAAAGTTTTTAACCTCGCCTTCATGCTGTGTCTGCTTGGGTCCATTTACCTGGTTCTGGCTGCCCTGCCATAACACCTGGGAGGTCTGGGAAACCATACACTCAAAACTCACATAGATATTGATATAGTTCTCTAGATAATTGGACAGCAGTAATTGGTTGTTGATGATAGTGCGAAAGTGTAACAATCCAGCAAAGGACAAGAGATGGCAGAGAGAAAAACAACTCATAATCAAGAACGAAAGAAAACAAACAAGGAAATATAAGTCAGTGAATTTCAAAGTTCAACAGGAAGAAATAAAATAATTAGTACAAAAATACCAAAAAGATTAAAAACTCAAGTGATCACCAAAAGCTATACTATTTAAAAACAGAAAGAGAAGCCCTGTACAATATAGAGCAGAGCATCCATCCAATAGTCACAGCTAACCTAACCATTTATGCACTGGAAAATATTTACGGTAAACAATTATGTTCTTGATTTTAAATAACTACACTACTTTAAGAAATAAAAAGGTGAAACCAACATCATATCAAATCCAGGTGAATACCAGTAAGGGTATCAAACACAAAGAGTGAGCTTCACGCTTTAGATTAGCGGTCCCCAACCTTCTTTGCGCCACGGACCGGTTTATGCTGACAATATTTTCACGGACCGGTCTTTAAGGTGTCGCGAATAAATACAACAAAATAAAACTAGTACCGGTAGCGGAAAAAAAAAAAGATTTATCCCTGACACACGGGAAACTGAGTTAACGCTAAAAACGATTAAATAATAATGATAAAAACCGATAAAAACCCTGAAAACCATAAATTTCACACCCCAGCCTCAACTCTCGCGGCCCGGTACCAAACAACTCACGGATCGGTACCAGTCTGTGGCCCGAGGGTTGGGGACCGCTGCTTTAGACATGTCAAAAGCAACTGTTTGACTACAAAGTTATTTAAAAACTAAGCGATTCACATTAGTACAACAGCTGACACTCTTGGATGATAGATGCTTCTTAGTGGAAGCCATGTGGTCACTTCACTGCGAGAATATTAGTTTACACACACACACACACACCTTATTGCTTCTAAAATCAGCTAATTTGATTTATCGGACATTTGATTTCGGATAAGTCTGTCCCGAGGTCACTCTCTGACCTCAAAACTGACATTTAATCCCCAGAGGGAGCCCCTGGTGTCCCGATAAACACTCCAATACACACAAGCTAGTCACAGGACACACTCCCCACAGCGTGGGAACAAGCGCTCCTGACAGCAGACAGGAGAGTCCAAAGGAGGATATGTGAGGCTAAATGTTTTTATGTGTGTGTGTCCTTCTGTGGCTTGCTCAGTCACCTGCATGCGTTTGATCCCTCATTATTTCTGCTTGCATGTGTGTGTGTCTATGTTTCAAAGGGAAGCTCAGAAGACAAGCACTAACAATGATATCACTTCAGCCTCTATAAATCTCTTTCTACCTCCCACAGGGCGAGCAGTGGTGGGAGCACAGAGAAGAAAGCAGGAGTGTCAGAAATGAAAGACAAGTGTGTTTGCGCCTGTTGGGCAATGAGCATGTGAGGGTACAGAAAAGGGGGGGATGAAGAAAAAAAGAAGTGGTTTGTTGGCATGATGCAAGCTGTCTCAAAGGAAAAGTGGATCAGAGAACTGTCCCTGTGATCTCTGGATTTTCCTGTATTTATTACGTGTGTTTTACGAGGTCATGTTGTGTTTACTAGAGACGGACGTTGATAAGAATTTAGCGAGTCTAACTCCATTATCGATATCACTTATCGAGTCGATTCCTTCTTAATTCTCTTATGGAATATCATTGGGTTTTCATTGGCTGTGAGAGTCACCACCATCCAACCCAGTATCACGCATAAGCGTGGAATAGACACGCCAGTCCACCGTGTCCATTTCACACTTTGGAGAGGCAAAGCGTGAAATGCAGTAAATTCAGTACAAGCAGGGGGCGGTAATATATTTAAAGCCAAGAAGTCGCTTTTGACCAGGGAAGGTATGAAGTACATTCCAGGCTCCTTCTATGCCCGAAATGATTAAGCTAGGTGGATAATATGTATTTACATGCAAATGTCTTTTCTGTGATTATTTTCATGTTGGCTGAAATAAAATATCTCCCTTTGCTGGTACCACAGCTCACTGCAATTTCTACATGAATATCTGAGGCAAAGGATGATTTGCACACAGTGGACCGGTCTGTCTGTTTTATGCTTTGATATCAGGTTGCAACATCACTATTATCTTTCTCTTAGTGTTTAGGTATGAAAACAAAGCCGACAACACAAAGCAAACATGAAAACCAGAACAGAGAGACTTCAAAGTCTCTTTGTTCGGTCGCCACAGTGATTCTACTTTAGAAACATTAACAGGTAGACACAGAGGCTACAGCCTGACTGCTCATCACTTCTATTGTTGCCTGTTGACGTTCAGGGTCTGGCTGCTGGGCTGGGGTCAGCATTAACACAACAAGCATCACTCTGGATTCTTGGCTAGCTTAGCATTAGCATGCTACCTATCCAAGTGCTTGCAAAGAGGCAAAGTTGTGTTAGCAGCATAACGCAGCTGTTTCTGTCCTGGATGCAGTTTGCACTTTACCATCGCGCTCTCTTCCTTTTGTGCAATAAAAATAAAAGTAACATTGATATCCACGCTGTAGAGTGTAGCACTACTTTCCTCCTCTGCCACACAAACTGAAAACAGCTGAAGTGCAAGTGAAGTGAAGTGAAGTGGAACTGATACTGATACAAGAAACTGAACCAATGAGATGTTGTCTACAAGAACTGGTTCTCGATTCCATCTCTAGTGTTGATCTCTGAGGATCTCTGGTTTATAGATGTGTAATATTATCATTATTTGAGTTTTAGTGACCTTAGTTCAACAGACAGTACGTCACGATTTTTTCCTCAAAATTACACAAAGCCTCTTTCACTAATTAATTAAAGTATTACAATAAAGAGGAGACCATGGAGGTTATTTTGATAACATTACTGTATACTCTACAGGAGGGAGGTTATTGAATATTTAAAATACATTTATAATTATAACCCTTTTCCCCAAAGCAGTATAATCAAGAGAAGAACAGTGATCTTCTAATCATGTAAAAGTGAAGTTGGTGTATAATTTTGTAGTCAACTTTTTTTTCTTTTTTTTTTGGTATTACACTTCACTTTGCATTCATTTCACAGCTGGGTGCACAACAGTGTTAATTATCCTTGGCTTGTTTTGATGAAAACTAGGTTGTAGTTCATTGCAGTGTTTCCTAACCTGCTGGAGCCACGGCACATATTTCACATTAGAAAAATCACACAGCACACCACCAAACAAAAATGTCACAAAAAGCATGTTGATCAATATGGTGTGTGGGTCGGTTTGTCCCCAGTATACCTTGTTTGCTTTCGTCTGACCACTACTCATGCTAGGGCCTTCATCTGGGTGAGATTGACTACTTTTTCTTTTCAAATATTTATGTATTGCTATTACGCGCTGTGTCGTCTCACAGCATGATTATTACGGAATTTCTTCTTTTTCTTGTTCTATTTTACTAGCAGTTGGCAGCCCATTTAATTAGAGCAGGTAGTAGTACTGCCCTCTAGTGGAAGAGAATGTAAATGTTCTGCGTGTTACTCGCGCTGATCGTTTAGAGTACCAGTCAGGTGGAACGAGATAATCTTCCACAGCACACCTGATCATTTCTCATGGCACAGTGGTTGGGAAACACTGGTTTATTGTGTATTTTAGTACACAATAAGTGTTCTAAAGTCAGTTAGAAAGAAGCATCAAATGTGTAACAGCATTTTGGTTATGAGTTATCGATCTTGAAAGTTTTAACCATGTAAGATTAAGTTTACTGAAGTTTGCAGCTATGTACAGGGGTGTATCTACAAAAGCCTCAAGAAGTGGCACCAACATTCTCACTGTTGCCATTAGACTCAATTACTGTCAGTATTACAATGCACATAAGATGAGAGGATGGAGAGGACGAGTAACTCAAGTACTTTACTGAATACAGTTTTATTCTAGTATTTTAGTTTTACGTTCTACCTGTATGCTGCTAACTTTTGAATACTAAAGCTCTAGTTACTATATCTACTAATATATGATCTTGTATTATTTTAGGCAAAGCTACCAGAAGTGTAGAAGTAATTAAAATACCTCCAACATTAAAGCCACATTAAAGTCATGTACATATTAACAAACTGGTCATTACCAGTAATCCAAGTTTTAAAAAGTATATGATTCAGTATAATGAGTGAGGGCACAATACGCTATATTAAGATTAATAGGATTTCGTGGCCATGCAAGTACTTTTAGATTTATAAAATGTATATTTAGTGATAAAAAAAAACCAAATTGATACATGTTGATACATGATGCAGTATATTTATTTGCTCGTACCTAATAACACGCAGCCAAAAAAATTAGCTACTCAGTGGATCATTTGAAAGAAAAGACTCAGGTTTGACGAAAAGCAAAAAAGCAAAAGGAAGAGGAAAATATGACACTTTCCAAAAACAACGCTACAAATAATTGACGATATGGCTCCATGTCTGTGAGGTATTTAACTGTAATAACAGTTTGCTAAAAAGTTTGGGACATACATTTTTTTGAAAGATTTTCTGTTTTCATTTATTTTGGAGGACCTGCTGCTTTCATTGAAATGACTGAATTGAATGAATGCAAGGCCTCGTCATTTTTGTCCTCGGTAAAGTGCCACACGGAGCTCCACAGGAAGTGGAAAAATGGCATTTTCAATGGAGAGACCACACTCGTCCTCGAATCTCTCATTTCTACATTGTTCTTCTTTCTTTTTGCCCCCTCTCTCCTCTCCACCTTCTCTTTCTCCCTCTCCCTTTCTTGCACCGAGTCTTTCATGTTCAGATCAGAAGAGCCCGCCACTTATCACGGGAGTCTAGAGAGGCTCTCCTATAAAAGCTGGCGTCACATGCCTGATTTAACAGGGCACACACAAAGAGTCCTCTATCTCTCCTTCCTTCCCCTTCTGTAGGATATCCCTCTCTCTTCCTTTATCAAACACATTTTCTCCATACAGGAATAATGTCGCTCACACTCGGACTCTCACACACACATATTGGACTGCCTCGCCTCTTGTTCTGTCACAATGGGATTAGTGGTGTGATTCTTCCACTCCTTTTAAGTGGGCACACCACCAATCCACTTACGATAGACTCGGCTGAATACTGCAAAGACTGAAAAGGGGGGAACGAGGAGGGAAGAAGTGGACTCGAGAAGACATGGACAAGAACGAAGGAGTGAGCAAAAAAAAAAGGGAAGTGGATATGAGTTAAGGAGGAAAGTTAGTGAAGATGAATTGTGCTTTGTGTTTTAAAGGGCGCACACACTTTTTAGGGGATAAAACCCAACTTCACTTCAGAAGAAAAGAATAAAGGGAGGGCATCGAGAAAGACGGGAAGGGGAGACTGAAAGAACTGGCAGCACACTTATTGGCAGAAGTGAATTAGTGACTGCATAACTCTTAACAAGCGCGCGCACACAGACACACAAATGAACCTGTTGCCAAGGTGACAGGAGGCAGCAGAGGCCCCGCCCTCCCCCGCAGTGTTTCATACAGTGATGTCATCGGTTGCCGCCAGCACCGGGTGGGCCCTTAGCCAATAGGACAAAGGCACCAGAGGGCGCAGACTGTCCTTGTGTGTGTATATGTGTGTTTTTTTTCTTCTACTTCTTTTTACGAGATCGTTGTGTCCTTTCATCAGGTGCTCCCTCTCCCGCCCTCTCATTTTCCGCACCTCTTTTTTTTTTTTTTGACTTATTCAACTGGCTTCTGGCGGCTGCAGAAGTTGAAGCTTTAGGTCTTTCAACCTCTGATGAAAGTGAAGCTGATTAGTCTGGCCGGGAGAATATTTCACAGCAGGAGGAGGCTGCAGTGATTGTTCCACCCGAGTTAGGGAAAGGCTCGAGATGCAAGTTTGTTTGTTTCTTTAGTTACCTGCTCATTAAAGCATTTTTTTTTTTTTTTCTTTTTTCAAATCAGGTTTCAGGCTTCACTGTGAGGCTGGAACACTCAAGGAAAACAAGACTGTTGCACACATAAATTACAGCAACGGACAAAAATCTGACGCGTTTATGGCGCCAGATAAGAAGTGATCCCACCAATTTTCAAAGAACTATTTGTCAGCCCTGAGCCTCATCGAACCAACAGTTGCTCATGTATTTTGTTCTGAAAGTCGACACTCGAAGGAGCTACTAAATGTATCGCATATCTATTTAATGGTTGTTCTTGCTGTTCTTTTCTTATTTATTGATTGCACAGTATTGCAGGCTTGATGTTCACTGCACAAAGGAAGCAGAATTCAAAATGATTTCCCAGCACATGCAAGATGAAAGAGACCGTCTCCAATTCCAAGCCTTACTTTTCATTACCTGGGTGAACTGTATTTGAGATCGCACATATCTGGCTGGGTTAATCTGACATTTAACAGTTATTAACCTGCAAACTCCCTGGGACCAAGTCTGACTAATCTCAGTTGCACATATATAAGAGTTGGAAAGATAACTGGCAGGTAAATTCTTAGTAAGCCACTGAGTTTCATGTGTCCTGCTTTAAATCTGCATGACCTACACAACCTGCCTCGTAGCCTAGTTGTTTGAATGTTGTGTGCTGTGTTTACGGCAGGAGGACTGTTGTTGACCTGACACTGTCTGGGGTTCAGGTTCAAAAGAAGTTGCAAAAGTCCAAAGAAGTTCATTGTTCCTGCTCTGGTGGCATGATTGCCTTTCTTCCACTACATTCGAGTCTGCAAGAGCTGCTCACTTTCTGCTGTCAGAATCCTAAAAGCTCACTTGTCAGGAGATATTTCCCTTTTCTTAGCTGATCTTGCCCAAAGAAGTAAAGTAGTCGGATGCTCTTTCTTTTTCCACTGCAGCACAAGAATATCATTTTTTTGGTGATAACACTTTAATGGCTCTGGTGTTTCTTCGTTTTGATGCATCCAAATGAGACAGAAAGCTGATTACAATGCAAATGAACCTATTGCTAAAAGTATCTCTTTATTTGGTATTATCTTTGGAGATTTTCTTGAACAAGTACGTGCCGTACTCATCCATTATCGTGTTTCATTTCAATATATTTTTGCTTTAACCTTGTTTTATTCTTTGTCTTTATACCATCTGACCCTCTTTCCGTGTGCTCTTGCTTTCTGTAATCTAATTTCATTTGTGATGACTCTCTCCTCTTTGTAATTATCTTGCGTCTCTGCCATGCTTTTTGTCACAGGGGAGAAGAACAGCTAGTGCTGTTTTGCCTTCCTGCCCCAAAGCTGCAGCCTACAAGGACTCGACAAAGTAGATAAAAACATTCTGCAGACACAAGTAGATAAGAAACCTTTGCTATAACGAGGCTGTCCATTAAGCAAGCTAGTGTGTGTGTGTGTGTGTGTGTGTGTGTGTGTGTGTGTGTGTGTGTATGTACCAGGTCAGTGAATGGAACTGTTGGGGCGAGACTGATTGCTAATTATTGCGTTGGATGTTGGCGGCATGTGGAGAGAGGAGAAGATAACAGGTGGAACAAACAGCAGAGAACTCTGTCAAAGTCGTTTCCTGACACATGCACACAAGCCGTGAAATTCAACATGTCCTCCGATGACATGATCTTATCAAAAGAAAAAACACGTGAGCTCTGCTCTGGAGTGTTTCTTATTTAAAGGAATAAAACTTACTTACAACCAGAAGGTTGGAATTCAAGTTTCTTCTGCGACCTGGTTTATCTTTGTTTTTACTTGCTAGCTTGTTCGAAAAAGTTTTGGTTATTACTGAGCAATTATGTTTGAACGGTATAAAAAAAGAGTGACACAGTTATCTCTCATTTGTTTGTGCAAAATCATTTAAGGTCTGGAATATGAAGTATTTTAGCCATTGCCATTTAGGCTTTTTTTGTTTCTTGTTTGGTATTTTTTCTTTTTAGTTATTAGCTTTAACTTAGCACTGGAATGCTAAGTTAGCATTAATAATAATAATGATAATAATACATTTTATTTATAGGCGCCTTTCAGACCCTCAAGGTCACCTTACAGTAGCATGTAAACAATACCATAAAAAACATGAGAAAATGTATATATAGCAAACATGGTAGATAAAATTTAGACATAAACAGTCATAAAAGTATAAAAGCAAATATAAAAACTGAGCAAGGTAAAAATGGCCTAAGACAGATCAGGTGTATGCAATTCTAAACAGATGGGTTTTGAGTAGTGATTTAAAAGTGGTGAGACAGTGTGTGGTCCGGAGAGCAAGTGGAAGTGCATTCCAAAGTCTCGGGGAACAACTAAAGGCTCTGAGTCCAATGGTAGTCAGGCGAGCAGGTGGAACAGACAGAAGGGAAGCTGAAGAAGAGCGGAGTGTACGAAGGGGTGAGTATGTATGAAGAAGATCGGATAGATATGGAGGAGCAAGGTTATGAAGCGCTTTGAAAGTGAGAAGCAGGATCTTGAAATTGACACGGAGGTGAATTGGGAGCCAATGGAGCTGTTTAAGAACAGGTGTTATATGTTCAGTGGATCTAGTTCTGGAAATAATACGAGCAGCTGTATTTTTATGGGCTCAAAATGTGGTCATAAATATTTTGTACTTGTAAATCAGGATTTGTATGTGTAAAAAAAAATTGTGTATGTGTAAAAAAAATTTGTATGTGCCTAAAAAAGATTTGTGCGTGCGTAAAAAAGATTTGTGTGTGGACTTAGCCAAAAAAAAAAAAAAACCTGCAAGTTACAAGTACGAATTTTGACCCTATTTTTCTTCCTTTCATCTGATTGGTCAATGTCATGTCAATCACAAATGTAACAATCCAATCAGAGAACAGATGGGTTTGGCTGTTGGAGGGGCACTTTTTTGAACTGCAGGTCCTTGAAGGGTAATACAGTTTGAAGCTGGAGGATCTCTATATAAATATCCGATAGCAGCTGGGTCCCCTAACTTTCAGTAGCTGTTGAAAGGATAAAGTTGTGCTATATCAGTGGTTAGAAATACCATTATTACTTTAGGATTAGTTTAACACAAAGTCAGGGCTGACCCGGGACCATTGCTGTAAGTCACAGTGCGCAGCATAAAAGTCCTTTCACATGGGACGCAGGATGTGCTGCTAATGCTAACTGCTAACTAAAAGCAAAGGATCCAGAATTTGTTGCGCTGGCTGCTGGGCTCTGTGGGTTTTTGCAGCAGCTCTACCTGTAATAGATGCACCTGCTCCTTGTCGTTTCTATCTCTGACTTTATGTCCTCTACAAGAGTTTCTGGGTTTTTTTGCTAGTTCTTCAAATGTTCAATAAAAACATGTAAGCTAATTCATAATGAAGAAAGCTTTGTAATAAAGACTGTCATTTCCAAAACACTGCCCTCCCCCTGCGGTCCGCAGCGCTGTTGAAAAGGCTGTGGAAGTCCCTTTATTAAACACGTAGACCTGTGACATAAAAATCACCAAACTCGGACGACCACAGACTGTTTTCCTTCGTGGTGATGAAGGAAAACGCTGGGTTGGCATGTAAAAGGGCATTTATTCCCTTCAAAGACCTGCAGTTCAAAAAAAGCGCCCCTCCAACAGCCAAACCTATCTGTTCTCTGATTGGATTGTTACATTTGTGATTGACATGACATTGACCAATCAGATGAAAGGAAGAAAAATAGGGTCAAAATTCGTACTTGTAACTTGCAGGGGTTTTTTTGGGCTAAGTCCACACACAAATCTTTTTTACACATACAAATCTTTTTTACGCACGCACAAATTTTTTGTACACACACAAATCTTTTTTACGCACACACAAATCTTTTTTTTACACACACACACACAAATCTTTTTTTTACACATACAAATCCTGATTTACAAGTACAAAACCGATTTACAAGTACAAAATATTTATGACCACATTTTGAGCCCATATATTTTGAACCAACTGCAGTTTATGGAGGGATTTATGAGGTAAACCATAGAGAAGAGAATTACAGTAATCCAGACGAGATGTGACAAGAGCATTGACAAGTATGGTGGTACTGTGTGAAGTGAGTGAGGGACGAAGACGGTTAATATTACGGAGATGAAAGTAGGAAGACCGAGTGATATTATTTATATGTGCTGTGAAGGACAGAGTGCTATCAAGAATGACACCAAGACTCTTAACCTGAGGGGAGGGTGTGACAACAGAGTTATCAATGGATAATGAAAGACTGGTTGGAACTGTAGTCAGTTTTGATCTGGTGCCTATTAAAATGAATTCTGTTTTATTGCCATTAAGTTTAAGAAAGTTGTGAGTAAACCAGACCTTGATTTCACTTAAACAGTCAGAAATGGATGTGGGTGGGAGAGTAGCTGTGGGTTTGGAGGATAGGTAGAGCTGGGTGTCATCTGTGTAGCAGTGAAACTGGATGTTATGCTTCCTAAAAATATTACCTAGGGGTAGGAGATAGATGATAAAAAGTAAAGGACCCAGGACAGAGCCTTGGGGTGTACCGGAATTAACTGGAGTAGATACTGATCTGTGAGGGAGTAATTGAACAAACTGTGAGCAGCCAGAGAGATAAGAAGTAAACCAGGCGAGTACTGTACCATTGATGCCAATAGATGCTAATCTGTGAAGGAGGATGCGGTGGGAGATAGTATCAAAAGCTGCTGTAAGGTCAAGGAGAATGAGGATGGATATAAGTCCAGAATCAGCTGCAAGCAAAAGATCATTGGTGATTTTTACTAGGGCTGTTTCTGTACTGTGACATGAACGGAAGCTGGACTGAAACTGATCGTACAAGTTATTTCCAATGAGATGATGATGAACCTGTGCAGCCACTGTCTTTTCAAGAATTTTTGCTAGGAAAGGGAGATTTGAAATTGGCCTGAAATTATTTAGATTGGAGGGATCTGAACCGTTCTTTTTCATTATTGGAGTTATTATTGCAGTTTTAAGAGAAGAAGGAACAGAACCAGATATAAGAGAGGAGTGTACGATATTAGCAATCAGTGGGGCAAGAGACGGGAATGAGAGTTTAACAAGATTTGTCGGCAGTGGATCAAGTTTACATGATGATAACTTTAAGTTAGTAATTATTGAAGATAGCTGAGTTATTGTGGGAAGTTCAAAATTGGATAGAGAGGATGACAGCTGAGAAGGACAAAAAATGCAGATAGAACAATTGACCATTTCACAGGACGAGGGCAATTGTTGATGAAGATTCTCAATCTTGGTGTAAAAAAAATCCATAAATTTGTTGCAAACTGTGGCAGAGTGTGTATGTATGGCAAAGGTATCTGGGGGTTTAACAATATTATGCAATGTAGAAAACAAAGTGTGAGTGTTTCCTTCAGCAGATTCAATAACAGAGGTGTAGTAAGCAGATTTAGCATGATGAATAGCTTCTTTATAGTGTTGCATATGACTGAGATACATGTCCTTGTGAATAGTAAGTCCTGTTTTCCTGGAGAGACGTTCTAGGCGGCGTCCAGTAGCTTTAAGTTGGCGAAGTTCAGATGAGTACCACCGCGCAGACCGAGAGAAAGAAACAGTTCGAGTTTTTTGGGGAGCCAAGGTATCTAAGAGGTTGATAAGTTCATTGTTATAGTGAGATACCAGGTCGTCTATGGAAGCTGAGGCATCAATGGTAGGTAAGTTATTAATGCCATGGGAAAGAGCTGATAGATCAATGCTCCTAATATTTCTAAAAGTAATTGAGCGGTTTTGTTTATTTTTGTATAGTGGGAGACTGAATAAAACTAATTTAAAGCTAATGCTAGCTATTTTGCTTTGCTAGATTTTATATGTACAGTACACAAAGCTAATTACCACTTATTATCTGTTAATTTGTGCTAATAAATAATTAAAATGGTGCTATAATTTCATCAAAAGGAAAACTGGGCCACAGACTTCTTTAATGCTTACTCCAGTTAGCTGAGTCGATACCTAGCTATCTGCCAAAAGTGGCTGTTCCCTCAATTGTTCTCTCCCTTAGGTACAGACTGAAATTTGTTTGTATCGGTTTGCAAAAATTTATAACTCATTTTAAGAGACAGAGTCTACTTTTCATTTCATTTCATTCTTTTCATTTTCAGTTGTTATTTGGTTTAGCACGTTTTCATCACAGAAAAGTTTTTTAACTTTAAAACACAGTTATGAGTCAGAATAAACACTTTCACAAATGACCTATGGGGTTGTTTTCACTGGGAAGACGGCATTGTCAAAACACACTTTCAAAGACTATTCTAATCCACTTGCACGCATTACAAACATTTGCAGTTTGTGGCTCTTGGATTTACAGGCCTTGACTGTTTTTACAGATTTACTCAGTGAAATCCATATTGGATATGTTTTCGGTAATGGCTTTTTCAAGGGCTGTCACCTCCAGCAAACTGTATCAAAGCAAACTTTCTTAATCTCATACGACATCAGCTTGAAAGACACAAACATGAACTTGCTTTTTAAAGACTCATTTGTACATGTGCAGTCGATACTTGTTGTTAGCTTTCTCTAACAAAGTTTTTTTGTTGACCTCTCTGGCAGCTGCCAATAATATTTCCCTCTTTGCTAAGCAGAGACTGGAGAGGCCGGTGCTACATCATTTTTCAGTGTTAAAATAGGGTGAGCTGAAGTTGATTAATTCACTTTGCTTGCTTCCCTGATACCTACTGTAGCCATAACAGTTACTTTGTAAAATCTCAAAACAATCTCAGATCATGGTGAACCTGAACCTACAAGTATATCTATTTAGAAATAAAAGTACTTGTCACGGCTGCCGAGGCGAGCCGTGTGGTGTTGGAGGGAGAAAGGACCCAAAATGCAAGCAGTGGATGATAATGCTAGTGATGTTTATTTACAAAGTGGAGTGGTGGCAAAACAGGCAATGAGGGAGGACAATAAACTAAAGAAACCTAAACTGGGAAAACTAAATAACTAACCTGAGAAGATACCAAAAGGGATGAGGGGATGAGGGGATGAGAGGCAGAGAGGCAGAGAGGCCAGGACCGGACACCGTGGGACGCAGATGAACCGGCAACAGGCAGGAGAACACACAGGGTTTAAATACACACACCAGTAATCAGGGGATGAGAGACAGGAGGGCAACACAGCTGGGAGAAATCAGAGCTGACGGGACAGGGAGAAACGTAAACTGAACACACTCACATCAGACGGAGACCTTCACAATAAAACAGGAAACTCACAGACACAGAACCAGACAAGACACAGAACTAAACAGACAGATTCACAAGCAGACAGTGTGACACCATGGACAGACGGAGGGAACACAGAGAAGTGGGAGCAGGCAGGCAAAGAACAGAAACCTAACAAATGGCAAATCACCACAGAATACATACTCGGAATGAACAAAAGCATAAGGAAACACAAAACACTGAGTCGGCAGGCTCAGGACCATGACAGTACTGTTTTCAAACCCTGTTTGGTCTTTGTTGATTTCATTTGCCTACTGAAGGAAATATACATTTGCAGATCTCTCATTTATTGTCATTGCAGGGTGTTTCACTACCATGATTTTGATGTGCGTACAATTAGGCCTACACTACATAACTATTATGTTAAACCTTTGTTGGGGCACAAGCTCCACATTACCCAGATCACACTTTTTTTCTTGAATCCTTAATTTTTTAAGCAGTAAAATTTTTCCCTCAACTCCTCTTTTGGCATCCAAGTCTGTGAGTTGATTGTAGCTCAACCGTCACGCCTTGCGATCATATCTCGCTTCTGATTCCTGTTTTGCACAGAAACCCTGTCAATGGAAAACTACATGACTGCAGGTTTGTACAAGACACACTTCTAACCTTGTATTTTGGGTTGAATAGTGTTGCTTTGAAATTGAAAGGTTTCATAAAACTCAAATGCATGATTTTACTGATGATTTTCACACATAAGAGATCACTACTGTGCCTGAGTAAATAGGGTTTAACTTTTAACAACCATTAGAACTAATTAGCTAACTACATGGCAACATCTCAGTGCATTTAGAGATGCAGACATGGTCAAGACGAGCCGCAGAAGTTCAAACTAAGCAAATCATAAAGATTTAAGTTCTTTGAATGTGTAATGGTTGTTGGAGCTGGTCTGAGTATTACAGAAACTGGTGATCCACTGGGACTTTTCCTCACAACCATCTGTAAGGGTTTACAGAGGATGATCCAAAAAAGAGAAAATATCCACTGAGCAGCAGTTCTCTGGGTGAAAATACCTATAATGATGCCAGAGGTCAAAGGAGAATGGCCAGGCTGTTTTAAGCTGATAGGAGGGCAACAGTAACTCAAATAACCATTCAACAAAATCATGCAGAAGAGCATCTCTGAATGCACAACACGTTTAACCTTGAAGCAGATGGACTTCAGCATGAAGAGACCATAGGAGTGCCACTCCTGTCAGCTAAGAACAAGATTTTTTTTTATTTTTTTTTATTGAAACTGCAAGAAGGAAACTGGAAAAATAATACCTGGTCTGATGAGTCTTGATTTCTACTGTGACATTCAGATGCTAGGGTCAGAAATTTGGCATAACAACATGAAAACATGGGTCCATCCTGCCGCGTTTGGTGGCAGGTGGTGGTCTTATAATGTGGAGGATATTGCCACACTTGATCCCCTTAGTACCAATTAAGCATTGTTTAAACACTACAGCCTACTTAGCATTCCTGCTGACCGTGTCCATCCCTTTATGACACGTGTCGAACTCCAGGCCTCGAGGGCCGCTGTCCTGCAGGTTTTAGATGTGTCCTTGATCCAACACAGCTGATTTAAATGGCTAAATGACCTCCTCAACGGTTGTGTCCAAATTCATGGGCTGCATCCTCCTGAGGACCCGGCCTTCGCGGTCTACGTGGGCCGGGTCCTCAGAAGGTCGGGTAGGCCGGAAGTAAACGGCTGGGGAAATTGGACGGTCTAGCCTTCTGATTAGCGTCACCGCTAGGGATGGGTACCGGTATCCGGTGCCATGATGGCAACGGTTCTGTCATAAACGGTAGTAACCAGACCGAAAAGCAGCGCACATTTCGGTGCTTTATTTCAGTGCTTTTTTTTTTCCTGAGCTGTGATACACTTTAGATTCTAGCCAATCATTTTACATTTCTGAGGATAGTAGGCGGGTCCAGGTACGTACGTTCTTTTAGAGCAGAGCTACAGATTAAAAATGCCCAAGGCGAAGCGGTCAAAAGTCTGGCTGTACTTCACAGCAAAAGATGCAAACTCAGCAGCCTGCAACAAGTGCTTTAAGCTGATACTGTGATACTGTCAAAGGAGGTAACACCTCAAATCCGATGAAACACCTGGCGACGCATAGCGTTTTTTTTAAAAGCCGAAAAATGCGCCGTATTTGATAGCTTGCTGCGAGACCTCACACCGTGCACATCTACTGCGGGTGTGGTGCCTGTTATCGGACCCGGAGTTAGCAACATCCCCCAAAAACCCGAAGAGTAGAGTCCTGGCCCCTAGCCCTGCCAGTGTAGCAGAAAGGATGATGATGGCAGCAGCAGCCGTTCTTCTCTGCGTGAGTAGCTTAATGTTGTTCGTGTGTAATTTACGTTGTGTAGGCTAACCACGTTATTACATTAATGCATGTAAGGTAAACTAGCAAACATCATCATCGCTACATGCAGCTGTCTTCTTGTTTGATGGCAGATACTCCCTTCACCCTGGCCAAAAAGGCTAAAATGACCAAAGAAAAAGTGGAAAACAGTTAAACATGAGAGGTTTTTGGACAAAGTTTGTGTTTTTTCCATTGTTTAAGCACTGCTTCCAGCCAAGAGTGATACCATATATGCCCCATAGCTGCAGAAAAGGCTAACATTGTTATCTTTTTACAAAAAAACAGCTGAACATGAGAGGTTTCTGGACCAATTTTGTGTTCTCCATTCTTTAAGCACCGGTTTGAGCACCGTTTAAGCACCGGCACCGTTTCAAAAGTACCGGTTTGGCACCGGTATCAGATAAAACCTAAACGATACCCATCCCTAGTCACCGCTGTCTCGGTGGAGTTTAATAAACTCAGCCGTCTGCTCCTTGCTATCTAAAATATAACAGGACACTGGCGTAAATTCTCGACCGTCTCACACTTCTGTTTAATCAGTTTTCTGTTTGACGTTTATTCAGCTGTGTGAAAATCCCGGAGGAACCCACCCAGGGGATTAATAAAGTTTTATTTAATCTAATCTAATCTGATAACTTTAATCTCAGCCAAACCGATTTACTCACGAACAAATAAAACACTGAAAAAAGCCCAACAATAACATTTTTAGGTTGTCTAAGTGACTTATATATTACGTTTAACCTGAGTAGCGAAAGTCCGCGGTGATCTGAAAATGATGTGTCGGGAGTTGTGCCGTTCTCGGTGGCTTCAGTGACCCTCGAGCTCCCGGCTTGCTATCGAGCTGGTGGGTAGCAGATGCTCCGAAAACGTCGAAGCACTTTTGCAAATATGCGATATCTTGATAAACCGAGCAGATATTTGACGTTTACACAGCTACTTTCTCGCCTGAAAATATGTTAAAAGTTTATTTTGTGACCCAGAAAGATTAGTAAGAGTAATTTTAAAACTTAGTAGCGGCCGCATACACTTACTATGAATTCTGGGATATGGTGGGCCACGAAGGACACACCCGACCCATCCTTCAAATTCGGGGAAAAGGAGGACACATTTGTCGGCTGCATTCGGAGGAGTCTACGAATTTGGACAGCCTTCGGCGCGTCGCTGTGATGTAATCGGTCTACAAATGCGGCCTCAGGAGGATGCAGCCCATGAATTTGGACACGACCGAACATGTCTTGAAGTTCTCCAGAGGCCTGGTAATGAGCTAATCATTATATTCAGGTGTGTTGACCCAGAGTGATATCTAAAACCTGCAGGACACCGGCCCTCGAGGCCTGGAGTCCGACACCCCTGCTTTATGACAACCCATCTTCTAATGCAGGTGTAGGGAACTCCAGGCTTCGAGGGCCGGTGTCCTGCAGGTTTTAGATGTGTCCTTGATCCAACACAGCTGATTTAAATGGCTAAATTACCTCCTCAACATGTCTTGCAGTTCTCCAGAAGCCTGGTAATGAACTAATCATTTGATTCAGGTGTGTTGACCCAGGGTGATATCTAAAACCGGCAGGACACTGGCTCTCGAGGCCTGGAGTTGCCCACCCCTGTTCTAATGGGTACATTGTGGGTCCAGTATAACCAGTATCTTATATTACCAAACCTTGATATTCTGTTTTATTATTCACTGACATCCATTATTCTTGTTTTAGTCCATAATTAAAATGATCAAAATTCAGATGTTTTATTCATATTTCTTAAAAGCGCAGTTCCACATCACACACTAAATAAAACAAGATGCATTAAATAAGTTAATGAAGCTTTATTCGTAGCTTGTAAATGACATGAAAACAAACATTTAACCTCCTGTTTTCTGTTACAAGAATCCAACACAATTATGGTATTTGTTTGGCAATCATCTACTTAGACGATGGATCTGCTTCAAAATTCAATAGAAGACATGAGTTCATCTTTTGTGCTCATTCCAGAAATCCGTGCATTTTGCCAATGCAGCAGATCACATAATGGAGGAGAAACTGAAGTGGAATCTTATTTCCTGATGTTATCAGGTAATGAATGGTGAGATGTAAAACTGCAGCTGACAGACTTGCTTCAGCCATTAAACACTGGTAAGGGCGAGCACAGGCAGCATACTCCCTGTCATGAGGTGGAAGGTCATTTGATGAACAGGAAACTGGAAAGTTGGATGTGTTCTTAAGACGCATGAGAACTTTTATATAATCCAATTTTTTTAACACGCACAAAAAAGTCAGAATCTAAATCACACGTTTGTCATATGATAACTCCAAGTCTTTGCAACCCACAAACAAACAGAGATGGAGTAAAGCTTCTGGCACAACAGATGATGTTTCATGAAGTTAAAAGGGAACACAGGGTTCACTGAACGGTAATTAGAACAGCCTCCTCTTGACAGAAATCAAAGGCACCACGAAAGAAAACAACATCATATGACAGGGAACACAGCTGCAATAATATTTGAGCTGCATCAGCAGGACCACAGTTCACCGGAGATAGCATGATTCACAGGGACAGGCCTTCTTTTTTCAGCATACAGGAAGAAGATAATTATTGATTAAGATACTTTGCAGTCGATGTCACTGTTAGCCTTTTTGCTGGCAAGTCAATTTAAATTAATTTTACTGCATTCTTCACAATACTCTAGTGTCTCATGCTTAAATTTAACTTTCACTATGATTTGCTGCTGGCTAAAGAGCCACATACTGCATTTGACTGCAGATTCGGGCTTACAGACACATCACGCTCTCATCAGCTTTATAGAAGAAACTTCCAAATGAATGTTGGTCCCCTCACTGACTACATGGTGAAGACTCAAAGTTACATTTTAATCATAACATATAGAAATGAGCATATAAAGATTGCAAGTATTACATCACATTTGACCTCTGACTTCTCCTTCAAGGTCAATAGATTGATCTGAATGTAAAAGTGATAATAATGCAATCCAGAGCTATTTAAAATAACAACAGGTTTTCAAACTGACAAGATGTTGGGATGGCATTCACAGGCGATTCAATTTGTGATCAAAACCATTTTTAACTTGATCTTTATTATTAAAATTGAAACAAATTTTACCAAACAATGAAAAGAATGCCACACACATGCATCAACATAAACAGAAATAACGATAAAAGTAATAACATTCAAATTTATGTATATTAAATCGTAAATTAACATTTTAATAATTAAAGTTTATTAAAATGAGTTTAAAGCAGCCTTCACTACTTGCGTATTGAGATCACAGTCATTGTGTGTGTTGTAATTATTCGTGGTACTAATGATTCAATGGCTGTATGACTGTGTAATTAATTTGTGAGTAAAATGCATGACTGTGAAATAGAATGTGTCACAGTAATTGTTTTATCTCAGTTAAGTTGTGTTTATAATGAAATCGCAAGCAAAAGTAAATCACAGTGTATTTCCCAGCTTTACAGATGTAACAGATGTTGGGAAGGAGCAATATCAGTGATGCCTGCAGCTGTAATTTTGTATGCACTGCGCTTTTTAAAAAAAATCTTAACAGAAATTTTACAACAACTTCTCAGTTTGCTTGATATGCATTTTTGGCTCTATTTTCTTTTATGAATGCAGAACACATTCAAGAAACAAGAAGAAACACTGAACACAAAGTTGAAATGTAGGTTGATGGTGCTGATTGAAAAATTACAGGACTGTGTATCAGCCAACCCACACATACACACACACAGAGGCCCACACACATACACACTCACTCAAACTTGACACACTCATTTCCATGTTCCTGTAATTAAGACAAAGTGCCCTATTAGTTTTCCATTAATGGCTGGAACAACTATATGTCCAACCAACTGATTGGGTCTATTCATTTTTTGTTTCTATGGTAACAGACCTACTGAACCTCATTCAACATTTGATTAACAGAGAAGACTGCTCCATAATGACGTCCACTGTGACCTGCCTCTTCCACTGTTAATCAGAGCAAAATGAGCACTCTAACGATTTAATAAACACAAAAAATTATACGAAATATTCAAGCCACCTTTCTGCCTCTCTCTGGCACTCTTTCAGTTCAGTGTGCATTTTTGACATGAGCTGTCACGAGTTGTTACATGCACAGAACTGTCCTAAATAGCCGACCTTAAGATATTTTTTAAATGTTTAGTGATGAAAACATGCAACAAATCAGTCTGTTCAACAGGTGCATGAATAAAATCTGTTATTAGTGAGACGTGTTTGCATTAGTCTCAAAAATATGACATCTGCAACGTCATATTGCAGCTTATTGAACCATAGTTACTCAGTGGAGCTGCTGCCTGTGACAACCATCCATCCACCAATTATGTTGTCAGACTCAGGGTCACAGTGTCTGGGACCTTTCCCAGCTGGCACTGGGCCAGATGTGGGGTACATCCTGGACAGATCACATTTATTGTCTTTACATAGTACTTTATATATATTCACAATATGCACCACATTGTTTAAAGAAAAGAAAAGTTATGCTTTTTGTCAGTTTTCCAGCTATAAATCATTCAGTTGACCTTGAAGACCCTGGTGGGTGTAAGCCACATTTCAATGGCTTGTTAACATGACCCAACTTTAGACCCCCACAAAGTTTTTAGCAGAATTCATTTGAAACTTTTCCAGCTATTGTGTTTACACACAGAATGACACACACGCAAATGTTAACCAAAAACATAACGTTTTTGGCTGAGGTAATTTTTTTATATTAAGTATTCAACTTACTGTAAGTGGCAAGGGTGGTGCTGTGAAGAAGGTAAAATAGCAGTTAGCCTGCTGTACTGATTCTACTCTGTATGACTGCAAGAGAAAAAGTCGAAACATGAGAATATCAGATAAGTTAGTGTATTTAATTTTTTAAAAGACAGAAAAGACAGATAATTGTGATTGCAGTGTGTACGTTTTAACCTCATTTAGTCCAAAATTCATAATTTTATTCAATAAACATTGCATTGACAGTAGCAATAAATATTTAATAGACTAACAGGCATCATAGTCTATACCCTCCCTCTGATTTATTCTCCGTCTGTGTGTGTGTGTGTGTGGCAAATAATAATATAATACTATTCAATAATACTGTTTTAGAACTGTTCCCCTCTATAAATAAGATAATAAATATCATCAGAAAATACAGCAAGAACAGAAACATTAAAGAATAAATAAATGAAACATAGAATATTATAAAAAATGACTTGAAGTGAAGGAAAGTGAATCTAGTACATCATGTGTGGAGGAATTCGAAAGCATAAATCAGCTGAATCAGTCTTATCGCTGCACACTCACTCTCCATATTTCAGTCAGAAGGGTTATTAAAACTGGGCAATTCACATCAGCACCAATCAGACTCAGGCATTCAGCTCTATCTATCTTGAAGTGCCTAGCCTAGTTTTTCTTTGTGGACTGAGCAGTTTTGAGCCCAGAGCAATTAAACAAACCCACTAGCTCTGTCAGCGAATGCAATGAATGCAGTGAATGAATAAGAAAAAAAAAACAGCACTGAGGAGATTTTTTTTTTTTTACCTTCCGGCCTCCATTCACTGCATCGTTTGCTTCTTCTTCTTTACCCCTCTTGTCAAGAAATGACTGAAAGAGTGATTAACTGCTGAAATCCGTCCACTGGCCTCCCCTCGCGCACATTCAGGGACACACACGCGCACACAAAACTTCAAATTCATCATTCATGTTTCATGTCAGAGGGGGTTGAATGTGACGGGGTGCTATTTGGAGAGCCCAATTTCCATGACAACAGGTCTGAGGATTAGGGTGAAAAACTGTCATGCCAGAGCAATTGTCAGAGCACCTTAAATCAGAGGAGCACTTAAGAGTGAAGGGAAGGAGGAGAGGACGGGGGTGGAGATGGGAGAATTTGGGTCGGCTGGAAGGATCAAGGGAAGAACGAGGGAATGGGTAATGATCCTGGCAAATATCGCTTCACCCCCACATCTTCTCTCACTGTAAGTCACTATGGAAAACAGGTAAAGCCCTATAATGCGGATGTAAATGTATGCAGCGGTATGGTATAAACAAAGTGAAGAAAGATAAACAGCAGTCAGCGAAAACAGAAGAGGGAAGATGGGCAGGAAGAGGGGGAAAGGGTAGAGGAGAAAATTGTAAAATGTGAAGCAACTCTCTGTCGGTTAAGAAGCCTAAATTAAAGAGCAAATGACATTAACCTCACACTGGTGTGTACTGTTCACTGGCCTCTGTGTCTTCGGTTTCAGTGCAATTTAATAATGCTGCTGGCTCATTTCCCGTGTCTTGATTGTTTTTTTTCTGTTAAAATGTTTTTTAGATATGACCAGAAATGTTTGGACGGTGACACAACTTTCATAATCTACCCTCCGTGTGACACCAAAAGAAGATTTCAAAAAGAAAAGAAAACAATCACACCGGTACCTTTTGTCTTTTAAATTTAATTGGAAAATAATTTAAAAGCTGTTTCACGGATACGTGTTTTTTTTATTCTTTCAACACGTGAGTGGTTAGGAAGGGCTGCCAGGAAAAAGACTCTTTTCCTTAAGAAGAACTGCACAGCTTCAGGTTTGCAAAGTTGCATCTAAACAAGCTGCCTTTGCACAAACGAGACCTCGGTGGAGATTTTTTGCCATAATGCACCACATTTGGCAAAAGCCAAAAAGCATATCATCACCTCATACCAGCAGTGAAGTACAGTGGTGGAGTGGTGATGATGTGGGCTTGTTTTGCAGCCTGATAACCTCAGAACCACAAACTCCTCTGAATGCCAAGGTATTCCAGAGTGAGTGAGGACATCTGTCTAACAGCTAAAGCTTGGCTGAAATTGGGTCATCCAACAGGACAATGATCCCATGCATAGCAGCACTGATTGAACCACTGTTTTGAACTGTGCATTAAAAGAATTCCTGCAAACCTCAATGAACTGAAGCAAGGCTATGAAGAAGAGTGGGCCAAAATTCTTTCACAACAATGTGCGAGGCCAATAAAGCCGTACAAAATACAAGTCGTTGCTGCTAAAAGTAGTTCTATAAGCAACTCAATCATGAGGTGTTTTAATTTTTTCAAGACTGCATAGAGAAAGTCATCTTTTTCACATGTTCAATTCAATTCAATTCAATTTTATTTATATAGCGCCAAATCACAACAAAAGTCGCCTCAAGGCGCTTTTTATATTGTACAGTAGATCGTACAATAATAGATACAGAGAAAAACCCAACAATCACATGACCCCCTATGAGCAAGCACTTTGGCGACAGTGGGAAGGAAAAACTCCCTTTTAACAGGAAGAAACCTCCGGCAGAACCAGGCTCAGGGAGGGGCGGGGCCATCTGTTGCGACCGGTTGGGGTGAGAGAAGGAAGACAGGATAAAGACATGCTGTGGAAGAGAGACAGAGGTTAATAACAAATAAGATTCAATGCAGAGAGGTCTATTAACACATAGTGATTCAGAAAGGTGACTGGAAAGGAAAAACTCAATGCATCATGGGAATCCCCGGCAGCCTACGTCTATTGCAGCATAACTAAGGGAGGATTCAGGGTCACCTGGTCCAGCCCTAACTATATGCTTTAGCAAAAAGGAAAGTTTTAAGCCTAATCTTAAAAGTAGAGATAGTGTCTGTCTCCCGAATCCAAACTGGAAGCTGGTTCCACAGAAGAGGGGCCTGAAAACTGAAGGCTCTGCCTCCCATTCTTCTTTTAAATACTCTAGGAACAACAAGTAGGCCTGCAGAGCGAGAGCGAAGTGCTCTAATAGGGTGATATGGTACTACAAGGTCATTAAGATAAGATGGGGACTGATTATTTAAGACCTTGTATGTGAGGAGCAGGATTTTGAATTCAATTCTGGATTTAACAGGAAGCCAATGAAGGGAAGCCAAAACAGGAGAAATCTGCTCTCTCTTTCTAGTCCCTGTCAGAAAGAGAGAGCATATTGTGCAATGTTTGTGCAATAGAAATACTATGAGCACTCTAGACAGAGTTACAGTGAATTGTTGTGCTAATCCAGCAGTCCTCAACCCCCGGGCCAACCCCACGAGTCATTTGGTACCGGGCCGCGAGATTAGGCTCAAGTACGAATTTATGTTTTTCAGGGTTTTTATCAGTTTTTAGCGTTATTTTTTTAATCGTTTTTATCGTAAACTTGGTTAGCCTGGGTCTTTTCCTGTGTGTTATGAATGAATCTTCTTTTTTTGGTATCGGTACTGGTTTTATTTTGTTGTATTTATCCGCAGCATCTTAGAGGCTGGTCCGTAAAAATATTGTTGGTGGCGCGAAGAAGGTTGGGGACCGCTGACATGGCCTAATACTAACAAGTGGACAAATCGCAGTATCATGCAGTCTACCCACAACATGTAGCTTTTTGTGTGTGTTACAGAATAGGGTACACTACACTGCTAAACTGTAGACCTAATGCCGTGCAATAAATCATCAAGCTCGAGGGCTCAAAAACCAATCTATTAGAGGAATAGCAGGAGCATTCGGAGCGCATGAACAGTTTTGTTATGGCACTTTATTGCGCATGCTGACAATGACCCGAAACATCTTGGCAAAGCGACCCAGGAGTTTTTATAATACAAAGAAGTGAAATATTCCACAGCGACTGAGTCAGTCCCCTGAAGTCAATCCAGTATCGAGTCCCATTTCGTGAGCTACTGAAAAAACGTAAAAGCAGAAAGACCCACAAGCAAACAACAGAAGACAGCTCCGGTAACAGCCTAGGAAAGCATTACAAAGGAGTAAACCCTTTTTTTTTCTAGCAATTTTCATGGCTTCAGGCAGACAAAGTATAAAAAAAAATTAACATTTCATTTTGTTCATGGTAATTTTGTCTGGTCCCTTGAAAATAAGTGACTGTGCATGAAAACGGCAGTAATTGTTCAATGGTTATTGCAATATTTTGTGCTCAGAACCTTGAATTAATGTGAGGAGTCTGCGCTTTGATTGCATCCTGATTGCTGTTTGATTTTAGTTCCAATGTAAGAAGAAGAAAACAAGACTATTAACATGCATAGCCAGAATTATGAAAATTGTGCCATGATCCAACAATAAAAAAGGGATAAAATGAATAAAAATGTCAAAGATTGTTTTTCAATTGGGGGAAAAAAAATCAAAAACACTACATCCACACATTTATTCTCATCACACTACATTATAAGTGACATAAATCTGTGTATTAGTTTATGAATTTCATGTGATACAGTTGCTGGCTTCCCTCTTTAGCAGATAAATGTGAAGACAGTGTGATTTGGCTTTAATTATCTTTTTATTTTCCACTTTCATGTCTAAAATATCCAGATTAATATGGTGTATTTACATGTGAGCATGAGTCTTTGTGCAACATGTAGCGTTGCCACATGTGTGCTGAAAGGAATGATTCCAGGTGGGTGGGAGATGGAAGAAAAACACGTTTCTTGCCTCAAACATGAACACGACCATGAAGAATTCTCAGCTGCAAAAAGTAATTTTAGGGATGCTTCGTGAACCTGGAGGAGACTGGAGGCAGGTTATAGAAACACCTTGACATTCAAAATTTGTTTCCTTTGCTTCGCCTAATCTTGCGACGACAGAAGGATCGCCTCCTACTTTCATAGCCGCTTTTCAAAGCTGAGCCAGAGAGCAGAATCGCTTTGTGTGAGCACGTTGCATGCGGTTCTCTCCAGGGCAAATTGTCAGTCACTCCTCATAAAGTGTATAACTTGTTTTATACGTGTGTTAATTTTATTTTTACATTTGCAAAAACACTTCTCTTACCTTTGACGTGGTTCTTTCATGACACCGAACCTGCAGATTAAGAAGATGTGAAGTGTGTCATTCACACCGGGGTCTTCTGAGATGATCAGTTTTGTTTGCCACCAGGCTGCAGCTGCTCTTCAATTAGCTGTATTTGAGCAGATTTTGAAGATAGCAAGCGGGTTATGTTCATCTTAAAACATCTGTGTTTTTCTTTTAAGTGCATCCAACCTGTAGACACTTTTTCATATGCTGCAAAGTGAATGCTAACTATGTCAGTACATCCTGTAACTTCCACATTAGACTTAACGTTAGACAGTGACTTAAAATGCACATCTATCACCGAAACAGTGACTAAGGGAAACTTCTTGCTCCCTTGAGTAGTGCGTTGACATTTTTGAATACAGTGCATCGGTTCATTGCTCCGGGAAAAGAAAACGGGAAACAATTATTCATTTGTGTAAAATAGGAGAATTTAAGATGATGAATGTTGCATGTTTGCGATATGCATGCGTACAACATGAATCATCAAATTATGGCCATCAGAGGAACAAGATTCATGATTGTGTTAACAAAGAAACCCCCTCAGGGCACTATGGATGCATCCATCTAAACGGACAATGACCTTATGAAACACAGAGAGCAGCGACATCGCCGCCATGATGCACTCAGCTCCAGTATCAACCTTTAGCTCGCACACGAGAGAGAGCAGGCAAATAATCTCCTTTCTAACTTAGTAATCACCAAGTCTTGCATTGATCAACAAATGCATTGATCAGCAGATTTACTGCTATTTTCTCCAATAAGTCAATAATGTACTGTGTGACCCTTAAAAAGGAAACGCCAAAAGCAAATCCATTAGTTTTAATGTATTTGCACGTCACACTAGCGCAGCTGGGCCTGTCTATGCTGCTGCTGCTGCTTCCCGTTCTGAGTGTGTAATACAGAGTTAAGAGCAACAACAGAGTGGATTGTTCCAGAGTCACATGACCCATCAGGAGATTAAAAGGGAAGATGCGGTGCTGTTACTGTTACTGTACAGAGCTATACTGTACATACTGTCCCTCTGCAGAGATGAGATGGAAGTGTTTCCGGACATCTCAACATTACACGCGAGACACAAAGAAGATCAGCGTGCATTTGTTGCCTATATCAACAACAGAGAGAACGGTGTGCTCTGATTGTTGTCATTTCACCACATACAACAGATTTCTATTACAAATCATGCATCTATTAACTTCTGTGGTGAATTTTTGCAGATCCCGTGACGTAACCTACGTATGCGGGTGACGTAGTTGGCGAGAGTTATTGGTGTGTCCGTGCATTACATGTTTATTACTGTGTGGTCATGTCCCCGTGTTTTATATATGGTCACAGCCAATAGAAAGAAAATAAAACGCTGGCACTTTTTTCCTTCTTAGTTTTTTCGTGGATACATATTTTTGTTTTTTGACTATTCCAATATTTTTCCTCCAAGGAATATCTTGGTCCTTATATTGGGAGGACGATTGTTATTCTGTCACAGATACACAAAAACTGTGCCAAAAAAGTAAGGAGGATTTGGTGACACTGAACAGGCCCAATGTGTAGTTACATTTCTAGGCAGGTGTACGTTGTAGGTTACATCAGTTTCAGTGGGTTTTGTGGTTACAACATAGCTATGATGTAGATTTCCTACTGAAGTATAAATCCCCAGTTTGTAATTACAAATCTTAGCATCTTTAGCTCAGTTGTCCTACTTATGCACCCATTTAATGTAACTGTACTCACTAACATATTGAAAACCTCGTCCTTTACTCTTACTGGTCTCACTTACTGGTGAAGTACCAACCATTCTCTTTCTGACTTTCATTACTATTCTTTCCAGGCTCTCCTAAACCTGTTTCCTACTCACTCTACCGATCATTAAAACAAACATTATAATCCACAGAGATTCGTGGCTGACTTCAACCTGTCTATCACCCTGGCAAACAGAGAGGGCTTACAGGCAACCCTCCGTGTAATCCCCCCTCCACCTTGAACCCATCTGTCACTCCTACTGCACACCTCACCACTGTCTCACTGCCTTCGTCCATATCCTGCACCGCTCTTATCTGCTTCTCTGTCAGCTGAATTCTTTTCTGTGATACTGCGCCTCGTCTCTCTGCACTCTGTCATGTGCTCTCTCTAAGCCCACAACAACAGACCAACTCCTTCTGGCCTTTTCTATCCTCCTGTAGAGTTCTCCCATTAGTGCTATTTTTTCACCTTGGACAGATTACCAGTCTTTTGCAGGGCTAACACACAGAGACAGAAAACCATTCACACTCACATTCGCTTCTATGGGCAATTTAGATGAATCAATTAACCTATCCCCACAAACTGCATCTCTTTGGATGGTGGGAGGAAGCCGGAGTACCCCGAGGGAACCCACGCAAACACGGGGAGAACATGCAAACTCCACACAGAAAGACCCCGGCCTGATGGTGGAATTGAACTCAGGATCTTCTTGCTGTGCGGCAACAGTGCTAACCACCGTGCAAACGTGCTGCAAAACGAAAACTTTTCTACTTTAAATGTTTGAAACCCAGTGGGCAGGAAGTCAGAAGATCAGCAATATATCTTGAAGCTGTATTATCACTTCAAAAGTAAGCAATACAATTTTAAAGTCAGCTCCACAATAATCTGGGATCTATAGTGAAGTGACTTTAAAACCACTCAGATGTTTTCTCTCCTGCTGGACTTGCTTATGAGTTTCTACATCTGAGGCTTAGTGAGGCTTTGCTGCATAATGCACAAGAGCACTCCAGTGATGTAACAAAGATTAAATGAATGTATGAATTGCTATTTTTAAATTGTAGCAACTACATTATTTTTTTACAACAGATTTTTGAACCACTTTTTTCTTCAGGGGAAATATGATTGGACAAAAAGTTAAAGGTCCAGACTGAGGTGTTTTTCAAAGATAGGGGTAGGGAGGACCCCAATGGGAGAAATGTGATAGGGAAATAGCCCTTGTTAGCTTAGAAGTCAAAACTTTGATATAATGGTTATGTTAGAAGTAATGTGGTAATAATACACTTAAAACGAATAGAAATGAGAAAGATGACCTGATAAGAATAACGTCATCTAAATCACGTCATCAGCCCTGGAGATGTTTATGTTCAGTCAAAGATGAGTCATCTATGTTGAACTCACTCAGGAGTTTTCCTCCAGAGAGCATCACTACTGTTCATGTGGTACATTAGGAACACTAACTTATTGATGAGGCTCCAGTCACAGGATCATCAGGAGCTCCCTGTATTCAGCAGACAGCCTGTTTCCCCGCCATCTTTTCACAGCGCTGACACAATGCCCTTTGAAATGAGCTCCTGCCAGTGAAAACAGACGTCATGAATCTGTTCCAGTACAGCCCAGAGGACGATAAGCAAGTTGTTAAAATAAAAACAATAACGGGAAAGAAAAGGCTGTAAAATCAGCTTTTATCATTACCAGCCTCTGGTAGCAGATCAGCTAAAGCTCTCCATCCATCATCCCATTAGAGGGGGGGGAGTGTCCCCAGATTTTCAAGAACAAATTAGATTGCTGCTTGATATGTAATGGATAATTGCATTTAGCAGCGTTTTTAATGGTATCAGTTACATGCTGAAGAAGCAGGTGGAGAGCTGCAGAATTCACTGCTCCAGCCTTTTTAGTATTTTACCAACCAAAGTACACATTAAGTCCATTATGCACAAGAAGGAGAGAAAGTGACAAATAAAGGTTTAAACACTGGTTTAATCAGACAACATTAAACCTAATTTAAACATGGGAAAAGAATATTGTTTGTCCACTTAGAGTCAAGCACACTATCTGTACAGGCAGCACTGATCCTTACCTTTTAAGTCACATGTCTCCGATTTGCATAAAAATTTTACCGTCCTGCATTGGGACTGGGATCCCATAGTACTCAAATCTCACAGTAGTAGTCGGTTTCAAGCATGAGTGGGCGGCTAAAAATAGACAAAGTGTGCCACGAGCCGTTTTATTAAGTTGTGATTTTCATCAAGTTTGAATGTATTTCTTTAAAATGTGGCTCAGGGTTTTCTTCTGTTTTAAAGCTGCTATTATTCACAATAGTATGATATTTCCATGTTTGTTTGCACACGTATTTGCACTTTTGATTGATTGTCGGCCTCAGTGTATTTGTGATTCAAAGCTGCGAGGCACATGACTACTCTTGCAAGGCTGAAACTACCTTGTAATTTCCCAAAATTAGAATATTCCTGAAACTCCAGAATTTTGCTGATATTTTTGTTTTCGTGATGAACAAAACTTGATGAAAAAATTGCATTTGCTTCATTTTTTGATTTAAAATTTCATGGTAAAATATTTTCCATATTTTGCAGTATTGTGAAATTGAACTGTATACTATTCAGACATACTCACTAGTTGTCTTTTGCCATATGAGGGCTGAAATGTGGGCCTTTTTTTTTAACCATCCAATACTAATTTTTTTAATATATGTGTCCCAAATTACAGATCACAATTCATGTTGATAATGAGAAAAATCTGTGAAAATTTCAGGCTTTATCTTTAAAAGTGCTCGAACTCAAGTTCACACCTGAAACTTGGTCGATGGATGAGTTTTCAAAAGAATATATGTTGAAAACTTGCTAAATTTCACAGCACTCCGTATATATGTTCAAACTTTGGATCATAAATTACAGCAGAAAATATTCTAAAGATTTGCCGACTCGAGATGGAATGACTCTAGAGTCCTTTAATCGCAGCAGCTGTTTCTGAGCTAGGAGGTCTGGGATTTGTGCCCTTTGACCTCTGTATAGCCACCACTGTCATAACTCTTAAAGCCTTCAGGTTACGTAAAGCTCTGGAAAGAGTGCTGAAGGCAGCACTTGGTAGCACTTACAAAGACATTAGTAGTCCATGGTGACCTACTGGTAACATAAACTGTGCTTTGAGATTGCTCATGCTTTTGTCTTCTGTTGAAAACATCTGAGCTCGTTTGTTTCGGACTAAACTAGAGAGCAACTGTCTCCCACATTTGATAATGGCCCTCTCCTCCTCAAAGAAAGCTGAATTTCCATTAGCCCTTTTTGAAAACATTCCCATCCAGGTAGTTATGCACCACTTTAGCTTATCCAGAGACCATATACAGTCAGAGCTAACCACAGTTACAAAAACACACACACAGTAAGCAGCTCAGGCTTTGTGCTCCACACACGGCCAAGAAGGATACCAAATGAACTTGCTTTCCCACTGAGATTAGTGCAAATGCTCAAAGAATTAAAGCTTACCATCTCTAAGCTCCAAGCACGCACACACACACACATACTAGAACAGCAATTCCAATAATGCTTGTCAAGTAACAATAGGACTGGATTGGCTCCAAAATAGTACTCATGCAAATAAAAGAGCAGCTTGACTTGTCCTTAGTGGTACTTCTGAGAAAAAGCAGAAGATTGGTATATTAATGATTCCCTCAAAACGCCCAGTGATATATTTATTTCTTCCTGATATATGATATATTTTATGACCTGAAAGACTTACAGAGGGAATACCGTCATCCTGAGTTAACGTTAATGTAAGAATGCTATTCTTTTGCAAATCAGTCTCAGTTTCTCCTGAGGGCAAATGCCTGTAGGTGCTTTATGTAAATTCTTTCCACAATTATGCTTCCATACTCATACGTTTACACACATGTGCTCTACATGTCAGGTAGCATTTTGCTGCTCTTACTGTAAATGGCATCCCACGCGACCCTGCCGTGCATTTGAGCGCACGTCTTTATATTCTCAGGAAATATTCTGACGAAATCTTTCAGAATTATGATTACCTCCCTCTCATGTCTTTCGTGCCCTCGAGGAAGACAATCTAGTTTCAACAAAACAAAATCAAATCTGTAAAGTCTCACTGTGAGATTATATCGCCTGAGTCTACAAGAAAATACCTGCAGTAGTTCAGTGGAAGTCTGTCTTGTGCAATCAAGGATGCATGATCGATATGCTGTTCCAATAATATAAACAAGCAGATTTCACAGTTCCTGATTACTTGTTTTTCTTTAATGCAAAGCATAACATGCTGAAGCATGCTTTTCATTTGTACACTGAAATCTTTCAGTGTAATAATTGTGGTGGCTGAGGGTTTTTGGTGTCCAGCTGTAACCAAGTATTAAAAATTATTCTTTAAAATATAGTTGTTTAAGAAATTCTCTCATTTACTTTTTGCCAACACTTAGAAGAAAGGACTGGTGCCCCTCATGTCTCCTTGATTGAAAAGAAGAAGAAGAAGAAGATGATGAAGTGTGCAAAAATGGCTTCCCTGGCTTAATCCAAAGGGAATATAATCCAATAAGTATATAATAGGTATAGAAGGTGGATTATACAACCTTATATGATTATTCTGTGCACATTTTTCTTCTTCAGTTTTCGTCCTGATTCATTCTTTCACCCAATAAGGCTGTGCCCTTTTTGATGATATCATTGTTTTGGGCAACCATTTTTCTCCTCCTGACATGACATGCAGCTGTTAGTCATCCAAATCACACCTGTCGGCAGACGTTAATTATTGCACGACAGACCACTCTCTGCTCAAGATAGAACATGCCTGAAACATCTTGCCCAGGAGGTGCCTAGGAAGCAAGCCTAATCAAATGCCTGAAACACTTTAGTTGGCTCCTTTGGATGTGGAGGAGTCAACGGGTCTATTTCGAGTCCTACCTGGATGACTGAACATCTCACCCTATCTCTAAGGCTGAGCCCAGGAACCCTTCAGAGAAAGCTCAAGATGTCATTCTTTCGATCATTACCCAGAGTTCATAACCATCGATAAGGGTAGGGACGTAGATAGACCAATAAAACGAGGAAAAAGTTAAAAACTTTATGATGGACCAGTACAACATCTGCATCGCTGTGGATCAGGGGTGCCCAATCCCAGTCCTCGAGAGCTAGATGCATCCCTACTCCAACACAGCTGAATCAAATGGTTTGATTACCTCTTCAGCATGCCATCAAGTTTGGCAAAGACCTGATAACAAGCCATTCATTTGATTAAGGTGTGTCGGAACAAGGATGCATCTAAAAGCTGCAGGATGGTAGCTCTCGAGGACTGGGATTGGGAACCTCTGCTGTAGATACTGCAGCAATCTGTCTGTCAATCTCCACCTTTTATTTTTTGGTTACAAATTAAATGCGTTTATATCCTACATTTAATTTTTAGCTTATATACTTACTTCACTACGTAGATGAAGTGGTTCAGCTAGCTATAAATGAAGAAAGACTGTGGCTGAGCTTGCAGCTAGGGAGCCCCCTAGTGGATGTTACATAAAGAAATTACATTACAATAAAAAAGGCAGAATCCCTTGGATTCTCTGTCAGACCCACCTATTGCTCATCACATCTAAATTCACATCTGAAAACACTTCAGAGTTCACTAATGCATGATACCACAGGGCTACATCCATCTTTTATTTACAGTCTACAAGTCTTTATGCTCTGCTGACTTTAGCTTTATATTTAGTGCGCACAGACATCATACAAATATAAATATCCTCATCTGAGTCTAGGCAAACTGATACTTCCAGAAATATATGTATGCAGCCATATTTTGAAGAGTATAATATAAATGGGCTAAACATTGATAGGGGTGTGGAACTAAAACAGGTATAATTTAAGCTGTTTCCAAAAATAATGTGATTTGTCCCAGTGCCTTTTTTTCAGATAATTAAAAACCTAAGTTATGAAAATAGCTTCTGTCAACAACTTCCATCTGACCCCCTTCCGCCAAAACTGCTAGGATGTAGAGGATTTTCTAATTTCATGCTCTTGTTCCCATCTTAGGGAATTTAACTAAAACCTCTCAAGGAAGCAAACAACTTAGCAGAACCGACTTAACGTTCATTTAACCTCAGTTGCTCAGTGAATAAAACTAAGACGGAAGTGAAATTCAAAACTGGGCAAAAACGAGCGAAAAGAGCAACTAGTGTGCACGAAAAGTGCTAAAAACCACCGGGCAAACTTTCCCTGATCCCCAGGAGTAAATCAAAAAGACACAGCGGATTAGTATGTTGGTGCAAAGCTCCTATTGACCTAGAAGTGTGTGCGTTCATCACAACAAAATTGGGAGGCAAATTCATGTGTGCATTTTGTGCACGTGTATGTGTGTGTGTGCTCTTTGTGTAAGACTGATTAAGCTCCAATCATATCAGTGCACCTAATCCCTTTACACAGACCCTCATAGTTCAGACTGACTGCTCAACATCCATCCCAGTCAAGCTCCTCACAGTGAAGTCCCTGCAACAGGATGCACAACATATACATTTAGGATAAAAATAGAGCTTTGAGCAAGGGCAGGCAAGTGGGATGTTGACAGGAGGTATAAAGAGTGACTGGGAAAAAAAACCTGGAAGATGGTGCAGGTGCGTGGGATATGAAAAGTTTAGCCAAAAAAGAAAAAGGCAAGATGGAGAACTGCCAGTGCCTTCAAGAAGCCACCGCCCAATGGGTGACATTAAGCCCTAATCAGCTGCTGACACGCAAACACACACATAGATATACGCACAGAAAGACAGAGTTTGTTTTCACATCAGGACCGGCTACATATTCATCCCCAAATGGTTTTGCCAGGTGCAGTGGGTTGGCAGAAGTTAAGTTTTTTTTTTTTTTTTCCTTTTTCCCACCAAAAAACACACATACCTCTTATCTCCCTTAAACAGATGTGCATGTTCCAGTTTCTTCATGACAAACTCATATACCCTGGCAGTGACATGTTTCACTGGGAACATTTGTGTGTGCCTGAGAGAGAGTGACGGGGAGCGAGAGAGAGACGGCGAGTATGACTGTGCACAATTGCAGCAGCTCTCATTTCACGACAGAGCTCTCACCAAAGCCTTTTATGCAGACCCCTTTACAAAGCCCCTTCATCCACGCATACACACACATTCATCAAAAACCTTGTATTCCATTTTCCAAGACTGCAGCTCCCTTCACATCTTGATTGCACCTTCACAGCTCGGACCGTCTGGCTCTCTCACATATAAACAGCCACAAAGTCCAAGAAAGCACTTGAATCAAGCAAACCAGCAATCAGGAACACATTTCCATGCCTTTTATTCTGTCCCTGCACTTTACCTCTCATTGATCTTTTTCTGTATTCATCTACAAATGATGAATAGAAATAAACACAGAAGCGGGGCAGAACAAGATGCAAATGGGGTTTTTGAATTAACATTTCAAAAAAAGTTATGGGGATTTTTTTATTCTTTAATATAAACTTAGCTCAACAGGTAAGGAAATTTGTGTTTGGTTGTGTATTTCATTGCTGTAACAATGCTTCTTTGATATAAATCTTTTACCATTGGAAAGCCTGTTTATGTCCTCTTAAGTGGTACTGCATTTGTAAGAAAAATACAATTGTGGGTTGAGCTGCATAGTTGAATATGTAAGATGCCTGTGAAAAACTTGCCAAATCTTCTCTGTCAATGCCAAACAGGTTATTCTGATACTGACTCTTGTTTTGAGCTTCTGGTACCCCTGGAGCTAACAATCAGGTGCCTGACTGGTACCTGATTAACAGTACCTACTATAGCGGTGTCTGCTCCAAGCATGCCATGTTTGACTGATCTGGATAGGGCTTGTGCACAGAGAAACTTCAAGCAGTTGTTCTGCAAAACCAAGTTGTAGCGTCATTTGGAGTGAGCCATAGTACATCTCCAAATTGAAGGCCAGTTTCCATACAACAGAGGATGTCAGAGGCAGACCGCAAAGTGGTTGTTCTGAGAAGATAATACCACAATGTATTTAAGGAGAAATAACAATCATTTGGGTAGATGAAACATTGAAATTGCTGCTTACTAAGATTAAAGAAATTTAACACAACAACTGAAAATAATAACATCTCAGCAACTTAATAAAAATCTGTTTGTCTTGAATTTTTAAAAAAACAAACTCTCTACCATCTATTACAGATGTTTATTTCAAATAATATTAAAATGTAGATGAAATTCTCTAAAAATGAATTATCAGTTTTATATACCTGCCACATATGTCAGTTTTATTCAGCATTAATAAATTAGCAGAGTAAACTAGAAATTGTTTCAAAGTAAGTTTAGTTAACTCCCAGTGTAACATTATTGGTGCTGTGTCTCTATTATGTTATTTATGCCCTTTTGTATTGAAGCTGTTCTGGATTCGGGTTACAAAATGTATTTACAGGCCTACTGTTAGCATGCTAACGTTAGCATGCTAACCGACTAACTCTCAGGTCTAGGTTAGCTATTTTGTTGATAAGAAGCAGAGCCTGTGCATGTTGTATCGCAACAGTTTGTTGGTTTTCTCTGGGGGCTTTTCTATATACTTTTATTAACCCGTCTACTTGACATAACAGACCGTCCAGCAGAAGCTATTTTCAGAGAAGTTGGAACTTAACCTCAGCAAGGTAATGTTAGCTAAACTTTGCAAGGTATAAGTTGCTAATCCTAGCTAAAATTAATATAACAGCTTTCTAATCTAAGAATAATCTAATTTACATGTGTTTAGTTTTTAAATACTAATAAATTAATGTTTCTTGCCACCTATTATTTGTGTCAAAATCATTTAATTAAAGACATGACCACAGGCAGTATGGATTGCTTGGCTTATTAAAGCTGCACAAAAAGAGATGTGTGCGTGTGTCACTGTAGTGTGATGTTAAATTCACACCACTAAGTAATGCCTGAAATATTTTTTAGGTCAGTGAATAACCAACCCAAAACCCCTGTGGCAAAAGGATTCATTTTTTTAGCTACTGGGTTGAATCTGATTACATTTATTTGTCTTTGAACAGAGTCTAGTCTTAGAGGTGATGCAAGATCAAGGTGTGAAGGTGAAAGATATTTGATCTGGGTGGTGGGAAGCACAGAATTTGGCTTAGAAGAGGAGAACTGAGTCAGAGGTAGATGAAAAGGGCACACAATCAAACAATGCACATATTTACACAATGTGCCCTTTATATTGAAGACAACAATAGAGCAGGGCCTGGAGATACAGGATTAAAAGACCTGGGATGATAAAGAGTGCTCGGAGCTCAGCCTTTGAGGGATTATTTCTGTCAATGGTTTTGCCCTGATAAGTCCACTCCAAGCTCTCTAGTAATGGCTCTAAATCGGTTGTATTTGCTTCTGTTTTTAGCCTTGAGTCAGGCCTGTGACTTGCCTTTACTATTTCAGGTTATATAGTGTGTTTTACATAGACATGATATATCCTATGTCTCAGAGTAATTAAGATTTTCATCAGCAATTTCATTTTGTGACATATCAGTCAAATAGTGTGCTAATTTCAACATCCCAGTCAAAGCTTAATTGCTACAACAATCAGTCCCATACCAAAGGATATTCTGTTTACAATGAATTGAAAAAATGATCAAATCTTCATATTTGACAATCAGCAATTAATTCAGCAATTTAATCAGTTATTTGCTTAAAATGGAATTCACGTCACAGTCCCTTATGTGTAAACTACACAACAAAATGCCATCAGCTGCACTCAACAAGCTGTGGAAATTAAACAACCAGCTGAATAGCTGTGTGTCAGTAAAGGGAGACAACGATGCTGCAGATATATATATAGATATAATGACGGTTTCCGATGGAGTAACTGTTTATAGAAAGATTCGGGGGTTCCCCTCTTTAACCCTTTGGGCACATCCTGTGTGATGGATGACTGATGGCTTCCTTTTGACAGCCACACAGATGGCCCTTCTTACAAAATATATATGTTCAGACTGTTCAGTCATATACCCCTCTGAAATCTACAGGAAATAGTGCAAGGATATGTTTGGGGGTTTTCCCCGAATGTGGATGCAAAAGAAAAAATGAGGTACTAATATTTTTCAAATGTGTTGTAGTCCGTTTTTTAAGCGGGTTTTATTTTCTCAAGCATGGAATTGTGCTTACGTGCATAGTCACCCTGACAAAGACCCATTTCCCAGCTGTCAATTACTACTTTGCTTTTCTACATTTCATATTATAATGGGGTTTTTTTTTTGCATTTTGGATTGCTGGTTATACAATTTAAAGGTTCTAAAATATTAAACATGTTGCCGGTATCATATCTTTAAAACAGCAGTGATCAAATTGATCAGTATTTGGAGCATTCGACACATTAGCGTTGCTTAGTCTTCTTTATATGCTCCATTTTGTCCATTTTGGTTTTACATATTTTCATTTATGATTTATTCCAGCATAGTAACATCATTCTGATTAAGTGAACATTTGAGAGCAGCAGAGCTGGCTGTGTTATCATTTCAGATTATATTCTTGTGTTTTCAGTGTTCAACTACTTCTTTTCCCACCATCCTCCTCAGATCTAAAGGAATGCCCTGAGTTATGTAAGAATGGACTGATTTATAACCTAGTTTCTCGCTACATATTTTCATATGCAGCATAACTCATTTATTCTGTTTATTTTATTCTGTTCTAGTTTCCCTACTGATGATTAGGACTGCAGATAATGTACTTATTTAATGAATCTTGTTAATTCCTAAGGGTGATTGTCATTACAGGGGAAGAGTCCTTACATTTTTCTTTTGTTGTCTTTGTGTACTTTATGTGTTCCTTCAGCATTGTGTTTGTGGTTTGCAGGCTATCATGGAGAGCAGAAAGAGGGCAGCAGCTTCTTCCAACTCTCCAAGTTTAGTTTTCTGGTCCTCGTCGTTCCCACGGCAACCAGCCAGGGTCCTAATTGTGGAGGCGCTGCCGCCCCGATGGTCAGAGACCCGCACGGTTCTTTGCGATGCTCTGGACAACTTCTTGTCTCTGGCCTCTAGTCTGGATGGGCCCTGTAGGATACCTCTACTGAGCCTGTATGCCGTCAGCAGGCAGCGGGAATGTCTATTGCCACTTGTGGTAAGATGGATGAAAGTGTAATATTCCTGAAAGCAGTGCAAAACACATTTTTTCTCTCCTATAATTGCTTTTTCTTTCATACATAAATATCAGCCCTTTTCCTGCTTTGCATTCTGTCATCCACATTATCTCCCATTTTTATCCATTTTTCATTCCCTGTCACTTTTGTTATTTTAGCAAGTTCGTGGTAACTTCGCCAGGCTGCATTCCTGTGTTGAAGAGCTGAGGTCTATTCCAAGTGAAGGTTGTATCAGAGGAGCAGCCGCGGGAGCTGATCTGCTGCGACAGGCAGTGCTGGACAGTCTGCAGCAGTTTAAACAGTACATCAGACACACCAGCGCTGGCAGTCAGGCCGGCAGCAATATCTCTGTGGAGGTGAGAAGCGACACTTCACAGCAAGAAATGAATTTCTATGTAAAATTGCACATTCGTACAAGTCACAGGGACTGGGTAGCGAGCTCCTCTCAGAGTCCACTCTTACCATTGACTTAGGAATCAGCCCCACAGTACAAAGCAGAGAGCAACTATCCTGATCAGCTTCCAAAGAAACACACATGTGTGAAAGCTCTGTCTTTATAGTGAAAGAAGACACAAACACCGTACACACTTCTGTAACTTTTAGTGAATAATTTAACTTTGGTTTTCATTTACAGTTGGCAAACAGCTTTTAGAAAGGGTGTCACACACAGCCTGTTTAACTTTGCTGATGGTTAGTGGAGTAATAAACACATATAAAGCTTCTAACTATCTGCACAAAGAGGTTAAAAGGCTCTTTCAGTTACTATTTTCTAAGAAATTGCTTAGTAGGTTTGTAAGTGCTGATCGATTATACTGAACACACACTGCTGGAGAGCCAGTTAGATCTGTGGTATAAGAGTACCCTGGTAACTGTTACAGTAAATACAAAGCATTAAACCATAATCTTGTTTCTTGTCCTCAAATTCCACTTTGTAGCACAGACCTCTGAACTGAGTCTAAATAGTTCTAAATGGCAACAGAAGTGGAGATGCTGGGGATTGAACCCAGGACCTCATACATGCGAAGCATGCACTCTACCACTGAGCTACATCCCCCATGAGACACAGGGAGCATGTTGATCATAAAAGCTTTATGAGATTCATCAGCGCTTTCTAAGTAGGAGAACACATTGAGAAATTTCCATCGAAACCGAAGCATTACCTGCGGCAGGTAAATTACTTCTTTCCATCCCCTGAACTGTCAATTAGATCTGTGAGGAGAATAATAGGCACAGTTTTTCATGTTTTTTCATTTACATGTTTTTCTTTCTCTGCAGTTGTTGTCACTGGATTATTTTTTTTAAACTTTATCTTCATTTTCATTATCAAGGATCATCTTTTCAGCTGCAGACCAGCTCACACTAAATAGATCCCCTTTGGATATTCAAGATAGAGAAGAGGTTCCACTCATACCTATTAAATGAGCTGTCCTCAGGTCCAATTCAGTGTATTAAGCAGCTGCAAAAAACAGACTGAACAAGGCAATCTCATTAGCATGTCTCTGTTAACAGCCCTCTGTTAATGGCTCTTCATGTTTTATATGAAACAGTGCACTTAAAATAAGCCTGTCCACATATGAAATGGAGCAAAAGAGCTACTATTTATCTGCTAGTGAAGCATCTCTGTAGAAAGAGGACATCGCAAAAAGCTTTAGTAGTTTCAGTGTTTCCCCATTTGAAGGGGAAATCGGATCAGGTATCGCTACTTAACGCCAGTGTACGAAATAGTGAAGCCAGTTTCCTTAGTGAGCTTCGTGCAGTCAGTTTCAAAAAGTAAATCCTCTTGTATCCTGTTGTAACAACTCATTATTGAACAGTTAAGTGTAACATTACAAGTTTCACTAAAAGCTCATATCTGCTGCTGAAGCAGCACAGTTCATAGATCCGTTCAATTCTATTAATGTTGTGTGATGTTTTTTGCTAATGGTATGCAAAAACGTGCAGGCTCATAACGCACCGCAGAAAACATTTTTGGTGTCACCAAGTGATAGTTTATGGCATGTGTTCACTCTCACTTTAACAAATTAGATGCTTTCAGCTCACTGAAAACATCTAATTTTTTAAATGTACGGGTCAGGCTGGCAGTCAGCCAGTAAGAACTGTGGTAGCTGCTGAACATTGTGTCCTCTGGACACCAGGCTGTAGGTTGTTGACGAGATTTTGTAAATTCCAGCCAGCTTTTTATGAGGCTCTGGACAGATGATTGCACTAAGACCCACTGCTTCCAAGGGTAGGAGATATGAATAACGCTGTTAGGAGACAGCGAAGGAAAAAACAGAAGCATGGCCCTTTGCATGTGTGTCTGTGTGTGCCTTGCTAGCCCACCAATACAATGCATGTTTTCATTCAGATACATGACGCTTAATGCATGCATGTATTCTCCTTGAGCAGCAGTTTCCATCCACTTTTTCTAAACAGCCGGAAGCCGAGAGCAGCTCTCATCAATAACCGAAATACAATCATCATTTCCTGCTACTGTTAATGTGATTCAGTAGAATGCTAAATGTCAGCCTAGCATTATTTTATCTTTTTTCCCCCATTAGGCGTGTAAATGACACAGAAAACTAATTTCATCTCTTCCCATGATCACATTTTTCTGCTTATTTTAAGTTGCTGTCTTTAGTCCAAATGTTCAGCAGAAATCTTCATTATTAAAAAGATAACAGATGAGTAAAAACATTTTAAAATGTATTACCAGTAGTTTTGTTCATTTACAGATAATGAGAGCTCAGTTGCAGAAAAAAATAAATTAAAGGGATAGCTCGTTCCCAAATCGAGTTGACATATTTTCCCTCTTGGGCTGTGATGCTGTTTATCTGTTTAGATTGTTTTGTTGTGTTTTCCAGTTTTATCTTCTGTAGAATACCGCCTTCCCTTGAATATAACAGGACCTGAAGGCATCTGCTTTAGTGCTCAAATACATTTGAAAATCTCAGCAGTAATGTCTCTCTCTAGAAATCATGAGTAACCCAGTTACTCACAAAGACCCTCAAACCTTGTTAAGAGCTGTTCCATACAGAACCCAACATTACAGGTCATTCAAAGGGGAAGCCATTAATCTTCACATCATCTTCAAATGAAAAGCCATTAATAAACTCAGATGAGTGACTAGCTCAGGATTTCTGCAAAGAGACAGTTTTTAAAATATTTTTTGTCAAGGTACAGTATTGTGCAAAAATGTTGAACTGCCCTCATTTCTTTGTGTTTTTGTAAAACAAATGCGAGGTAGTTTACTGAAATATGCAAATAGAGATACAGAAATGCAACTCTAACAACTTGAAAGTCAGTGTGTGATGTGACCATCTTTGTTCTATAACACAGTGTGAACTGTCTCAGACAAGTGTTACTGCAGTTTCTTGAAGTAGTCTTCAGGAATACTTTTCCAAGGTTTTTAAAGGACATTCAAAAGTCTTCTTTTAATGTTGGCTGACTTTTGTTCTGTTCTTTCCGGCACTGCCTCAATAATGTTGAGGTTCAGGCTCTGTGTATGCTAATCCATCACTGATTGTAGTCCATAGTAGTAGTTTTATGTTTTTCCATCAAGGTATGTTTTTACCTATAATGTAGGCACTATTGTATCCTTCTTCTGAAATATTTACAATAGTTTGAACCAAACATGTGGATTTATCAGCTGTTGCTTCTGATTTTCAAACCAGTTTATGTGTAATTTAGCATATCTAAGTCTTTTCTAGTTGTTTCCCTTCCTTAAATTAGGATTGGCTTCTTGACAGCCACTCTTCCACTGAAATTAGTTCGTATGAGGCTTCAGTGAATTGTAGATCGAATAACACAAGGACCAGATGTATCTCTTCAGCTCTTGAGTTAGTTGCCTTTATATGCTTGAATGAGTGTTAAGAGGCTTAACAAATAAAAATAAAAAACCTAGAGATACAGTACTTAGAAATACCTTTTAGGTCAGTTAAAATCCAGAAAGAGGCACATCTTTACAATATCTCCAAAACTGGGCATATTTAACATAAAATAATCTAAACCGAGAAAGAGAACTAAAGACAGGAAAAAAGTCATACACCTTTAGAGTGTCTTTAAATGTAGAGTTGAGTCTGCATGTACCACTTTCCTTTTGGGCTGACATTATTTTGTATCTAGTGGTTGTGACATCACATGTTCATTTTAGTAACTAATTTACTGCATGTCATGTCCCCAAACTCCCAACAGACACAGCACTGTCAGACATAAAGAATGCTTTGTTGTGGTGTTGCTGTGTCCTGTGACTCTGATATAATCCTTCATAAAACCAGCTGGAACACTTCAAATAGAGAAAGGTTTTGGAAAAGAGTTGTGGCAAAGAACATCAGTGTGGCTTGCTAATGAAAAGTGATAGTGTGGTTGTGGAAGAGCAGCGAATGGGTTTCATCATCGCAAGACATCACAGATTAATTGCAGCACACTTGAGTTGAAGTAGTTTGAATGGCATGGATGTCATTCTCATCAGTCGGCGCATAAAACAAGTAGTGGCCAGAATATTGCGCAGTGTGGTTTAAAGAAGCATTAAGAGGGCACCTCTCAGTTCTTTTTGAGCCTGATGACTTTTTTGTACTGTGTCACATTGAGGTCAGCTTGCCCCTTGACATTAAAAACTTAATGAAATGTCTATGTCTGTGCTCCTGGGAGCTTTCTTATTTGTCTTAATATTTGTGCTGCTTCCCCAGGTTACTCTGGTGACCAGCCAGCCAGGCCGTAGCATTGTTCATCAGCTGGAGATGGGGCTCAAAGATGCTGACCTGGTTTCACTGAAGCAACTCCTGGTAGTGCAGATCTACAGTACAGGAGACTGGGGCCAAGACGCTCTCTCACCTGAGGCCGCCGCACCCTCAGAGACTGAAGGTAGGAAATACAAATACACACACAAAACACAAGACTGGAACATGCACACACACTCAGACTCACACAAATTGAGACTGTAGGGTCATTAAAGAGGAGACAGGCTGTCAGCTGTTACTGCAGGCTAACCAGGAGTGCATGTAACTCAGTTTAAAACAACAAGCAAAAAGCATTAACAAACACTCAGTCCTCATGAAGTCTGTTATCTATTTCCAAAGCAGACTTGACTCCTCCGCACTTTCCGTGCTTTCTTAATCATGCTCTGCGGAGCTGTGTAGCACTGACCCATTTATAACACCCTATTTTTACTATTTTTTTACTGTTTTCAGCATATCTGCGCGCCACACTCATCACATATGTCACGGTTTGTATAACTTGGCTACAATCCAAACATTTGCCAGTCGTCTCTTAGAGAGCCTGATTTCATAATCACATGTCATGTTTTTTAATTACACGAAGGTTCAAGTGATGTGGTTTGGTTTGAGTAAGTAGAGGGTGCAATGAGTGCTGGGTAGGAATGAAGGGGTGAAAAGGGAGAAGAACAGAAAGTGAGAAAGAAACATCCAAGTGGGAGCAAATAATGAGGACTGAGGCGTTTCATATAAAACTATTTGTGCATCGTCTGTTTATTCCTTGATCATAAATAGTTATTTGTATCTGTGGAGAAAATGACTTAGCAGACTTTAAGATTGGGTTGTTTTTTTCTCAGAAGTGTGTGTGTGTGTGTGTGAGAGAGAGAGATGCTGGAAACATTATACTAATGATGTTTCAGAGGAGACAAACTGTATTATGCAAAATCCACTCTCATTGTTCTTGAACATAATTAAGTGTCCCCACTGTGTCTAGAGGCTCAGAAGTCATGAGAAAGTTTCTTTGCTTTCTCCATAGATCAGAATATGTGTCTCTGAATGAGCCATTCAGATTTTGAGCGGCTTTTAACGTTAAAAGGGGATAACCACAGCTCCTGACTGCCAAAGAGAGCTCTTAAATCATAAATAAGCAGATGCAGTTCGCCATTGTTATTTTCTTGCTGGAGTAGTGTTCTGTTAACTTTGTTGAACATACAGCCTGCAGGTCTGAACTAACCCATCAAAGAGTAGAGTCTGGCCCTCTGGGTGGATTTGCAGAGTGTAAAAATTGGAGAAGGAAGGTGTAATTTTGAACTTTCAACTGTAATTTGCACCAGAAAGCATGTTGCAAGATGTTAAGAATGGATAGCATGTTGCCAATCATCTGTCTGAATCATAATCAGTTTTATAGCCTTAAATTACCTGTAATACCACAAGATAAAAAATATAATATACGAATACATCAGGAAGATGGCTCCAACAGACCGCGTGCTCAGTGTAAACCTGAGGCAGCAGAAACCCAAGAAAGAGGAGGAACCATCAGAATCAGAATCAGAAAGGGTTTTATTGCCAAATGTTGAGCAGGTTTACAACATTAGGAAACTGCTGCGGTAGTCAGTGCAAACCATCATGGAAGGACAGGCCCGTGCACGGTATGTACCACCGACAGATAGAGGAAGTGGCTAACATCCAGAAATCCTACCAGTGGCTGGACAAAGCTGGACTGAAAGACAGTACAGAGGCACTAATCATGGCAGCACAGGAACAAGCTCTTAGCACAAGATCCATAGAAGCTGGGGTCTACCACACCTGGCAAGACCCCAGGTGCAGGCTGTGTAAAGATGCCCCTGAGACAATCCAGCACATAACAACAGGGTGCAAGATGCTAGCAGGCTGGGCATACATGGATCGCCATAACTAAGTGTTCAGCATAGTATACAGAAACATCTCCCGGGGTCAAAATGGGAGATGCCCCCTAGGGTGGTTGAGAATAATTGAGCTAAGATCCTGTGGGACTTCCAGATACAGACGGACTAAATGGGGATGGCTAACCAACCGGACATAGCGGTGTTAGGCAAACAGAAGAAGACGGCCATAGTGATAGATGTAGCCATACTGAATGACAGCAACATCATGAAGAAGGAACACAAGAAGCTCGTGAAGTACCAAGGGCTCGGAGAAGAGCTCGAGAAGATGTGGATGGTGAAGGTAACAGTGATCCCAGTGGGAAGCGGAGCACTATGACTCCCAGAGATCTCTGTTCAGAAGAGCGCAGTCCTAGGAACAGCTGAGATACTGCACAGGATCCTTAAGCTAGAGGATAGAGAGAAATTCAACCTTCATATTTTTAACATTTTCAGAGTTCCTCATGGTATACAGGGCTGAAACAAAATTCTGTACTTCCCATTTTATTCTTACTTTCAATTTCATACATTAAATTTGTACTTGATATTCAAAACTAGGATATATCCCATGATATTGATGGAAGTTGGATATAGAAAAAAATCTTGTTTACCAAAAACAAGATTTTGACTTATACATGTTATACTGGCATGCGAAATGTAACTTCTAAACGTGTACAGTGTTATACATACCCTTTAACTCATCCGAGACAGTTGTATCAGTTATGCAATGCTGCCTGCAAAACTGCTCTTATACCTGATCCCCTGCTACAGCTTTTATATAATATCTAAGGAAAAACGTTGTTGCTTTGTTCCATTAGTCCTCGTGAGGCCTTTGCTCCCCATGGAGTCAATGTTAGCGTGAAGCGGCCTTTAAAAAACAGAGGTACTTAGTCCTTGCACAGGCAGTCAGGTGAAAGAGAGGATAGTGTGTTACATGTGAGTTTTTTTAGAACTAAAAGTATTTAGAATAAAATATTGAGGAACCACAAAATAAGTGTCCCTGAATCAGTGCCTCAAGTACACATTTTTTTGTGTTTTTGTGTTATTGTATTTGTAAATCAATATGCGGGGGCACTCATTCCGATCTCTCCCCTGTATCTAATCAAACAGCAATGCCATTCAACATAGAGATGTTTGGAAAGCCTGGAGATGTGGTTTTGTAGTTACTGCAGTCTGATGATTGACTTTGATGAGGATGCCACTGGGAATACATCACTGTGTTCCTCCGCAGTGTTGTTCAAGTGTTTATAGCACAGAGTGTTTGAAACATGACAGTCACTCTAACTTGATGATACTACGGCTTCCATCATCAGAGATATATCAGTACCAGTGGTCCTCCTAGACCTTTGATGTCCCACAAAAAGCTGTTAGCATTCATTCTTTCCATAGTAGAGTGGGCAGGATTGTTGAAACCCTAATGTCTGCACACAGAGTTATTGGTTCCACTAGTTCGTAGTGGTTCCACTCTTCTGTGCTTGTTGATTGTTGTGCAATCACGCTTAAAGAGCAATGTTTGATTTATTTTAATTAAAGAACTTAAAAGGAGCTTGTAATTCCCAGCTCATTCAACAGTTTCATATCTTTATTCTTAGACTCGACTAGAGTAGCTTTCCATGATTCATTTAGAAATAATCGTTATATATCTTATACTGTGCCTTGGTGCATCCTCTTACTTCATCCTCTGTCTTAAATAAGTTGTTTTAACACCCTTCAGCTGCCTTTTAGACCAGAATTCTTTTGATTGGCTGCTCGTCATAAACAAGAAGATTAGAACATCGGGTGGAGCTTACGTACCTGACGCGACCATATTAGGGATATGTGCTGTAAATGACATCATACCGATCCAGTAGGAGAAAACCAGAGATTTTTGAGCCTGACCTCATTATTTGAGACTCCGGCCAAATTTAATATGAACATCTATTGTAACAGAACATACAGTACAATAATTTATCTAAATAAAGCAAGAGAGAGATTATACATCACATGCTCTATTTGTATGATAAACTTTGTCATGAATGTGTTACATTTTAGTCTCTTACTAACAGGAAAACCTCAAATGTTTTGGATAAGAGTCAGCCAGCACAGAAAAGGGAATGGGGTCAGTGCTTCATCCAAGAGCTACACTGACCTCAGAGTTCATCTGGCTGAAAAACCAAAGCAGGCTTTAATCAAGACATAAGAAGTCTGAGTGTCTAGCCAGTATGAATTCAACTCACATTCACTGGATGCTCTAAGAGGTCCTAAATTGTATTTAGTCACTCTGTTGAACACCCTAGTGGAAGTGTGACAGGTTGATTGCTGCTCTGACACCTTTGATGGGGTCTAACCCGCAGTAGTAAATGCAGAGCTGCTCAGACGTGACACACAGAGAGATACTGCTGCTGTACCTTTTCAGTTATTAGTCGATTTTCTTTTGTCATTTCTCCACTTTCAGTTACAAAAAGCAGTGTGCGGCTAGACACCGGCCCCGCTTCACAAACATTTTTGGAAGCGGTGTTGATACTCTTGAATCTGGGCGCATCATTCAACACCAGACAATTTGGTTTAGCTCTGTTTGTGTTTGTGTGTCAGTTATTTATTCCACAGAGTGAGGCATAGTGCAGGAAGTGGGTGGGAAATCCATTTTTCTTTTATACAAAGTAAAACAAAAACCATAACTATTTTTTCCCTCTGTCTCTGTTTCGCTTGTCATTCTCATTTGTCTGAAAGGGCATGCGGCAGATTTATACTGTCATTTTCTGTCTGTGTGCATTTGTGTGTGTGCCTGAGAAGCGGTATTTGTTATTATTATATCTGACCTTACAGCTGTAAAATCAGCTCTTAATGGAGTTGTTAAGATTTCTCACCTTGACACTCAATTTCAAACATAATTTTTAAGTGTTCCAGATTTTGTTTGAATCTCTCTTACGAGCACTTTTTAATTTGGTTTTACAGTCAAGGTTAGGAGAGGGCCGAGTTAACGGTCCTCACAAAAATGAAAGTATAGATATGTGAATGTCTGTAAGCCAACGCCTTGACGAGCATCCGGTTTTTTGTTGAAACTCCACCAATGTGTCCTTAAATGTGAGGTCTGTTCTGTAATTTTACAGCTGAGCATCAGGGAGACGATACAGAAATGGGTCACGGAGTGAGACAGAGACAGGGATGATTATGGCACCAGTGGTTTTGGTTTCCTCTTCACAGCTAAACAGCAACATTGTTGACTGAAACAGAGTCAACAAGCTGTCCCACTCTGAATGCAGCTGCTCCTAAGGGATAGTCAGAGATAGTCAGGCGTGAAAACTAATTATTTCTGTGCTGATTGATGAGCGAAAAATTATATGGCATTGTTTAGCTGTATTCAAACACATCTCATCCTTCGTCATTCGTCTCTGCAAAATAGTGCATCAATCTGATGCACTATTTTGTGATGTCAGATGTCAGTTTATTATAAATGTTATGCATTACATTAAAATCTAGTGAAGTGTGTGTTTTAGATTGAGACATGAAAAGGTGTTTATCATTGGTAGTATCAATCTGATTTTTATTAAATATGATTGTAATTGTAAACTTGACATTTAAGTTGACATTTTCTGCAAACCATATTTCCAGCTGCATTTTCAAAGTACATACACAGGATAATGAAAGCAAAATCAGATGGTTGTTTGCTTTGTGAAAGGCTGCTTTTTTTTAATCATTTCATTCACTCATAAACAGTCTAAAAGGGCCTTTTTGTTATAATTCATTATAATACTGACGTCAGAATTTGATGAAAGTATCCTAATTTATGTCACTCATCAATTTAACCTCCATTCAACAATTTAAAACTACAACTGTGCTCACTGAAGCTGTACTTGAGTGAAATGGTGCATTGACAATATAGTGTAGCTTGACAGTATTGTCCATTCAATCCAATTTCCACAGGTGTAAATCGAGTACCTAGCCTTTACAAGCATCTGTGAAAGAATGGGTTGTTGTTCACTGAATTTGAGCTGCGATGCTGTCAGGTCGTGAAATTTCTTGTAGGAGAAGGAAACCCCCCGAATGAGACAGCGTGTAATATACGTGCAGGAGTTGCAGTACCAGCAGGGGGAGATGATATATTTAAAGCCACGAAGGTCTGAAGTACATTCCAGGATCCTTAATCACCAGAAATGATTAAGCTAGATGACTAATATGTATTTACACATAAATGTGTTCTTAATGTCTGTTTAAAGCTTTCCTGTGGTTATTTTAATTTTGGCTTGAAATAAAATATTTTTTCCTTTACTGTTACTGCAGCTTACTGCAACTTCTGCATGCGTGTCCATTTCACGTTTTAGAAAGGCAAAGCGTGAAAAGAACACGGTGGACCGGTGTGTCTATTACATGTTTTGCTGTCATACTGGGTTGAAAGCACACTGCTGTTTGTGTCTTATCTCTGTTTTCTAGTTACTAGTGCATTAGCGCTACTCTGCTAGCCTGTCTCATTTATATGCATTACGCTTTTTTCCTCTACTGTCTGTCTTTGAAATATGAATGATTGTCATTTTTTTTCCATTGAAGTTTCTATCTATAGAAGACCTGGACACATGCCTGGCTACATACTCTTCCTGCAATTGATTCTTATAGTTGGATTTTTGATGAAACGACAACCGTCCCTAAGCTGCATGCTAGGCGTGGACAGATTGATCCAAATGTCAGTAATATCGATGCCAACATTGGTATTGGTGTCGAATCAGTACTAACGTGACCAGCTTGATGATTTCGTTTGTTTCAATGTTTCAATACATTGTTTGCATTTCATGAAAAAGTAGCTCTGTCTGTGCAAACACAGCTCCTCTCATGCTGGCACTTTATGCTCCGCCCCCTCCTTCCGGCTCCAATGTGTTTTGCTGATGTGCGGTCGCTCAGCTGCACTGACAAAACACATGTGGGCTGCAGAGTGAGAAAGAGGAGCATTGTGTGGAGAGACTTTACAGCTGTTAATGAAAACAGTGCAAACAGCAATATGTGTATGAAAGAAATTTCATACTTTGTCAACACTACTGATTTATTAAATACATTTTTATTTTCCCCAAAACAGGCCACAAAAGAAACAAAGGAAGAGGGAAATCCTTTAGACACACCTAGACCTCCACACAGAGGTCAGAGGTCACTGACAGAGTCCTGTCAGAGATACACAGAATATCCAGGTAGCTCATTTAGTGGCAAAATCATGACTCTTCAACTTTAGTTAAGGTTAGTTACCACAGTGTTATTGGTCATCATAACTGTTACTTTACCAGACTGACTACCTATAAAAAAAACTGCATTCAGACATTAAAATAATATATTCAACCCATATGAAACATACTACATAAATGATTTTAATGAAATTGAATAAAAAAGAAAAATACTTCAAACTTGAAGTATAAATATGTCTGAATATAATACCCTTTTATGGTGACTGTCAAGTTATTTTTATTTATGACGCACATTAGAAGTTGATCTAAAGTGCTTTTCATGCAAACACATTAATACAGCAAAACACACTTACAGTAGAAAACAAAATTCAGACATCTACTTGTCATTAAAATATATCCACATGAAGTATATTGATGATGCAGACTTGCCCACTGCTCTCCCCTGCATACACTGCTTTTATAACTTACAAGTATGAGTATCTGTGATAACCAAATTGTATTTTTTGCAGTATCATACACCACTGCAACTACACAGAGAGAGAGCAGAATGGTGGTATCTTGTAGAATATGGGTTACAACTGACCATTCAAAGATGTTTCAGTAGAGGGAAAGTCTGAGGAGGCTGAAGTCTGCCAAAATAATATAGTATGTGACATGTTTTAAAAAACATGTTTGCTAGTACAGTATTGTACAGGACTCCCTCTACCAAGACTCAAGCATGTATTTTGGTTGGGTGTCCAGATGCCAGTTAATCTAAATGCCTCTTTGGCAGCAGAGCAGATATCCTCCAGTTTGGCTGAGCTGAAATTGTCATTTTCACATTATGAATTATTAGAGGCACTAACAGACAGATGTATGAATAGCTTTGCAGAGGAGAAAATGTATGTAAATCCATTTCAGTTTCAAGTGTAAGGCCTTCACACACCTACCACAACAAATCCCTGTGAATATTTTGTGTGTTTAAAGGATTTTTTGCACTCACCTTTCTTAATGTAGTAGTTCGAACTGACCATGTATTTTTACTGCATGAATTAGCAGCATTTAGTTTTGCGAACCAAGGCGGATTTTAATGATTCTTTTTAGATCCGAATCCAATCAGATCACTGCATTTAGCTCATAACTCAAATCGCTTACCAGGCGTGAATATACGGTGAGATGAAAATAGTAAAAAAAAACATACTATTTTATCTAAACTGCTTTTTAGAGCATGCAAAGCTCATGTGAACACACAACAAGTAACAACCAATTACAAGAGAGATGATTCAAATCAACCAATTAGATGTAAAGATTAAATGAATTGGCAGCTAAAGTTAACATATTGATTGCATTCTGTGTAACTGACAGCAAAATCTTGGTAAATTGCTTCAGCACTACTCGCAAGATACTGATTGTAAAGTTAGAGGAGCAAGTTGTATCTACAAAAACTGTCCTGAGAAAGTTGCTCTATAGACCTGTGGGGTGTTTCTGTTTGTGTTCCTAGCTTTAAAAACATGTCACAGATGCAAGGTAAAAGCTAAAAAGCCTTGATCAAATTATAATGGGTCTACATAAAGCTGTTAGATGGCACTCCTCCCACTCAAGCGCCTGCAGAGCAAAAGGCTCAGGATGTCGGCTTTGTGAACAACGTTGTTTAAGAGAAAACACATTTTTGTTTAGTAAAAAAATCATCATGTCATCCACGATAATACCAGAATAATTTTTTACGTACTACATAAATGTTACATCGTAATACCATTGCTATAGCAACACCATCTATGTTCCCGAATGTGTGCAGGAACGAGAAGAGCCTGCGCTTGTCTCCAATGACGTTTAGTACCTAAAAAGGAGGCTACTTAAAAACCTTTTTTTTTTTTTTTTTTTTTTTTTTTTTTTTTGTGTCCCGTTTGGATCTTTAGCCATCAGAATTGTTGTCTTAAGGCCAAGAAAGATGCCAAGCGGATTTATTTTACCAAGTGGATCATCATGGCCTTGCCATATTGGTCCATTTGATTGACCTTTATTATAATTATGTATTTATTTTATTTTCGGTTGCTACAAACGGGACAGACGTGACTGGGGGATAGGACAGGGAGAAAGAATGAAAGAAAGAGAGGGAGAGAAAGAAAACCAAAGGGGAGAAGAGACGGTGAGAAGGGGGGGAAGAAAGGAAAAAACAAACAAACAAACAAACAAACAAACAAACAAAACGCCTGGATCACCTGTATGGAGAAAAAAAACAGAAGAGAAAGCAAACAACAAAGAGCAACATAATAAAAACAGCACCATCACAATAAACTAGCTAGCAGTAGATAACAGTAGATACTAAATAATAAACGATATTGTGCAGCACGCAAGATAGACAGCGCACAATGTGCTTTGAGGCAGCAGCCAAGAAAGGTGTAGTCCGCGTCTGTGAACACCCGTGTGTACACCTGTGTGCATACCTGTGTGGATCAGCATGCTTGTATTCCAAAGGTTTCTCCATGTAACGATCTGCTAGGGAGTGTGGGGAGCCATAGCCCCGTCCACCAGGGTATGAAGCAGGTATGGAGGAGATCCAGGCCCCAGATATCCAGAGGCCCCAGAGTACAAGGACCCGAGGAGGACCACCAAAGGGGGGGGGAACCGTGCCACCCTCCTGGGAAGAGCTGAGTAGAGCCCCAAACGAGAGGTCACCCCGCAGCTACGGAGCAGAGGCCAGAGGGGGTTGCAGTGGCGTGCCCGCGGGCTCCGCCGGCAGCCAGCTGTGCCAGAGAGGACCGAGCTTCAGGCCCAGAGGCCAGAGGCCTGAGGGCATCCCACCCCCCGGAAGGAGCCCAGCCGGGCCACAAGCGCCCGGCCCCGCCAATCGGCCACCAGGAGTGAGCCGGTACATGCATGAGCGCCCAGCCCCAGATGACAAGGACCACCAACACACCAACGTCTAAGGGCATCAGCCACCGGCAGGGAGTGTGGTGAGGAGAGATAGGCCTCCGTACTTTAGAGGGCCTGAGATGTACCCAGAGAGGTTGAGTCTAAGACCCAACCTGACATATAGACACAGACAAACAGGCACACGCGGACACAGACGTGCATTCCCACCCCCATATGCACAACCAAATACTCGGCACTCACCCAACGTGTAGACAGACACAAATAGACACTGCACAGACAGTCGCACTCCCCAAACATACTCTATATCCCAGGTCCAGGTACCCCCGCCCCCAGAGGGGCAAGCCGCACCTAGACCCAGGAGATGTAACCCTTCTCTCTGGGGTGGAGGCAAGTGGACCACCTCCTTATCTGCAGTAGCAGGGAGGCCCCGCATCCCAGACCCCAGTCTGACGGCCAGCACCTCCTCCCAGCCCCCCAGCCCTGACGGCTAACAGAACCGGGGTGAGTGAAGACCTCAAACCTCCCTACGCCCGCTCATATGTAATGTTGTTGTGTGCTGTTCTAAAGTGCATTTAAAACTCAGGAGAGCATGGTACTAGCTTCCTCTCAGAGAGCAGCACGGCTCCTCCCGAAAACCCTCAGTGTCTAAATGCATTTAAAATTGAGGGTAGGGCACCAGCGCCAGAGGTGGGTTGGAGTACAACGACCATCCTCTGGATGCTGTAAAACGTGCCCACCCCCAAGGCCCTATATGTATGTGTTATGTGAGAGTGTGAGTAATGTGGATGTCTAGGTTGCAGAATAAAATTGAGGCACAGGCGGCCAGAAGGGGACAGAGGGGGAGTGCCTCCCCTGCACCCTGGTGACATACCTGCACCCCAAGCCCTGCGTGTGTGGGTGGGTGTGGTAGAGCGGGAATAGGGAGGCAGCTGAGGATGGGGAGGGAAGAAAGGGAGGGGCAAGCGGCCCCTCCCTGGGGCCAGCTCCCCCGCTGACCCCAGTAGGCACCCCCACGCTCTGGAACCCACCAGGGCAAGGAGGCCCAGGCCCATCCGGACCGGGGCCCGCAGCAGCAGCACTGCCCAGCCCCACAGAGTCCGGGGCAGCCCACCCGACTCCACCCCAGAGAAAACTGCACCCACCCCATCATCCAATCATCTCCCAAACTACACAAGACAATAGACACCCAGGTTGAGTTCATTCTCCCCCTCTCCTATATCTCTCCCCCCACCTGCAGAGTGAGCTCCTGTAGTGAGGAGACCACCTGCAAAGATGTAACAACCTCCCCACCAGTTAGAGAGCCCCCTAGTTGGGCCGATGCACCAGAGGTCCCCTGCACTGGGGCTGAGCCCCCCTGCACCCACCCGCCCACTGCTCCGGCGACACAACAGCCAGGACCCAAGCCCCCAAGGCCCGGCAAGCACCCCAGACCGGGGGACGGAGCACCCCCAGACCCCCAAGCCTCCACGCCCGTCCCGGACCCTCCCAGGGGCAGCCAGGCTACCAGGCCAGTAACCAACGTCCGCCAGCACAGACCCTCCCCCATCTCCGCTGTACGCAGCCACAAGGAAAACACCATCCAAGAGCCCCAGAGCTTCTAACCAGGTCATGGCCACAGCCCCCAGGTTAGGCCCTCCAGGGAAACGTCCCTAGGGACTCCCCAGATGCCCTAAGGCCGTCCCTACCCCCACATCAACCACAATAGCGAAGGCAGGACCAAACCATGACCCCCCACCCCCACTAGGTGATGAAGCCGATCAAAGGAGCCCAAAGGGATTGATCAAATGTGATGGCAGAGGTTGTATCAAGACTAATGTGATCTATTAGATGGTTTTTATATTGGTTAGAATTAAGATTATTTTTATTTTTCCAGTTAATGAGGACCATTTTCTTGGCAATGCATAGGGCCGTAAAAACAACGTGGGCTGTGTTTATTTCTGCAGTGACCTCATCCAAGTTGCCCAGCAAGCATACTAAAGGGGAGGCTGGAATGTTACATTTCAGACACTTTGATAAGTCTTCACATATCTCACGCCAAAATTTCTGAACTGGTGGACAGAACCAAAGAGCGTGGATGTAATTGTCCGGTGTATTTGCTGTGCAGTGTGAGCAGTTGTTGGAAGGCGTATAGCCCATCTTGAACATCCTATGACCAGTATAGTGCACTCTGTGTAATATTTTGTATTGTATTAATTGCAAACTGGGATTTCTGATCCATTGAAAGGTTTTTAAGCATATCTGAGACCAAAGGTTTGGGTCTAAGTTGATTGATAAATCTGCTTCCCATTTTGCAATAGGAAGGGATATTGATTCATCTATTTTAGAAAGTGTTCTGTATATTTTAGACAATAATTTGGGGAGTTTTAGACTAAGAAATTGTACCACACTTGGTGGTGTTTGTAATTCAGCTTCACTGGGATTAAATTTCTTTTTTACTATGGATTTAATTTGTTGATATTCCAAAAATCGTTTCTTGTTGATCCCATATTGTATAACTAGTCTGTCAAACGAAATAAAGTCAGTTCCTTCCAATATATGTTCCAAGTATTTAATTCCTTTGCAACTCCAATCTGAAAAGTTTATCATATTATTGTTTTGTAATATGTCCGGGTTGTTCCAGATAGGTGTACGTTTGCATGGGATTAATGAAGACTCTGTCATTTTTAGAAACTCCCACCATGCTGTCAGAGAAGAGCTAATATTGATGCTTTTAAAGCATTCATGTCGTTTGATGTTTGAGCTGATAAATGGTAGGTCTGAAATTTCTAGGTTATTACATAGTGCCTGTTCTACATCTATCCAAGGTTCATCTAAGAAGGTGTGTTTAAACCATCTAGAGATGAACTGAAGCCTGTTGGCTAAAAAATAGTGATTAAAGTTAGGCAGATCTAATCCTCCTTTATCCTTGGTCCTTTGTAGTGTTTTTAAGCTGATACGTGGGGGTTTATCTTTCCAAAGGAATTTAGAAATGTACGAGTCTAGAGATCTGAACCAATCTTGTGATGGCTTATTTGGGATCATTGAAAATAAATAGTTTATTTTTGGCAAGATCATCATTTTTATAGCGGCGACCCTTCCCATGAGTGATATGGGTAAAGATTTCCATCTAGCCAGGTCGCCTTCTACTGTCTTTAAAAACCTTCTAAAAGCACAATACTTTGGTAACAACAAACTTTGCACCACTTAAGGCAAAAACACATCGCTGAGTCATCCAGGCTACGAAGCATGTGACAGTACTGTGCAGCTCCTGACAAGTAATTCGTAAAGAAGGCTGGAAAATAGCCTTCATTTACTTATGCGTATAAATACAAGCTGCAAGCACTGAAAAAAACTGTTTTCTGTATTGTTAGAAATGTCGTTTTCACTGTTATTAGTCTTTTGATTAAATTGAATTTTGAGGCTATATCGCCCATCCCTAATGGCAGTCCATCTTAATACCAAGGATGCTGATTTGGTACGAGAAAAATTTTTACAGATTTTTACCAAACACAACAATTAGTGAGAATGTTTTCTTTGCAGCAATCCCACCAAAAATAATAAACACATTTCCATACAGCAACACATAATTAGATTTTTGCTTTGCAATAGTTCCACCAATAAGAGGGGAGGAGGCGATGGTATATATAGAAGTACAGAGAAAGGGTGATAAAGGTCTGATTTCAGAAAAAAGAAGAAGAAGAAGGAAACAGGAAAAAAAGACCACATTTTAACTGACAGGTGTTGATAATGGTATCAGTAGGTAGGCAGATAGCCTCTTGCTTTTTACCTGATTGAAGTCAATGCATTGGGGTCACTGGAGGCTGACTGACTATAATCCAAATAGCCTTTTGCAGTTTATACTACATCCTTTGTGTGAGAAGCAGGAGAGACCAGTCAAAGATTCCTCTGGAAAAAAGAAACTCCAACCAAGGTAGAGGTGGAACCCTCACCTTATGCTTACCTAATAATTATTTCATGTAATTATTTCATGTAACAGATATCACACAGGATAACTTGACCTGTAAATTGTATGTGTTTCTCTGTCTCTGTTATTTTCCATAGCCTGGAAATGCTAAGGAAATACATCTATACATCATATATGCAAAGCTTTCTTTACCTCAAAACTCCTATTGTTAGCACGCCTATTTAAACTCCTATAGATAGATAGTAGATGTATATGTGACTGGTTCACACCATATGGGGCTCAATTATATAAAGAGATTGTCACCAAAAAAAGAGAGTATGAGATAAAAAATTCCCTGTGTTCAGGAAATGAAGTTAATTTTTGAGTCTGTTTGCTTTTCCACACCAGTCTGGGATTTTTTTCGTTGTTGTTTTGTTTTGCCATTAAGCTGGTCGTAGATGAGCAAAGCAGGGTAATCCGTTACTAAACAGCTGCAATTAGTAGTTTTATAATGAAATACAAATGTCCCCAGTAGTTTAAAAATACTGATTATCTTAAGGGTCTGTGGCAGACAAAAGCAAAGACAATTGGGATGTGCTTGCTAAAAGTTAGGAGTAGATAATATGATGGACTGGATCCAAGATGAATTCAGCATGCCAAATCATGTTTCTGCCAGCCTTAACAGGGTAACACTTTCCTCCCTTCAGACTGGAGAAATATGAACTCTTCTGCAGCTCTCAGACTTCATCCATCTGTTGCTGTTTCTTAGTTCCTTAGAAAAAGAACGTGCAGGTGCATGTTCAGTCTGTTACATACAGCCCATTCAACAGTTTCTATTCACACTTTAATATTAGGTGTTGTTTTCAGCGCAGTGCAACTTCTATACACGAGTCTTGATCGTGATCGGGATTCATGAGAAAAGTAAAATGCTTTAGTGTTTTTTGCAAAGTCACTGTTGGCACTGGAGGCCACCTCTGTGATAGATACCCATAGTCACTCAAAAACACCATCTGGAGCAGCTAGACTGACAGATTATTACCATCTGTCTCTTATGAACACCTGGACCTTTGTGATCTGAGCTCCATCTTTCTGTCTCTCTCTCTCTCTCTCTTTCTGTTTCTGGGCCTGTTTAATCACAAACAGTATGATTGCATAGAGGATTTAATCTCCCGCATTTAGTTGGTTACGCAAAGACTATTATCACTAGTAAAGTGCCTATGTGTTGTCATCTGTTCAGACTGCTACTGCTTGCATAGCATGCATGTTATCATGCAGTGCTTAGACAACAGGCATAAAAGCACCGGCTATAAACAGACATATTATAAGAGAGAGAAATGGCACTTTAAGATTCCTGCATTTAAATTTATTGGAGAATAAAGAGAAAAATGTAAGTGTTGCTGTCAGATTTCAGTGGTAATTATATACATGCATTCTTTATTTGACCACTGAGATTAAGTCAATACATACACATTAGATCAATATAACTGCTTTGCGATGCTGCAGGCTTGTTTCTATAAATACTGTAAGATACTGAAGGGAAGTTTGTGTGGCCTCTGTGAAAATTTCAGTACAACTTCTCTACCTTACCTCTTCTATATGTTTGTGTATGTGTATAACAGAATATCTGGGATAGGCTGCCAGGTCACCAACAGTCGATCTAGACTGGAAAGATTCAATTTTCTTTTTTTTATAAGTTATTCAATTTTCCATTTCTCAACTACCTCGAGACTCTGTTGGATTTAACTTAGTCCCTGAAAGACTTAATGAGACACTATAAGCCTCCAGCTTCAGATTTAAAGAATATATTTACTTCATAGCAGTAGTGAAGGTAATAGCCTGTTACACCAGTGCGATCTAGGGAATCCAGCACTAAGAGGGTCTTCAAAGCACTTTATAAATGACTCTAACTTAACTCAGCAAAAGCATTGGCAACTACATCAGGGTGATTATGTACACAGATTAATAAAAAGTAAAGTAAAAAATCTGATTTTTTTGTCAGTCAGCTTTACACCAAACCTGAATATAATATTAGCCAAATGTTCCCTCCGTCTCACTTCTGCTGCATTCAGTGCCAGGTGCGGTTTTGTGTGGCCCTGTGCAAATAACCTAAATGCAAATGCAGTGGGACTAGAACAAATAACAGGCTTCAAAACTTGATGTGTTGTGCTGTATCTTACTAATATCCCAGTCTGTGTTTTTCTTGCTGTTTTTCCACGGGGTGCATAAAATCTTGATTGGAGCAGCTGTTGACATAACTTAGCATATCTTTGATTCTGGTACACTTTTAGTTATGTCTAAACTAAAGTCTGTATGCATTATTACATAAAATATATGTATATCTGAAACTAAAAACTAAGCTGAATAACACAAATCAACTGACTGGAGCAGTCTTAGCTTTATAGGAAAAGGAGTTTGCTGCTGTTCTGCTGATTTTTGGCTTTACGAAACTGTAACAGTGTTACGGGTCTGTTATGTAATGGTGATTTGCTGTGAGACACAGTATGACTTCTTTACAGCATTTCAGAGCTGTGCTGAGTCTGTCTTCTGAAGCATAAAGACACTGAGTAAAAGAATGTAGCCCAGATAAAAAAATAAAAAAATAAATTGCACCTCTCGGTGAATCACGGAGTTAGCTGGCACATGAATGGCTTGACTCAAAAATAGACATTTCCAATTGTATAGTTTTCTTTGGGAAAAAAAAAATACGCACCTGACAAACAGTTTGTACTTCTACTGAGTTTCTTCTCCTATCTGAAGTATCTCTATGCAATAGCTTGCAACTATTGGCTTGTTAAACTAAATACACTTTAAAACTCCCGTAATGGAATGTGACACCTTTTCCCCACTGAAAATGTCATAATTTGGTATTTTATAGTCTCACATAATGATTCTGAACAGCTCATCTCCTGCTGTTGTTAGTCTGCTGTTCCTCAGGGAATCCCAGCAGAGCCTTTTTACTTTTTAAGATTCTCACCGGAGAGCGCTTTTTGCTGTGCTGAGCAAGACACTACATTCAGAGAGTGAACACGGACTTATTATTACATATACATGCATTTCTTAATATTGCAATTATAGCCACATACATAAGCTTCTGTCAGCCTCTGATTGTGTGACAGCACCCTGATGAAGGGCTGCCATTATGCATGCACAGTGATTAATTATGCTTTTGTTTTTTAAGTGTTTTTAGTTCGGCATGGTGAGGTGATTAAAGCCTGTTTTTAAATATGTGATTAAAGGAAATGGAGATGCTGGAGATTGTTCCCCATGCCTCATACAACAAGCACACTCTGTCACTGCTGCCCCCTTGTGCCACATGTCTTTGCTGGGTAGTGTTTCCTTCCTTCGTCTGCAAAACAGACCAAAAAGAAGACAATAAATTCAAGCTTGATATGCTGGAGACTGATTCAACTAATTGTGTAATTAATTTAACTTAAGAGATGCTGAAAGCTTTAAATATTAGTGGACAGCAGGGTGAATTTCACTGTTTTCCTTGCTGATTATATATATATATTAGATTTGTAGTCAAGACCGCCTAAACCAAGACCGAGACAATACCAAGACCAGAGGGTATCAAGACCCAGAAAAGACCAAGACAGACCAAGACCAAGACAGACCGAGTCTAGACAGACCGAGTCAAGACCAAGACAAAATTGAGACGAGACCGAGGCAAAAAAGTCTTTAAACTGCAGCCAGATGCTGCTTCGTTTACGGGTTTCAGGCATATTGCACAGCCCTCCTCACCGCTGTCTACTGTCTCACTCACTTACTGAGGAGGACAGACGCATGCTCCACTTGACTGTCGCGTCTCTCACCCTCTCTGTTTTTCACATAATGATATTGTCCTATATGCTCGCATGTGATTGGCCACAATATAGAGGGATTGGAGCATAGCTGAGCCACTGTGTAAGAGCTGAGCAGCGAAAGGAAATTAAGTGAGGAGCCGGCTCTCGCTCAATGGGAGTCAACTCTTCTGATTCACTACAAAGCACTCTGTAAGCACGGCTCTTAGAGCTGATGCTTTTGCACATGACACATTATCAATTCAATTCAATTCAATTCAATTCAATTCAATTTTATTTATATAGCGCCAAATCACAACAAAAGTCGCCTCAAGGCGCTTCATAGATACAGAGAAAAACCCAACAATCATATGACCCCCTATGAGCAAGCACTTTGGCGACAGTGGGAAGGAAAAACTCCCTTTTAACAGGAAGAAACCTCCGGCAGAACCAGGCTCAGGGAGGGGCGGCCATCTGCTGCGACCGGTTGGGGTGAGAGAAGGAAGACAGGATAAAAGACATGCTGTGGAAGAGAGACAGAGGTTAATAACAGATATGATTCAATGCAGAGAGGTCTATTAATACATAGTGAGTGAGAAAGGTGACTGGAAAGGAAAAACTCAATGCATCATGGGAATCCCCCGGAAGCCTACGTCTATTGCAGCATAACTAAGGGAGGATTCAGGGTCACCTGGTCCAGCCCTAACTATATGCTTTAGCAAAAAGGAAAGTTTTAAGCCTAATCTTAAAAGTAGAGATTGTGTCTGTCTCCCGAATCCAAACTGGAAGCTGGTTCCACAGAAGAGGGGCCTGAAAACTGAAGGCTCTGCCTCCCATTCTACTTTTAAATACTCTAGGAACAACAAGTAGGCCTGCAGAGCGAGAGCGAAGTGCTCTAATAGGGTGATATGGTACTACAAGGTCATTAAGATAAGATGGGGCCTGATTATTTAAGACCTCGTATGTGAGGAGCAGGATTTTGAATTCAATTCTGGATTTAACAGGAAGCCAATGAAGGGAAGCCAAAACAGGAGAAATATGCTCTCTCCTTCTAGTCCCTGTCAGTACTCTTGCTGCAGCATTTTGGATTAGCTGAAGGCTTTTCAGTGAGTTTTTTGGACATCCTGATAATAATGAATTACAGTAGTCCAGCCTGGAAGTAATAAATGCATGAACTAGTTTTTCAGCGTCACTCTGAGACAGGATATTTCTAATTTTAGAGATGTTGCGCAAATGGAAGAAAGCAGTCTTACATATTTGTTTAATATGTGCGTTGAAGGACATGTCCTGGTCAAAAATGACTCCAAGGTTCCTCACAGCGTTACTGGAGGCCAAGGTAATGCCATCCAGAGTATGAATCTGGTTAGATACCATATTTCTAAGATTTTCAGGGCCGAGTACAATAACCTCAGTTTTATCTGAATTAAGAAGCAGAAAGTTAGCGGCCATCCAGGTCTTTATGTCTTTAAGACATTCCTGCAGTTTAACTAATTGGTGTGTGTTATCTGGCTTCATGGACAGATAGAGCTGGGTGTCATCTGCATAGCAGTGAAAATGTATGCTATGTCTTCTAATGATGCTGCCTAAGGGAAGCATGTATAATGTAAACAGAATTGGTCCTAGCACTGAACCCTGTGGAACTCCATAATTAACCTCAGTGTGTGAAGAGGACTCTCCATTTACATGCACAAATTGGAGTCTATTAGATAGATATGATACAAACCACTGCAGCACAGTACCTGTAATACCTACAGCATGTTCTAATCGCTCTAATAGGATATTATGGTCGACAGTATCGAACGCTGCACTGAGGTCTAGCAGGACAAGCACAGAGATGAGTCCACTGTCAGAGGCCATAAGAAGATCATTTGTAACCTTCACTAAAGCTGTTTCTGTGCTGTGATGAGCTCTGAAACCTGACTGAAACTCTTCAAATAAACCATTCCTCTGCAGATGATCTGTTAGCTGTTTGACAACTACTCTTTCAAGGATTTTTGATATGAAAGGAAGGTTGGAGATTGGCCTATAATTAGCTAAGACTGCTGGGTCTAGAGATGGCTTTTTGAGTAAAGGTTTAACCACAGCCAGCTTGAAGGCCTGTGGTACATAGCCGACCATTAGAGATAGGTTGATCATATTTAAGATCGAAGAATTAATCAATGGCAGGACTTCTTTGAGCAGTTTTGTAGGAATGGGGTCTAAAAGACACGTTGATGGTTTGGAGGAAGTAATTATTGAAGTTAACTCAGAAAGATCAATTGGAGAAAAAGAGTCTAACTTAACATCAATGGTACTAAGAGTAGCTGTAGATAATATTACATCTGTGGGATGATTACTGGTAATTTTTTCTCTAATGATAAAAATTTTATTTGTGAAGAAGTTCATGAAGTCATTACTAGTTAACGTTAAAGGGATGGTTGGCTCAACAGAGCTCTGACTCTTTGTCAGCCTGGCTACAGTGCTGAAGAGAAACCTGGGGTTGTTCTTATTTTCTTCAATCAGTGATGAATAGTAAGATGTTCTGGCTTTGCGGAGGGCTTTCTTATAAAGCAGCAAACTATTTCTCCAGGCTAAATGATGATCCTCTAAATTTGTGACACGCCATTTCCTCTCCAGATTACGAGTCATCTGCTTTAGGGTACGTGTTTGAGAATTATACCACGGAGTCAGGTACTTCTGATTAGAGACCTTAGTTTTCACTGGAGCTACAGTATCCAGAGTCGTACGTAGTGAGGAGGTGAAATTATTAACAAGATAATCAACCTCTGTTGGGGTAGCGTTCAGATAGCTGCTCTGCTCTGTGTTGGTACAGGGCATTGAAGATGATAACAGTGGGTGGATTATATTCTTAAACTTAGTTACAGCGCTTTCAGAAAGACATCTACTTTGATAAAATCTACTCTCCACCGCTGTGTAATCAATTATTGTAAATGTAAATGTTATCAGGAAATGATCAGACAGGAGAGGGTTTTCAGGAAACACTGTTAAATGTTCAGTTTCTATGCCATATGTTAAAACAAGATCTAGAGTGTGATTAAAGTGGTGGGTGGGTTCTTTTACATTTTGAGAGAAGCCAATTGAGTCTAATAACAGACTAAATGCCATGTTGAGGCTGTCATTTTTAGCATCTACATGGATGTTAAAATCACCCACAATAATTATTTTATTTGAGCTCAGAACTAAATTAGATATAAAGTCTGAGAAATCAGACAGAAACTCTGTGTAAGGCCCAGGTGGACGATAGATGATAACAAGTAAGACTGGTTTCTGAGTTTCACAGCTGGGGTGGACAATGTTAAGCATCAGGCTTTCAAATGAATTAAAAGTCTGTCTTGGTCTTTCATTAATTAATAGGCTGGTGTGAAAAATTGCTGCCACACCGCCCCCTCGGCCTGTGCTTCGAGGTTTCTGGTAGTTAGAATGACTCGGGGGTGTTGATTCATTTAAACTAACATAATCATCCTGCTGCAACCAGGTTTCTGTAAGGCAGAGTAAATCAATTTGTTGATCAATTATTAAGTCATGTACTAACAGAGACTTGGAGGAGAGAGACCTAATATTTAATAATCCACATTTCACTGTTCTACTCTTTGGTTCAGATGTGGATACTGTATTGTTCTTTCTTTTTGATTGTTTATGTTTAAGTTGTTTGTTGCTGGTTTTTAGTTTGTTTTTTGTCTTTTTGGAAGCTGACACAGTCTCTATGGAGATGGTTTTTTGGGGGGGTAGCAGGAGGAGAGAAGCTGCAGAGAGGCGTGTAAGACTGCAACTCTGCTTCCTGGTCCCAACTCTGGATAGTCATATTTTGGGGGGTTTAATAAATTTGTCCATATTTCTAGAAATGAGAGCTGCTCCATCCAAAGTGGGATGGATGCCGTCTCTCCTAACAAGACCAGGTTTCCTCCAGAAGGTTTGCCAATTATCTATGAAGCCCACATCGTTTCTGGGACACCACTCAGACAGCCAGCAATTTAAGGAGAACATGCGGCTAAACATGTCACTCCTGGTCTGATTGGGGAGGGGGCCAGAGAAAACTACAGAGTCCGACATTGTTTTAGCAAAGTTGCACACCGATTCAATATTGATTTTAGTGACCTCCGATTGGCGTAACCGGGTGTCATTACTGCCGACGTGAATTATGATTTTACTGAATTTACGTTTACCCTTAGCCAGCAGTTTTAAATTTCCTTCAATGTCGCCTGCTCTGGCCCCTGGAAGACAATTGACTATGGTTGCCGGTGTCTCTAGCGTCACATGTCTGAGAACAGAATCACCAATTACCAGAGTTTGACCCCCGGCGGGTGTGTCACCGAGTGGGGAAAAACGGTTAGACACATGAACGGGTTGGTGGTGTACCTGGGGCTTCTGTTTAGGACTATGCTTCCTCCTCACCGTGACCCAGCCGCCCTCTTTCCCCAGCTGCTTGGGGTCTGCCGGGGAACAGCTAGCGGGGCCTACGCTATCTTCGGCTGCACCAGCTACAGGGGCCTGGCTAGCTACGGGTGAATGAAGGGTGCGAAGCCGAGTCTCCAATTCAGTAATCCTGGCCTCCAGAGCTGCAAATATGCTACATTTGTTACAGATATCATTACTGCTAAAGGAGGCCGAGGAGTAACTAAACATCTGACACAATGAGCAAGAAAGTGCAGGAGGGACAGGTGAAGTAGCCATGGTGCTAACGAGTCGGCTACGAGCTAAGCTAAGCTAGCGAAACAGTACAGAGACAGTGAGTGAATACTTTGGCTATAAATTAGGTAGTGAGTACACAGAAAGTGTGCTTCGGATGAAGCACGTGAAGATTATACTATGAAAGAAGAATGTATTTAAAAGTTGTTAATTAAATTGCTAAGCAAATAAGCTACTCAGAAACACCACTGTGTTTGAGCAGGAACAGGAAGTGATACTCTACCGCAGAGCGAGCGAACACCAAGTGACAGCGCCACCACGAACGTTACGTTGTGTGTCAGGATACTGTTGACTCCAAATCTCCCGACCACTATGTCGATCTGAGACAGCAAGACTGAGACAAGACCGAGACAAGACCAAGGGATCCGAGACCAAGGTCGTGTCCAAATTCATGGGCTGCATCCTCCTGAGGACCCGGCCTTCGCGGTCTACATGGGCCAGGTCCTCAGAAGGTCGGGTAGGCCGGAAGTAAACGGCTGGGGAAATTGGACGGTCTAGCCTTCTGATTAGCGTCACCGCTGTCTCGGTGGAGTTTAATAAACTCGGCCGTCTGCTCCTTGCTATCTAAAATATAACAGGACACTGGTGTAAATTCTCGACCGTCTCATACTTCTGTTTAATCAGTTTTCTGTTTGACGTTTACTCAGCTGTGTAAAAACCAAGGAGGAACCCACCTGGGTGCTTAATAAAGTTTTATTTTATCTAATCTAATCTAATAACTTTAATCTCAGCCAAACCGATTTACTCACGAACAAACAAAACATTGAAAAAAGTAGCGAAAGTCCGCGGTGATCTGAAAAGTATGTGCGGGGAGTTGTGCTGTTCTCGGCGGCTTCAGTAACCCTCAAGCTCCCAGCTAGCTATCGAGCTGGTGGGTAATAATTATGGGTGCATTTATATAGCGCTTTTCGAGACTCTCAAAGCGCTTTACAATTCCACGATTCGGTCACTCTCACATTTACACACTGGTGGAGGCAAGCTACAGTTGTAGCCACAGCTGCCCTGGGGCAGGCTGACAGAAGCGAGGCTGCGATATCGCGCCATCGGCCCCTCTGGCCATCACCAGTAGGTGAAGTGTCTTGCCCAAAGACACAACGACCGAGACGGTCCAAGCCTGGGCTCAAACCAGCAACCTTCTGATTACAAGACGAGCTGCCAACTCTTCAGCCACGATTGCCCCGGTAACAGACGACTCCGATAACGTCGAAGTACTTTTGCAAATATGCGATATCTTGATAAACCGAGCAGATATTTGACGTTTACACAGCTACATTCTCGCCTGAAAATATGTTAAAAGTTTATTTTGTGACCCAGAAAGATTAGTAAGAGTAATTTTAAAACTTAGTAGCGGCCGCATACACTTACTATGAATTCTGGGATATGGTGGGCCACGAAGGACACACCCGACCCATCCTTCAAATTTGGGGAAAAGGAGGACGCATTTGTCGGCGGCATTCGGAGGAGTCTACGAATTTGGACAGCCTTCGGCGCGTCGCTGTGACGTAATCGGTCTACAAATGCGGCCCATGAATTTGGAGACGACCCAAGGTAAGACCAAGACCATGTAAAAGTGGTCTCGAGACCAAGACCGGTCTAGAGACATCCAACTCTAATATATATGCCTCTTTTTCCAACCTGTCTATTGAGTTAGTGACATTATCATTTGTGATATTTTATACTGAGTTGTTAATCCCATTAGTAGTTTCTTGCCTCAAAGATGCTCGGCGAGTGTGCTCTTCCTAGAGCTTGACAGATGTGTCCCTATCAGCGTGGCAGGATGTTTAATGCAAGAACACGTATGTTGTGATCCTTTTTTCTCCAAAGTTGGATGTTTGCATCTGGGAGTGACATCATATCTAAATTTAACCATGTTTCAGAAGTTATAAAAATAAAAAACAGCAACATTTTGCTCCTTTGCAGGGCAGAGCCATTCAGCTATCGCTAAAAACATCTGAATTACAATCCAGTGCTGATTTTTAGACCTTAAAATGCCATTGCAGCATGTACAACAGCAGAGACTGGTTGGGTCACTGTTAATGCCTCTGTTGTATATTAGTGAATTATCTGGAAAGTGACGAGGGCACCATACACTTATCAGCCACTTCATAACTTAGAATTTACCAGTACCAGGTTGTTCATCTTTTCTTTGTTTTAATTCTTCACCTTCAACAAGGTGCTGGAAACATGCCTGAAAGATTTTGGCTCATATTGACATGATAGCATCACACAGTTGCTGCAGATTTGGCAGCTGCAATCATGATACAAATCTCTCGCTCCACCACATCCCAGATTTGCTCGATTGGATTGAGATCTGCTGACTATGGAGGCCGTTTGAGTACAGTGAATTCACTGTAGAAAGCAGTTTCAGACTGAGTTTTGTGAAATAGTGGATCGAGCAGCAGTTTCTTAAAATACTCAGATGAGCCCCTCTGGCACCAACAACCATACCATATTCAAAATCAACATCTTCTTTCCCATTCTGATACTCAGTTTGAGCTTCAGCAGGTTTTCTTGAGCATGTCTACCTGCACTAAGCTGCTGCCAAGCTCTTCTGTTCACATTAAAAAGCGATGAGGTTGGAGACGCTGGGGACCAAACCCAGGCCCTCATACATGCAAAGGAGGCGCTCTACCACTGAGCTACATCCCCAACTCCACATAGACTCAATGTCTCTTTATCCTGAGCTTCACTTTTTAGCTTACAGAAACGTTGCAAAAGCGTTTGACAAGCTATTTTCCAGTGGCCACGATACTCACTTGTGCAGTAACTGGCCTAAATTTTTTCAGGCACACTTGTCTGTGTTCACCACGCTAGTTACCACCAAGTTGGCAGCACTGAGAGGCACTGTGCTTTCAGCGAAGAAGGTGAAGTGTGGAGCTGAAAATTGTTTTGAAAGATACTAGATAAACACTGACACAAGCACTCCTCCTTCACCTCCACTCTACACTTTTTATTGGATGCCACAGTCGTAGTAAATTAGCACATAGCAGGGAATAGCTGTGTTTTAACCATAAAAGCAGTATTTTATTTTTGTAGCCTGTTTTTTGAACTTTTTGAAGTTTTAACCTCCACATTTATTTCTCAGCTAAGAAGTGTGGCTGATGAATGCTCTATATAAAGGTAATGCATTCACACAAATATTGTGTAGCTGTTTTGTTTATGTGACTGAACACAACTTTTGTGTTGCTTTTACACTAGTCGTTTAAATCGGCATACCAAACTGTGCTTGTGCATGTGTCAGATTTTAACATCTTTTCTCATTTACAATTTGCCTGATAATAGAGTTCAGTCTTATGAAAATCCATATGACGCAGGCTTCTTGAGCTTCTCTGAAAATCCCTTTCAAATGGCTGACAAAATGCGTTTCCTTATCGTCATATTTTGACAAAATACTCATTCAAACAGTTCTAGTCTTTTGCACTTCACTTCTGAGCTTTGTCAGGGCATTTATCTTATTCAAATATAGAATTTTCAAATGCTTCTCGAAGTGACAAAACAACCATTTTACCCACATTTAGTCCCAAAATCCAGCTTTCAAGTGACAGCCTTTATTCAACTAAACACCATCCACAGTGTGTTTGTTATGGATTATGGAGGTTGTGTATTATCCCACCATTGATCTATCCTCCATCCCTCCATACATTAGTCTCACATCAATAAGCCTCTTTATTGCTTCGCTGCTGTAGCTTGGAGGAAAACCTATTTTCTCACACAGACTCCCAGGCCTGCACCCAGGTTCAGCAAGGAGCACATAACCCTATCACTTTAAAGTATATAGTTATGGTGTCAGTGAGGGAAAAAATGTCAAAATTGTATAAATTAACATTATTTTATGAGTTTTTACAACCTTTATTCCTGATTATAACTGTTCAGATGCTTCAGAATTTTAACCATTTACTTATTAGTTTTTATTATGCTGTTAATGTTTTTTGTTGTTTTTGTTATTTTCATTTTTTAATGAAAAAAAAACAGAAATGCATTATTTTATGTATATCAAGTATTACAGAGAAATATATACAGGGAGTGCAGAATTATTAGGCAAGTTGTATTTTTGAGGAATAATTTTATTATTGAACAACAACCATGTTCTCAATGAACCCACAAAACTCATTAATATCAAAGCTGAATGTTTTTGGAAGTAGTTTTTAGTTTGTTTTTAGTTTTAGCTATTTTAGGGGGATATCTGTGTGTGCAGGTGACTATTACTGTGCATAATTATTAGGCAACTTAACAAAAAACAAATATATACCCATTTCAATTATTTATTTTTACCAGTGAAACCAATATAACATCTCCACATTCACAAATATACATTTCTGACATTCAAAAACAAAACAAAAACAAATCAGCGACCAATATAGCCACCTTTCTTTGCAAGGACACTCAAAAGCCTGCCATCCATGGATTCTGTCAGTGTTTTGATCTGTTCACCATCAACATTGCGTGCAGCAGCAACCACAGCCTCCCAGACACTGTTCAGAGAGGTGTACTGTTTTCCCTCCTTGTAAATCTCACATTTGATGATGGACCACAGGTTCTCAATGGGGTTCAGATCAGGTGAACAAGGAGGCCATGTCATTAGTTTTTCTTCTTTTATACCCTTTCTTGCCAGCCACGCTGTGGAGTACTCATTTCATCAGTCCATAAAACCTTAGAAAAATCAGTCTTGAGATATTTCTTGGCCCAGTCTTGACGTTTCAGCTTGTGTGTCTTGTTCAGTGGTGGTCGTCTTTCAGCCTTTCTTACCTTGGCCATGTCTCTGAGTATTGCACACCTTGTGCTTTTGGGCACTCCAGTGATGTTGCAGCTCTGAAATATGGCCAAACTGGTGGCAAGTGGCATCTTGGCAGCTGCACGCTTGACTTTTCTCAGTTCATGGGCAGTTATTTGGCGCCTTGGTTTTTCCATATGCTTCTTGCGACCCTGTTGACTATTTTGAATGAAACGCTTGATTGTTCAATGATCACGCTTCAGAAGCTTTGCAATTTTGAGACTGCTGCATCCCTCTGCAAGATATCTCACTATTTTTGACTTTTCTGAGTCTGTCAAGTCCTTCTTTTGACCCATTTTGCCAAAGGAAAGGAATTTGCCTAATAATTATGCACACCTGATATACGGTGTTGATGTCATTAGACCACACCCCTTCTCATTACAGAGATGCACATCACCTAATATGCTTAATTGGTAGTTGGCTTTCGAGCCTATACAGCTTGGAGTAAGACAACATGCATGAAGAGGATGGTGTGGACAAAATACTCATTTGCCTAATAATTCTGCACTCCCTGTACATATATATAAAAAAAACCATCACCCTGGTAAAGAATGCCCAGCAGCAGCTGCACTTCCTCCGTGTCCTGAGGAAGAACAATTTGGACCAGACGCTGCTCCTCAGTGGAGAGCGTGCTCTCCTACTTCCTGGTTGTTTGGTTTGCAGGGGCCACAACTGAGAACAGGAAGGCTGTGCAGAGGGTAATTGACACCACCCAAAAAAGCATGGGCTGCCCTCTGCCACACCTGAAGGTCATTGCCAGATCCTCCTGTCTCAGAAAAAACACACACAAGGGGCAAAAACAGGTGACCCCTTGCACCCCACCCACCACCTCTTTCACCCACTGCCCTTAGGTCAGTCAGGTCCCACACCTCCAGACTCACTAACAGCTTCTTTCCCTGGGCCATTCAGACTGTTAACAAACACTAGCACCCCAAACTGCATCCAGGATAGAAACAAACTGGATGCTGCTAACACAACTTTGGTTCTTTGCAAGTATCTGCCAAGACAGCGTGCTAATGCTAAGCTAGCCAAGAACCCAGAGTAAAAGCCGACCTTCAACAGGTAACAAGCAGATGAGCAGTAAGTCTGCAGCCTCCCTACCTGTTCACGTTTCAAAAGCAGAATCACTGTGGCGATCACTTTTTTGTGCTTGTTTTTTTTTTATCTTTGCTTTGTGCGGTCAGCTTTGTATTCTACTAGGAGAAAGATCTTAGATTTGTGTGCTCATTAGGGATTTGTGTTGGTGTATGGGCTTGTAGCCTCAGGTTTTATAGTGTTAAATGGTGATAATGAGACTGTGTTTCAGCTATTTTAAAGAGTAACATGAAAGTAATACATCGAGTAGTATAACAAATTACTTTTTCCCGGGAGTAATTAAGAAACATACTACATTACAAGTAATGTGTACCATGTGTAACATATGTAATAATGACTTTTGAGTGAAGACTGATCACAACTAAGGGAGGAAATAATAATTTATTATTTGTAATTTATTTATTGCTGCTTAGCAAAGGTGGTGACTCACAACGGAGCCAATGAGAACCCAATGACAATCGATAAGGAATCGAATCAATGAGTGATATCGATAATGGAATCAAAATCGCTAAATTCTTATCAATTCCTATCCCTAGATATAACAGTGGTGACAATAAGATTCAAAATTGATACTATATTATTATTTTTGTGGGGGGTTCACTTAAAAAAAATCAAACTCAGGATGTGAGAAGACAAAATGTCTTTGACATAAAAGCTGCCATAACAAAAGCAAGACGAAGGGGATGTAGCTCAGTGGTAGAGCGCATGCTTCGCATGTATGAGGCCCTGTGTTCAATCCCCAGCATCTCCAACTTTTCAATCCTTTAATCAGCTTTAGACTGTCAAAATATATATAATTTTCATATTCACCGGGGTTAAAGTAATACAACATGAATTGTCATCATAACTACCAAATATAAGTTGATTCTCTTATAGTATGACCTGAGGCTGAGGTCTAATAAATTACAATAATTTGTGAGACCCAAATGTTAAGGCAGTCACTACCTAAGTACCTTTTAACAACAGTTCTTTTTAATAAAATGCAGAATTAAGAAACAGAGAACACCAACTTCATTAGCATGTCGTGCCAATCAGTATACTGTGTTGGTCCTATATTACTACAAAGCAGGCCTGATCCCATAATATTATCCTGCTGTTTAGCCTTTGGTTGCTTGTGAGATGGTCATACAAGAGGTTAAACTGTCTTTTATTCTTTGGACTACAAATGACTAGTCTGGATGTCCAGTAACTGAAGATGAACAGGTGATACTTATTTTGTATTTTTGACTGTTCTTCTAAAAGTCCTGGCTCAAAGTCTCCGCTCTAATTGATCCAAAAGGTGTTCTATATGGTTGAGGTAAGGACTCTGTGCAGGCCAGTCGAGTTTTTCCACACCAGATTTGTTCATCCATCTCTTTATGGGCCTTGCTTTATGCATTTGGTGTGCAGTTGAGTTGGAATAGGAACGAGCCATCCCCAAACTCTTCCCACTAATCTGGGAGCATGAAATTGTCCAAAACATCTTGGTATGCTTAAACATTAAGAGTTCTTTTCACTGGAACAAAGGGGCTGAGTCCAGCTCCTAACAAGCAACCCAAAACCATAATCCCACAAAAGCAACCGCCAAACCCAGAATCGTCTATCCGATTGCCAGATGAAGAAGCGTGATTCATCACTTCAAAGAACACATCTCCACTGCTCTAGAGTCCAGTAGCTTTTATCACTGGATCAAACACTTTGCAATGAACGTGGTGATGTAAGGCTTGGATGCAGCTGCTTGGCCATGGAAACACATTCCATGAAGCTCTCTATGCACTGTTCTTGAGCTAATCTGAAGGCCATGTGAAATTTGGACATCTGTAGTAATTGACTCTGGGGTCAAAGGAGCTTGCAAAGAAAAGCGTCTGGACTTCTTTAATTTGCTTGAAGACGTTTCACCTCTCATCCGAGAAGCTTCTTCAGTTCTAAGGTCAAATGGTGGGGAGTCCCAGATATAAACCTAGTGGGAGTATCCCCCCACAGAGGGACAAAAGGACCCCCTGATGATCCTCTAATCGCCTGAGCCAAGGTGTGAAACTGGGTGTGGGTCCCAATCAGCCAGGGTTTCGGGTGAGCTCTTTGTGAAACCTGGCCCCACCTTATCAAGCAAATTCCTGAGGTCGGATGGCCCAGGATGTGAGTGGGCATTAAGGCATCTGGGGAGGGAACTCAAAACTGGATTATAGACGGCAGACAGTTGGTGTCGTAACCACCGCCTATGTTCAAAGATGGTCGCTCACAGTGGACATAGATGGCTTCTTTCACTCCTCTTTCAAACCATCTGTCATCTCTGTCCAAAATGTGAACATTGGCATCCTCGAAAGAGTGACCTTTGTCCTTTAGATGCAGATGGACTGCTGAGTCTTGTCCTGTGGAGGTGGCTCTTCTATGTTGTGCCATGCGCTTGTGAAGTGGCTGTTTGGTCTCTCCAATGTAGAGGTCTGGGCATTCCTCGCTGCACTGTACAGCGACCTATGCGCACTATGCACCTCAGGTGGCCTACCATCTTGTGGCACTTTGTTAAAATACCATTAACTGACTATGGAATATTCATAACAAGGAAATTTTACAGCTGGACTAGTGGCATCCTTCCATAGTACCACCCTGGAATTAACTGAGCTCCTGAGAAGGACCCGGTCTTTGACAAACCTTTGTAGAAGCAGTCTTCTGGAACAAACGACTGTATACCCACATAGTTTTCATGACTGTCTACTGTGCAGTGATGCAAGAGACAAATTCTTCTCAATAAATCATTTTCATGTCATTCTCAAAAAGACTATTAGTACGACCATTACCAACTCACCACTGAGGAGCAGAAAATCATTAAGAAAATGGTCACTAATATTTTTTTTATCATTAGCCCTGGTATTGTTATGTTAGGTGATAACCTTAACCCTAACCTTTTTTCTAACCCAAGGCAATCATAATATGTAATTTTTGTTTTTGCTCTCCCATGTCTTGACAGTCACGGATCAGAGAAAAGAAAAATCATTCTGACTGACGCACATTAAAAATATATTTTTTTGCCTTTCTCTAAAATGTAAGAAAACCATTTCACACCAGACTTTTCTATCTCCCTGTTAGTACAGGGAGTCTTGAGTTGTAGCGATAAAAAGCCGGTTACATGGCTGGGGATTTTCTTCACCTTGTCAAATCATCACATAAATACATGTCATTTTACATCTATAGTGTTGACAGCTTACTGATCATAAGCAAAATAAATTAGACTTTGTTTCAATGTTTGAATTTCCTATAGTTCCTTCTTAAAAACACTAATATGACTATTACTAATGTATATGTTCGATTATAGTAATGAAAATTATTACTAAATTAAAACAATTCATTTAAAAAGCATTAAGTGAAATAGATTGGTCTCTTTGTGCTTTTGTGTTTTGGGGTTGTTGGGTTTTTTTTCCTAAGACCTCAGAGCTGAAGGTAGAAGCAGTCTAAAAGCAGTCTCATATCTTGGGCAAATAGCTCTTTCAAACTGACACCCTGTCAGCGATTCTGGGATCCATCTCTCAATAGAAAAGGATTATAGCCCATTATATCTCCCCTAATCCTCTCTCTCTCTTTCTTACCATCTCTCACTCCCCTGTCCTTTTCATATCTTTCTCACTGTTCACAAACCACAGTGCTACAGCTCAGTCTTTTCCCCTCCAGATTTTTGTTTTCTTTTGCTGTCTGTCCAGTTTGTACAAGTGATAAGAAGCTTTTATGGGGGACAGATGACAGTTCTTGTTTTTAGGCCTAAAGGAACACAGAACTGTGTGCGTTTGTAATTCTGTTTATATGTCTCCGTTTTTGCAGGTTGTGTTGTTGCTTTTTTTATTTTTATATTTGCTTATGAATCATCATACACTTTTGTGTGTCCTATGTGCAAATATGTCTAAATGACTCATGAGTCTTTCTTTGAACCTTTCTCCAGTCTGTGTGTGTGTGTATGTGTGCACATATTTATATATATTACAAGCATGTGTGGTCCTTCCCAGTGTTAATTTTCACTTTTCTTTTAATCATACCCTTCTGCCTTGCTCTGTCAAAGCGTAACAGAAAGATGATAGGACTTTTTGCCTCATTTCTTCTCTTCTTTCTCCAACTACCTAATTACTTTCTCCTCCTTACCACCTCCCTTTTCCTCTTTCCCGTTCTTTTTTGGAGGAGAAAGTTTTGTCTCTAACTGTTGCCCCTCCCTCATACTTCTTGCTTTCTGTGAAATGGGATACTTCTGTGAAGTATTCCATTTCTTCTTTCTTTTTATCTTCTTTCACTTTATCTCTCTTGTATTACCATAGATTTACGGTGTATTAACCTAGATTTATTGTGCCTCTCTGCCTTAACCATCTGTGATTTTTCAAAAAGTGGGTCTGCTTAGATTAAAACTAAACTCCTTTCAGCAAAACGCTACTTTCAGTCTATAACTGTGGAAGATAAGCTGCAAGGGAATTCTGCACTTTGTGCATGACAGGATGAAATGATCAGCATATTAATGCTACAAAAAGAGAAGTATGGCAGCATGTATACAGTCAAGGAATCCTGTCCGCAGTCTATACATTCTGCATCAGATTACAATTATATAATGTCCTTGTACTTGACCATTTTCAGAGGAATGTTTTTTTAAATTTCTAAGCCACTTAACACTGCTATAAATCATTCAAACATAAAAAAAAGAGACCTAACTCCAGGGATCTACATAAAACAGACAACTTAGCAAAGAACCAATTTTAAATTTTATCTTTAGGCACTTTGTTACTAGTAGTCGGTTGCAAAAGCATATCATTTTTTCCCATTTTGTTAGTTGCAGCTATGAAAAATACTAAAGAAAACACAGTTTGACAGCAATAAAAGAATATTTTTTGCGCCAACGAGGTAATTCCCAACGAGTTATTAGCTGAAAGTCACATATCTCAGCATGGTGTGTCCTTAAAAAAACTGAAGAAAGTAAACAAGTGGAGGACAAAAGAAGTGGCAAGCCTAAAACAAACTATCTACAGCAATTTTACAGAAAGTAATGTTCAAAAAATAGAAAGACTTCAGATACCTTAATGTTAGGGACTTCATTACTAAAAAAAATGCTTTTAACTCTATTGGCACGTTAGCAGTAGCAGAGCAATTCGCTTCTCCTTGTCCCAACCAAGCCACGACTTCGTCTTCTATTTACACATACAAGCCAGTGGATACTCTTTCAATGATGAGGATGTACACATCCTGGACAAGGAAGGAATGCTGGTTTGAGCGGTCCCACTCGTGGGACTAATAAAGGTATATCTTATCTTATCTTATCTTGAGTCAAGGGGAAAGACCATCTCTGAATCGAGGAGGGGGCCTAAGGGTACATCTAAGGGTACATCTTTCACCATCTTACAATGCTGTGCTTACAGCTTTTCTCTAACTATCTGTGAATGGTACTCACGGCCATTGATTAATTTCTCACAATAAAAGGCACCAGATGAATCATCAACTTTCGTACTGAAGTGTAAGACTTCAATCGAAACCTACATACACTGTGTTTGGTCATGCCAAAAATAATTAATCCGATTGGATAGATATTTTGCAGGATATGGAAAGAATACTTGAAAGTGGACACTGTATCTCTGCTGTTGGGACATCCGAGTCGGGATAATATTACTGATGGCATCTTTAATAGACTTTACGATATCTCTGCATATGCTATAAGGAAAACATTTTTCTATCTTGGATAAATGACAAACCCCCAGCAAAACAATCTTGTACATAATTCTTATGGAATACTTTCCTATTGAATATCTGACCTGCCTGCTCCATTCCTCAAGGGAACTGTTTAGAAGAATTTGGGTTCCATATCTTCATTTCACGAACTGTGGTGGGTGTTCTGTATTGTGTAATCACATTAACTGTTACAGTGCCTGGAGTATGTGCTGTATGCCTTGTTATCGTTGTGGCTGCCACTTCGGATAAGAAATGCTCTTTTTGTTTAGAAGTGTTTTCCTTCTCCTTATTTGCCTCCTTCAGAACACTTAAGCCATTTCCACACCCCACACAGTTGCACTTGGATCAGCACACATCCCACAAATCCATTTCGAGTCACAAGAATAATAACTGTGAAAATTTTTGTCCCTTGAGAGGAGGATTATAATCCACTGGCCCACAGTCAAGAATTATAAAAAGAGTAAGGCAAGACTTCATCCTCAGGGCTCACAATGAGTCATATTTCTTGTATTACATTACAATGATAATATGAAACTTCATCGATCCCCAGAGGCGACTACTCCCCTCAGTTGGCTTCCTCTGTACAAGAAGTTAATACTAACATAAAAGAAACCTGTGAGCTTTTCCATCGATGCCTTAGCAAAATCGATGCTTGGAGATGTTTTGCCAGAAATGATGCTTGGAGATGAGGCTATGTTAACTCTGGTCATTTGGAGTTGTGAAGAATGTTGTCCCTTCATCCTGATGCTATATGTTAGGTCACATGAAGGAGTTCTAGTTGGGCAGGTAGCCAGAATTATTTTTTTTTAATGAAAACATAATTTGGTATTCCGTCACTGACAGACGCTAGGGCACTGTTATCATTTTGTCATTATGTATAAAGGTGGTTAGGAAGTTGACTAGGGGTCTAAACATCATTCAGAAAGCTTCAGATGTTCTCTGCAGAGCAGCAAAGTTAGTATCTCAATGTTAATGAAACCTTAGGCTACAGTCCCATACACTGGCTGGCACAAATCCGTATCCTAATGAAGGAAAACATACAGTCTTTCTTTTAGTGTTTAACTTTGAAAAAAAGTAATATTCATTTTCTATTTCTCAAAAGTTGTAGGCTGCGACACCATTACTGGGTTGTACTGTAATTGTACTTATTCAAGAGGTCGAAAGTTGGAAATTTCCAACTGGAAGCTCCCAATGAGAAATGTATAGCCCACTTGTAAAGAGCAGACCAATATAAAACAATCCAAGATGGCGGAACTGAATGTAAACACTAGTAAAACTTCACATCTGTACTGCCACTGTTGTGTATTTTTGACTCATTAAAAAGCCTTGATAAATTAATACTACTGGAACTCTGGTCCTACACTGTAAATGTCCAGATCAACAAAATGTAAGATTTACTTGTGGTAGCTTGTTTAATCCAGCTATGTAGGGCCTACCCTTGCCTTAATAATGATCGATTTCTTGTTCCTCACCTTCCATTTACCCATCCAGATGGAAAATACATGTAGCTGCTTTTGAAAACTGGATAGTTTCAGGATATTTCTAATTTTAGAGATGTTGCACATATGGAAGAACGCAGTCTTACATATTTGTTTAATATGTGTGTTGAAGGACATGTCCTGGTCAAAAATGACTACAAGGTTCCTCACAGTGTTACTGGAGGCCAAGGTAATGCCATCCAGAGTAAGAATCTGGTTAGATACCATATTTCTAAGATTTTCAGGGCCGAGTACAATAACCTCAGTTTTGTCTGAATTAAGAAGCAGAAAGTTAGCGGCCATCCAGGTCTTTATGTCTTTAAGACATTCCTGCAGTTTAAGTAATTGGTGTGTGTTACCTGGCTTCATGGACAGATAGAGCTGGGTGTCATCTGTATAGCAGTGAAAATGTATGCTATGTCTTCTAATGATACTTCCTAGGAGAAGCATGTATAATGTAAACAGAATTAACCTTAGTGTGTGAAGAGGACTCTCCATTTACATGCACAAATTGGAGTCTATTAGATAGATATGATACAAACCACTGCAGTGCAGTACCTGTAATACCTACAGCATGTTCTAATCGCTCTAATAGGATATTATGGTCGACAGTATCGAACGCTGCACTGAGGTCTAGCAGGACAAGCACAGAGATGAGTCCACTGTCAGAGGCCATAAGAAGATCATTTGTAACCTTCACTAAAGCTGTTTCTGTGCTGTGATGAGCTCTGAAACCTGACTGAAAGTCTTCAAATAAGCCATTCCTCTGCAGATGATCAGTTAGCTGTTTGACAACTACTCTTTCAAGGATGTTTGATATGAAAGGAAGGTTGGAGATTGGCCTATAATTAGCTAAGACTGCTGGGTCTAGAGATGCTTTTTGAGTAAAGGTTTAACTACAGCCAGCTTGAAGGCCTGTGGTACATAGCCGATTATTAGAGAAAGGTTGATCATATTTAAGATTGAAGCATTAATTAATGGCAGGACTTCTTTGAGCAGTTTTGTAGGAATGGGGTCTGAAAGACACGTTGATGAGTTACAGATACAACTCCACTTGAGGCATACAAACCACGCCACTCAGTTCTATTTAATGCTGCACTACAGAGTCAGATGTGAGAGTCTGGTATAAATTTATTTTTTCCAGCAAAGCACCTCAACAAGGAAACTGAACAGTGAAGGTATTTCTGATCGGGTCACTTCTTGAACCTCATACAGCTCACTCCAACTCAACTCTGAGGTGTTAATAAACACCATTTCTACACTTTTGTGTAGTTGGCTCTGTGTAAAAACAACTTTCCACCAAACCGTTTCCTTCTCAGCTACTATTTCAACATACCTGCAGTCTTTCACCCGAGGGTCTTTTCTCCCTCACAAACTTTTTTCTTCAGTTTCTCCCCGTCTCTCCCATTCAGTTCATTTTCCATCATAGTCAGCTAGTTCAGTTTAGTGCATTGTGGCTAAATGTGCACAGAGGTCCTCCAAAGGAAACCCCACCCAGACCTCCTGAGAGACACACACACTGTAGCCATCGCAAAGCTTTCACCAAGAGAGAAAGCACATGCTTAGATAATTGTGTCTTAAAATGCGTACAGAAGGAAGAAGGAGAGAGAAACCTTTTTTTTATTGTCTGAAAATCAGAATCCGTATTTTTCATTTCACTACACACAGACATCGGCAAGGTCAGGCGGTTCACACCACTGTATTAGCAGAGCAGCAGGTGGCCTCACAGATGGAGACTGGTATCACCGTTCACACCAGTATATGGTGTCTATTAGTATCTTGCTGAGATTGGCTGGTTGCTCTGGTTCATGGTCACGCTAAAATACAAAAAATCATTTATCTAATCTCTCCTAATACTTGTGTCTTCATTCTTCTAGATCTTTTTAAATCATTTTAGCCCCACCTGTTTGAGAAAATAAATCTACAGTTTCTATTCATGAAAGGAAGCCTCTGGTAAAACATAGGGTGGGGTCCCATATCGTTTTCCTGTAGTTGTGGTTTGCAGACACGTGCAGTATTTTGGCAGCCAAAAGAAGCAGTTTCAGTTATCTTCCCTCATTCTTTCTTTCTTTCTTTCTTTCTTTCTTTCTTTCTTTCTTTCTTTCTTTCTTTCTTTCTGGGGTTCACACAAACTTGGAAAAGTGAATGTCAAAAGAGTGAGCAGAGAAAGAAAAAAACAAGGTTACTCAAAGTGGTTCACAGCAATTAAACACCATCCTCTATCTACCTGCCACTGTCTGTCACTGTCCTGCTCCATCAGTCACATCTCTCTTCTGCCTTCAGCTCCATCAGGATTGGAGGCAGAAGGGTGCATAACCAGACCTAAAATTCTGATTGTGGTGAAAAGTATAAGGCAAAGTAAAGGATCGTGTTGTTTTCTTCTTTTTTTAGCATCTGCTCTCATTTCTTTGCTATACCCTGTTGTGTAGGTCTGTTCTGTCGCCCTCTATTTATTTCTGCCTGTTTTCTTTCACATGAAGCCACATGTGCTTATGGTCCTCTATGGTTTGAGGACAGAAGTGTGTGGGTGTCACTGAGCCTCTTTCAGACATGCATTCATGCAATCTAAACGGGCTGGTTTCATGTCTGAATGAGCACCCTGGTCATTTTTCTGTAGAAGTCACAACAGCAGGCACGCACAAGATTACCACTGCACATGTCTCTCAAGCTGTTTGTGAGTAGCTCACTGAGAAACTGGAGAATTCCCTAAACAGAAATACCATCTACATAATAACATTTATCCTGCCCAATTTGTTTCTAATTTGCAGTAATATTAATAGATGGTTGTTTCCAACATTCACGCCTGAGTTTTCTGAGACATTACCCAGCATAAATTGTGCCAGATTGGACATTAAGCAGTGATAATCCTTCCAAGTCCCATGGACAGAGTCAGTTTAATATCAGTTGGAATCCATAACAATAGAGCAAGGAGTTGTCCAGAAAATTTGCAGTCATATATCCCGCCCCCTGCACACTCCATCCAAAGAACACCCTCGCCTGAACCAAACAAAGTATTTCCAGTAATGAAAAAGCATCTGTAAGGGTCAGCTTCCTGTTGTGTGCTGTGTGTATAAAAGGGCAGCTTCGAACAAAAGTGAGGTCTCTGTCTCTCAGCTTGTGTGCAAGGGTAAGCACAGCACTGTGCAGGACATACACAGGCTGACTTTTCTTGTTGTTCCTATGCATAATTGTATATGAGAACACAAATAGCAGCTTCTTGTCTGAGATCAAGTTTTTTTTGTAGTGAGAATATTTCTGTTGTCTTCTGCATGCTGCACTCTATTTGACATTGCCCAGATTTTCTATATAAAAACAGGGTAAGATGCACAAACTAAATGTTTGTGTGGTTATACTTATTTGGGGTCAATGCTATGGGTTCCACAAGGTCCATCAGTCTTTAGCCCCTATGGTAAATGTTGTGCATGCACTTTTACTCCCTCAATCACTGTCAGGTGTATCTCACCGAAACCAGCAAGGAACAGAATGACAGAATGACATCACTTTGACACATGCACACAAAAAACAAAAGCAGTTTTTTGATTCCTGTCGTCATTTTTAGGTCTTATAAAAAGTATGCTTTGAAGGAGATTATTTGGTGCATGATCTTTTCTGGTTTCCTTTCATTTCCTCTAACCCTCTTCTCTCTTATGTGCCTCCATGAAGTGCAGTCTGCAGAGTGCTTCCTCTCCTCTGTCCTCTTGTCTTTTTCAAGTGCTTCAAAGAAGTCACCCAGCTGCTATCCTCTCTGGCTTTCTGTGTCTTTCTCTTCCAACTAACCACCTGCTATTTCCAGATTCTGCTTGTAGTGAGGCAGTTGATCTTTTGCCGTCACTTTATTTCCATCCATTGGCCATCTTCAGTGTACCATGGCTGGTTTGGAAATAAAACCAAAGTTTGTAGTTTTCTATGTCATTCATATACTTATTCCCTGGTTTACATAGCTGTGAATAATATCCTTGGTTTCAATTTGAATCTGGTTCTCAGATTTATTGAACTGGGATGGGAACAAATCTCTTAAGAGACCTTACAGTCATGGTAAAAACAAAATGCACCCTTTTTCAATTCTAAGGTTTTGTGTATCAGGACTTAATAAAAAATAATCTGGTCCTGAGCATGGCTTAAAATTAAGTAAATACAACATCAGATAGCACACCGCATTGTGTTATTTATTCAACACAAACTAAACCTATATCGTCAAAGTATTCAGTTGGGGTGTTTTCTCATAGACTTCTATACAGTCTGATGTTTTTGCAACCTGACAAGTCTCCCTCTGGTTGCCAGTGGAAAGATTGCAGGCTTTAACACTGACTTTACTGCTAAGATTCATAGGCTAAGTTTGTCTTTTCTGTGGTAGCTCCATCTGACTTAAGTATATCTTGGTGCTAATTAATGTAGCATGTTTTGTTCAAATATTTTTCATGTTACATCCACTTGCAAATAAATTCTCCAGAATCCTGTAACACACCCAATCAGCCATCAAATATGAATAGTCCTATTATTCAACCAGCTCTGTAGTATTTCTTGTTCTGGCGCTCCCTTTTTTCTCTCCCTTTGTTCTTCCTCTTAAGATGACAGCTAGATAACAGGGCTGTTCTTCCCCCTCATCCTCTTGTACTCTTCAAGTGTCTGTCTTCTTTAATTGCCCCCATGACCGCATGGCTTTAACACAAATGTCTGTGAGGCAACTGGGTCACACAGCGGCTGGTTTGTTGAGTGCCCGTGTTTCAGACCATATGATCAATGTCCTATTTGTCACAGTCTCAAAGTACATCAGTGAAGTATTCATCATTAACGCTCACACAGACGTACTGACAGAGGACAGAGTGGGTGCTGTCACTGTATAAGTGAAACAAGGATGTCAGAGGGAAATTCCACAGACAGACGTTCATCGACCCTTCCTTTATGTTTATGTACATTTATCAGAGTTCATTTCAGGTTGTTGCTCATAGCTGTAATGCCTCCTCGCTATATTAATTTGATAAGAGTTCAAACAAAACATACTTTTGATTTAAATGAAAATTATTGCTTACTTAATATAATTTTGAAGGAAACAAATTAATAGAGGTAACTGTGTGATAACTATGTTACTGTTATTTGTATGTAACTGTTAAATGAATGAAATTACTTATTCAAAGCTTAATACTTATTAAAAGTAGTGGCTGTGGCTCAGGGGGTAGAGCAGGTAATCTACCAATCACTGCTGCTCAGTCTGCATGCCAAAGTATCCTTCGGCAAGATATTGAACCACGCGTTGCTCTTGATGCATTTGCTAGAGTGTGAATGTTAGAAATAGAAATAGAAAAGAAATAGAAAAAATAGGGGGGGGGGAGTGCTTGTCTGAATGAGATGTGTTGTACAAAGAGCTTTGAGTGCTTATGCAGTGTAGAAAAGTGCCATGTAAGAACCAGGCCATTTAACTTCTTTAACTGCTTATAACTGTAAGTAGTGGGGAGTTACCAACATACAAAGTATTCACAAAGAAATAAAAAGCAGAAGGCACAACTTTAAAGATAAAAGCAGTTCAAAGTAGAGTGGTACATTGTGCTCATAATATGAAGGAGATGGTCAGCACCAACACTCAGATAGCCTGTGGTGTTTAAATGATGTTTAGTTGGTACTGAAGTGTTACTCCCGCCAGTCACCATGCGGACAAGTTCTTTGTTTACATGTGGCTTATTCCAAGCTCACCAACAGGATCACTCAGCATTGTCATCGTGAGAACTATTAAAATAAAGCAATTATATTTAGAAACAGTTTCTTAAACATAAAACAATAATTCTCTTTTAGCTTGTCTCATATATCCAGTGAAAATGAAATGATTGAAACCATTATGTGTGACAGGGTTTCCAAAAAACACTGATGCCAAGATAAATCCAGCAAATATAAGTGTACATGTTTTACATGGAAACTCAAATTAACAGAGACACGTTGAACGCACCTCATTGACTGCTGTAGCCAAACAGGAAAGCATGTTCATCTTGGAAGCTGCACTTCATACCTCACAATCTGCGGCTCATTCAAAATCACAAAAATGTTTCCAACAAATATAAAACAAAGAACGTGAAATTAAATCACTGTCAGTTACACTAAATGGCCCAAAATGTGCCAAGATTTCTTTAGCTAACAGGTGCTGCTGTAGCTTCTGCTTCATTCCTATTGTGGGTTCAGAGATGCTCTTTTGCATACCTAGCTGTAGCATATAGCTTTGAGTTATCGTTTCCTTCCTATCAGTCCAAAGCAATCTGGCCATTCACTCAATTAGTTGACATTTTCTCTCTTTTGGACCATTTCAGACCGTTCTCTCTGAACTGTAGAGATGGTTGTGTTGGAAAATCCCTGTAGATCAGCACTTTCTGAAATACTCAGCCCAGCCTAGCTGACACCAACAACCGTACCACATTTAAAGTTATTTAAATCTTCTTTCTTCCCCATTCTGATGCTCGGCTGAAAAAAGCAGGCATTTTATTCACTTAATTAACAGCTATTAACCACAGTAGAATACACTACACATAATTTATGTCACCCACATGCATCTGGTAAATGATTAAGTTTTTCAAAAAACCCTCTCAACTTGACTCCAGAGATGATATCTCTGTGTTGGTTATTTTGCTGCAGTCATTGTTTTTGAAACAAAGAATTGTCTATGTTTGGGAATATGGGATAATAATTTGATAAATGTACTTTAAGTGATAGAACCATATCTAACAGATGACCAAGACTTCTAAAATTATAGACCACATCTACAAAATTAAGATCCAGGTTATAAAATTTGTGTCCTGTTCTTCAGTGGTGGGGAAGTTAAATGGCATGTTTTGCATAAAATTTAAAATGTTGCATATAAATGTTCATATATATGTTGTGATTGCATTAAAGAAATTTAAATGGCTAAATATACAGGACATAATTCCAAACTATTGATGTGCATAGTAGCATACTTTAAAACCCCCCATTTCCATGAGCTCTCTGGAATTAGAAAATGACTGTCAGAAGCTTTCATGGCATTACAGGCCACAGTGTCCATCATGCTGATCCATATCTCTATGAAGGGGTAAAAACAGGGCTCCATGGAAGAGCTCAGCTTTCTCTTCTAATTGAGCATTAGTGTCATTAATTTGAACTCACAAGCTAATGTTGCACTGGTCAGTGGTCATGACAATGATGTGCTCTTCCTAATGCACAGAGTAAAAGGATGGACGTGGAGTGGAGATTTAGAAGACGCGCACACATAGAGTCAGCAGGGTAGTAATCTCGTATTTGACCAAGATGAAAAGCAAAAGGAAATAGTTGCATTAGTGCATTAGTAAAGATACACCAATGTGTTTGGTGTTGCAGGTGGTCAAATCACTTGGCATCTTGGCATCTTGCAAAACAGATTTTGGTCAAACTCAAAATGATTTCTCCTCCCGCCCTTTTCTGAAAACAGTCTTGTGG